>NC_133425.1:84842500-85550000 GCF_049350105.2 Macaca mulatta | reverse complement strand
AGGTCGGCGCCGCCCGGCGCGGCGCAGGCGCAGAGTCGCAGGTCAGCGCCGCGCAGGCGCAGAGTGGCGCGGGGCAGGCCGGCGCTGCGTAGGCGCAGAGTCGCAGGCCGGCGCAGGCGCAGTCGCAGGTCGGAGCCGCGCAGGCGCAGAGTCGCACGTTCGCGCGTCGGGGTGGGGGGTGGCGGCGCTGGCGCAGAGACGCCTGCTGCGTGGGCCTGAGTGGGCGCGGTGCAGGCGCAGAGTCGCACGCTGGCGCGGCGCAGGCCGGCGCAGGCGCAGAGTCGCAGGTCCGCGCCGCGCAGGCCGGCGCAGGCGCAGAGTCGCAGGTCGGCGCCGCGCAGGCGCAGAGTCGAGCGCCAGCGCGGCGCAGGCCGGCGCGGGGCAGGCGCAAAGTCGCAGGCCAGCGTCGCGCAGGCGCAGAGTCCCAGGTCGGCGCCGCGCAGGCGCAGAGTCGCGCGCCGGTGCGGCGCAGGCGCAGTGGCGCGCGCGGGCGCGGCGCAGGCGCAGAGTCGTAGACCGGCGCGGCGCAGGCGCAGAGTCGCACACTGGCATGGCGCAGGCCGGCGCAGGCGCAGAGTCGCAGGTCCGCGCCACGCAGGCCAGTGCAGGCGCAGAGTCGCAGGTGGGCGCCGCGCAGGCGCAGAGTTGAGCGCCAGCGCGGCGCAGGCCGGCGCGGGAAAGGCGCAGTGTCGCAGGCCGGCGTCGCGCAGGCGCAGAGTCGCAGGCCGGCGTCGCGCAGGCGCAGAGTCGCAGGTCGGCGCCGCGCAGGCGCAGAGTCGCGCGCTGGCGCGGCGCAGGCCAGCGCAGGCGCAGAGTCGCAGGCGCAGAGGCGCGCGCCGGTCCGACGCAGGCGTAGAGTCGTAGACCGGCGCGGCGCAGGCGCAGAGTCGCACGCCGGCGCGGCGCAGGCCGGCGCAGGCGCAGAGTAGCAGGTCGGCGCCGCCCAGCGCGGCGCAGGCGCAGAGTGGCGCGGCGCAGGCCGGCGCTGCGCAGGCGCAGAGTCGCAGGCCGGCGCAGGCGCAGTCGCAGGTCGGAGCCGCGCAGGCGCAGAGTCGCATGTCCGCGCGTCGGGGTTGGGGGTGGCGGCGCTGGCGCAGAGACGCCTGCTGCGTGGGCCTGAGTGGGCGCGGTGCAGGCGCAGAGACGCACGCCGCCGGGGGTGGGGCGCAGAGACGGGAGAACATCAGTAATCTGGAAAGCCGGGCTCGTGTGCCCTCTGCTTGCGGCCGCGCACTACAGGGTCCTCTTGCTCACGGTGCTGTGCCACTTTGCCCCCTGATGGCGACTAGAGCAACTGTAAGGCCCTCTTTCTTACAGTGGTGGCCAGCGCCCTCTGCTGGCGCCGGGGCACTGCAGGGCCCTCTTGCTCGCAGTATGGTGACGGCACGCCGCCTGCTGTCAGTTGGGGACATTGCAGGGCTCTCTGGGTCACAGTGTAGTAGCAGCACTTCCGATGCTGCCAGCTGGGGACACTGCCGCGCCCTCTTGCTTACCTTGTAGTGGGGGCACTACAGGATCCTCTTGTTCACAGTGGAGTGGCAGCACACCCCCTGCTGCCAACCAGGACACTGCAGGGTCCTCTTGCTCGTTGTATGGTGCCCGTGCGCCACCTGTTGGCAGCTAAGGACAGTGCAGGATTCTCTTGCTCACAGTATAGTCGTCGTACGTCCCCTGCTGTATGCTGGGGACACTGCTGGGCCCTCTTGCTGGCAATGTCGTCGCAGCACACCACCTGCAGGCACATGGGGACTGTGCAGGGCCCTCTTGCTCCAGGTGTGACGGCTGGCGCCCCCTAAAGGCCGCCTCCTGCACCGCTTAAAGTCGGAGCGCGAGTTATTAAGCGCCATTGGTTCTGGAAATTGATGTCCCGGTTCTTGTCTAACTTGGAAAAAAGATGGCAGATAACGTCATTGAAAAAATACAGTGTGAAGAACTTATTGTAGAAGAATAGGAGTAGGCTGATCGTGCAGGAAAGAAGCCTGAGAGTCCTGTGCAGGGAATTTTATTTTGGATTTCTTCACATTCCTGCCTGTCTCAAGTCTCCCCGTGTTTTCTTTGTCTGCTTTTCCTGCTACTGCCTTAGGTCCCCGACTTGCCCCACTTAGGCTTGTGGGACCTCCTCGCTGTTGGATGAGGCACGTGTGTGGTGATCGATCCGAATCCACTCTGGCACCGGGCTCCTTCCCGCCATCCCAGGCAGACTGACAGTGGTCACATTTGGACCTACTGCATCTATCTCTTTTGAATGTGCTTCTCTGCCCTAATCTGTACTTATGGTGCCAGGTTTCTTTTAATAATGTCCCCTTTGTCCTTATCAGCATGTAGCTAGCAATATTGTGACATTATTACTGCAGACTGAATGATGACTGGGGCATCTTAAGAGGATTTCTAGGGTGTTTCTTTCTGCATAGGTACCTCTTCTCCCTCCTACCCACAATTGACAAGTGCCCATCTGCTCCAGCATTACAGATGCCACTAAATGTGAATTTTTCGTGGTCCCTCTGGGTGAGCCTTCCCAGACTTTCCCTTTTTCAGGAGCTGCCCCTCCTGTTCATGTCTAGCTATCTATGTGCTCTAACAGAGCCCACTACCCTGTGTCTTTCCCAAAAATAGTGATTATTGGAAACCATAGGAAATGATATGCATGTAGATGAAAACTTTACAACTTACACAAATAATCACTCAAAATCATCCTTACACTAAAAATGCAAAATCATACAATTTCTAGAAGAAACTATGGAAGTAAAGCTATGTGCCTTTGGGTTTGGTAATGAATTTTAACAAATGACATACAAGGTTGATATACGCAGAAGAAATGACAATGTGGATTTCTTAATATTTACAGTTTATACTCTGGAAAAGACCTTGTTAAAGGAACAAAAAGACAAGCCACATATTGAAAAAAAATTGCAAAATACAGATCTGAGAATTTGTATTCAAAATATATACAAAATTCTTGAAACTAAACAATAAGTTAAACAGCTCAATTAGAAATGCACACAGTTCTGAACAGACACCTCACCAAAGACAATCTGCAGATGGCAAGTAAACATACAAAAAGATGCTCAACGTACTAGAGAACTGAAAACCACAATGAGATAGTACAGCTGGTCTATATCTATTAGAACTGCTAAACTCTAAAAAAATGACAAATTGCTGGAGGAAAAACAAGAACTCTTTTCATTGCTAGTGGAAGACAGTGTGTAAGACCAGAATATGCCACCCCAAAATATGATGGTAGGAAACCAGAATATGCCACCCCAAAATATGTCCCTTTGGCATAAGAATTACTCTGAGCTGATTACTTTGAAAAATTGCTAAAAAAGGAAGTTATCAAAACAGAGTAGAAGTTACCCTTGTGTAAGGAAAATTTACATCTATGAAAGAAATCCCCATTTAAAAGATCTCTCTCTCTCTCTCTCTCTCTCTCTCTCTCTCTCTCTCTCGGCACCAAGAAGAGAAGAATGACTAAATCACTAAAGAGTCTTATCAACAGAGAACGCATGGAGTTAAGTCTGTATAAGAAAACTTACCCTGGCCGGGCGCGGTGGCTCAAGCCTGTAATCCCAGCACTTTGGGAGGCCGAGGCGGGCGGATCACAAGGTCAGGAGATTGAGACCACAGTGAAACCCCGTCTCTACTAAAAAAAAATACAAAAAATTATCCGGGCGCGGTGGCGGGCGCCTGTAGTCCCAGCTACTCAGGAGGCTGAGGCAGGAGAATGGCGGGAACCCGGGAGGCGGAGCTTGCAGTGAGCCGAGATCGCGCCACTGCACTCCAGCCTGGGCAACAGCGTGAGACTCCGTCTCAAAAAAAAAAAAAAGAAAAAAAAAAAAGAAAACTTACCCTTGTCTACTGTGCTTTTGCTTGTTACCTCCCCACTACTGAGCCTCAAATCTTTCTTTAAGTTGAAGATAGCATTTACACTTCAATTGAAAGCCACCTGCTGGGGATTTACTCATTTTTCCCTGAGTATCTCCCATGTATCCATAAGGTATACATGTTTTTAAACTTGTCTACTTTTTTCTCATTTTAATCTGTAATTTGTTACAGAGGGTCCCATCTAAGAATTCTGCAAAGGTAGAGAGAAAATTATTTTTCCTCCCCTATTACAAGTTGGGCAGTTTTTCCCAAAGCTAAACAAGTCTCACCTTACAATCCAAAAATCATATTCGTAAGTATTTTGACAGCTACTTTGATATTATTTCCAAACAAAAGCTACCATGCAATTATGTACAGAAGCCCTATTCATTATGACCAAAGGAAAAAAAGGAATGAGAAACTCTTACAACAGACGACTGTGTGGGAACCCACTCAGACATCAAGAGTTGTCATAGGGACCAGGCACAGTGGCTCATGCCTGTAATCCCAGCACTTTGGGAGGCTGAGGCAGGTGGATCACGAGGTCAGGAGATCGAGACCATACTGGCTAACATGGTGAAACCTCATCTCTACTAAAAAAAAAATACAAAAAAAATTAGCCGGGTATGGTGGCGAGCACCTGTTGTCCCAGCTACTCGGGAGGCTGAGGCAGGAGAATGGCATAAACCTGGGAGGTGGAGCTTGCAGTGAGCCAAGATCGTGCCACTGCACTCCAGCCTGGGCAACAGAGCAAGACTCTGTCTCAAAAAAAATAAAAAAAAGAGTTGTTATAAAGATTATTTAAATGAAAACATTTGAGATACTGAAGATAAAGAAATCTTACCAGAACTTACTTAATCTAATTATAGCAGAGCTCCCAGAATATACAGCTGCCATTAACCCCATCCAAGGAGTTTCTTTCAAATTCAGCTGCCAGGAAGACAGACTACTCATTCCCATTGGCACTGACAAATGAAAATGAAATCGTAAGCTCCCAACTGACTGAACAGACCCACTCTTGGCTGAGGGGATCCCAGAGTGACTTTCAAAACTCAGTTCTCGGATTTAAGAGAGTCCCATCTTAGAATTCCATAAAGGTACAGAGAAAATTTTTTTCCTCCCCTATTACAAGTTGGGCAGGATGGGATGACAGGGGTCAGATACACCTCATTATACCCCCTCCATTGCTAACCATGATGAGGCTTTCTTCCCTAAGGCTTTAACGGAAACAAGCCTTTCAAAAGACTCCACCAATGATTTCAACCAACTGCCTGAAGCTGCCTCCCCTCTCTTGCCTGATAAGAGACCACCCATGATGCAGAGGTTCTGGACAGCGTACACAGGATGCGCAGAGCGAGTTTTCATATCCTCTGTTTCACCTTTTAATGTCAGAGGGCTGAAAACTCCACCCTGGGATCACACTAACACTGCCATTTTTTTGTACATTGGACCCATGAAGGAGCAAGAAACTCAATTGCACATGCATGCATTTCTCCTTTCAGAAATATGCATGACTCCTCCTAGAGCTTATTAAATATGTGTATTTGGCCACGCCACTCAGTATACATTAGTATTTCCTTTACCTCTCCCTTGAAGTGTCTGTTTCTGACTTCTGGCTGGAGGTTATGCTTCCTAGCCTCTCAGGACTATCCTGCAGGCTGCAAACCTTTACAGGAAATAAATCTCTCACTGGGTGCAGTGGCTCATGCCTGTAATCAAAGCACTTTGGGAAGCCGAGGCGGGTGGATCACCTGAGACCAAGAGATCGAGACCGTCCTGGCCAACATGGTGAAACTCCGTCTCTACTAAAGATACAAAAATTAGCTGGGCATGGTGGCGCATGCCTGTAGTCCCAGCTACTTGGGAGGATGAGGCAGGATAATCGCTTGAACCTGGGAGGTGCAGCCTGCAGTGAGCCAAGATCACTCCACTGCACTCCAGCCTTGGCAACGAGAGTGAAACTCCGACTCAAAAAAACAAAAACATAATGAAATCTCTCCTTTCCGAATTTATGAAGCTCATCATTCTTCATTTGACAGCTTTAAAAAGTTCAAAAAGACCTTCCATACTCTCCCACAGAAGCCCTACAAATCTCCATTTTGTTAATCATTTGGGATGCCTGAGAACTTGTAATTCAATGAGTAGAAATGTAGCATTGCAAAATTCATTTATAAAATCCTCTAAAAGTGTTCTATTCTAACTTGGCTTGGAAAAAAATAATCATTTATAAATAAATATTCCCCAAACTCCTAGAAATATAGGAACTGATCCAAATGTTTTTCAAGTTAACGCAATTTGGATACAATTTAGTTAAATAAGATAAATTTAATATTTTTTGTGTAATAAAACAACTATGTCTTCAGAGTTATCACTATTAAATATAAAACAAACAAGTTTCTTTTTTTTTTTTTTTTTTTTTGAGATGTAGTCTCTCTCTGTCACCCAGGCTGGGGTACAGTGGTGCGATCTCAGCTCACTGAAGGCTCCACCTCCTGGGTTCATGCCATTCTCCTGCCTCAGCCTCCCAAGTAACTGGGACTACAGGCGCCTGCCACCACGCCCAGTTAATTTCTTTTGTAGTATTTTTAGTAGAGACAGGGTTCCACAGTGTTAGCCAGGATGGTCTTGATCTCCTGACCTCATGATCCACCCACCTCGGCCTCCCAAAGTGCTGGGATTACAGGTGTGAACCACCGTGCCCGGCCAACAAACAAGTTTCTATTCTGCTTGAGTGCTTACAAGAAGCTGATATTATACTTACTAGATAATTAGAATCAAATCTATAAGCTTTAAGGTTTTAAATCTTCATTTTTATGAAAAACATATTTCCTCTTTTTTATGGTGAAAAGATATACATCTATTTAGAATCAGCCAGCTGGACTCAGTTTAGATGATCCCACGTTTGTTGGCAACATCCAAAGCATCATAATCAGGAGCCAGTCAAACATATGCCTTCTTCTCTCCATCAGGCTGAATCAGGATGTTGACTGTGGCCACATCCATGTCCCAGAGCTTCTTCACAGTCTGTTTGATCTGGTGCTTGTTGGCTTTAACATTGACAGTGAACACAAGCATGTTGTTGTCTTCTATCTTCTTCATGGCTGACTCAGTGGTCAGTGGAAACTTGATGATAGCATGGTGGTCAAGCTTGTTTCTCCGGGGGGCACTCTTCCCAGGATATCTGGGCTCCTCCGCAGTCACAGTGTCTTGGGATGCTGGAAGGTGGGTGACGTGCAGATCTTCTTTTTTGGGGGCGCTGTGGACACATTTCAACACTGCCTTCTTGGCCTTTAAAGCCTTTGCTTTGGCTTTGGCTTTAGGAGGGGCAGGAGCTTCCTTCTTCGCTTTTGGTGCCATGTTGTGAAAAGTGAAAAACAATATTTCAATAATAAGTTTTTTACAGTAAATCTGCCTAATAGTAGTTTCCAAAATACTTTTGGTAATTTTTAACCTTAAAGTTAAGCTAAGTAAAATATTTCCATTAAATATCTAGATCATTTATAAATAAGATACAATACTAAAACATTAATTACTGGACATAAGTAATTCAACTTTATATACTTTTCGCTTATTTTTACAGAGAAACTAGATATTTTGGCCTGTTAATAAACATATTTTTGCCTACCACACTGTACTATGTACTATGAGAAACGACCACACTGTACTGTGTACTATGAGAAACAACCACACTGTACTGTGTACTATGAGAAACTACCACACTGTACTGTGTACTGTGAGAAACTACCACACTGTACTGTGTACTATGAGAAACTACCACACTGCACTGTGTACTATGAGAAACATGTGTACTATGAGAAAACACATCCCGATGTTGGGAGATGGTATACTCATACATTTTCTAATCTACTACAGAATGCTAACATATGACAGTTTAAAACGGTCTATGTCTTAGTTTTCTCTGGAAAATAAAAGTATTAAAATTATAATCAATATATGTAAATAAAACTACTAGAAACAAGCCAGGCACAGTGGTTCACGCCTACAATCCCAGCACTTTGGGAGGCCAAGATGGGTGGATCACGACTTCAGGAGATTGAGACCATCCTGGCTAACACGGTGAAACCATGTCTCCACTAAAAATACAAAAAATTAGCTGGGCACGGTGGCAGGCGCCTGTTGTCCCAGCTACTCAGGAGACTTAGGCAGGAGAATGGCATGAACCCAGGAGGTAGAGCCTTCAGTGAGCTGAGATCATGCCACCACACTCCAGCCTGGGGGACAGAGTGAGACTCTGTCTCAAAAAAAAAAACAAAAAACACTACTAGAAATAATAGAATAACTAGAAACAACTCCATGCAAAGTATGTAAGAAAAGTAGGGCATGTTTTGCAAGAAAAATAGGATGTAATATTTTATAAGGAAAACCATACAAAATATACAAATAAAAAGAGATACCTAACCTTCCCTGTGTTATATTTGTATGGGTAAAATGTTATGTTTTCAGAAATTATATAAAATTCCTGGAAATTTGTCAACGTCCTCCTTATTCATGCTATGTGCTGGTATAGAGTTATGAGTCATAATTGCAGTTATTATTTTAAAGGTACGCCACAGAAAAAAAAAACTAGATATCTTTGTCAGTTGTGGTATAATGAACTCTCATCAGATCTTTCATCACAGCCATTTCATACCTTTTGTCATTTAGATATTATTTCCCACTGATGCTTTCCTGAAAGCTCTTGCAATCAGCTACAGGTCAGAATGCTTGTCTCCAACACAGGACTCCCTCTGAGAGTCACCCGTCTGCTCACCGAGGGAAATGCGTATCTGAGTGCCTCATCGGGAGAGGGTAACCGGCAACTCAAAAGAATGAAAGCATTTGTCTCTTACCTACCTATGACCTGGAAGCTCCCGGTCTGGCCTTCTCTTCAAGTTGTCTCACCTTTCTGGACTGAAGCAAGGTACATCTTTCACACATTGATCGATGTCTCATGTCTCCCTAAAGTGTGTAAAACCAAGCTGGGCCCCGACCACCTTGGGCCCGTGTTGTCAGGACCTCCTGCGGAGGCATCATGGGCACATCCTCAAACTTGGCAAAATAAACTTTCTAAAAAATCTGAGACCTGTCTCAGATTTTCAGGGTTCACACATGTAATGTAGGATGTCAATGTTTATAAAACAGACATTATTCTATCTACTATTTAAAATATGCTGCCAATTAACCTTTGACTTTCTCAACAAAATAAAAAACGTTGATGAGGTACAAATAATATATTTAAACTTAAATAATGTTGCAAGTTTTAATATGCCTACTTTTCAATTTTTCAATACTATTTTTACTAATTTAACACTGTAAGAAAAATGAGGAATGAAAACATGAATAAAAGCTTTTACAGGGAGTGCACATGTTTCCTCCAGCCTCTGTCCATCTCCAGCTTTCATCCCAACTGTCCTGACAGTGGCTCTAAGCATTTCTCCTTTCTCTATACCAAGATCTCCTGCTGAAGCAAACCCAAATCTTATCACGTGTTATGACACGCCGTGATGATGAGCAACCAAAGCCTCGAGGAAAGGATGCTTTTGTAAAACAAGACTTGTAGAACATAACGTGTGAAGTAAAGCCCATGGCAGAGCTCCCTCTTTAGCACATGGGGGCAGACAGGAAGCTTTTGCCTCACCTTCCTCACTGGCCCGCAGCCATGTCTCCCCAGGTCAGTCTTGAGGACAACGAAACTCTGGTCTTCACTGTGGACACACTGCCAGGTGCTCCAAAGCCATGGCCTCTTCTCGGGTGGGTCCTGAGGAGAACAAAGCTCTGGTTCTAATCCTAACCCCAATCCTGTCTCTAGACTTTGACTCTGACCCTAAACCCTGATCCCTACCCTGGTCCCTAATTCTGACCCTGACTTTGACCTTGACTCTGATCTTGACCCTGACCATGACCCCACCTCTAACCATACTTCCGGCCCTGACTCTGACACAGACCCTAATCCTAACACAAACCCTACTATTATCTTTACAAGCTATCTCTAATCTTACCCCCTACTGCTAAATAGCTGTACCCAAAAGCACTTTTTAAATTATTTAACTTCTTTTCCTTGAATTCTCTAAGGACATCCTAAAGGAGATGTCATTATGTATTTTGCAGTCCCTCTGAGTGGTATGGCTTCAGATAGGAAGTTCTAATACTTCGCAAGACATAAAAAGTTTGGAGAGTAATAGCACGGGGTTGTTAGGGATGCATGTTGGCATTCACAATAGTCACTGGTGCTGTTCTCCAAATATTTTCAGTTCAGTTTTTATTAATGCATTCTGACTATTCCAACCCACCTGCTTAAATTTTTGTATGACCACATAGCTTTTTTTTTTTTTTTTTTTTTTTTTTGTGCCAATGGAGGTGAGAAGAAATAACATGTGACTTTTTCAGGAGAAATCTCTAAGAACAGAGTTCTATTCAGCATGCTTTTTTCTCTTTTCTATAGCAATAATTTTAGCAATATTAATAGCTTCAAAAACTAACTTAGCTATTAGGTTTTTTAAAATGTCTTTTGTCTTCCAGTTTGTAAGCCACACTGATCAGGACTACAGAGTTGAATTATTAGAAGTGATAAAGGAAAGATAATGCTTATCTTTTGAAAACATGAATTACCTGTTTAATGGGCACAAACAAGTTTTGTTCTATTCATCAGGTAATACACAAAACTTTACACAAAAAGTGAGGGTCAGGGAATGCAGAGAACATAAGAAAACACAAATTACTCACTCTGTTGCATTCTAGGAAAGCAGCAGAAAACAGACTATGCTACCTGCCAATAATGAGCAAGTGTCCTAATTGTTGTCACCCAGGCTGGAGTGCGGTGGCATGATCTCGGCTCACTACAACCTCTGCCTCCCAGATTCAAGTGATTCTCCTGCCTCGGTCTCCCGAGTAGCTGGGACTACAGGCTCCTGCCACCACACCAAGCTAATGAATCTTTATAGTTTTCTGCATGTAAGATCATGTCATCTGCAAACAGAGATAATTTTACTTCTTCCTTTCAATTTGGATGCCTTTGTTTATTTTACTGGCCTAATTGTTCAGGCTACAACTTCCAGGACTATATTGAATAGCAGTAGCAAGACTGAAAATCCTTACCTTGTTTATGATATTAGAAGAAAGGCTTTCCATTTTTCATCATCGACTGTGAAGTTAAAAACAGGCTTTTCAGCTGGGCGCGGTGGCTCAGGCCTGTAATCCCAACACTTTGGGAGGCCGAGGTGAGTGGATCACGAGGTCAGGAGATCGAGACCATCCTGGCTAACATGGTGAAACCCCGTCTCTACTTAAAATACAAAAAATTAGCCAGGTGTGGTGGCAGGTGCCTGTAGTCCCAGCTACTCGGGAGGCTGAGGCAGGAGAAGGGAGTGAACCCAGGAGGCGGAGCTTGCAGCGAGACGAAATTACGCCACCGCACTCCAGCCTGGGCGACAGAGAGAGACTCCATCTCAGAAAAAAAAAAAAAAAAAAGGGGCTTGTCTTATACAACCTTTTTATGTTGAGGTGATTTCCTTCTATTCCTAGTTTGTTCAGTGTGTTTGTCAGGAAAGATCAATTTACATTTAAAAAATTAATGTAATAGATACCTTATTAGGTATATCTTAATAGATATGATGAAACAAAGATGAAGTTTTATCTATTTTTTTAAATCTTAAGAAAATTAGCAATGCCACTAATAGAAGCATAGGCCTTAATCACACTTCAGAAAACATTTCCAAATAGCCCTTGGATAATACTTGGAATCATCACTCTCTGATCCAGAATTCTCTGTCTGTAATGAAAAACTCCAGAGTTAGACCGAGCATGGTGGCTCACGCCTCTAATCTCAGCACTTTGGGAGTCCGAGGCAGGTGGATCACCTGAGGTCAGGAGTTCGAGACCAGCATCGCCAACGTGGAGAAACTCTGTCTCTACTAAAAATACAAAAATTAGCCAGGTGTGGTGGTGCACACCCATAGTTCCCAACAACTCGCAAGGCTGAGGCAGGAGAATCGCTTGAGTCCAGGGGGTGGAGGTTGCAGTGAGCGGAGATTGTGCCACTGCACTCCAGCCTGGGCAACAGAGGGAGACTCCGTATCAAAAAAAAAAAAAAAAAAAAAGAGAGAATCTAGAGTTTGGAAATATTTACCAAGCAAACCACTGATTTCTCATCACCTTTTAGTCAAACCTCCTTGGATGGCCTTCAGAGTGGAACAGAGTAAACACCAGAAGGTAAGTATTTCCCAAATCCCATTGACAAGAAACTTTCCTCATAGATGCAAATACAGGTAAGAGAAGGAGAATGTACAGACTATCCTAGGAACTACTGCCTTCCTTTCCTGATCTCTTTAGCACAGAGTCTGACGTCATCATTATTTTAAGAGTTAATAAGAACAGCAACAATAATCACTACCATGGTGTTATTTTCTCAGTATTTTCAGACTTTATTTTCAGCATTTTACATGAATAAACTTTATGTATAGTACCTATTCAACTTTACATATAGGACCTATTAAGTAGATGCTATAACTATAGCCATTTTACAGATGAGAAAACTGAGGTATAAAAATGTTCAATTATATCCCTGGGCTCACATTCAGTGTTGGTGCAGTCTAATACAAAAATCCTTCTCCAAAGCACTTACAAGATCATTAAAAGTTTCATAGTTTTTTAAAGTTTATGTTCTCTTACCCACATGTCTTTACATCATTCATCCAACTGATTTTTCAACCTCAGTTTTTCTCTGTCATGATAAAGTGAGATTTGCACTAAAACACTCTGATTAAGGGAAGCTTCCAAGTAAATAGACAATTCATACTGTGGATGGTCCCAGAAGGAGATAGGGTCCCTACCCTCATAAGGGACCCATTCTGATCAGAGGAAACAGCTTCCAGCCCTGAGGAGTTTCAGGTTTGAAGATTGAGAAACAACAAATAAGAAAATGGTTTAGGACTTCATATAGGTTACACCCTATTAAGTAAAAATGTATTCTTCTGGAATCGATTTCAAATGCTCATTCCTGTAGAAGGCAGTAACAGCTCCTTCCTGTGGGCTCCAGTTAGGGAACTGTCATGTTGTTTGGAATTATTTGTTTAGCCTGCCTGCTGCTTCTTCATTGTGAGCTCTTCAGGAGTCTAGTCCATACCTGATTCTTCTCAGAACTCCCAAGCCCAGCTCAGGGCCTCTGACAGCCTCCTGAGTGTTTTCTGAATGACTGATTACAAGTTTATGAATTAAACTATAAGTAACAGGGTCAAGAGATGCCGAAAATATCTTTGAGTTAGATTTCAACTGTAGAGATGATATCAGGACTATGAGATAATTTTCGTTTGTTATTTTTCTGTAGGGGCAGGGGGTGGTTTGAGACAGGGTCTGGCTCTTTCGCCCAGGTTGGAGTGCAATGGCTCAATCTCAGCTTACTGCAGCCTCCATCTCCTAGGTTAGTGTGATCCTCCTGCCTCAGACTCCTGAGTAGCTGGGACCACAGGCATGCACCACCATGCCCAGCTAATTTTTTTTTTTTTTTTTTTTTTTTTTTGAGACGGAGTCTCGCTCTGCCGCCTGGGCTGGAGTGCAGTGGCCGGATCTCAGCTCACTGCAAGCTCCGCCCCCCCGGTTCACGCCATTCTCCTGCCTCAGCCTCCCAAGTAGCTGGGACTACAGGCACCCGCCACCTCACCCGGCTAGTTTTTTTGTATTTTTTAGTAGAGACGGGGTTTCACCATGTCAGCCAGGATGGTCTCGATCTCCCGACCTCATGATCCACCCGTCTCGGCCTCCCAAAGTGCTGGGATTACAGGTTTGAGCCACCGCACCCGGCCCAACCCGGCTAATTTTTATGTGTTTTGTACAGACAGGGTTTTGCCATGTAGCTCAGGCTGGTCTTCAACTCCTGGGTTCGAGCCATCCTCCCACCTCAGCCTCCCAAAGTGCTGGGATTACAGATGTGAGCCACCACACCCAGTCTGTGAGAAAAATTATTTATTTATTTTATTTTATTTTTGAGACAGAGTTTCACTCTTGTCACCCAGGCTGGAGTGCAGTGGCGCGATCTTGGCTCGCTGCAACCTCAACCTCCTGAGTTCAAGTTGTTCTCCTGCCTCAGCCTCCCAAGTGGCTGGGATTACAGGGGCCTGCCACCACACCCAGCTAGTTTTTTGTATTTTCTGTAGAGACGGGGTTGGCCGGACTGGTCTAAAACTCCTGACCTCAGGTGATCTGCCTTCCTCGGCCTCCCAAAATGCTGGGATTATAGGTGTGAACCACTACACCCAGCGAGGAAAATTATTAATCTCACATTCATACTGTATTAAGTAGCTCAAAAAACACTTAGTGAACATTATTATCTTTCGTGTTCACTACAATATTAAGAATTAGTGCCAGGGGTAGTGGCTCACACCTGTAATCCCAGCACTTTGAGAAGCGGAAGTGGGCAGATCACCTGAGGTCAGGAGTTTGAGACCAGCCTGGCCAACATGGTAAAACCCCATCTCTACTAAAACTACAAAAATCAGTTGGGCATGGTGGTGGACACCTGTAATCCCAACTACTCAGGAGGCTGAAGCAGGAGAATCACCTGAACCTGGGAGATGGAGGCTGCAGTGACCTGAGATTGTGCCACTGCACTCCAGCTTAGGCAACAGTGAGACTCCCTCTCACAAAAAAAAAAAAAAAAGAATTAAAAAATTAGGATGGGCTGGGTGTGGGGGCTCTTGCCTATAATGCCAGCACTTTGGGATGCTGAGGTGGGTGGATCACTTGAGGTGAGGAGTTCGAGACCAGCCTGGCCAACCTAGCGAAACCCTGTCTCTAATAAATACACAAAAATTAGCTGGGTGTGGTGGTGCCTATAATCCTAGCTTCTCGGGAGGCTGAGGTAGGAGAATCTCTTGAATCTGGGAGGTGGAGGCTACAGTGAGCTGAAATCGTGCCACTGCATTCCAGCTTAGGCAACAGAGCAAGACTCCAAAAAAAAAAAAAAAAAAAAAAAAGCAAGCATGCATGCCAATTTCTGGATCAGGAAACTAAAGAGAATTAGCTAACAATACACCCTTATTCAAGCAGACAAGCAGAATTGGTACAGGAATTAACTAATCTAATTCCAAAGCCAAATATTCTTTCCAGGATATGGCAACATGCAACTTTGACATCATTTTCTTAGTTGTCTAGATATATTTTTGCCAATCATCTCTTTGTTCTGTTCCCAACCTTACTGCCCTATTACCTCATTTTCTGGATGTGCTTTGTCCCTCTGCTTTTCTACATTTCCCTTTCCATCAAAAGTCTACTAGTTTCTGGAAGATTCCCTCCTTCTCTCTGTAAGCCCTTATCCCCTTCTTTCACAGATCTCGTTGATTCTCCAGCTAGTCTTCCCAAGTATTCTTCCTCCTTCCCTTTAACTTATACAGAACATTTTGAGAGACAGTTGAAGGAAAAGAGCCTTAAGACATGGGTTAGAGTCCCAGATTCACTATCCACTTAGACCTTTTCTTTTCCCTCTAGTATTTAGACACTCTAGGTATTTCCAAGGTTTGAACATTAACTTGAGTCATGCATATGAAAACACGTTGCAAGCCATAAAGAACTAAAGAAATGCATGTTATCTTTTAATATGTGACTCTCACATTAAAGGAAATGCCCAAGACATCATTCAATAATGAATCTAGTTTGAAAGAATTGTCAGGAACGCCAAATTTACTGAGTACAAGTGACTCAGAGTAGGCTCAGAAACCAGCGTCCCCTCCTGGAGAAGCAAGTACCTCTGGACAGCACTCTAGACTAAAACTGGGTAAGAAAAAGTATGGGGGGACTTTAGTCCCTCTATGTCCTCTAGAAAGGTTGATGAGTACGGTCTACCTATGTGGGGTGGACTTTGGATAGGCCTGGGCTTAAGCTGGACTCAACTGTGAGAGCAGAAGTTAGATGCAGTATTTTGTTAAAATTATTTATTTGTTCACTCAGACAGTCTCACTCTGTCACCCAGGCTGGAGTGCAGTGGCGTGATCTCGGTTCACTGCAACCTCTGCCTCCACGAAAATAGCGATTTTCATGCCTCAGTCACCCAAGTAGCTGGGATTATAGGCGTGCACCACCATGCCCAGCTGATTTTTGTATTTTTAATAGAGACAAGGTTTCACCATGTTGACCAGGCTGGTCTCAAACTCCTGGCCTCAAGTGATCTGCTCACCTCTGCCTCCCAAAATTCTGGTATTACAGGCTTGAGCCACCATGCCCAGCCTTGGATACACTATTGAACAGCATGTAAGAACATTAACTTTGGTCACTCACTTGAGTTATAATCCATGTAGAAGCATTGGGGCCTTGGGCAAATCTTATAAATTATATGAGCTCCTGAATGGTAATCTGTAAAATGAGACCAAGTATATACAGCTCATATATTGCTTGAAATCATTAAATTAAATATAAATGAATTGATACATGCAAGGCGTCCAATAAATACCTCTGATAATAGATCTTCTTTTGTGCATTTCTACATTTCCTCTCCCATCACATGTCAACTAGTTTATAGAAGATCTCTGATACAGATTATACTTTCTTGGTGTTGTATGTCCAGGCCTTTGTTCAATGCCTAAGATGAAATGTGCCCTCAAGAAATATTTCATAAATGAATAAATGCATGAATGAACCATTTTGTAAGTAGAAAGGTTGGGAGGTTAATGGGATAATGAGAACAGCCAGAAACTAAAATTGAATAGGCATCTGTAGTCAGTGTAGGTGTGGGGTCTAAGTCTCTCTGAAGCAGTAAAGAAGGGGAGACTAGAGTATGTAGAAAGGTAGATGCTAATTTGATGGTAGGAGATTTCACATTTTCTTATGAAACAAGGACGAACACTCCAGACTCCCAATTTTACCCATCTACTCTTCTCCAACCTAGAGCTCAGGAGGAAGGAGACTGAAGGAAAGATGTATAGCCTGAGAGAAAGAAAGCGTCATGCATACAAAGAGGCCAGTGAGCTGCAGCATGATGACTACCTCTGTCGGCCCTTTTGGCCACTCTCACAGCTTGCTGTTATGTCCTGGTACAATAATTTCATCATTGGCCCACAAATCATTCCTTCACTCTAACGAATTAGAGTATAAGATTGGGGCTAAATAATGTGAGCACCGAACTCTTTCTGAAGCTCTTATATCGAGGAACATGCATTATAACTTTCCTAATCCCTGCTTCCCTCACTTCCAGATTGTGAGATGTGTCAGAACTTCTTCATTGACAGCTGTGCTGCTCATGGGCCCCCTACATTTGTAAAGGACAATGCAGTGAACAAAGGGCATCCCAACCGTTCAGCCCTCAGTCTGCCCCCGGGGCTGAGAATTGGGCCATCAGGCATCCCTCAGGCTGGACTTGGAGTATGGAACGAGGCATCTGATCTGCCGCTGGGTCTGCACTTTGGCCCCTGTGAGGGCCGAATTACAGAAGACAAAGAGGCAGCCAACAGTGGATACTCCTGGCTGGTAAGAAGAGCCTACTGTTTCCCTCTTCTGTCTTCCCACATCCCTTCTGTGCCTTTGGTGAGATATCACCCTCTACATGTTAGGATATAGGTATGGATAACATGGTTAGCTCTGTGTACTCAAGGGTCCTTGCATGAACATGGAACTCCTATTTAGAGATCAGAGGGTACCTGGGAGCAAAGGGGTACAAAGACAAAGAAGTGCATCCTCCCTTGTGGAGCTTCTGCTCTGACTAGACAAACCAACTGAGATGTGTAGATGATGACTACGGTGCAGGCCATGTGGTCTCAGTTGGCAGTTGAAGCTCTGCAGGCCCAAAGGCCATTGATGACAGTGGAGTAAAATAATTCTTCTGATTTTTACCCTCTAAAAAGCTTTACCTTATTTTTCTGAAACTCCGATCACCAAGGGGAGAAACTGCTATGAGTATGTGGATGGAAAAGATAAATCCTGGGCCAAATGGATGAGGTAAGGCCAGTAGCTCTCTGAGTTTCAGACAGAACCTTCATCTCTCACAAACCTGGATCTCCTTCTTTCTCATTATGCCTCCTTCAATGATTTTCACATCCTCTATTTCTATTTTTCTCCATACAATGCTGTTTTATACCGTCAACATTTAGAGGCCGGGCGCGGTGGCTCACGCCTGTAATCCCAGCACTTTGGGAGGCCGAGGCGGGCGGATCACGAGATCTGGAGATCGAGACCATCCTGGCTAACACGGTGAAACCCCATCTCTACTAAAAATGCAAAAAATTAGCCGGGCGAGGCGGCGGGCGCCTGTAGTCCCAGCTACTGGGGAGGCTGAGGCAGGAGAATGGCGTGAACCTGGGAGGCGAAGCTTGCAGTGAGCCGAGATCGCGCCATTGCACTCCAGCCTGGGCGACTAAGCGAGACTCTGTCTCAAAAAAAAAAAAAAAAAAAACATTTAGAAAAAAAATATATATATAGATATTATGATTTATTGATATCAAAACATAAATATGTATGTTAGACAAAATTGAGGCACCAAGATAAACCTTGAGAAGCCTAGATTCACGGGGGACACTGAATTCATGCTTTAATATATGTAATCCACATTTATTAAGCACTTAGTATGTTCCAGGTTAGGAAGTGAAGTTCACTACTTGAACACAAGCGAGCTTCAGGATGACCCAGCCCCTTTCTACAATGGGCTCTCGTTCTATCAGAGAATAGAAAAACGAATCAACTATTACTGTTCTATGTTATTGGGCCAAGAGAAAAAGACTTCTAAGTTTCTCTGGGAATCTGGGGAAGTCAGGTGAATGGCACCTGAGTGAACTGTAGGGTGATTAGAGGAAGGCCTATCCAAGAAAGATGGACTTGGGCTGAGTGTAGAATGATGTGTGCTAATCTAGAAACAGAGCACATGATCCAGCACCAAGTTCTGTGTATAAAACAGAATTAATTTAGAGTTTAGAGAAGCTAGAGGTCAATGTGTTTTATGGCCAATCAAGGTGGAGGTAGGTCTGGAGTTGGGCTTTGAAAAAATGGTTAATTAGGCACAGCAGGGAAGCATTCTAGGCAGGATGAGCAGTGTAGTCAGAAGTGCAAGTTCATATGACATTGTGAAAGAGATTTAGGAATGAGCAGAAGTTTCCCAGAGGAGTGCTGGGATTACAGGCTTGAGCCACCGCGCCCGGCCTTAACTCTTAAGGAGAGTAAAATACCATCTAAAGTCAGTAAAATTTCACATCAGTGGCTTCCAAAATTAAATATTCATGTTATATGCCTTTGCCTCTTTGGAACAATTTTTATTGTTTTAAATCTTTGTTCTGATTTTATATTCTAAGTACTTCATGCACAAAGTATTTAACAGCATATAGTACTGAAAGACTTAAAGACAAAAATCAAGTTCTCAAACACCTACCAGCTCTCCCAACAAGGTAGTTTCTTCTGGCATTTCTGTGATGTTTATTAATGATATACATGTGCTGTTATTCATTGATTCATTATCTCAATTAGCTGTCATGTGAATTCCTACTCTGTGCCAGATAATGTTGCAGGAAGTGTAAATACAGATTGATCAAGACAATCGGAAAAACTGCTCTTGAACAGATGACATGTGAATTAGGGAACCATATGATGATATACAGACATATGTGTAATATCAGACAGTGATTAGTGCTTTGAAGAAAATTAATCCAGAGGCCGGGCGCGGTGGCTCAAGCCTGTAATCCCAGCACTTTGGGAGGCCGAGACGGGTGGATCACGAGGTCAGGAGATTGAGACCATCCTGGCTAACACGGTGAAACCCCGTCTCTATTAAGAAATACAAAACACTAGCCGGGTGAGGTGGCAGGCGCCTGTAGTCCCAGCTACTCGGGAGGCTGAGGCCGGAGAATGGTGTGAACCCGGGAGGCGGAGCTTGCAGTGAGCTGAGATCCGGCCACTGCACTCCAGCCTGGGCGACAGAGCGAGACTCGGTCTCAAAAAAAAAAAAAAGAAAAGAAAAAAAAAAGAAAATGAATCCAGAAAGAGTAACTGGGGATCAGCATGAGACCTGGAGTCAATGTGAGACCTGGGGGTCAGTGTGAGGTGAGAGTAGAGTGTTGCAGGGGATTGTCAGGGAAAGTTTCTCTTAGGAGACAGCATTTGAGAAGTGCAAGTGCCTGTGGGCCAATAGTTCCAGGCACAGGGCGCAGCTAGTGCAATGGTCCTGAGGCCAGAAATAGTTCAGCTTTGGTTCATTCTTGGAAAACAGGCTGCAGTGGGTCATCCCCTCAGAGCTGCTCCAGTTTCCAGGTGAGAGAGAATGGTGGGCAGGATGAAGGTGGGGAGCACAGAGGTAAGCCTGAGCAGGGATATATTTTGAAACAAGACTTCCTATTGTTTTTGAAATGGGCTCAGACTGAACGAAATAACTCAAACATGAATACTTGATGTGCAGCCTGAGAAAGAGCATATTCTCATTTTACGATTTGTGGAATCTGAAATAGAAGCAGTTCATGCACCTAGTTGGGGCAGCAGGACCGAGTCCTTTAGTCAGTGGGACCTGACCACTCTGTGTTGGCCAACCTGAATCCCACCTCGTGATGGACAAGCAGGCACATAACAGTCCTCAATCAAATATGTCCTTTTGAATGAGGAGACGCAAATTCAGATTTGCTCACACAGCTTCTCTTTAACCACATTTGTGGATCTCCAGGCTGAGTGTTCCTAATAGATCCTTTTCCCCTCTTAGGAAGTCACTAAGGACAATCTCACCTAAGTCACCAAGAGTGTTATTTCTCAATAGAATAAAATAACTGAAGACCTCGTGTCAGCAAAAGTGCCCAGTGACCAGGGAGGGAGGATGTAGCAGAGGGTGATCAGGGAAGACTATAGGACTTGTGGGGGAAGGTCACTGCAGTTCCATCTATGTAAGGAATGACGCTGCCCCTGGTGCTGCTTGAGGTTTTACCTCGTCTGGCTGATGTGTCGAAAAGGCCCAAGATGTGGGATTTCTGAATTTTTTAAGATGTAGTGAATAAAAGTAGAATGGAAAAATGGACTGTAAAGGTCCATCCAGCACTTGCTAGGAGAGAGTTTGCATTGTTAACATATGAAGAATGACTGGTTTTCATTTGATCTTCATACCTTTGTATGTGGTAAGGCCTGAACAAAACGTCTACCCTGACCAAAAACTTCCTCTTTCTTTTTTTTTTTTTTTTTTTTGAGACGGAGTCTCGCTCTGTCCCCCAGGCTGGAGTGCAGTGGCCGGATCTCAGCTCACTGCAAGCTCCACCTCTCGGGTTCACGCCATTCTCCTGCCTCAGCCTCCCGAGTAGCTGGGACTACAGGCGCCCGCCACCGCTCCCGGCTAATTTTTGTATTTTTTTAGTAGAGACGGGGTTTCACGTGTTAGCCAGGATGGTCTCGATCTCCTGAACTCGTGATCCGCCCGTCTCGGCCTCCCAAAGTGCTGGGATTACAGGCTTGAGCCACCGCGCCCGGCCAAAACTTCCTCTTTCAGAACCAAAGCCAGAGATCTATCCATGCCCCTCATGCTGTCTGGCCTTTTCAAGTCAGAAATTTCTGTCAACATGTGGAACGCAATCACTCCTCTCAGAACTTCCCAGGACCATCTGCAAGAAAACTCCTCCAATCAGAGAATCCCTGCCCAGGGGATCAGAATCAGGAGCAGCAATATTCTGATCCATCCAGCTGTAATGACAAAACCAAAGGTCAAGAGATCAAAGAAAGGTCCAAACTCTTGAATAAAAGGACATGGCAGAGGGAGATTCTAAGGGCTTTTACTAGCCCACCCAAAGGACAAATGGGGAGCTCTAGAGTGGGAGAAAGAATGATGGAAGAAGAGTTCAGAACAGGCCAGAAAGCGAATCCAGGGAACACGGGCAAATTATTTGTGGGGGTAGAAATCTCAAGAATTGCAAAAGTCAAGTATGGAGAGTGTGGGCAAGGTTTCAGTGGTAAGTCAGATGTTATTACACACCAAAGGACACACACAGAGGGGAAGCCCTATGTCTGCAGGGGGTGTGGGCGGCGCTTTAGCCAGAAGTCAAGCCTCCTCAGACACCAGAGGACACACACAGGGGAGAAGCCCTAGTCTGCAAGAAGAATGAGTAAGTCTTTAGTAATAAAACCTTATCTCAATAGCCACAAGAAGACAAATGTGGTCACCACACATTTGCACACCCCAGCTCTGAGGTGGCTTCAGCGGAAATCTGCTGACCCCTTGCATTCTCCGAGAGTGTAAAGAGATCAGAAATAACTAATTAAACAAACCCACCAGTTTCATGACTATAGATGAGGAAGAACAGGGGATAGTTCTGTAAGTGTTCGGGGGACGTCAACATGTATGGTTCTTTCCCGCACTGATCCCCTCCGTTTTTTGTTTTTTGCCTCCCATTCTAATAAATTTCATCTCCATACAAATCTGAACCCCGAGTGTATACCTCATTCTTCCCTTATCACTGAAGGCAAGAAGAGTCCAGAAGGGCCACAGAGAACTCATACGTTCAGCTCAAGTCTCCACAGGAATTCAACCCCCAGAAAGATATGTCCATCTGAAACCGGAGTCCATCTGGTTTCATTATTGGAGAATCGATTCCCAAGTCCAAGAAGATAAACATAGGATTTTAGACAGTCGCAGCAGGAAAGGGAGCTCCCTGGTCTCCTGGGAAGTGTGGCCTCTTCTCCTAACGGACCCCTCTCCTCTGCTCGATACTCCCCTTTGGCTCCCCCTGTCTCCTCTCCTGATTTCCTCCAATCTCTGTAGCCCCAGAGGTGAAAGCCAGACAGGAACACACATGTGTGTATATATGTGTTCACATGTGCTACATGCCTGCATGCATGGGTGCCCTCCGTGTGTGTATCTGTGTGAGTGTAGGGGGTTTCAAGGGTGTGTGAGGAATAAAACTCAAAATCCTAAGGAAATTGAACACTCTGAGAGAAGAGAGAGAGACCCTCTCATATTGTTTTATATTCAGAAAAGGAAAGAGAAGCAAAACTAAAGGCAGGTAGCCCGGCGCCTACGAACCAGACCTGAAAGCAAGTAACCAGACCTGAAACCAGGCCTGGGCCTGCCTGACCTAAGCCTGCTAGTTAAAATTCGACTCCTGACCTAGCAACTGATGTTATCTGTAGATTATAGAAAGACATTGTGAAACTTCCCAGTCTGTTCTGTTTCATTCTGACCACCAGTCCATGCAGCCCCCAGTCATGTACCCCCTGCTTGCTCAATTGATCACAACCCTCTCACATGGACCCCCTTAAAGCTGTGAGCCCTTAAAAGGGACAGGAATTGCTCACTTGGGGAGCTTGGCTCTTGAGACAGGAGTCTTACCAATGCTGCCGGCCGAATAAACCTCTTCCTTCCTTTTTTTTTTGTTTTTTTTTTTTTTTTTTTTTTGCGACGGAGTCTCACTCTGTCACCCAGGCTGGAGTGCAGTGGCCGGATCTCAGCTCACTGCAAGCTCCGCCTCCCGGGTTCACGCCATTCTCCGGCCTCAGCCTCCCGAGTAGCTGGGACTACAGGCGCCCGCCACCTCGCCCGGCTAGTTTTTTGTATTTTTTTTTTAGTAGAGACGGGGTTTCACCATGTTAGCCACGATGGTCTCGATCTCCTGACCTCGTGATCCGCCCGTCTCGGCCTCCCAAAGTGCTGGGATTACAGGCTTGAGCCACCGCGCCCGGCCACCTCTTCCTTCTTTAACTCGGTGTCTGAGGAGTTTTGTCTGCGGCTTGTCCTGCTACAACTCGAACAACAGATTCTTAGCAAAGCAATTTTATTTCTGCACAGAAGGGTGCCTCCTTGGCCAGTCGCCATGAGAGCACACCTGAACAAAGGGCCACGAGAGCCTTTATTCCTGACGCAAGTCCTGCCCCTGTACCTTTTCCCATTGGCCGGGGTCAGGTCATACAATCTAAACTAATCCCAGTTGGCTAAACATTTGATTTTTTTAGATAAGGTGGGCAAGTAAAAGAAAGTGGAGGCTGGGCATGGTGGCTCACACCTGTAACCCCAGCACTTTGGGAGGCCGAGGCGGGCGGATGATGAGGTCAGGAGATCGAGACCATCCTGGCTAACACGGTGAAACCCCGTCTCTACTAAAAATACAAAAAATTGGCCGGGCGTGGTGGCGGGTGCCTGTAGTCCCAGCTACTCGGGAGGCTGAGGCAGGCGAATGGCGTGAACACGGGAGGCGGAGCTTGCAGTGAGCTGAGATTGCGCCACTGCACTCCAGCCTGGGCGACAGAGCGAGACTCCGTCTCAAAAAAAAAAAAAAAAGACAGTGGAGAGGAAGGGGAAGGGGTGTCTGTAATGAACTAGAAAGTTAGTCCTCTTTCCAAATAAGGAAAGGAATGTGAGCTGGTACTCATAACTCCTAGTACTGTGGCATGCCTGGGCATCTAACAAAGGCAAAAAGGAAAAAAGGAGAAAGGGGGTATCAGGCCTCTGAGCCCAAGCTAAGCCATCATCTTCCCTGTGACATGCACTTACACATCCAGATGGCCTGAGGCAACTGAAGAATCACAAAAGAACTGAAAATGGCCTGTTCCTGCCTTAACTGATGATGTTACCTTGTGAAATTCTTTTATCCTGGCTCAAAAAGCTCTCCCACTGAGCACCTTGTGACCCCCACCCCGGCCAGCCAGAGAACAACCCCCTTTGACTGTAATTTTCCACTGCCTACCGAAATCTTATAAAATGGCACCACCCCATCTCCCTTCACTGATGCTCTTTTCGGACTCAGCCCACCTGCACCCAGGTGAAATAAACAGCCTTGTTGCTCACACAAAAGCCTGTTTGGTGGTCTCTTCACACAGATGTGGGTTGGGTACTATGAATTAAAGAATAAAATATTGATCAGATTATTTGAAGAGAAACCTCATCATATCCCACAGGTGTGTGTGCATGTGTGTATCCATACACTTATGTGCATATACTTGTGTGTGCATGTATGTGTCTGCACACATATGTGCATGTACTTGTGTGTGCGTGTGTATCCACACACATATGTGCATGTACTTGTGTGTGCGTGTGTATCCACACACATATGTGCATGTACTTGTGTGTGTGTATCTACACACATATTTGCATGTACTTTGTGTGTGTGTCTGCACATGTATGTGCATGTACTTGTGTGTATATGTGTGTGTCCACTTGAGGGAACCAATCATAGAAGGAATGCCCCTGCTTCCTCCAGGGGAATCCTAGATCCTCAGTCTCCTACAGAGAAACAAAAATGTAAAAACAAACACCTTACTCTTTTTTTAAAAAAGATTATGAAAAGGGATAGTTTTTTGTTTTTTTTTATTAAGATGCACACTCTCGGCCAGGCGCGGTGGCTCACGCCTGTAATCCCAGCACTTTGGGAGGCCGAGGCGGGTGGATCACGAGGTCAGGAGATCGAGACCATCCTGGCTAACACAGTGAAACCCCGTCTCTACTAAAAATACAAAAAAAAATTAGCCGGGCGTGGTGGCCGTCGCCTGTAGTCCTAGCTACTTGGGAGGCTGAGGCAGGAGAATGGCGTGAACCTGGGAGGCGGAGTTTGCAGTGAGCCAAGATTGCGCCACTGCACTCCAGCCTGGGCGATAGAGTGAGACTCCGTCTCAAAAAAAAAAAAAAAAAAAAAAAAAAAAAAAAAAAGATCCACACTCTCTGTCAAGACCCAGCCAAACTCGCGGAGGGCAGAGAGACCATCCCTGCAGGCCTAGGAAGAAGCCTTCCTGTCCTCCTGGAAGGGCTCAGGAGTCAAGCCTCCCTGTACCTCCCAGCAGACACATGACTGAAATGTTCTGAAGTTCCCCCCAGAAGAAAGTTGAACAGGGGTGGTGTGGAGAAGAAGGAAGTGCCCCAGATGCATGGGCCATCAGCTTTGCTGCCACAAACAAGCTCAGCCTTTGGTTCTGAATCTGATTCTTGAAGTGAGAGAAGGGCTCTCAGACCAAAATGTCCCCAGGGCATGGAGAGTCAAGAGGGGAAATGGAGTGCTCAAAATCGAGTCAGTTCCCTGCTTTGAACAATCTAAGTCCCTTTTCTCATTCAGTTAAAGCCAGTGGAATCCCCAGTTGGGACTTGGTAGTAGAGGGTGTCTGCTAGATGGTACTAGCCATCAGGCATTTAATGAGGGGAATTTTCTATGAAAATAAACAAAAACGAAGGCTAATAGTTGGAAACTCAGTTTCTGAGTCCACAGGGCAGTTGGTGGAGAGGATTTCTAGATGCCTTTAAACAACTGCCCCCAGGCACAGGTGTAGAGAGCATGATTGAAGTCCCACGCTTGTGTCACTGGGGGCCTGATAAAATTTGCACACCTCACATGGCTCAGACTGCTCTGAGCTATTTTTCTTTTCTTATCTTCTTTTACAATCTAGAACATGTAAAGGATTGTCCTACATATCAGCCAGTTCAGAGACATTTCAAGTAAAGCAGCTTCAGATCTATATATAACTATCATTATAGTTAGCCTTTTCTGTTCCACTGCAGTGATCTAAGCCATGACTATGCTCCCAGACCAAAACGAGGGTCGGGCTGCTTGTTCTCATCACCAATAACAAGATGCGGACGAACTGGGAGAGGAAAGAATTTTTATTTTTGTAACCAGTTACAGGGAGAAGACCTGGAAATTATCACCAGACCAACTCAAAATTATATACTTTTCCAAAGCTTATATACCTTCTAAGCTCTATGTCTATGTGTAAGTGTGCATTCATGTAAAGACGTAAGTGGTTAACTTCTAATCTATTAACTAAGATCTGAGTCCTGAAAATCTTCTCTGGAGCCTCAGAAATGTATTTAAACTACATGGGTCCAGGTGCTGGGGTGATTATCCTTATCTCCTGCTAAATCATGGAGGCTTGGGGAGTTCCTTTAGACCCTCAATAAACTTACATGTGGTAGTGTGAGGAGTTTCTTCAGACCCCCCAAAAAACTTGTTTAATCCTAAAAGGGTCCTGTTAAGAATTCCTTCATTATCTTGTCATGTTTCAAGGCCCAGGAAAGGCCTAGGAAAAACTCTTAGTGGGCTCTTTGTTACATTCCAGGCTTTGTATGAGGGTAAGGGAGGAGACCACCCCTCATATTGTCTTATGTCCAATTTCTGCCTCCAAAGAAAGAAGAAGTAAAAACTAAAAGGCAGAAATGAAATCCACAAGCAGACAGCCCAGCGCCACACCCTGGGCCTGGTAGTTAAAGATCGACCCCTGACCTAATTGGTTATGTTATCTATAGATTATAGACATTGTATGGAAAAGCACTGTGAAAATCCCTGTCCTGTTTTGTTTCAATCTAACTACCGGTGCACGCAGCCCCCAGTCACGTACCCGCTGCTTGCTCAATCAATCATGACCCTCTCATGCACATCCCCTTAGAGTTGTGAGCCCTTAAAAGGGACAGGAATTGCTCACTCAGGGAGCTCGGCTCTTGAGACAGGAGTCTTGCTGATGCTCCCAGCTGAATAAACCGCTTTCTTCTTTAACTCAGTGTCTGAGGGGTTTTGTCTGTGGCTTGTCCTACTACAAGGGCACTGGCTCAATTAGCTTTTAATATTTAACCTAACTGCTCAGTCAGTGCTGAGACAGTTGTAACAGAAGCCTGTGTTAGTAAGACCTGGCCTGCCACAGCTACACTTAGCTCTTTTCTTTTTTTTTTTTTTTTTTTTTTCTGTGATGGAGTCTCACTCTGTTGCCCAGGTTTGGAGTGCAGTGGTGTGATCTCAGCTCACTGCAACCTCTGTCTCCCATGCTCAAGCGATTCTCCTGCCTTAGCCTCCTGAGTAGCTGGGATTACAGGCATGCGCCACCATGCCCTACTAATTTTTTGTATTTTTAGTAGAGATGGCATTTCACCATGTTGGCCAGGCTGGTCTCAAACTCCTTACCTTGTGATTCACCCATCTCAGCCTCCCAAAGTGCTGGTATTACAGGTGTGAGACACCACACTCGGCTCACTTAGCTCTTTTCTTCTACTAAAACATAATCTGAGAAGTAAAAATAAAATCATAAGCCCTCTGTATTATTCCATTTTCACATTGCTATAGAGAAACACCTGAGACTGGGTAATTTATAAAGAAAAGAGGTTTCGTTGGCTCATGGTTCTGCAGGCTGTATAGGAAGCATAGTGGTTTCTGCCTGTAGGAAGGCCTTGGCAAGCTTCCAGTTATGGCATAAGGCAAAGGGCAGTGAGACATCCCACATGGTGGAAGCAGGAGCAAGAGAGAGGGAAGAGGGCTATGTTTCACCCTTCTGAATGACCAGGTCTCATGAAAACTCACTCACTGTCATGAAAGCAGTACCAAGTGGGGATGGTGCTAAACTCTTCGTAAGAAATCCACCCCCATGATTCAGTCACCTCCCACCACGCCTCACCTCCAACACCAGGGATTACAATTCAACATGAGACTTGATGGGGACATGGATGCAAACCATATCATTCCAACCCTTGCCCCCCAGATCTCATGTTCTTCTCCCATTGCAAAATACAATCATGCCTTCCCAACAGTCCCTCAAAGTCTTAACTCATTTCAGCATTAACTCAAAAGTTCAAAGTTCCAAGTTGCATCTGACACAGGCAAATCCCTTCCACCTATGAGCCTGTAAAATCAAAAACAAGTTATGTACTTCCGAGACACAATGGGAGTACAAGCATTGGGTAAATATTCCCATTTCAAAATGGAGAAATCACCCAAAAGAAGGGAGCTACAGGCCTCATGCAAGCCCAAAAGCCAGCAGGGCAGTCACTAAATCTTAAAGTTCCAAAATAATCTCCTTTGACTCCATGTCCCACATCCAAGCATGCTAGGGGTGGGCTCCCAAGGCCTTGGTCAGCTATGACCCTGTGGTTTTGCAGGGTTCAGCACCCCCATAGCCACTCTCATGGGCTGGCATTGAGAGCCTGAGGCTTTTCCAGGCACAGGGTGCAAGTTATTGGTGGGTCTGGAGAATGGTGGCCCCTTTCGCATAGCTCCAATAGGCAGTGTCCCAGTGGGGACTGTGTTGGGGCTCCAATCCCACATTTCCCCTCCTCTCCACTGCTGTAGTAGAGCTTCTCCATGAGGGCACTGCCCCTGCAGCAGGCTCCTTCCTGGACATCCAGGCTTTTCCATAGATCCTCTGAAATCTAGCCAGAGGTTCCCAAGACTCAACTCTTGCACTCTGTGCACCCACAGGCTTAACACCACATGGAAGCTGCCAAAGCTTATGGCTTGCACGCTCTGAAGCAGCCACCAGAGCTGTACTTGGGCCCCTTTGAGCCATGGCTGAAGCTGGAGTGGCAAGGATGCAGGGAGCAGCATCTCGAGGCTGCCAGGGGTCTGGGGCTGGCCCAAACCATTCAACCCTCCTAGGCCTCCAGGCCTGTAATGGGAAGAGCTGCCTTGAAGGTCTTTGAAATTCCTTCAAGGCCTTCTCCCCATTGTTTTGGTTATTAGCACCTGACTCCTTTTAACTTACACAAATGTATGCAGCTTGCTTGAATCCCTCCCCTAAAAATGGGCTTTTCTTATCTACCACATGGCCTAGCTGCAAACATTCTAACTTTTTTTTTTTTTTTTTTTTTTTTTTTTTTTTTTTTTTGAGACGGAGTCTCGCTCTGTCACCCAGGCTGGAGTGCAGTGGCCGGATCTCAGCTCACTGCAATCTCCGCCTCCCGGGTTCACGCCATTCTCCTGCCTCAGCCTCCCGAGTAGCTGGGACTACAGGCGCCTGCCACCTCGCCCGGCTAGTTTTTTGTATTTTTTAGTAGAGACGGGGTTTCACCGTGTTAGCCAGGATGGTCTCGATCTCCTGACCTCGTGATCCGCCCGTCTCGGCCTCCCAAAGTGCTGGGATTACAGGCGTGAGCCACCGCGCCCGGCCCATTCTAAACTTTTACCCTCTGTGTACCCTTTAAATATACATTACAATTTTAAGTCATTTATTTGCTCACACATATGGGCATAGGTTGTTAGAAGCAGCCAGGCTACATCTTGAATGCTTTGCTGCTTAGAAATTTATTTCACCAGTTACCCTAAATCATCATTCTCAAGTTCAAAATTCCACAGATCCCTAGAGCAGGAGCACAGTGCTGCCAAGTTCTTCGCTAAGGCATAACAAAAATGACCTCTGCTCCAGCCCCAATAACTTCCTCATTTCCATCTGAGACCTTGTCAGCCTGTGTCACTATACATATCACTATCAGCATTTTGGTCACAATGATTTATCCAGTCTCTAGGAAGTTCCAAACATTCTCTCATCTTCCTGTCTTCTTCTGAGCCCTCCAAAGTCTTCCAACCTCTGCCTGTTACCCAGTTCCAAAGTCACTTCCACATTTTCAGGTATCTTTATAGCAATGCCCCACTCCTGGTACCAATTTTCTGTATTACTCTGTTCTCACATTGTTACAAAGAAATACTTGAGGCCAGGCGCAGTGGCTCATGCCTGTAGTCTCAGCACTTTGGGAGGGAGGCCAAGGTGAGTAGATCACGAGGTCAGGAGATCAAGACCATCCTGGATAACATGGTGAAACCCCATATCTAGTAAATATACAAAAAAAAAAATTAGCTGGGTGTGATGGTGGGCGCCTGTAGTCCCAGCTATTCGGGAGGCTGAGGCAGGAGAATGGCATGAACCCAGGAGGCGGAGCTTGCAGTGAGCTGAGATCGCGCCACTGCCCTCCAGCCTGGGCAACAGAGCGAGACTCCATCTCAAAAAAAAAAAAAAAGAAAAGAAAAGAAAAAAGAAATACTTGAGGCTGGGTAATTTATAAAGAAAAGAAGCTTAATTGGCTCATGGTTCTGCAGGTTGTACAGAAAGCATTGCAGTCTCTGCTTGGCTTCTGCAGAGGCCTCAGAAAACTTATAATTATGGTAGAGGACAAAGAGGGAGCAGACATATCACATGGCCAGAGCAGGAGGAAGAGAGAGAGCGAGGCTGGAGGTGATACACCTTTTTTTTTTTTTTAGATGGAGTCTCACTCTGCCACCAGGCTGGAGTGCAGTGGCGCAATCTCGGCTCCCTGCAACCTCCGCCTCCCGGGTTCAAGTGATTCTCCTGCCTCAGCCTCCTGAGTAGCTGGGACTACAGGTGCATGCCACCACGCCACCTAGTGGTGTTTCACCATGTTGGCAAGGGTGGTCTCGATCTCTTGACTTCATGATCTGCCTGCCTCGGGCTCCCAAAGTGCTGGGATTACAAGTGTGAGCCATTGTGCCCAGCCAATACACACTTCAACAACCCCACAATTGATTGTGGCCAAGGGTACTCCAGAGAAAGCCTGAAAACTGAGTTCCCAGTCATGATTGGACAGGAGCTCAGACATACCTTGTTATACCCCCTTCCTCACTAACCACCATTAGTCTTTCTTCCCAAAGGGCTAAACAGCAATCGGCCCTTTGGGGAGACTCCACCACTGATATCAATCAAGTGCCAGACTATGGTCCTTCCATTTCTGCAGTTTCGACACAACTAACCAGCATTCCTCCCTGCTGAAAGACCATTGACCAGGCAGTGGTTCTAGCCGGACGACAGAGAATGACCAGGCAGTGGTTCTGGCCGGACGACAGAGAATGACCAGGCAGTGGTTCTGGCCGGACGACAGAGAATGACCAGGCAGTGGTTCTGGCAGGACGACAGAGAATGACCAGGCAGTGGTTCTGGCCGGACGACAGACAATGACCAGGCAGTGGTTCTGGCCGGACGACAGAGAATGACCAGGCAGTGGTTCTGGCCGGACGACAGACAATGACCAGGCAGTGGTTCTGGCCGGACGACAGACAATGACCAGGCAGTGGTTCTGGCCGGACGACAGAGAATGACGTGGTTCTAGCCCGTCTACAGATAATGCATAGTGAGGGTCATTGAGTCTTCTACTTCACCTTGGAGGTCAGAGGCCCAAAAACTCCACCCTCAAGTCATGCTAACAGTGCCATTTTCTGAACACTGGACCCAGGGAGAGGCAGGAAGCTCAATCACGAATGCACACATTTCTCCTCTCATACATATTCATGACTTCTCGTATAGCTTATGGGGTATGTATATTTGGCCAAGCCATTCAGTGAAATCCCCGTCTTAGTCTTCTGCCCCTTGAAGTGCCTATTTCTGGCTTCTGGCCGGAGGCTGTGCTTTCCAGCCCGTCCAAATGACCAGGCTGCAACTCTTTACGAGAAATAAATCTTTTCTTTCCAAATTGGGAAACCTCGTCATTCTTCAGCTGACAAACCTAAAGAACATATGTAGAAGTGCCCTTAGTGATTTTTCCTATGAGAATAAAAGGGATCACCTGAGATTGATTCAGTCAAGCTGTAACTTCCCAAAATACACGAGGCAGTAGAGAAAAACGGCTAGAGGCAGTAGAGAAAAACGGCTAGAGGCAATATGTGTGAAATGAAGCTAAAATTTAGTTTCTGCACTCAGAAACAATTATTAGGGGCCAATGAAGTGGACAGGGACCCACGGAGAACTGCTGAACCCTCAGCACATGACAACTCATCCAAACCCTCACACTAGGAGACTTGACAGAAGTATCCAGCATGGCTTCCAGCAGCGTAAGACTGCACCCCCAGGATGGCCCAGCAGCACTTGCACCCTTGCTGCTTCCACTAAAACATCCGCCTGCAAAAGCTCAGTGCAGTGAGGAAATCTCACCATGCTCCAGCCCAGGTGTCCCCAAACTTTTTGGCATCAGGGACTGGATTCACGGAAGACAATTTTTCCACAGATGGGTTGAGGGGAGGGTTGGGATGATTCAAATGAACATTTACAGTGCATTTTGTTTCTGTTATTATTGCATTGCAATATATCATGAAATAATTGTACAACTCACCATAATGCAGAATCGGTGGGAGCCGTCTCGTTTTCCTGCAATGAGACGGTCCCATCTGGGAGACAGTGACAGACCATCAGGCACTAGAGTCTCAAGGAGCACACAACGGAGATCCCTCACAGGCGCAGTTCACAATAGGGTTCGTGCTCCTATCAGAATCGACGCTGCTGCTGATCTGACTGGAGGCGGGGCTCAGGAGGCGTAATGCCACTGATGGGGAGCAGCTGGAAATAGAGATGAAGCTTCATTTGCTCGCTTGCCCATGCGCTCACCTCCTACTATGTGGCCCATTTGGGGACCTCTGCTCTAGCCAACTTCTGATGATAGGCCCCGACCTCCCTTTCTTGGAGCATTTACTAAAAAGCTTTCAGTTTGTAAGCATGTCTTGCGACTCAGAAGGGCCTCTCTCTAAGCCTGAGAGCCCTCCCTTAGAAAGGTGATCATCAGCAAGGGTGAGGCCTCTTGTCTCCCAGTCTCTGCAGGAGAAAAGAAACCTGTCTGAAGACAAAATTGCAACAAACTCAGTTTAAAGATCTCAATTGACCTCATTTGCAATTCTAGAATCAGGCAACACTTCATTCCACAAAATAAAATAAGTGTTCCAACGAGTCAGAGGGAGGAGGTTGGCTCTACAGACAGAAAAATGTGTTCAGGCTGTACAGTGTGTCATTATTTCATATCTCAGACATTATTCCATCACTGCAGACATCTTTATAATTTTGAAATGTTTTTGTATTTTATTATAACTTATTTAAAAACCAAAGATAGGCTACTTGGATATTTATTATGACAATTTTCTGGAAGGTAAGAGTCTTGAAGATGACGCTTCTTTTTCAAATTTGCCTGAAGGTGCCATAAAGGCCCCAGGGTGTTCAGCCAGGCGCGGTGGTTCACACCTGTAATCCCAGCACTTTGGGAGGCCAAGGCAGGCAGATCACCTGAGGTCAGGAGTTGGAGACCATCCTGGCCAACATGGTGAAACTCTGTCTCTACTAAAAATACAAAAAGTAGCCGGGCGTGGTGCCACACACCTGTAATCCCAGCTACTCAGGAGGCTGAGGCAGGAGAATTGCTTGAGCCCAGGAGGCAGAGGTTGCAGTGAGCTGAAATCGTGCCACTACACTCCAGCCTAGCTGACAGAGCGAGACTCTGTCTCAAAAAAAAAAAAAGGCCCTGGGGTGTGGAGCCTGGTCATCTCATTAAGGAAGTTTCCAGAACACAGCACATGACATCCCAGTGGTGACCCTGGTTTTCAGAGAGGGGCAGATGCCAGGAGGTCAGGCATAGCTGAGGGTCTCAGTTTCCCTGGGAAAGGGGGCCCTGCAGTCCCTCTTGGTCTAGGTGGGTGCAAGATGGGGGATTTACCCTGGAGAGGCCAGGAGAGGAATTCTGACAACTCCTTGGTCTGCCATTCTCCCTCCTCAGGCCACTAGCTTCTCCTTCCCTGCAGGGAGAGTCTCAGGAGAGGGGGAAGGTTACATGGTAACCCCCAAAAGGACTGATCATTGTTTTGTCACTTTATTTATAACATTTGAGACTTTTGAAAAAGTGATACAAGCCCACTAGAATTTCTCAGAGTACAAAAGGTTAAAGAGTAAAAATAAATATACTCCATCTGCAACTGCCTATCTCGAGAGGTGGTCACTGGGATGACTTTTGTGTCTCCTTTTATGAAATATTCCAATACATGGTCTCCCTGTGCCTCAGTTCCTGCTTTGTAAGGTAGGGACAACAATACAGCATGAGGTTGTTATGAGGATTAAATTAGCTAATCCTTGCAAGTCAGTGAAAGTGAGATACGAATTTACAAGCTTCCCCCCTTTTATACACTGTTTTGTCCTTTGTCACTAGTTGTTTTGCAGGAGAATTCTCATCTTACACACAACTGGGCCTCATGCTTTTTAAAGGGCTGCAGAGTACCCTGGTGTTTAGGTAATTTTTCCCCACTGGGGCCAGTCTGGTTGTCTCTGGTCTCTGGCACCCATGGGCATTTGCCATAACAGGTGTGAGCCTCTCTTTGGGATTATCTCCTATAAGCAGAATCCACAACAAATGTCATGTGTGTTTGAATCCCAAATAGATGTTTCCTAACTAGTCCCAAAGTAGTTGTAAGCCAGAATACTCCCAACCTTTGCTGAGAGGGGTCTCCTCCCTTGACTTTGAGTGGCCTAATTTTTCATCTACAAATAACCCACACTGACCACCCAAGAACTGGAAACGCAGTTTGACAAGAAGAAAGACGTTCCCGGCCAGGCGCGGTGGCTCACGCTTGTAATCCTCGCACTTTGGGAGGCCGAGGCAAGCCGATCATGAGGTTAGGAGTTCGAGACCAACCTGGCCAACACAGTGAAACCCCATCTCTACTAAAACTACAAAAATTATCTGGGCGTGGTGGCAGGCGCTTGTAATCCCAGCTACTCAGGAGGCTGAGGCAAGGAGGCGGAGGTTGCAGTGAGCCGAGATCGCGCCATTGTACTCCAGCCTAGACGACAGAGCAAGACTCCGTCTCAAAAAAAAAAAAGGTCCCAGGTCCCAGAGCAGGACAGCACCGTCTCCCCGCCCCCCGCCCCGCCCCTCCCACTGCCCCGCCCCGGTCCCCACCCCCTCCCACTGCCCCGCCCCGGTCCCCACCCCCTCCCACTGCCCCGCCCCGGTCCCCACCCCCGCTCTCAATGCGGCCCCGCCCCCTCTCGCCGCGGCCCCGCCCCCGGCCCCCACCCACCCCCGAGCAGGTCCTCGCGACTCCGCTTTCGGGCCCCAGGTCTGTTCGCCCTGATTCCCCACCAGCGCCCCCTTCCTGGGCAAAGCCCCGCTGGGGCCCTCCTGGTGGGCACGAGGTGGTCCGGGACAGGGTGACCGGCCCCGCCCTTCCCTTTGCCCGCGGGCGTCGCAGTCCGGCAGGGCAGGATGAGCTCGCGGGCCGCCCTGCGGCTGCTGAGGCTCCAGCGACACCTAGGACCCCAGGAGGTTAGGGGGCCAGGCCTGGACCTGCAGGGCTCCTGTCCCCTCAGCTGCTTGCGGGGGGCTGAGCGTCGAGGGCCCAGGAATCGGGGCGCGGAGGAGAGCCCAGTTCCGGGAGAACCACCCCAGGGGCTGGAACTGAGGGCCTGGGGGGAGATGGCCATTTCGTGGGGGCGTGGGTGGGAGAGTGGGTGTCCCCAGTGGGGCAGGGGAGCCAGAGGGATTGGTGGGGGAGGGTGGGGAGGCACAGGTCGCGCTGTTTACGTTTGGTGCCTTATCAGCTGACTAGGCAGTTCCAGTCACCCTTGCCCCCTGTCCCCTGGGCAGCTGGGAGAACTTGTCCAGAGGGCTGTTTATGCCCCACAGCTGGTGTGGACGCAGGATTGGGGTGGGTGGGCGGGCACAGGGCTCCAGAGGCTCACCCTGGTCTCCTTCTCCTGGCCCAGGGCAGCAGCATGGAGCCTACGGCCAGCCCACTGACCACCCATGTGCTGGACACCGCCTCGGGGCTCCCAGCCAGAGGCCTCTGTCTCCGCTTGTCCCGGCTGGAGGACCACAGCCAGCAGTGGATGGAGCTGAGGACAAGGTAGGAGAGAGGCCCTGGGACGGGGAGTCCCGCCCTGAGACAGATGGCGGGGACTGAGGAGCCAGGCAGTGAGGATGGAGAGCGGAGCTCACCGCTGCTGACTCTCCTCTCAGCCCGGGTTGGGGGTTAGGTTGGGAGCTCTCCCTTCTGCTTCTCTCAGCCCGTTTCCTCTGAAAATACAGGGATGAGGAGAGGAGCTGTTTCCTCCCTCCCTCCAGCCTCAGGCCCCTGTGACCCTGATGGGGCGGGAGTGAGTTTCTGCCTCTCCCTGGCAGCTGTGCCAGGGCGAGGGCGGGGGGTGGTGGTTAGGTGAGGCCTGAGGTGCAATCGAAGACCTCACTGTCACTGAGATCACGGGTAACCTTGTGACAGGCGGTAGGCTGGACACTATTTCCACTCTTTTCATTCTCCATACACCCCATGGGCCAGCACCATACTTACCCCTTCTACACACATGGGAAGACTGAGGCAGCAAGCCCAGGTACATGCTGGGATTCCCAGCCAGGCCTGAGGGGCCGTGTGTCCCTCAGCCTCCATGGGCTCTTGCCCACTGCCCCAGGCACAGGCTCTGCGGGGCACTTCCAGAGGCAGATGTCACCTACCCAGGCCTTATGGCCCCTGCATGAGAGGCAGGCCCCTCCCTTCCAGCCAGAAGGGCAGGGCTGGGCCCATAGGATCAGAGTCTGACTGTGCCGGTCCTCATTTGGTCCTTCACAAAAGCTGAGACGTGAGGGGTCCAGGTCTCACATGAGAAATTAGGACAGCACTGTGTGGGCTGGGCATCCGTGGTGGGTCACAGGGACCCATTCCCCCCATGCACACACGCTAGGTTTTGTTGTTTTGTTTTGTTATTGAGACAGTTTCTCTTGTTGTCCAGGCTAGAGTGAAATGGTGTGATCTCGGCTCACTGCAACCTCCGCCTCCCGGGTTCAAGAGATTCTCCTGTCTCAGCCTCCCAAGTAGCTGGGATTACAGGCACCCGCCACCACCCCCGGCTAATTTTTATATTTTTAGTAGAGACAGGGTTTCATCATCTTGGCCAGACTGACCTTGAACTCCTGACCTCATGATCCACCCGCCTTGGCCTCCCAAAGTGCTGGGATTACAGGTGTGAGCCACCTTGTTCGGGCCTGCTCCTTCTAATCACAGTAGAGGCGCGCACTTTAAAGACCAGCCGGCAAGAACGATGTGAGGTTTTCCGGAGGTGACTATGGGCAAAGCCACAGTTGTTCAGAACCCTGATAAGGGACCAGGGCACGCAACACGGACACTCCGTGGAGCTGGACAGGCCCATTCTGTGGGTGAGGGTTTGGCAGAAAGCCACACATTTTTCTTTTCCTTTTTTTTTTTTTCCTTTTTTTTTCTTGAAATGGAGTCTCGCTCTGTCGCCCAGGCTGGAGTGCAGTGGGGCGATCTCAGCTCACTGCAAGCTCCACCTCCCGGGTTCACACCATTCTCCTGCCTCAGCCTCCCCAGTAGCTGGGACTACAGGCGCCCGCCGCCATGCCCAGCTAATTTTTTCTATTTTTGGTAGAGACGGGGTTTCACTGTGTTAGCCAGGATGGTCTCGATCTCCTGACCTCGTGATCCGCCCGCCTCGGCCTCCCGAAGTGCTGGGATTACAGGCGTGAGCCACCGTGCCCAGCCAGCCACACACAATATTTTAAGTGAAAACCACAGGTTATAAAACAATACAAATAGTATAATCCACTTGATGAGTTATTTTAAGTTTGTAAACAAATATGCATAGAGAAAATCTGGAAAAATACGTGCCAGCTGTAAAGTGGTTATAAACTGTAGGAGACTTTTTCCCTTTTTGCTTCTCTGTGTTGTGACTTCCTAAAGACAGGGCAGTGGTGTCCCTGGACTGCTCTGCAACTGCAGGCCCTAACAGCCCCACTGTGTCTGCTCACCCAAGTCTGACAGGTGGCAGGGCAGTGTCTGAGGCCCACTGGGGTACAGACGCAGGAAAGCTGGGGTGGGGCGTCTCATCCCCATCTCTGCAGCCTCATCCTCTCCCCAGCTACACAGACCCAGATGGCCGCTGCCCTGGACTCCTGATGCCGGACCAGATGAAGGCAGGCACCTACAAGCTCACCTTCGACACTGAGGGCTACTGGAGGAAGAGGGGGCAGGAAAGCTTCTACCCATACGTGGAGGTGAGAGCCCCGGTGGGCTGGAGGGCCTGAGGCCCATGACTCACTGGGATCTGCAGGCCAGGTCCTGCTGGCTGGGCATCATTTAGACAGTGGGCAGACTGGTCCTGGGCGGTGGCAGGTAGGTGAGCTCACTTGCTTTGAGCTCCCAAAAGAAAGGTGTCCAGGCAGCAATAGACTCTATAAGGACACACCCATCGCTGACCTGCTCAGGGTCAGGCTTTGTGGGGAGGCTGGGCCACTCATCCCCTCTTTGTTGACACAGGTTTTCATCTGAGCCAACTCCAGCTCTCTGGGCCTAACCTCACTGCCTCACCCCACACTGGAGCCGCCACAGAAGCACCTCACTTATTGGGCTGCAGCTTCTGTGGAGTGTCCCTCTGGTGCAGAGGGTTCACCCCCTCCCAGACCCTCAGTCTGGGCTGCTGAATTCTCCAAGGTGTGTTGGGGCCAGATAGGTGGTTTGCTGCCATCCCCTTATACTCTCTCCTGGTCCTCTCTCCGTCTCAGGTTGTGTTCACCATCACCAGCAATGCCCAGAAGTTCCACGTGCCCCTGCTGCTGAGCCCCTGGTCCTACACCACCTATCGAGGGAGCTAGAGCGAAGACTGGCGGCAGGAGGCTGCCTGCCCTTTCCCGCACGCTGGCTGCACCCACCCAGCCCTCAACAGAGTGGGCTTCATGCTCATCGGGGAGCACTGGTGTCACCAATTCCTGGGGAAGTCCTGGCCCCCTGGAGAATCCCACTGGGCGGCTGTGACTCAGGTGTCAATAAAGTCAGTGCCAGCACCTGCAAAGCTGTCCACTTGATGGGACAACAGTGGCATGAAGACAGGCAGCACAGTGCAGCACTGCCCCAGCCCCCAGGTGAGTGCGGGGCACTCTGAGAAGGTGCTGCTGACTGTGGTTGAAGGTGAGACCAGGCAGTAGGCCTGGACACAGCCTGGACATGCACCCAGGGAAGGAAGCGACAGGGCACCACGGGTGAGGGTCCTGCAGGTGGTTCTCCTCCACAGAGCCAGGAATGAGGATGGCAAGAACATGTGAAAAGTTTTCATTTGCTGATGATAAAATCTAAAAAACTTGCTGTCCTTGGTATGAAAGGGGTTGTCATCCAGAGTGTTCCTAGGCTGGCTGTCTGGGCTGTGGCCCCCCAGTGGGGCGGCTACGTGGGGGTGCCCACCAGTCCCGCGGGGCCCTGGCCCAGTGTCTGCCCGATCACAGCTGTTTCCAAGGGCTTGAAGCCCACGTTGTCCAGAGGGATCCCGAAGGCCAGCAGCTTTGCCTCGTACGTGCGCAGCAGGTCGTTATGGGCCTGTGGAGACAGGGCGGAGTGAGGGAGCTGAGGATCCCCAGGCTCAGGACCACCAGAGCTGAGTGCAGCTCCGTGGAGGGGCAGCGTGAGCATCACGGTGTAGAAGGATAAAGCCAAACGCTTATCTGTCACTTCCTGTGTGGGACACAGCACCAAGCACCTCCACTGCATTGGCTCAGGTAGCACGACAGGGAGAGGCTGTTCCTATTCCCGTTCCACAAATGAGGAGACAGAGGCAGAGGGCAGGGACACTCAGGGCAGAGCTGTGGTCTGGGAGGGCTCTGGGCCCTGGTTGGGGGTTTCCCACTCAGGTTCTTCACGCCCTCCCTGCCCCTGTTGAATGACGTCTGTTACCTTCCCTGGTGGGCACAGCACCTTCTGACTCCCTGCCCAGCGGAAGGGGCTGACCAGGGAAGGGTCCAGGTCCCCCCCACACCCATCCCAGCAGAGATGTGGCCTAGACAACAGTGCTGTGCCCCAGACCACACAGAATCCAGATGCTCTCCGCTGGGGACAGTGACAGCTGCCTTGTCGAACAAGGTACAAAGTGGGAATGGGTGCGGTCCTCTGAAACCATCTGCATTTAGAACAGGCTGGGCACCGAGGGGGTGGCCCTGAGGGAGGGCAGGGCACATCCGTACCTTACAGACCCGGGCCAGCTCATACTGCAGGTCCTTGATGGTGCTGTTCTTCGATTCCAGAACATCCTGAGGAGAGAGAGGTGATGGAGTTTGAGACTCATCTTTTGGCCGAGGCAGTGGGGGTGGCCTGGGGGTTCCAGTGGGGGTCCTCAGAGATCCAGGGAATAACAGCCTGGTTTGATGGATGCATCCATCCACACAAGGTCATCAGCAGAAAAAGGTCCCCAAGGGTGGAGAGAAAACAACAAGGAAGAAACAGAGAACTGGGAGCCTGTGCTCACACAACCTGCATCTCCATCAACAGCCCGAACCAGGCACAGCCGCTCATGCCTGTGATCCCAGCAGTTTGGGAGGCCAAGGAAGGCAGATGACTTGAGGTCAGGAGTTTGAGACCAGCCTGGCCAACGTTGCAAAACCCCATCTCTACTAAAAATACAAAAAGTAGCCGGGCACAGTGGCTCGCGCCTGTGTAATCCCAGCTACTCAGGAGGCTGAGGCACGAGAATCGCTTGAACCTGGGAAACAGAGGTCGCAGGGAGGTGAGATTGAGCCACTGCACTCTAGTCTGGATGACAGAGCAAGACACCACCTCAAAAAAACCCCCAAAACGGTCCAGACACACAAGAAATGCAGATGAGGCAAGGGCAGGCAGCGTGCAGCCACACCGTGGAGACGGGCCACTAAACACCATTCGCATATTGCCTACATTACATTTTTTTTTTTTTGAGACAGAGTCTGGCTCTGTCGCCCAGGCTGGAGTGCAGTGGCCGGATCTCAGCTCACTGCAAGCTCCGCCTCCTGGGTCCACGCCATTCTCCTGCCTCAGCCTCCTGAGTAGCTGGGACTACAGGCGCCCGCCACCTCACCCAGCTAGTTTTTTTTGTATTTTTTAGTAGAGACGGGGTTTCACCGTGTTAGCCAGGATGGTCTCGATCTCCTGACCTCATGATCCACCCGTCTCGGCCTCCCAAAGTGCTGGGATTACAGGCTTGAGCCACCGCGCCCGGCCACATTGCATTTCTTAAGGCTTGTGAATGTACTATCTCACTGTTTTTTTTTGAGATGGAGTCTCGCCCTGTTGCCCAGGCTGGAGTGCAGTGGTGCAATCTAGGCTCGCTGGAACCTCCGCCTCCCAGGTTCAAGGAATTCTCTGCCTCAGCCTCCCAAATAGCTAGGATTACAGGCACCTGCCACCATACCCTGCTAATTTTTGCTTTTTTTTTTTTTTTGAGACAGAGTCTCGCTCTGTAGCTCGGGCTGGAGTGCAGTGGCCGGATCTCAGCTCACTGCAAGCTCCGCCTCCCAGGTTTACGCCATTCTCCTGCCTCAGCCTCCCGAGTAGCTGGGACTACAGGCGCCCGCCACCTCGCCCGGCTAGTTTTTTGTATTTTTTAGTAGAGACGGGGTTTCACGGTGTTCGCCAGGATGGTCTCGATCTCCTGACCTCGTGATCCACCCGTCTCGGCCTCCCAAAGTGCTGGGATTACAGGCTTGAGCCACCGCGCCCGGCCAATTTTTGCAGTTTTAGTAGAGACGGTTTCACCATCTTGGCCACGCTGGTCTTGAACTCCTGACCTTGTGATCTGCCCGCCTTGGCCTCCCAAAGTGCTGGGATTACAGGCATGAGCCACCGCACCTGGCCATCCCACTTTTTTGTAACAGAAACAAATAGTCTTCAGCAGCGTTGGCCCCACCCAGATGTGGGCAAGGGTTTCACCATGTGGTGAGGCAGGGGGCTTCTTGGGCTCCTGCCTGTGGGGCACTGCTGGGCCCAGCCTGGCTTTTGAGCCGTCTCTGCTGCCCACTGACACAGCAGCCCCCTCACACCCCAACCTGCCCAGTCTGCAAACAGTGTCCCTGCGGGGGCCTCTGTCATTCCCCCAGAAGATTCCTCACTTAGAAGTCAAGGTAACAATGACCAGGAAAGAAGGAATTGACCCACATTTAGCTCCATCCTCACCCTGGTGCGTGGGCGCAGCTGCAACAACTCTCACAGGCCACGACTGCTCTCTTCACCCTCATTGCGGTGGCTTAGCAGCAGGCCAGGTGCAGCCCTCAGCCAGGAGCTGGAAACACACCTCCCCCGCCTCCCAGCAGTGACCCCTCACCTGCCTGTGCTCACAGGGCCCAGTGCTGAGCAGACCAGCAAAGATGAGTCTTCAGTCTGGGGGCCACAGTGCCTCTGGCCCAGGTGAGGCCCCTCCTGTCCAGCCTTACTACCTCAGGCCCTGAGAGCCAGGCCATCCCAGATGACCAGGGTCCCCCACAGGCACCACCACCCACTGGGCCAGGACCCATGGTTCCCCCATGTGTGAACACCAAGTCACCTCGGCCCCTCCCAGCCCCACCTGTGGACTCAGCCTCCTGGTGGTTCTTAAACCCTCTGCCTGTCCCCACTGTGTGCTGGCCCCACCCAGCCCCGCCAGCCCTGTGCTCCCCATCAGCAGCAGAGTGGGCTCTGATCTGGTTCCCCCTGCCCAGCCCTTCCATAGTTCCCAACTGGCCCGAAACTCAAAGGCACAGCTGACAGGCCTTTCAGAACCAGCCTTTTCAGCCCAGTCCTGCATCTGTCCAACACCTGGGTGCCCCCAGGGCGGCTCAGCGAGGGGCTCACTACTATGACTGTGCCACTGCACTCCAGCCTGGGCGACACAGCGAGACTCGCAGGAAAAAAAAAGAGATTAGTTGACTTGAATGAGGTTAACCCTTGGCCTGGTGTCAGCGATGAGCACGTGGATTTGTGTTCAGCTGAACTGCATGTGGACCAATCACCTTAAAAACGCCATCTGTGGCCTTGCGGCTGGAACCACCATCTTCCAGTAATTCGCCCAAATGACAAACACAAAGAGAAAGAGGAGAGGCACCCGATACACGTTCTCCGGCTTTTTAGAAAACAGTTGTTCCTCTGGCCACGTATATGCGAATCTGTAAGAAAGCTGATACTGCAGACATCAAGGGAATGGGTACTGTTCAAAAAGGAAGCCCCACAAGTGCTGCCATGGCTGAACTGGGGAGTCTGCAGTGTTCCCCAGCACGCTGCTGGCGTTGTTGTAAACAAACAAGGGCAAGATTCTTGCTGAGAGAATTAAGGTGTGTACTGAGCACACTGAGCACTCTAAGAGCCGAGACAGCTTCCTGAAACGCGTGAAGGAAAATGATCAGAAGAAGAAAGAAGCCGAAGAGAAAGGTACGTGGGTTCAACTGAAGCGCCAGCCTGCTCCACCCAGAGAAGCAGCTTTGCGAGAATCAACGGGAAGGAGCCCAAGCTGCTGGAACCTCTTTCCGATGAATTCATGGCATCATAGGTGTTAAAAAAACACAAGACCTCTGGACTATAAAATGTTTCTCTTCATTGAGTAGAAGTGTGGCATCCTCTCCCCCAAAGAAATATTTAAAGCAAATTTTAATTGTGTCCTAATTCATTATATAATGTCTTTACTACTCAAATGTAATGTATTTCTTGCTGAAAGACGTGAGGTAGCTTATTGTGCAACAAATTACTCAACTGGTTAGAAAATGGCCAGGTATCCAGGCGTGGTGGCTCACGCCTGTAATCCCAGCACTCTAGGAGGCCAAAGTGGGTGGATCACGAGGTGAGGAGTCCGAGATCCACCTGGCCAACATGGTGAAACCCCATCTCTGCTAAACAAAATACAAAAATTGCCAGGCGCAGTGGCTCACACCTGTAATTCTAGCACTTTGGGAGGCTGAGGTGGGCAGGTCATGAGGTCAGGAGTTTGAGACCAGCATGACCAACATGGTAAAACCCCGTCTCTACTAAAAATACAAAATTTGCCAGGCGTGGTGGTGCACGCCTGTAATCCCAGCTACTCAGGAGGCTGAGGCAGGAGAATCGTTTGAAGCCGGGACACGGAGGTTGCAGTGAGCCGAGATCACGCCACTGTACTCCAGCCTGGGCGACAGAGAGAGATTCCGTCTAAAAAAAATTAGCTGGGTGCTGTGGCGGGCACCTGTAATCCCAGCTACTCAGGAGGCTGAGGCAGGAGAACTGCTTGAACCCAGAAGGCAGAGGTTGCAGTGAGCCGAGATCACACCACTGCACTCCAGACTGGGTGACAGAGCAAGACTCCTGTCTCGGAAAAAAAAAAAAAGAGAGAGATTTCGGAAGAAAATGGCCAGGTATTATGTATGAACTATTTTTACTGGTTTAAATATAGTCCCTCTAAATCATCAAGGAAGAAATAAAATAATTTACAAAAAAAAAAAAAAAAGCCATCTGTGGCTGGGTACGGTGGCTCATGCCTATAATCCTAGCACTTTGGGAGGCCAAGGCGGGCGAATCACTTGAGGTCAGGAGTTCAAGACCAGCTTAACCAACATGGTGAAACTCCATCTCTACTAAAAATACAAAAATTAGCCGGGCGTGGTGGCACATGCCTGTAATCCCAGGTATTCAGGAGGATGAGGCACGAGAACCACTGGAACCTGGGAGGGAGAGGCTGCAGTGAGCTAAGGTCACGCCACTGCACTCCAGCCTGGGCAACAGAGCAACACTTAGTCTTGAAAACAAACAAACAAAAATGCTATCTGTGATAGTTCTCAGGATGAAAGATGCTTCCCCAGACAGTGAGGAAGCCTCAAGCCTATGTCCCAGGCATCTGTTTCACTGAAGGACGAGTCCAGCACAAAGACAGACGGGTACCCTGCGGCCCCGAAGGCTGCATCTCTGTGACAACCCAGCCTCCCTGTGCTGGGGCTGTTGGTAGAGGCTTCAAGACCAGCTGTTTCCAGCTCAGGGGCAGCAGCTGGGCCAGGGGCACGTCATCCAACTTGGAGGGCCGCGAGGAAGCCACAGGCCTGGCCTCACCTGGCCAGGATTCCAGTGTCAGTCAAAGACCCTTTGCCCTGTATCCTGTTCCTTCTGTGACTTCTCCCAACGAGGTCCAGGGAACAGAGGCAAGGCCCAGGTCCACAAGCTGGACACAGGTAAGAGACCACCTGTGAGGCAGTTGCAGGCTCCAGCCTCCTCCTGATCCTCCAGCTGATGCTGTTTCTCCCTATGGGGGGCCCAGGCCTCATCTGCTTTCTTTACTGCCCTCGCCCATGCCCGGGACACCCTAGCAGAGCAGCACCATAAATAACTGTGACACAGAACGAGGGAATGTTCTGGGCCCTGCTTAGACTTCATGTCCCCAGTACCACAAAGGTGGGGTCAGGCTACCCAGGCTCCCACGGCCCTGCACTTACCGTATCCATAACTGTCCATGTCCTAAACCAGCCCATCTCAGGGCCTCCCGGTACCATCTCTGTCCCAGGATGCGGTGCCCTGGGCTGAGAGCTCAGGAAGTACCGCCATCCTCCAGGCCTGTGTCTGGGTCTGTTACCACCAACAGACGAGCTCAGGCCCACAGAGATTCCAAGAGTGGCTTTTCCACTCCCAAGGCCATCCTCAGGCTGCACTCAGATGACTAGAGCCTTACGTGCTCAGATGAGCCAGACCCGAGAATTGGAGTGGGCAGAGGCTCAGAGGTTAGGAGTCACCATGAGGTCACACAGGGGCAAGGGAAGATCCGAGAGAGACTTGAGCAGATCTGTGAGAAGAGGCTGCCGGTGCAGATGGTGAGAGGCATCCATGCCTACGGCACCCCGCTCTGTTCTCAGGTCACAGGAAACCCATGAATGCCCCCTCCCCAGTGGTTAACCGAGGGGTCTCTGTGCCCGTCCGAGGGGGAACAGCACAGAACTGAAGACCCTTGCCACACGGAAGAGGCTGCCCACTGGGGCCAGGAGCCTGTCTAGGGCCTACCTCAAGCTTGCGGGACACCAGCGTCAGGGCTGCGGGGTCCAGGTTAGAGGCAGCCAGGACCTCGTTGAACTGCACCTCCTTCTTCTCCACAGCAGCGCTCAGAGCCTGTAGCTTGCGCTCTAGCACCAGGTTCTTGAAGCCTGTCTTCTGCTGCACCTCCTGGATGGCTGCAGTGAACTTCCGGTAGAGCTCGTCCCGCTCCTGCTGCACCTGCAGGGACAGCGCTGGGATGGGCGATGAGGCCCCTCACTTGGGGACATCTCGCTGGCAAGACGCTGCCTCCCACCTCTGCACCTGCCTGGAACACGCTGCTTCTATGGGAGGTGGCTTTCCAATAGCGCCCACTCCCACAGCACCGGGGTGTGGTCCACACTGCCTGCACCCTGGCCCTCTGTATAGCTGCCACACAGTGGAAGGCAGGAGAAAAACGTCGGCACGAGCTCTCCTCTCAGGACGGTGTCTCTGCAAGCCGTGAGTGTCCTGGTGAGAGCTGGAGCAGCCCCACCCTGAAAGCTGCTCCATGGGTGGCCGAGGCCAGTCCTGCCCGAATGAGGGCTGTGGGCTCAGGTGAGATGTGAGATCCAGGGCATCCGGCAGGCAGAGCTTGCAGGTGGAACCCCTTGGAGGATGTGCTCCCTTGGCCCGCCCCAGATCCTGGCATCACAGGACAGGTGCTGTCCGCCCCACAAATGGCGGATCTGGAGCATGGCCTTGGAGCCAGCTGCCTGCCGGCCAGTAAGACTGTTCTTTTTTACCTCCTAATTCTTCTACTTATTAATTGCACTTTCTAAAAAAAATCTAGACCTGGTTGAAGACTATAAAAAAGTGAACACCCTGGCCGGGCGCGGTGGCTCACGCCTGTAATCCCAGCACTTTGGGAGGCCGAGGCGGGCGGATCACAAGGTCAGGAGATCGAGACCACGGTGAAACCCCGTCTCTACTAAAAATACAAAAAATTAGCCGGGCGCGGTTGTGGGCGCCTGTAGTCCCAGCTACTCGGGAGACTGAGGCAGGAGAATGGCGTGAACCCGGGAGGCGGAGCTTGCAGTGAGCCGAGATCGCGCCACTGCACTCCAGCCTGGGCGACAGAGTGAGACTCCGTCTCAAAAAAAAAAAAAAGTGAACACCCTGAGCAGGGCGCAGTGGCTCACGCCTGCAATCCCAGCACTTCGGGAGGGTGAGGTGGGTGGATCACCTGAGGTCAGGAGTTCAAGACCAACCTGGCCAACATAGTAAAACCCCATCTCTATCAAAAATACCAAACATTAGCTGGGCATGGTGGCAAGCGCCTGTAATCCCAGCTACTCGGGAGGCTGAGGCAGGAGAATCGCTTGAGTCCAGGAGGTGGAGGGTGCAGTGAGCCAAGATCACGCCATTGTACTCCAGCCTGAGCAACAAGAGCGAAACTCCATCTCAAAAAAAAAAAAAGTTAACACCCTTAACCCCAGTTCCCAGAGGCCACCCACCATTGTGAACACTTGGTGTGACCCCTTCCAGAATGTTCTCTATACATGTAAAAACATTTATGACTGTTTGGAAGAAAACAGGATCATGCTAAAATACTGCAGCTTTTTTCAAAGCACGACCTGTGATACCTGGAGCACCTCCAAGACAGCACCTGGCCCTGTACCCCTTCTAACTGCTGTTAATTAGAATTCCCCAGATTTGCTTAAATCCAATTCCCTGTCCGCAGGCACGTGGATTATAAGTGCCTTTGGGCCGGGCGCGGTGGCTCATGCCTGTAATCCCAGCACTTTGGGAGGCTGAGGCGGGCGGATCGCAAGGTCAAGATATCGAGACCATCCTGGCTAACATGGTGAAACCCCGTCTCTACTAAAAATACAAAAAATTAGCCGGGCATGGTGGTGGGCACCTGTAGTCCCAGCTACCCAGGAGGCTGAGGCAGGAGAATCACTTGAACCCAGAAGGCGGAGGTTGCAGTGAGCCGAGATCGCGCCACGGCACTCCAGCCTGGCGATGGAGTAAGACTCCATCTCAAAAAATAAAAATAAATAAGTAAGTGCCTTTGGTCTCTAAATTTTGCTGACAAATTTGAGCTCCCAGTTCTCTAGGAAGAGACATGGACTTTGACACTGTCAGGAACCACATTCAAATGGAAGAAAATACGGCAGGGAACAAGACTCCAGCCCAGGTACGTCTCTGCTCTCCTCTTCCCAGTAATGTCCACCTCAAAACTCACAGGGAGGAGGAAGGGCCCCTAACACAGCAGTCCTCAGAGTCTCACTGGGGCACCCTTCCCTTAGGTGCCAAGAGTCGGCACAGCCTAGCAATGCACATCAGGTAGGACCTGAGGTGTCTCCGACAGATGGGATGTTTCCGAGGGGCGAATCCTACTACAACCGTTTGTGTTCATGAATTTCAGTTAGGCTAGAGAACACAAACAGCACACGTAACTGCAGCTCAAGATAAGATGATCTGGCCACGCACACCACACACAAAGCCTTGAGGGCCCCATGGTGCAAGGATTGGTCCTTGGCCAGAACTTTGAAAATCAACAGAGGCAAGGAGTCTCTTTGAGGGACAAAGACAGGACCAAGCATCCCTACCACTCACTGGCAATCTCGGAAGGGCACACGAAATGAAATGTTTTCCCCCCAGACTCTTCTGCAAAGGTTTAAACCTGTCAGATCTGGTGCAGCTGAGGATGGAGACGGCCCCTCCGCACCCTGGCAGGTGTGTGACTCAGAGCAGCCCTCTGGACAGATCAGAACCCTCAACACAGACCCCTCAGACCCAACAATCCCACTGCTAGGAACTGGCTTTCCTAAGAAGCAATCTCACACAAGTGCACAAAGACAAATTTAAAAGGATCGAGGCAGCAATGCTTATAACAGCAGAGGATTAGAAACAGAGGGGAGTCAGCTAAATGATCAAACATTCATGAAATGCAGCACCACGTGACTGTGAGAAGGATGAAACGGCTTCCTGTGTGCAGCCTGATACACTGTGAGATTAAAAAGCAACTTGTGCTTATGGCCTGATCCCGTGTTCATAACACACACAGTCACATCCACACTAGAGCATGCAGGAAACCTGGAAGGGAGCTCATAAAACGCGCCAGCGTGAGGAGCTGGAGGCTCATTTTCACTTACACTTAAGACCCCATGACTTCTTTACAATGAGAAGGTAATAGGTTAGCACTTAGAAACATAAACCCATGGAAGAAAGGAGTTGCTGCAGGGGCCAGGCATCCCTCATGTGCTTTGAGAGGTGAGCGCTTGAGGGGCCGAAAGTCATGTGTGATCTGCTCCCCATGAGACCTCAGGCCTTCTGCAGGATATGCATGCGGAATAGGCCAAAGGTTTTTGCCTCTTAGAAGCTGTGGAATGAGTTACAGGGAATAGGGCCCCCAGCTTCAGAACCCAAAAACCTGGCCAAGGTATCTGAAGCTGGTCCAGGGGCCAGGGCCACAAGGAGAGCCCCGTCCCTGGCTAGCAGGGGTGCCACCCCCCACTGCAGGGCCAGCCTGGTGCCCACTCACCTTGGTGAACCGCTGCTCTAACACTTCATGCTCCCACTGCAGGTCTTTCAGCTCTTTCTCTGTGACTTTCAAACGGGCTTTTGTGCACTGGAGGAAAAACGGAGTAGGGGACAGAAAGTATTCAAGATTCACAGTCATCCAAGTAACACAGGCTCCTGGGAGATGGCAAGGCCAAAAATAATCACCAGAAAGACATGGTTCCAGGACACAAGCAGCTGAGCCCCATCAAGGCAGGTCAGTAGTACACGGTGGAAGATGAGGGCCTTGTCTCCAAAACACCCCCAGACTTTACTTTCCCCAGGAGAACACAAGGCAGAAAAAGGAGAAATGCAGGCCTCCCCCGTCTCCCTTCCTGCCCCTGTGATGCTCCTTCCTCCTGAGTCTAGGCTAACTCGTGCCAAGGAGGGAGAGGAATCCAGCAGGAAACTCACAAGCAGGATCTGCTTGTCCCTCTGGTAGTTGGCGAGCTGCTTCTGCATCTCGCTCATCTCCTCCCGAGCCTTCTGGAGAGGGTCTGCCAGGCGCTTGTTCTGCACAGACACCTCTGCCATCTCCCTCTCCAGGTGGTCCTCCTTCTTCCGCATGTCCTCCATCTGCTCCTGCAGGCACAAGCACAGGCCCAGCAGGGGCTCAGCAGGCAGAACCAAAGGGGCTGTGGCCTGCAGGGTGAGAGCTGGGTGCTCTCCTGCCCATCACCAGATCCTGCCAGCCTCAGGCATGCTAGCACCTAGACCTGTTCTATGTATAAACAGTATTTCTGCAGCTTCAACGTATTCGGAGTTTTCTGGGAATGCAGCTTCCATGCACACTGAGGGACTACACTTTATTCAAGATTCCACCAAGGGCCGCTGTCTACTGTAGAAAGTCCTGTCACTGCCAGCATGTAGTGACGATGACACTCATCCACTCCGGCCACATCATGTCACTCGCTGCAGTTCCACCCGAGCTTTTACAAATCAGAATACACTTGATTACTTCCCCCTCCGCACTAGGGTGAGGGCAATATCCTGACTGCTTTTAACAATAGGTAGCGATAGGTTGCATTATTTAGGAATTTCAATTAAGGATATGAGAAGGGCATTGTCAAATAATCCTATAAAAAGTATCGGGGGTGTTGGGGTGGAGAGCTGGGGTCTGGACCCCCAGGACTCTGCAGCCCACATTCTAGGACAGGCAGAGTGTGTCTCCCCAGCCCACGCCACGCGCAGCACCTTGAGGGAGTTGATGAGGGCCAGGTTGTTGAGGGTGATGTCATTGTAGTAGTTCTTGATGTCGGTGAAGGCCTCCTCGTGGCGCTGCATCAGCGTGTTGATCTGGCTGTTCTTCCTCTCCTCCACTTCGTGGAGCTCAGTCTTTCTCCGCAGGTCGAGCTCGTCCCTCAGCATCTTCATCTTCTTATCATACTTGGCCTCAATTTCTGAAAGGCAGCAGCAAACAGCAGCTTGGCAGAGGAAGAAGTGGTGCCCCTATGGCTACAGAACATGCAGCCTGTAAACAGGGGCCCAAAACGCCCATTGTGGTCAGAACAGCTTTGCAAGCAAGCTCTGCAAGAGAACAGAGGGGCTTAGACTGAGTGTTTTCTGCTGCTGCTCCTACTCAGCACACACACCACTGTCGGCCTGCCTTTGCCAGCGACAGGCATTGCTAATCGCTCCCTGCACTGGGGGTGCCAACAGCTGCATGTCAGCTGACCCCAGTGAGCAGTAAGCAAGGCCTGTGTGGCCATCCAGCCAGACTATCAGCCTTTATGAGTAAAACAGACTGCTGAAATTGGAGCCTTCTCAGACCAGGAGCCATGGAGAAGACTATTTTAAAAATGCTGCCCATGGGACTGAATAGCTGCCACCTGCTGATAACTACTGATTTTAGCTAGGAGTGGGCAAGTGTGTGGTAATCACAGCCTCCCAAACGCACATGGAAATAGGTTGTTCCGGGATTCTGAGTGGGTCTACTGGCCTTGGAAACTTCCACATTCTTTCTCTTGCATGCCTGGGCTGTTTTAATCTAGTTTTTGTTCCCTGAGTTAACAAGCTCTGGAGGTAAATTCCTTTCGGATGGAGGAGGGGCGGGGAGGGTGTCTCTGGCACCGTCCTACACAATGAGCACATGGGAAACTGACCTCGAACTTGCCTCTCAAAATCATTCCGCATCTTGGTGATCTCCTCGGTGTGTTTCTGCACAGGTGAAAAGAGGCTGTTACTGGACAGCCAGACATAGAGGCAAGCCCGCTCCCTTTAGGCTGACCCTGTTCCTCACCTCCATGAAAAACCCAGCCCAACAAACCCCATTTTGCTGCTGGCTACTGGGTTCCCCTCACCTCCAGGTTCATGAAATATGCCCAGAGTAACACGGTTTTGTTCACCTGCACATTTCCTAACTCACCTCCCTCAACTAAAGTCGCCTCTAAGCTTGAGAGAACATGAACAGACGTCATGAGCACTGAACCCAGCTTGGTTCCCTTACCAAACCATCCCACAGCCTGGAGAGCAGCAGCCACATCCACACAGAGCCGTGGGATCTCTCCAGGTGCCATGTGTAGTTTCCAACCTGCTGCACTGCTGCCTAAAGCAGCATTTTCAAAGTATTCACACCTGTCATCCCAGCACTTTGGGAGGCCGAGGTGGGCCGACCACCTGAGGTCGGGAGTTCGAGACCAGCCTGACCAACATAGAGAAACCCCATCTCTACTAAAAATACAAAATTAGCTGGGCATGGTGGCACACGCCTGTAATCCCAGCTACTCGGGAGGCTGAGGCAGGAGAATCGCTTGAATCCAGGAGGCGGAGGATGTGGTGAACTCAGATTACACCACTGCACTCCAGCCTGGGCAACAAGAGCAAAACTCCATCTCAAAAAAAAAAAAAGATGAGGTGGGTGTGGTGGCTCATATCTATAGTCCCAGCTACTTGGGAGGCTAAGGCAGAAGGATCGCTTGAGACTAGGAGTTCGACGCTGCAGTGAGCTACGACTGTACCATTGCACTGCAGCCTGGGAGACAGAGTGAGACTTCATCTCTAAAAATAAATATATATTTTTTAAATAAGCAATTATTATATATTATATTTAAATAAACATTATATATTAAAATTTTGCATAAAAAATTAAATTTTTTTTTTTTTTGAGACGGAATCTCGCTCTGTCACCCAGGCTGGAGTGCAGTGGCGCCATCTCGGCTCACTGCAAGCTCCGCCTCCCAGGTTCACGCCATTCTCCTGCGTCAGCCTCCCGATTAGCTGGAACTACAGGTGCCTGCCACCACGCCCAGCTAATTTTTTTGTATTTTTAGTAGAGACGAGGTTTCACCGTGTTAGCCAGGGTGGTCTCGCTCTCCGGACCTTGTGATCCGCCCACCTCAGCCTCCCAAAGTGCTGGGATTACAGGCGTGAGCCATCGCACCCGGCCAATTATTTTTAAAGCAGCAATCTTTCTTTTTTTTGAGACAGATTCTCACTCTGTTGCCCAGGCTGGAGTGCAGTGGCACGATCTCGGCTCACCACAACATCCGTCTCCCAGGTTCAAGCGATTCTTCTGCCTCAGCGTCCCAAGTAGCTTGGATTACAGGCGCGCGCCACCATGCCTGGCCAATTTTTGTATTTTTAGTAGAGACAGGGTTTCGCCAAGTTGGTCAGGCTGGTCTCAAACTCCCAACCTCGTGATCCGCCCGCCTCGGCCTCCCAAAGCGCTGGGATTACAGGCGTGAGCCACCACACCTGGCCTAAAGCCGTATTTTTACCCAACAGGAAACTCTGATTCTGTAACAATACCATATCCAGGACCTGGGTTAAGACCAGATAATTCTGGAGGGTTCAAGACTTCAGCACTCTTATGCCTTGCTGCAAAGTCAGCAATGTCACCAAGTTTCTTCCAGATTCAGTTGAGGCTGGACTGCTTCCAGGCATGAGGCAAATGTGTTAAGAAAGTCTCCTCAACCCAGCAGCCAGGAAGAACCTTAGTCAGACACGACTCTCCTCTGCCCAGGTTCTCAGGGGGCAATCAACTCCCCCAGGGTCAAAGTCCCACTCCTCACACAGCTTTCAAGGCGGACAAGCTCTGACCCCTCTCCCCCAGCGTTCTCCTCCTTGTTACTCTGGGCCTTCCCACTGGCCCATCCCCTCTCCCAGCTGGTCACCTACTTGTACAAAACTGCACCCCACCTCTCCCCACTTTGCTCCTTCTGTAGCACTCTTCCCCACCAGAGACTCTGTTGTATCTGACACATTTATTTTGTCTTCCAGCTCACCTGTTGTCTCTCCTTTCTAGACCAGCAGACCCAGTCGGGCAGGCATTTTGTCAGAGATCAGATCAGGACCTAGCAGCTAATGGACACTCAGCCAGTAAGTTCTTTCCTTTTTGTTTTGTCTCACTGTCACCTAGGCTGGAGTGCAGAGGCGCAATCCTAGCTCACTACAGCCTTGACTTTCTGAGCTCTAGAGACCCTCCGCCTCAGCCTCCCAAGTAGCTGAAACTATCGGCATGAGCTGCCACACCAGTTAATGGTTTTTTAATTTTTAGACATGGGGTTCAACTATTGTTCAACTATTTCACCCAAGCTAGTCTCAAACTATTGGCCTCAACCAATTCTCCCACCTAACCCTCCCAAGTGCTGGGATTACGGGTGTGAGTCACTCAACCAGGTGCACAAATGAATTTAGTGCTGCCCTGGAAACCCCCCGCCTCAAAAGTAAAAATCAGACCAGCTTGTGTGACAAACTGTCACAGCTGCCCAGGAGTCAACACACTGGATATTTTAATGGTTGGTTTGCATTCTACTAAATGCATCTGACGCTATTCCCTAGGAAAAGTCTCTGGGTATCAGGTGTCAGCAGCACATGAAAGATCTTAAGCTGGATTTTTTTCTTCAGGGACGTCAATTTTTTGCTGAGATCTGAAACAGAATTGTGTACTTGGTCCCAAAATGGAGTTTGTTTGGATGCATGCTTTAAAAAAAAATTTCAACAAATTGCAAAAATGCAGAAGGTCTTACACAAAAACATGAATTCCCAGTTGCTGTTGAATAAACAGGAGTTCATGCAGCACTAGACTCGCCGTCCCAACCACCTGTCAGCCTCCACGTGCCCCCGCCACACCTACCAGCCGTAGGTTCTTCACCACCACCTCGTTGGCCAGCTCCTGCTCCTTGAGCTCCACCTTCAGTGCCCGCATGTCCTTGCGCAGCACACCCTCCTGTGTGCGGTGCTCCTTCTGTGCCAGCTTCATGACTACGGTGCCCTCAGCCTTCATCTCAGTCAGGTTGTTCTGGTGCTCATACAGCAGGTGCTTCACTTTCTGCTTGTACACCTGCAGGGCAAAGGGAGTACCACCTGCTCACCTGCACCACACCTATACCACACCTCCTCACCTGTCCATACCTGTACACACCAGTCACCTGTACCACATCTGTACACCTCCTCACCTGCACATTCCTGTACATACCTGGTCACCTGAACCACACCTGTACCTCGCCTCCTCACCTGTACATACCTGTACACTCCCACTCACCTGCACTGCACCGGTACCACACCTCCTCACCTGTCCATACCTGTACACACCTGTTCACCTCTACCACACCTCCTCACCTGCACATTCCTGTACACACCTGGTCACCTGTACCACACCTGTACCACACCTCCTCACCTGCACATTCCTGTACACACCTGGTCACCTGTACCACACCTCCTCACCTGTCCGTACCTGTACAGACCTGGTCACCTGCACCACACCTGTACCACACCTCCTCACCTGCACATTCCTGTACACACCTGGTCACCTGCACCACACCTGTACCACACCTCCTCACCTGCACATTCTTGTACACACCTGGTCACCTGCACCACACCTGCACCACACCTCTTCACCTGTCTGTACCCGTACACACCTGGTCACTTGTATACCTCCTCACCTGTCCCTTCCTGTATATACCTGGTCCCCTGCACCACACCTGTACCACACCTCCTCACCTGTCCGTACCTGTACAGACCTGCTCACCTGCACCACACCTGTACCACACCTCCTCACCTGCACATTCCTGTACACACCTGGTCACCTGCACCACACCTGTACCACACCTCCTCACCTGCACATTCTTGTACACACCTGGTCACCTGCACCACACCTGTACCACACCTCCTCACCTGCACATTCTTGTACACACCTGGTCACCTGCACCACACCTGCACCACACCTCTTCACCTGTCTGTACCCGTACACACCTGGTCACTTGTATACCTCCTCACCTGTCCCTTCCTGTATATACCTGGTCCCCTGCACCACACCTGTACCACACCTCCTCACCTGTCCGTACCTGTACAGACCTGGTCACCTGCACCACACCTGTACCACACCTGTACCACACCTCCTCACCTGCACATTCTTGTACACACCTGGTCACCTGTACACCTCACCTGTACCTTCCTGTACAGACCTGGTCACCTGCACCACACCTGTACCACACCTCCTCACCTGTCATACCTGTAGACACCTGCTCGCCTACACACACCTCATCTGCACATATCTGCCCCTCTTGCTCACCTCCCCACGCCTCACCTGCACACACCTCCTCACCTGCACACACCTCAACACTTGCATCCACCTGCTCACTTGCATGCCTCCTCACCTGTACACAGCTACACATGCCTGTTCACCTATGCAAACCTGTACACTTGAGGCACAGAGTAGGACACCAAGGCTGGGAGGTGAGGTGCATCCCCAGCTCATGGGGTGCTAAGTGGCAGAGCTGAGTTGCAAACAGGCCAGTCTGCCCCCAGAGCCCATACTCCCTCCAGGTTGTGGAAACTGCATTTTAAACCCTCAGGACCTGCAGGTTTTCTCCCTCAGCCTTTTATAAAAAACACTTTTAGGGCTGTGACTCCTAAAGCCAAGAACAGAAAATGTCCCACCTGCACCCTCACTGGGTCCAGCTCCTCTGCAGCTGTGTGGTGACCACGTGGCCACAGGCAGGCTGGCCCCACTCACCTTGATCTCCACCTGGTGCCTCTCCTCAGCTTCTTCCATCTCCCGGTCTTTGTTCCGCAGCTCAGCCTTCTTCTCCTCCAGCTGCCTCCGTGTGATCTCCCAGAAGGTGTGGATCTTGTCCCGCTCCAGCTGGAAGTAGTTTCGCTCCTCCCGCTCGCGGTCCAGCTCCTCCCGGATGCGGCTGACATGCTCCTCCACCTGGCCAGGTGCAGTGGGTCAGGTGAGGCACTGAGCAGGGGCCCATGCACGGCAAAGGGGCGTGTGGCCGAAGAAAGGCAAAGAAGAAAGAGGGAGGACTCAATTTCACCTAAAAATAAACAGCTGAACGTAAAAAGTTAAAATATAAGGCTAGGAAGCTCCAGAGACAGAATACATTCAGCAAATGGAAGAATTCTCTTCAATTTGACCAATAATCATAAAATAACTATATCCTTTCATCCATTCCTGAGAATTTATGCCTAAGAAATTTCTCAAAAGAAATATAAGAACATCTTGCTCAAAGATATTACCCACACCATTATTACAACAGCAAAAATATCGAAAAGGAAATAATCTAAGACCAGTTTAAACAGGGAAATGAGCGAGGCACAGTGGCTCTCGCCTGTAACCCCAGCACTCTGGGAGGCCGAGGTGGAAGGATCCCTTGAGCCCAAGAGTCTAAGACCAGCTTGGGCAACATAGCAAGTCCTCATCTCTGCAAAATTTTTTTTGAATTCACCAAGCATGATGGCACCTATAGTCTCAGCTACTGGGAAAGCTGAGGGGGGAGAGTCATTTAAGCTCAGGAGGCTGAGGCTGCAGTTAATTACGATCATGCCACTACACTCAAGCCTGGGTGACAGAGTGAGATTCTGTCTCAAAAAATACACAAACAGCCAGGCATGGTGGCTCCCGCCACTCTGGGAGGCCAAAGTGGGAGGATCTTTTGAGACCCAGAGTTGACCAGCCCAGGCAACATGGCAAAACCCCGTCACTACAAAAAAAAAAAAAAAAAAAAAAAAAATTAGCCAGGAGTGGTGGCACGTGCCTATAGTCCCAGCTACTCAGAAGACTGAGATAGGAGGATTGCTTGAACCTGGGAGGTCGAGGCTGCAGTGAGCCATGATCACATCACTGCACTCCACCTGGGTGACAGAGCAGGACCCTGTCTCTAAAAAAATAAATAAATAAATATGGAAATGGTTGGCAAATTAGAACATATCAACTAGGAGAAATATCACATTAACACAAAACATATACAGGCAAATGATGTAGCAGCATTTAAACAAATTCATATGATAATGCTAAATGAAAAAAATTCACCTCTAAAGATATAATGTTAAGCAAAAAACACAAAACCAGCAGACTCCTGACCCTCAAGAGGGTTCAACTGAGAATCTGCAAATAGAAAAAAAAAAAGTAGGACAGGCTTCCAGCTTTCTTGGGAGCTCATTTCCCTTAAGAATCAGTTTACTGCCAGGCACGGTGGCTCACGCCTGTAATCCCAGCACTTTGGGAGGCCGAGGCGGGCAGATCACGAGGTCAGGCGATCGAGACCATCCTGGCTAACACGGTGAAATCCCATCTCTACTAAAAATACAAAAAAATTAGCCGGGTGTGGTGGCGGGTGCCTGTAGTCCCAGCTACCGGGCAGGCTGAGGCAGCAGAATGGCGTGAACCCGTAAGGCGGGTTCGCGCAGTGAGCTGAGATCACGCCACTGCACTCCTGAGCAACACAGCAAGACTCCGTCAGAATCAGTTACTTTTTGGGCACAGCCCCGGGTCACTTACTGTAAGCCTTTTTCTTTTTTTTTTTTTTTTTTTTGAGACGGAGTCTCACTCTGTCACCCAGGCTGGAGTGCAGTGGCCGGATCTCTGCTCACTGCAAGCTCCGCCTCCCGGGTTTACGCCATTCTCCTGCCTCAGCCTCCCGAATAGCTGGGACTACAGGCGCCCGCCACCTCGCCCGGCTAGTTTTTTGTATTTTTTTTAGTAGAGACGGGGTTTCACCGTGTTAGCCAGGATGGTCTTGATCTCCCGACCTCGTGATCCGCCCGCCTCGGCCTCCCAGAGTGCTGGGATTACAGGCTTGAGCCACCGCGCCCGGCCGCCTTTTTCTTTCTCAACACCACACTCCCCACAGGGAAACCACATTTCTCACCTCAAAAGAAGACAAGACAATGACCAATCAAGAAGGAGCAGCAGGAGGGGTTCTGAGCTGAGGATGCCGGGCGGGGGGCTAGGTTCACATGAGGGAGGCACAGCACCCCCGAATCCAAGCAGTGCCTCAGCGCAGTGACAAATGTCTTCACGTCACAGACCTTTAGTGTCTCCTGTGCGGAGCCTGAACCAGGGTTTCTGACTGGTCTGTTTGGCTCACACGGTGTTGAGATTTTGCCATCACTCAATATTCAGATTTCTTATAAATATCCAGATTTCCAGCTTCTCTTGGAAAACCAGAAAAAAACAGCACTGAAGTCCTAGGCCCACAGGGCAATCCGCAGTGAACTGACGAAAACTGTCGTCTGCTGCGGGGCAGGAGTCTCCGGGTCGCCCCCATCCCTCCCCACCTGCCTGGACCCTGAAGAAGCCCTCTGAGTCTGCGGCTCCATGTGCAATGTACAGTGCAAGTGCCTGCCCAGTAGACTGCATGGCCCCTGCCCCACAAGGCCTGTCTCCACAGGAATGGGAAGCAAACAGGGAGACGGGCAGCAGCTCACACGATGGGACAACGCAGTGTTCAATCCGTTCTCCACCCAGCAGCTCCACACATCTTCCAGAACCCAAACCTGACCCCATCACCTCTCTGCTTAGCCATTGGCTTAAACTGCCAATGGTTTTCCTGCATGTCAAATAAAGCCATTCTTTACCGTTGTTCAAGGACCTCCACCCAGCTCCAACTTCAGGTCATGTGACTCTTTCAGTCTCCTTCGTATTGATTTTTTATCTTACAACTATCTAAAGAAGGTAAGATTAACAATAACACCGAGTTGACACAGTCTTCATGTCCCATGTCAGGTGCCCACGGGCAGTCGTCCATCAGGGCAGAGGCCGGAGGGCGCACCGTGCTTGCTAGACACTGCCGTCTTCAGGAGCCTTTTAGGTAAAATTGTAATTATATAATTATGTTCTGTATCCCTTAACTACATCCAAATGAAGAAGGGACTTAAACTAACTCCTACAAAGAAACTATAAAAGCATCACCTCCTCCCCAGAATAAGCAACAAGAAAAAGGCAGCCCTGATGCTGTTACTCCTCGCTGGGACTTTTATCAAAAACAACCAATGATTAATCAGATTCAGATGTGATTTTAAGTAAATCATCTTTCCTTTAAAAACTTCCTTTTTTGAGATAATGTTTAATGGCAAATAAAATAAAGGAGAATGCTAAGTATGTGTACTATGATAAGTCCATACACATCAGGTGCAAAAAACGGTAAGACTGAAGGAGAATACATGAAATTAAAAATAGCTTTTAGATCAGAAAAACATGTCCTTCCACATTCCTACCGCCCTATTACAAAATTCTTTTTTTTTTTTTTTGAGACGGAGTCTCGCTCTGTCGCCCAGGCTGGAGTGCAGTGGCGCGATCTCGGCTCACTGCAAGCTCCACCTCCCAGGTTCACACCATTCTCCTGCCTCAGCCTCCCGAGTAGCTGGGACTACAGGCGCCGCCACCTCGCCCGGCTAATTTTTTTGTATTTTTAGTAGAGACGGGGCTTCACCGTGTTAGCCACGATGGTCTCGATCTTCTGACCTTGTGATCCGCCCGTCTCCGCCTCCCAAAGTGCTGCGATAACAGGCGTGAGCCACCGCGCCTGGCCTATTACAAAGTTCTTCTTTTTTTTTTTTTTTTTTTTTTGAGACGGAGTCTCGCTGTGTCGCCCAGGCTGGAGTGCAGCGGCCGGATCTCAGCTCACTGCAAGCTCTGCCTCCCGGGTTTTTATGCCATTCTCCTGCCTCAGCCTCCCGAGTAGCCGGGACTACAGGCGCCCGCCACCTCGCCCGGCTAGTTTTTTGTATTTTTTAGTAGAGACGGGGTTTCACCGTGTTAGCCAGGATGGTCTCGAACTCCTGACCTCGTGATCCGCCCGTCTCGGCCTCCCAAAGTGCTGGGATTACAGGCTTCAGCCACCGCGCCCGGCTACAAAGTTCTTTAACAGCCTCATTGCCTTTTTGAAAAGACACAGTGTACTCGAAAGCTCTGCTGCTGATGGGAATCACAGGCCACAGGGGGCAGGTGTTCTGGCCTGGACAGAACGGTGGATCCACATGGCGAGATGGACAAATGGTGCAGCCACATGAGAGGTTCATGCAGGCGCCATGCGTGACGCCCACCCAGGGACTGGGCCACAGCCCGCTGTGCTTACCTGCTCCTTGCTCATGTCCTCTGGAGCAAGCCCATCCACAATCGGGGTGCCTTTGGCTTTGCCTTTCTTCCCTTTCTTTTTGGGTGCCTTTGGTGGAGATAATAGAGTAAGTAAGAGAGACTCTAACAGCTTCCCCTTCTTGGCTGGCTCTGATGTGCTCCCAGGGACATTTGGCAGAAAAGGCTCTGGAACCGCTCGCCCTTCTGCTCACCTGGAGCACATCACTGCCCTGAGTGTTCCCACCCTTAACCACACACACATCCTGCTGTTGCATTTGGAGAAGCACAAAGGAGAAACCTTCCTTTCGAGAAGGAGAACATTCCTTCTAGAAAAGAGAGGAAACCTAGCCGGGCGTGGTGGCGGGCTCCTGTAGTCCCAGGAACTCGGGAGGCTGAGGCAGAAGACTCGCTTGAACCCGGGAGGCAGAGGTTGCAGTCAGCCAAGATCACACCATTGCACTCCAGCCTGGGTGACAAAGCGAGACTCCGTCTCCAGCCTGGGCGACAAAGCAAGACTCCGTCTCAAAAAGAAAGAAAAAAAGGCCAGGCGCGGTGGCTCAAGCCTGTAATCCCAGTACTTTGGGAGGCCGAGGCGGGTGGATCACGAAGTCAGGAGATCGAGACCATCCTGGCTAACATGGTGAAACCCCGTCTCTACTAAAAATACAAAAAAAAAACTAGCCGGGCGTGGTGGCGGGCGCCTGTAGTCCCAGCTACTCGGAGGCTGAGGCAGGAGAATGGCGTAAACCCGGGAGGCGGAGCTTGCAGTGAGCCGAGATTGGGCCACTGCACTCCAGCCTGGGTGACACAGCGAGACTCCGTCTCAAAAAAAAAAAAAAAAAAAAAAAAAGAAAGAAAGAAAGAAAAGAAAATTGTACCTTAAAAAAAAAAAGTAAAGAGAGGGAACCCACTCCAAAACCACTCATTCCTTCGTATATGGTGACCAGGCACAGTGGCTCACACGTGTCATCCCAGCACTTTGGGAGGCCAAGGCAGGAGGATCACTTGAGCCTAGAAGTTTAAGGCTGCAGTGAGCTATGTTGGCGCCACTGCACTCCAGCCTGGGCAGCAGACTGAGACCCTGTCTCCAAAAACTAAGAGAGGGGGAACCCATTCCAAACCCACTCACTTCTTGGTAATAGTAAAGACCACTGCTGTACATGCAAAACGTCCTTGGGCACCGAGGGAAGAGCCTCAATACCACACTGCCAAACGTTACCATGCTGGCAGCAATACTTGGTAACCACCATGGAAAAGACCTGCAAGACACCACTCAGTAAGCGTAGGGAGAAAAGCCTCCATAACCGCAAGTGGTTGTAACAACCAGAAGTTTCCTTCCTTCCAAAGAGAAAATTGCTTCAGAGAAGCCTGGTCAAGAAAGCCTGGGCCGACAGCACCCACCATGAGAGCTCTGTAATGGACTGCCAGACGGAACTGCGCATGGCGTCGTGCGTGGTTTTAGCAACTTTGACAAGGTTGGGAGAGAACCTTCTAACCCCACCTCCTTGTGGAAGTTGCTGAAACCAGCGTAACACCAGGAGCAGTTCTGTCTGGCCACCCATTTACAGAGCACTCAAGCACATACCAAATTTCCATATCCTATCCTGCTGACTTTGCTACTCCCAATAGTCTTCAGCCCATGCTTTTCTGTGTCTACATGTCTCGGTCACCTTTTTTTTTTTTTTTTTTTGAGACGGAGTCTCGCTCTGTTGCCCAGGCTGGAGTGCAGCGGCCGGATCTCAGCTCACTGCAAGCTCTGCCTCCGGGGTTCACGCCATTCTCCTGCCTCAGCCTCCTGAGTAGCTGGGACTATAGGCGCTGCCACCACGCCCAGCTAGTTTTTTTTTTTGTATTTTTTAGTAGAGATGGGGTTTCACCGTGTTAGCCAGGATGGTCTCAATCTCCTGACCTTGTGATCCGCCCGTCTCGGCCTCCCAAAGTGCTGGGATTACAGGCTTGAGCCACCGCGCCCGGCCTCGGTCACCTTTTTTAAAGACAAGGTCTTGCTCTGTCACCCAAGCTGGAGTGCAGTGGCGTGGTCACACAGCTCACTGAAGACTCCAACTCCTGGGCTCAACTGATACTCCCACCTCAGCCTCCGCAGGAGGTGGGACCACAGGAGAGAACTGCTGCTGTGCCCAGCTATGTAACTTTTTTAAAATTACAAACTTAATGTGGAAATTTTATTTTTAAAAAACATTAAAACCTAAATCCATTTATCCTTTTTTTTTTTTTTTGAGATGGAGTCTCCCTCTGTCGTCCAGGCTGGCTTGGCTCATGGCAACCTCCACCTCCTCGGTTCAAACAATTCTTCTGCCTCAGCCTCCCCAAGTAGCTGGAACTATAGGCGCCCACCATCACGCCCAGCTAATTTTTTTTTTTTTTGTATTTTTAGTAGAGACAAGGTTTCGCCATGTTGGCCAGGCTGGTCTTGAATTCTTTTTTTTTTTTTTTTGAGACAGAGTCTCACTCTGTCACCCAGGCTGCAGTGGAATGGCGTGATCTCGGCTCACTGCAAGCTCCATCTCCCGGGTTCAAGCGACTCTCCTGCCTCAGCCTCCTGAGTAGCTGGGATTACAGGCACGCACCACCATGTCTGGCAAATTTTTTGTATTTTTAGTAGAGATGGGGTTTCACTATGTTGGCCAGACTGGTCCCACGCTCCTGACCTCGTGATCTGCCCGCCTCGGCCTCCCAAAGTGCCGGGATTACAAGTGTGAGCCACTGCGACTGGCCCATTTATTTTCATTTATGTTTCATTTAGTCTTGAGTGAAAATATTAGGTGGAGCCAGATGCCGTGGCTCACACCTGTAATCCCAGCACTTTGGGAGGCCGAGGTGGGCAGATCACTTAAGGTCAGGAGTTCAAGACCAGCCTGGCCAACATGGTGAAACCCCGTCTCTACTAAAAACACAAAAAAATTAGCCAGGCGTGGTGGTGGGCACCTGCAGTCCCATCTTCTCACCAGGCCGAGGCAGGAGAATGGCGTGAACCCAGCAGGCAGAGCTTGCAGTAAGCCAACATCGCGTCACTGCACTCCAGCCTGGGCGACAGAGCGAGACAAGAAAGAAGGAAAGAAGAAGGAAAGAAGGAAGGAAGGAAGGAAGGAAGGAACAAAGGAAGGAAGGAAGGAAGGAACAAAGGAAGGAAGGAAGGAAGGAAAGGGAAGGAAGGAAGGAAAGGGAAGGAAGGAAAGGGAAGGAAGGAAGGAAGGAAGGAAGGAGGGAAGGAAGGAAGGAGGGAAGGAAGGAAGGAAAGGGAAGGAAGGAAGGAAAGGGAAGGAAGGAAAGGGAAGGAAGGAAGGAAGGAAAGAAGAGAGAGAGAAAGAAAAAGAAAATATTATGTGGAAATTTTAGAAAACACTGATGAGAAGAAAACAGAAAAAGTATCATCCATATTCCTTGGTCCAAGGATCCAACAGACCGAGGCCCATATTCCCACAACCTAATAGAAATAGAAGTAGTTTGGTAGTGGTTTTTTTTTTTTTTTTTTTTGAGACGGAGTCTGGCTCTGTCGCCCGGGCTGGAGTGCAGTGGCCGGATCTCAGCTCACTGCAAGCTCCGCCTCCCGGGTTTACGCCATTCTCCTGCCTCAGCCTCCCGAGTAGCTGGGACTACAGGCGCCCGCCACCTCGCCCGGCTAGTTTTTTGTATTTTTTAGTAGAGACGGGGTTTCACCGTGTTCGCCAGGATGGTCTCGATCTCCTGACCTCGTGATCCGCCCTCTCGGCCTCCCAAAGTGCTGGGATTACAGGCTTGAGCCACCGCGCCCGGCCGGTAGTGGGTTTTTTTGTTTGTTTGTTTGTTTGTTTGTTTTGAGATGAAGTCTTGCTCTGTCACCCAGGTTGGAGTGCAGTGGCACAATCCTGGCTCACTGCAACTGGAACAGGAATTAAAAGAAATTAAAAAGTGTGTAAGCAGAAACTCAGTTGTATGTAAGAAAACCCAACTCTCCCTGAAAGAGAAAGAGCTGGAGTGCTTTAAAAAGTAACTGCCTGTCGGCTGGGCGCGGTGGCTCAAGCCTGTAATCCCAGCACTTTGGGAGGCCGAGACGGGCGGATCACGAGGTCAGGAGATCGAGACCATCCTGGCTAACATGGTGAAACCCCGTCTCTACTAAAAAATACAAAAAACTAGACAGGCGAGGTGGCGGGCGCCTGTAGTCCCAGCTACTCAGGAGGCTGAGGCAGGAGAATGGCGTGAACCCGGGAGGCGGAGCTTGCAGTGAGCTGAGATCCGGCCACTGCACTCCAGCCCGGGAGAGAGAGCGAGACTCCGTCTCAAAAAATAAATAAATAAATAAATTTAAAAAAAAAAAAAAAAGTAACTGCCTGTTTTTTGGTGGTAGTGAGCCTGATCTCTCCTCCCTTCCCAGGCATTGTGAAGACCCTGTTTCTCTAGCGCAGCTGCAAGGTCACTAGGCAGATAAACTCGTCGCAAAACATGTTTTTCCTTAAAAAGTAAGAAATGATGTAACGTACGTTTCAACTGAACAACTGTCTTTGCTTCTTGCGTCTGTAGTATGCTTCCCCCTGCACAGATCTCCCGTCTGCCACACGAAACGCTTAAAAGGTAACTTGGCCGAGTGCAGTGGCTCGTGCCTGTAATCCCAGCACTTTGGGAGGCCGAGGCGGGCGGATCACAAGGTCACGAGATTGAGACCATCCTGGCTAACACGGTGAAACCCCATCTCTACTTAAAAAATACAAAAAATTAGCCAGGCGTGGTGGTGTACGCCTGTAGTCCCAGGTACTCGGTAGGCTGAGGCAGGAGAATGGTGCGGAGCTTGCAGTGAGCTGAGATCCGGCCACTGCACTTCAGCCTGGGCAACAGAGCGAGACTCCATCTCAAAAAAAAAAAGGTAACTTGACTCTTTGTTCAGGGCTCAGTCCTTTGGATGTTAATCTGACTGGGCCAGTGCACCTAAATAATTAATAAATATCCTCCTCAACTGCATCAGTCTGATTCCTTAAAAATCCCACTGCACAACCTCTACCTTCCAGGTTCAAGCAATTCTCCTGCCTCAGCCTCCCAAGTAGCTGGGACTACAGGTGCACACCACCACACTCAGGAAATTTTTTTTTTTTTTTTGTATTTTTAGTAGAGACAGGGTTTCACCATGTTGGCCAGGCTGGTCTCCAACTCCTGACCTCAAGTGATCCACCCACCTTGGCCTCCCAACGTGCTGGGTTTACGGGCGTCAGCTACCATGCCCCGCCTTTGTTTTTGTTTTTGTTTTGTTAGAGACGTAGTCTTGCTCTGTTGCCAGGCTGGAGTGCACTGGTGCCATCTCAGCTCACTGCAAGCTCCGCCTCCCAGGTTCACGCCATTCTCCTGCCTCAGCCTCCCGAGTAGCTGGAACTACAGGTGCACACCACCACGCCCAGCTAATTTCTGTATTTTTACTAGATACAGAATTTCACCATGTTGGCCAGGATGGTCTCGATCTCTTGACCTCAAGATCCGCCTGCCTCGGCCTCGCAAAGAGCTGGGATTACAGGTGTGAGTCACGGCGCCAAGACTCCTGGCCTAGTTTGGTAGTTTCTTTCACAGTCTGTTTTCAGAAGACCATTCCTGGGCCAAAAAACTCATCCACTTAAATCTTAATTCGTAATGTACTGCTCTCTTTCTAATCCCTCCACTCCAAGAAGGCTACCTCATCAGAAAGCCCTAAAGGCCGCAGAGGAAGGTTCAGCATCACTTAGCATTTGGGACCTTCACAGCCAGCTGCAGGGACTTGGTGGGGCTCCCAGAGCTTTCCTCCCCCACCAGCTGAAACCCACCCTGCCACACCTGCCCAGAAATTGAGTTACTGACAATTCCTGTATCACAAAGGGAGAGCCCTTTACACGAGAAAGACAGAGATGGCGCTGATGAGGCCACGAGCTCCGCCTTCCTCTTCTCGGTCTGGGCCTGACTCCTGCCAGGCTTTCTAAGGGAACAGTGGTTCCTGTATCCCAAGGTTGTGCCCTGGGCACTCCAAGGGCACTGGACCTGTCCAGGCCTCCTTGGTGTAGAGGGATCTCTAGCCACTCTGGTGTGCCCCAGGCTCTCCATTCCGGAGACCAAAGGGCTTAGGGTAATCCCTGCCCCCGGCTCTATTCAGTGGGCACCCTGGTGCGCTGCAAAGCCCCTGTGAGGTGAAACCCTAGGTCCCAGGGATCCAACAGACCGAGTCTCCCATTCCAGGATGGGAGTCCCCTTGACGCATTTTCACTCTTCTGGGGACCATGCGCTGCGGACCCTGGGTCCTGGGCTTTCTACGACCACCCCAGGGAGCACAGGGCTCTGGACAGCCCAGGTCTCAGCTCCGAGTGCGGGCAGGCCCCGGGGCCAGGAGCATCCTGAGTTTGCCCCACGGAGACCCTCACAAGAGCACCGAGCTCTCAATTCCAGGAACCCAGCGCTCCAGTCCTCCCATTCCCAGGGTCTCTGTGTACCGAGGCCTCCCTGCCCCGAGGTCTCCAGGCCCCTGCCGAGGACCTCAGCCCCGCTCCAGCCCCTGCTCACCATGACGCCAGCGGACAGGCCCAGCCGCGACTCCCGGACCAGCGCGCCCGCCCCCCGGAAGCCACGCCGTTTCCCGGCAACCGCTGGGCGCTACCGCGAGAAGTCACCAGATCCTCGCGAGACTCCGCCGGGCCCCAGCCCTGCCAACCGCGGGAGTGCGTCCCTAGAGACGGGCGTCAGGGAGGAACCCGGTAGTGAAAGTTGGGAAGATCTCGCCGGCAGCCCAGAAGCCCAGAAGCCTTTCGCTGCAGGACATGTTTTGCTTATTGCTGGAACCTAAGCTCCATGAGGAGAGAACCGTTCACTTCTATCCTTCAGCGCCTAGAACAGCACAGAGCACGTGCTCAGTAAAGATGTGCTGAGTGGCTGGATGAGTGAATGAAGGACCGTTGAATAAATGGTCATCTGCCACCCAGGGCTCTGAAACATCACCCAAATGAGATTCAAATCTGGGCAAAGACTCTACCCGCTGGGATTCACTCACCCCACCCGCCCCGCTTTGAGGGGTCCTCCCAGCTGCTGCGCTGGTGGCTTTACACACACCTCAAAAACGTAGAAATAGGAAAGAAAAATAGGTTCCAGTTTAGTTCCAAATGTTTGAAATCAGGAAGTATCCCTTTCACAAAAATAAACTGCTCTTCCTGAAAAGGCCTCCTCCCCAGTCCTCAGGGATGAAGAGAAACCAGAGACTTTCCGACAGGCCCTGCAGAAAACACACAGTTGTCACTTTCCTTTTCTAACTAATCTCTTGTTCTGAAGACTGCTAGGCATTTTACAATTTCTAAAGTGAACCTGCCATCCCTGAAACCACCCTGTTACCTACATACAACCATCTACGTCACCCAGATGGCTGAGTTTGTCATAAACAGGTGCTTCTTGCTTTTTTTCTTTTCTTTTTTTTGGAGACAGGGTCTCCTTCTGTCGCCTAGGCTGTGATCACAACTCACTGCAGCCTCGACCTCCTGGACTCAAGCAATCCTCCCACCTCAGCCTCCTGAGAAGCTGGGACTACAGGTGTGAGACACCACACCCAGCTTTTTTAAATAAGTTTTTTATAGAGATGGGGTCATGCTTTATGGCCCAGAATGGTCTCAAACTCCTGGTCTCAAGCGATCCTCCTGCCTCAGCCTCCCAAAGTGCTGGGAGCACAACGTGAGCCCCACACCTGGCCGTAAGCTGTCATCTTTAACATCTTCTTAAAAAGTGGTCATCGGCCGGGCGCGGTGGCTCAAGCCTGTAATCCCAGCACTTTGGGAGGCCGAGACAGGTGGATCACGAGGTCAGGAGATCGAGACCATCCTGGCTAACACAGTGAAACCCCGTCTCTACTGAAAAAAAAAAAAAAAACTAGCCAGGCGAGGTGGCGGGCGCCTGTAGTCCCAGCTACTCAGGAGGCTGAGGCAGGAGAATGGCGTAAACCCGAGAGGCGGAGCTTGCAGTGAGCTGAGATCCGGCCACTGCACTCCAGCCTGAGCGACAGAGCGAGACTCTGTCTCAAAAAAAAAAAAAAAAAAAAGTGGTCATCTACTTGGGAGGTTGAGGTGGGACGATCATTTGAGCCCTGGAGGTGGAGGTTGCAGTGAGCCAAGATCACACCACTGCACTCCAGCCTAGGTAACAGAGTGAGACCTGAGACCATGTCTCGAAAAAAAAAAAAAAGGTCTTGCAGCAGATCTTGTTCTCCTGTGTGTCTTGGATGAAGATTCCAGAATCTATGCTCATAGAAAGTTGTGCTGGGGGCAAAGGGTGAGAAATGAAAGGCTTGGTGGACTTAGGTCTTCCCGTCCAGCTCATGCTGCCACATGAGCTGGGCTTGCTCAGGCCTCGGGCACCCACACAGTGGTGGGAATCTGAGAACCACTGTGATGAGAGACTTCCTGCTTGCCCACCCGAGTCCTGATTGTTCTTGGAGAGGAGCAGCCAGTTGGAAGAACTGCACTGGCTCAGCTTGTACAAAGCCGTGATTTATTTATAGTAAGCCCTGAGGCCTTGGTGAAGTCTGGCTGGTCACTGTGCCAGACTCCCTTGGCCTGAGGGGGCCTCCTCCCCCTGGGATAAGGTGGTCAGACGGTGACACTGGAGAGCACAGTGGGGGTAATTATTATTATTATTTAACACTTACTTCACAAAACCAATATGCTAGCAGCTTCATGCTGATTGGCTTTTTGCTTCAGAAGTCTGGATGAGAGTCCTGAATTAAATAGCTATATTAACAATAATTCCTTTCAGCAAAAAGGGCAAGAATACGAGGGTTAGCTCAGGATAGCCTAGACAGGGTATTCATTTTTCACAAGCGAAGAGCACAGCTTGGTCTGTCGGTATGAACTGCAGAGATGAATGAATCATTTAGGAAGTCCTGAATTGCAGCTCCCTGGGCTCCCGACAGGGCCCACTGCAACCTGTTCTTTTCATATTGAATTTGAGTTCAGATTTTTGGAAAAGAGCCTTTTCTTCACATATATGGCTTAAGATACTTTCATTCAGTGTCAAGCTGTGCAGCTCTGAGTTTCCTGAAAAATCCCAGAGCAAATGTTAATACAAACAAACCAACTGCCCTCTGTCTGACGTCTGATGCTTCCTGCCGCCCACTGTCCACCAGGTAAACTGCCTCAGGCCACTGCGTCAACTCAGCGAAGGCCTGGATGTTGGGATAACAAGAGTGTTTATGAAGACTAGACTTTATCTTTTCTTTTCTTTTTGAGACATACAATCATCGCTCACTGCAGCCTTGGACTCCTGGGCTCAAGCGATCCTCCCACCTCAGCCTCCAAGCCACTGTACCTGGCTTATGTTCTTATTTTTATTTTTTGAAGGTATAGTGTCTTGCTTTGTTCCCCAGGCTGGTCTCAAACTCCTGGGCTCAAGCTATCCTCCCACCTTGGCCTCCCAAAGTGCTGGGATTACAGGCATGAGTCAATTCTCCAGCAAATGGACTTTCTTTGAGAGATAAATATTGAAGTATTTACAAATGCAGTGATCTAATGTGTATATAATTTGCTTCAAAATAACCCAGCAGTGGAGGGAAGTGAATGAGGACAGAGAAACAACGGCACAGGCCAGGAGTTAGTAATCGCTGAATCTGGGCGGTAGGTACATGTGGGTCAGTTGTGCCATTCTCTCTACCTTTGGTGTTTGCTAATGTTATTAATAAAAAGTTAAAGACAAATAGACACTGTCCTCTGGAGTCAGACTGCCTATTTTTTTGTTTGTTTGTTTGTTTTTTTGTTTTTTTGAGACGGAGTTTCGCTCTGTCGCCCAGGCTGGAGTGCAGTGGCCGGATCTCAGCTCACTGCAAGCTCCGCCTCCTGGGTTCACGCCATTCTCCTGCCTCAGCCTCCCGAGTAGCTGGGACTACAGGCACCCGCCACCTCGCCCGGCTAATTTTTTGTATTTTTTAGTAGAGATGGGGTTTCACCGTGTTAGCCAGCATGGTCTCGATCTCCTGACCTCGTGATCCGCCCATCTCGGCCTCCCAAAGTGCTGAGATTACAGGCTTGAGCCACCGCGCCCGGCCCAGACTGCCTATTGATTACCAGCAGGACAATCTTCGACAAGACCCCCTCTGTATCATTTATTCCTCTCTCAAATGGGAATCATTCACACACAATGATGACTGTTACAGTTACCACAGCTGCGTAACAAGCAACCCTACAACACAGCAGCTTAATCCAGTGACATTTGTTCTGCTCATGAATCTGCAACTTGGCCATGACAAAGTGGGGACAGCTGGCCTCATCCCCACTCATCACCCCTCCCCAGGACAGCTCAAAGGCTCACTCGCTTCAGCAGCTGAGGCCAGCTGTTGGCGGGGAGCTCAGTGGGACCGCCAGCAGTAACACACACAGGTGTCCTCCCATGTGGCATGGGCTTCCTCACCACGTGGAGGAAGTTCTAGTTCCAGGAGGAACCTTTCCACAGAGCTGAATGCTTCTCAAGACCCAGCCTTGGGAGTCACATGACATCGCTTCTGCCACCCTTACTGGCCAGAGCAGTCCCAAGCCCCAATAATGTTTACGGAGAAGCAGCATGGGTGGGGGTGTCTTCATGGGAATAGAAGGTTCTGGAAGACACAGGGGATCAGAACTACTGCTGTGGTCATTTTGAGAAAAAACAACCTGCCACCCCAAACAATTCTGGGTGGTCTACGCCCATGCACTGTTCCCACTTCCCAGGGCAGCCACTAGCTTGCTCCACTGCCTCCCTGAGAGGCAAGGCTCTGCATCCCTCAGGGTGGCGAGGAGGCCAGTGGGTCATGAAATCATTTCAGAGGCTTTTAAACAGCAGTTTTTGTTTGTTTTGTAAACTAAAGAAACAGGGAAACTAAAAGCCTGCCCCACTGACTTCCAGACTCAAAGACATGCACTACCCCCGTGTAACCGGAGTAGGGGCAGGAGTCAGGCTGGGCGGGGCAGCCAGGGCCTTGAGGGCTGACTGTGGTTAGTGGAAGCTGAACGGACCACTGGCCTCTGAAACAGCCTTTCCTGCAATCTGGGCCGCTCAAGTCCATCTGTCAAGTTCATTGCCTTTTTCACTCCCAGCTGGGAACAAATTCTTCCTACCTGACACTTTGGTTTGGTTTGGTTTGTTTCAAGTGCAGAGCACGGGCCTGGAGTCAGAGCTTCTCAGCACCCGACTGCATCGTTGGACAGGTTACCTACGGTCTCTGTGCTTCTTCACCTGAAAGGATACCTTCTTCTTAGGATCAGTGGGAGAAGCAAGGAGACACTGCACGAGAGCTCTGTGCGCTGAGAAAGTCGGCCCCACGCGGCGGGGGTTTGAGCGCCTGCTGGGAGGTGGGATTTCATCGAAACTGCCTGGGCACTCTCTGCAGCCCGGGCCCCGCCGCCCTCTCCTTGCCTCCCATCCCCCACCCCGCCCCTTCCAGCCTCCCAAGTACACGTCCTCGCCCCCACCCACCCCCCGCGTTAATTCACACCATCCAGTGCGCTCTGCGATTCTGTCATTACCCGCCCGAGTCAGGCCCCTCCTGTGCCCCTCGCCAGCCCCGAGGGGCGCCCGCACACAGTGGGCGCCCCACACGCACGCACCTGAAAGAGAACAAGAGGACGCAAGCGGGCGCGGCTGCCGAGTGAGTGCGCAGGAGCCCCGGACGCCCGGCCAGGGTCGGGAGGTCGCAGCGGGGTCCCGGGGGGGTCCGCGGCCCACGAGTGAAGGGTCGGCGGGGGAGGCGTCCGCGGGGCCGGGGGCCGGCAGGGGGCGCGCGCGGGCCGGGGCGGGGCCGCACCTGTCCTGCGGCTGGGGGGGCGCTGGGAGGGGGCCGGGGCCCGGGAGCAGCTGCGCGCCCCGCCCCGCGGGCTCCTCCCTGCCGCCGCGGCCCCCCGGTTGCTGCCCCGATGCGCTGCGCCCGGAGCCGGGGCCGAGTAGCTGCCGCAGCTGTTGGGGCGCCCGGGCCAGGCGACACCGCCGTCGCCGGTGCCCCTCCCAGACCCCGCCGGCCGCATGGAGCCCCCGGAGGGCGCCGGCCCCGGAGGTGAGTTCAGCCGCAGCCCCCGAGACCCCCGAGCAGCGCTTTCCCGCAGCGAGCCGCAGCCCCTCCCCCCAGGGCTCACCCTTCGCTGCTCCCGGGAGACCCCTTTGGCAACTCGGGGGCGTCCGGCGGACCAGGGGCACCTCCCGGGCGCGGTCCCCGCGCGGGGCTGGGGGCACACAGACCGAGTCTCCGCCCCCTTGTTCTCTGCGTTCCCGGCCCGGGAAGCCGTGCCGGGCACGCTCCTTGGTGGGTGGCCCGGAGTTTCGTCCTGAGCCCCCTCCCAGCAGAGTCAGCCGGTGACCCGGGGAGCGGGGGAGGGGCGTTCCGAGGCTGGAGTTTGGGGTCCCTGTCGGTGGGGCGTGGGGGCGACGCTGGTCGCTTGCAAGCGCGTCCGCTTTGTTCGCCCAGCCGTGAGTCCGGGGCGCGAGGGCCGTAGACCGTGGCAGGGATCCTGCCAGGGGCGAGGGGCTGAGATGCGTCTTGGTGGGGGCGTGGGGCATGCACGGGTGCGGCCTGCCGGGGGCTCCAGAGCTGCAAGCGTGGCTGGTCCGGGCGCGGCCCAGGCGCACGCTCACCGGGGAGGGTAGGTGCGCGTGGAGCGCTCCCTGCCCTGATGGTGGAGGCCCTACTGCAGGACCTTGGAGTTGGTAACGGGAAGAAAGCTCTCAGACTCTCCCCGCTTCCCAGAGCCTTTTCCAAAAGGGCTTTCGAGGTTCCATTGGCCTAGGTAGGAACTTGGATGCAAACTGCGGACACCTCCACCTGCCCAGCCAAGCCCACCACCTCCTGGTTTCCTAGAGGTCCCACTGCAGGGAGCCAGCAGGTACCTGAGGGCACAGGCCAGCCTGCCACTCTGTAACTACATGGGAACCTCTCAGTCCCCCAGCCACACACAGTGGCGTCCCCAGGAGGAGCAGGTCCACCCACCCTGTGTGTCTGCAGTCCAAGGTGGAGGGACGAATGCCCCAGGGCTGGTGGATTTGGGTTTTGTTTTGTCATTTGTGGGAGGGATCAGATTTCTTTCTTAACACTGATAGTCTCAGTCCCCTGGGTCTTCCCAATAGCAGCTTTGTGGACATAGGAAGCCTGGAAGTTGAGAGTGAGGGCTTGGGGGTCTCAGACCTGTTTCCAGCTGTGAACTGTGGGCAGTCAGGCCCCTCTGAGCCTCAATTTCCATGTCTGTCAGCGGAGACAGCTCTGCTTCCCCTGCAGGGCTGTGGAAGCCCAAGGCATTTGGGAGTGGAGGTTAATCTCTTTTCCCTCCTCCTTTGGGAAAAAAGGAGGACTTCCCAGCAGCTTAAAAGGCAGAGAAAGCAGGTTCAGTTTCTGAGCCCATCACTTACTGGCTGGGGGCTTCAGATACCTGACTCAATCAGTGCACAGGTATCTACCTGCAGGTCACGGCTCTGCGCAGTACCCTCCCTGGGGTGGGGACTTAGTGGGAAGATAGGGCCCTGTCCTCTGAGGGCTCACACTCTTGACACCAATGCCTGTTTCCTTGTCTGCAAAGTGGCCAGTGATGCCTACTTTGTGGAACCTCATGAGATCACACGTTGGTGACTATAACTGTCATTACTTATCACTTACTTTTGAAAACCTTACAAAAGTAGAGAGAACAGCATGACAAAGGCCCATGTGTGATATCCCAGCCCCTAGGCCCACAGTCTCCTCTCCAGACTACCACCAACCTCCCTTCATTAGTGGTTTGAACCAAATCTAGACATATTATTTCACTGATAAATAATCAGAAATATCTGTAAACTACGATTTTTATAAAACATTATTAAAACACTATTTTTGCACCTAAAGGAATTATTTCTTAATATGAAATGTAGAACACGGAGGTGCATGTGTGCACAGGAATGTGACGTGTGCCCTCGCTGAGGGCCCCACCTGGAAGCCAGGGCTGTAACCCACCCCAACTCAGTCTGCCCGAGGGACCACAGGGAGAACGAGAGGGATCCTCAGGAGGCTGAGAGTCTAGACAGGGCTACCCCAGCATCCCTGAAATGCTTTTGGGGGTCCAAATCCAGAGAGGAAGGTGCTGGGGGATGGGCGGCAGGTGGCCCCTGCCTCTGCGACCATCTTGCCTTCCCTGCAGCCAGTTAGTTTATGATATTCATTCATTCACTTCATTAGCTCATTCATCCATACAGTGGTGTGTGCCAAGTGCCTTCTCGATGCTCTGGGCAGGGCCCTGGGCACACAACAGGGAACAGGATTTGGGCCAAGTTTTCCAGTCGAGAATGTGCTGGAAAATAGGTCAGCAGCAGAGCACAGGGCATCAGCAATCAGCCCTCAGGGAAGCCTGGGGGCTGGGCTGAGGCACCCCAACTCCTGGCTCCCTCACTGGGATGCTGCTTCAGTGCCCACTCATCAGCCAGGGCACCAGCAACCCCTGCAGGGGGGTTGGGTCCCCCTTGATAGGGGCTGTACTGGGGTAAGGACCAGAACATTGTTGTGACCCCACACTCCGGGGTCCTTTCTGGGGCATCAGAAACACCTGCTTGCCTCTGCCCTGGCCCTGGAGACCCTGGGGGCTGCCAGCACCTGCCCCCATGCCTGCCTAGCATTGAGCCTCTGGTTCCCACCCTGGGAAAAGCAGCAGGTCTCGCCGGTGAGAAATTTTCTTCTCCCCACAAGCTTGTTGAGATGGTGTCAGACAGGCCTGGGTGATTCCTAGCACAGCTCCTTACTAACCGTGGGCTAGTGGGCTCCTTGATTCACCCTCATTTGTTCACTGCGCACCTACTGTGTGCTCGGTCCTAGGAATGCAGCCAGGAACTAGATACAAGCTGCTTGTTGCTGATGCTTCTCGCTCTACCCAGTCCCAGCCTGCTCTGGGGCTGAGCCTGGGGGTCTGGTGCGTGGCTGACTCACAGTGTATGCGAGTATCAACTCCAGCCAAGATCAGCCTTTGTTTCCATTGAGGATTGTTTTTAAATTGAGATATTATTCACATATACAGTTCACCCTTTTGAAGTGTGCAACTCACTGTTTTAGTATATTCACAAAATTGTGAGGTCACCACCACTATCTAATTTTATAATATCTTCGTTTCCCCCCCCAAAAAAAAACCCATACCCATTCTCCCCTTCTCCACTGCCCCCCCACCCCCGCCGCCGCCTCTGACAATCACTGATCGGATTTCTATGCACTTGCCTATTCCGGACACTTCGTAAGAACGGTGTCATGCAGTATTAGTCCTTCTGGGCCTGGCTTTCACTCAAATGAGGTGATCAGGCTCATCCACGTGGTATCCTGTGTTGGTGCCGCAGTCCTTCTTAGGCTGAATCACATTTTGTTTATCCATTGAGCCACTGACATGCATTCGATTGCTTCCACTTTGGGCTCCTGCAAATCACGCTGTGGACATGCGTGTATAGCTGACTCATCAACAACATAAGGGTTAGGGGCGCCAACCTCCCTCAAAGTCTGAAATCCACATAGAACCTTTGACTCCCCAAAAACTTAACTGCTAGTAGCCTGCTGTTGACCACAGCTTTACTGATATGGTTAACGAACACGTATTTGTATGCTGTGAGTATTACACGGTAGGTTCAGTCACTAGAGGAATCACGAGCATGCCTTACAGCAGCTGCACGCTCTTCATGCCAAGATCAATCTTGCCCCTCCTGGGTGCTCAGGTCTTGTGTGTCCCTGGCATCACATTCTTCTGGCCAAAAAATTAGTGTCCTGATGGGAAAAGCTGCATCTTCCAAATTTTCCTTCCCCAAAGCCTCAACACAGGCCAAGGCACCAGAGTTTACAGAATAAAGACCAGGCCACTGCCAAAGGGAGGTGGGGAAGGATCAGACTAGATACCTGGTGGCTTCAAATGCTTACAGGACTGAATCCCATCAATGCTGACACCATTAGCTACAGATGCGTTGCTGTCTCAGGAATGTAGAAATATGAAAAGATGGTTTGTTTTTTTTTTGAGACAGAGTCTCGTTCTGTCACCCAGGCTGGAGTGCAGTGGCATGATCTCTGCTCACTGCAAACTCCGCCTCCTAGGTTCAAGTGAGTCTCCTGCCTCAGCCTCCTGAGTAGCTGGGACTACAGGCACGCACCACCACACCGGCTAATTTTTGTATTTTTAGTAGAGATGGGGTTTTGCCATGTTGGCCCAGACTGGTCTCGAACTCCTGGCCTCAAGTGATCCACCTGCCTTGGCCTCCCAAAGTGCTGGGATTACAGGCGTGAGCCACCGCGCCAGGCCGAAAAGATGCTTCAATTATGATATTCACTGTCAATTATGATATTCATTCCACACAGGGCTGCTGTGCTGCTCCACTGGGCTAGAGCTTTGTCCCAGAAGCTGTCTGTGGTCCCTTGGGACCCCAGGATCTATAATGAGGACTGCTGGCATTCCCATGCCCCTTCTCCAGTGTAAGATGGGGAAGGGGATTGCTGTTTGGTTGAGGTCCTGCTGGGGGTCCCTGTCCCAGCACAAGCAGAGGTCACCCAGCATACATGGAGGATGGTGGGAGCAGTGCCTGCAGACTTACCTCCCGCTGGACTGTGCCTTGCTGGCCTCATCGTAAAAATGCAGGTATTGGCCGGGCACGGTGGCTCACGCCTGTAATCCCAGCACTTTGGGAGGCCAAGGCAGGTAGATCACGAGATCAGGAGATCAAGACCAGCCTGGCCAACAGGATGAAACCCCGTCTCTACTAAAAATACAAAAATTAGCCAGGCATGGTGGTGCACACTTGTAATCCCAGCTACTCGGGAGGCTGAGGCAAGAAAATCGCTTGAACCCAGGAAGTGGAGTTTGCAGCGAGCAGAGATTGCGCCATTGCCCTCCAGCCTGGCGCCAGAGTTAGACTCCACCTCAAAAAAAAAAAAAAAAAAAAAAATTCAGGTAGATGCTGTCCCACTCAGCTCAAACCCTTCAGCAGCTTCTTCCAGCTCACTCGGCGTAGAAACCAAAGTTCTGACAAGGTCCATACAACCTGCACACACCCACCCTTGCCCTGCCTCACAGCCCCCAGCTGTCCTCAAATGCACTCTGCTCAGGGCCCTTATGCATGTCCCCCCAGTATCACACGGCTCCCTCCCACCTGCAGGCTTCTCCTCCAAGTCTCGGTAGAGCACCCTCCCCAGACCCTCCCTAAAATGGGAGCACAGCCCCACACTGCTCCCTGCACTGACTGCCCTTCAGAAGGGCAGGAATCATCTAGTTTGTCTAGGCCATGTCCCCAGAATGGAGGGCGATTCAGAAGTCTTGGTTGGTGAATGAATGAGAGCCTTCGTCTGGATGAGGGGCCCCGCCCAGCGAGAGGGGGGCTACAAGGGGAGACTCCACCTCTGTCCCACCTTCCTTCAGAGATCCACTTCCCCCGGGGTCAGGACCCAGGGAACCTAAGCCAGCAAGTGAGGGACTTTCTGCTCCCTCTGCTGGGCCCTGAACCAGGATCCCTGTCTCCCTTCCCCACGCCATGATCAGGAACAGGCTGACAGGTGATGGCTGAGAGCTCCAGCTGCGTCTGTGGCCAGCCCTGTGCTGCATGCTGGGGACAGATGCTGAGCTACTCTGTGCCTCAGCTTCTTCCTCTCAAGTACAAATCTCAGAGTCTTCCCCATGTAGCTGGGAGTTAGGGTGAGGTGAGAATGGAGTTAGTCAATAAACACAGAATGCTGGGACTGTCCTAGAAAACCATAAGCCACTGCCTTTTTTTTTTTTTTTTTTTTTTAAGGCAGGGTTTTGCTCTGTTGCTCAGGCTGGAATGCAGTGGCACGATCATAGCTCACTGCATTCTTGACCTCCTGGGTTTCAGGCGGTCCTCCTGCCTCAGCCTCCCGAGTAGCCGCCACACAGGTGTGTACCACCACACCCAGCAGTCATTATTAACCCAGAACCACCTGCCCCACCCTGCTTCTAAGGGTGCTGTCCCCACAGAGATTCTCTGCAGAACTGCTCTTGCCCCAGGTTTCCTTGATATCAGGGGGCTGCCAGAGAGGAGGGGATGGGAGGCCAGGGTGGATGATCGCTTGAACCCAGGAGTTCGAGATCAGCCTGGGCAATACGGCAAGACCCCGTCTCTACCAGAAAAAAATTTAATTAGCCAGGAGTGGTGGTCCTAGCTACTCAGAAGGCTGAGGTGGGAGGATCGCTTGAGCTGAAGAAGTTGAGGCTGCAGTGAGCTATGGTTTTACCACTGCACTCCAGCCTGGGCAACAGGGAGACCTTGTCTCTTAAAAAAGAGAGAGAGAGAGGCCAGGCGTGGTGGCTCAAGCCTATAATGCCAGCACTTTGGGAGGTTGAGGCAGGCAGATCACCTGAGGTCAGGAGTTTGAGACTAGCCTGATCAACATGGAGAAACCCCATCTCTACTAAAAATACAGAATTCACTGGGCATGGTGGTGCATGCCTATAATCCCAGCTTCTCGGGAGGCTGAGGCAGGAGAATCGCTTGAACCCAGGAGGCAGAGGTTTCAGTGAGCCGAGATCGCGCCATTGCACTCCAGCCTGGACAAGAACAAAAATCCATCTCAAAAAAAAGAAAGAAAGAAAAAATAGGAGGGGGTGCCCCTCAGGACAGAAGGAGGGGCAGGGAGGGACAGAGGTGGAGCTGAGGGCTATTCCCCAGAGTCCTGCTCTGGGGTGAGGGTGCCCATGGGGGACATGCCTGGCCTATAAACCTGGGGAGGTAAGAGCCCCTGTAGCCTCCTCAGCTGGGGATCCTGAGAGCAGGGCCTCCTGGCCAGTGACTTACCCTGCACCTCGGTTCCCCACTCGTACCTGCTCTCAGGGCTCTGGATCAGCTGTGCCAGAGGGACAGCCCCTGCTCTGTCCTGGACCTGGCAGGTCTGAGGCCCCCGCTGCACCCTCAGGGCCAGCTGCAGCACCCTCCTGAGACTCAAGGCTGGGACAGAGCTACGCCCTCTGCAGCCATGGCCACCACTCTGAGTTGTGTGGAAGTGTTTTGGAACGGTGACCACAGCACCGTCCAGCGGGACATGAGCACACTGTGGGCAGGGACCTGCGGCTGCGGGCTACACTGTTTCTCCTTGAGGAAGGGCCCAAGGGCAGGCTGGGTCTCCCTCCCCTGGGCGCCCCCTCAGCGCTACGGACAGTGGTCAAGCAGCCTTCTTCCTGCTGATGTCCGGGAGGTCCCCCTGCTCACAGCCTTAGAACAGAGTCCACATCTCATCTCCTGTCCCCTGTGCCCTCTGGGCAGGCAGGTATCCCTGCTGGACTTGGGGGTGGGCCAAGACACCAGTAACTTGACCCTTTAGGATGCTCAGAAACCTCATTCCAGATGCCAGTGGAGAGGCAGAAACCAGATTCTGCGAGCCCCGTCCAGCCTGCCCAACCCCCAGGCCTGAAATGGGCCATGCGATGACACAGCACTCGGCTCCTCAGACAGGAGGCAGGTGGGCCACCGTCAGGCCACAGGGCTGCTGCCCAGGCAGAGCCTAACACTCGGCTCGCTGCCAGGTCACCTGCCTACAGCCACACTGCCAAGTTCTTAAGCCAATGGGGACCTCCCAGCCCTGCACTGGTGCTCCTCACTCAGGAGGCCGGGCACCTGCGGGCCTGCAGCTCCATTGGCTCCGCTGGGGAGAGGTGGGGGTGCGCTAGGACGGACGCTGCAGACCCACCAGGCTCACCTGGCAGTATCTAGGCTGCCAGCTAGTGCCATGGGGGAGGACAGGCCCACCCCTCCCAGGCAGCTGTTGGCACCGAATCCCAGCTGCTCCCCTCGGCTTCAAGCACATCCAGCTACGATCTGTGCTCACCACTGGGGGCTGCCAAAAATACCTCACAGGGTCCTCAGGGTGCTCCTGGCAGAAGCAGGAGGGCACCTGTCCATCTGACAAGCGTGTGCTGAGCACCCACTCAGGGGGGAAGTGCTGGTGTCCCCAGAAGGCCCCTGCCACGCAGGGTCCAGGAAGCAGCTGAGGGAAGGAGGGCCATCTGGAAACAGGTTCCTGCAGGGGCAATGGGTGGGGTCAAAAAGCAAGTGCTTTGTCTCTTCCCTAAGAATGGACCTGCAGGGCCTAAGGCCAAAGGGGAGCATGCCCCCAGGGACAGGCCTGACTCTGGCTAACAGGACTCTCTGGCTGCCTGTGGCAAGTGAGGTGGCTGCTAGAATGATGTGGCCCTGGATGAGAGGGTGAGCAGCTGGGGAGGGCTGAGGGGATCTGTGGAGGGACGGATGTAAGAGTTGCCAATGTCTCTAGCTTTGGGTCAGCAGCCAAGGGGCCTCCTGCTCTCGTCTGACAAAACAATTGTTAAGTATAAAAAAGAAACAGTTGGGCCAGGCGTGGTGGCTCACGCCTATAATCCCAGCACTTTGGGAGGCCAAGGCGGGTGGATCACGAGTAAAAAAAAAAAAAAAAATAGCTGGGTATGGTGGCGCGCACCTGTAGTCTCAGCTATTCAGGAGGCTGAGGCAGGAGAATTGCTTGAACCTGTGAGGTGGAGATTGCGGTGAGCCGAGATCATGCCACTGCACTCCAGCCTGGTGACAGAGCAAGACTCTGTCTTAAAACAAACAAACAAACAAACAAAAAGGAACAGTTACGTTTGTGAAAAAATGAGGCCAGGCTCCGTGGCTCACACCTTGTAATCCTAGCACTTCGGGAGGCCAAGGCAGATGGGTCACCTAAGGTCAGAAGTCCAGCCTGGCCAATATGGTGAAACCCCGTCTCTACTAAAAATACAAAAATTAGCCGGGCATGGTGGTGCATGCCTGTAATCCCATCTACTCAGGGGGATGAGGCAGGAGAATCGCTCAAACCCAGGGGGCAGAGGTTGCAGTGAGCTGAGACTGAGCCTCTGCACTCCAGCCTGGGTGACAGAGAGACTCCATCTCAAAAAAAAAAAAAAAAAAAAAAAAAAAAAGGAAAAAACCTGGAAGAATATTTGCTCGACTGTGAGGCGTGGTTGGTGGCTAAGTGATCACAGAATGGCAGGCCTGCCTATTCCTCCTGGTTTCTAACTTTCATTTAATGAGAATGTGTTATTCTGAACTCAAATACAACATTGATTTTTAAAAGGACAGTGGAGAGGGGCTGTTCTGGTTTGAAGGGGACCAAGAGGCTGGGCATGGAAACTCACGGATGATCCTTCAGGGGACCCTGGGCTGAGCCAGAACTCAGAGGCCAGGACAGCACTGGGATGAGCCACGCGGGCCCTGGTGGAACTTCCAGGCCTGCATGGTGCTGCTTTCACGGGTGCTTGAGTACCAAGGGTGATCTGGATCTCAGAGTCCTTGTTCACTAGGGGAGGCCGGGCCCAAGGGGAAGGGGCAGCCTCCTTGAAGCCCCCCAACCCCTTGTCTGGGGTCCAGGCATGAGGTCACAAGCCCAGCCATCCCATCACCTGCTGGTCACTGCCCAGAGTTTCAAAGGACTGGATGTGCCAAGTCCTCACACCCAGCCCCACGTTCTGGAGGGATGTGGGAGCCCTGTGGGTCTCAAGGTAACACCCTGTGTCTTTGGATGCAGAGATCGTTAAGGAGGCTGAGGTGCTGCAGGCTGCGCTGGGCGTCCCAGCCCACGGGACAGGGGACAATGGCCACACGCCTGTGGAGGAGGAGGTGGGGGGCATCCCAATACCAGCACCGGGGCTCCTGCAGGTCACGGAGAGGAGGCGTAAGTACTGCTCCCTGCCCAGTGCACTCTATGAGGACCCCGTGAGCTCCCCCAGGAGACAAGGCAGCAGGGTCCACCTCCTGTCCAAACACTCCTGGGGGCTCTGGGTCCAGCGCTGTAGGCTAGACTCTTGCAGCTTTGGTTCTCTGGGCCTCAGCTGCACCATCTGCCAAGTGAAAGCCTTCTAGTCATGAGTATACGCAACACCCATCAGATCCTGATGGTGCTGGGCTTTGCAGGAAGCTGTGGTTCACCCACGGCCTTGTGGGAGGACACAGCGCACACTCTCCTAGACCCCCAGGGCTCTAAGCAGCCTTGGGGGAGGGCCTGAGGGCTGACCGTACCCTCTCTGCCCTCAGAGCCTCTGAGCAGTGTCTCCTCTCTGGAGGTCCACTTCGACCTCCTGGACCTCACGGAGCTGACCGACATGTCCGACCAGGAGCTGGCCGAGGTCTTTGCTGACTCGGACGACGAGAACCTCCACACCGAGTCCCCAGCAGGTGAGGCCGGCATCGGGGCTGGGAGGGGTGCGCGGTGGGCTGAGGCCCCTGGGAAGTCCTGGGAGGGGTGCGCGGTGGGCTGAGGCCCCTGGGAAGTCCTGGGAGGGGTGCGTGTGTTTTAGCAAGAATCCGTCACCACTTCATTTCACCACGCTGCTATTTGCCCAACTTGAAGCAATTTCCCCATCACAGCTGCTTAAAACTTCACTTTTCAAGTGAACGACAGAAGGCTAAAGCCACTGTCTCGTCAAAAGCAGAATTTAATGAACGTGAATTTTCATCATAAATTGGGCCAAGAATGAAAGGTGGGGGTGATCACCAGCCCGGGCCCCTCCTCAGCTCACTTAACTTCCTCTGATTCCCATGGAGTGTTGCCATTGGCCTGAAGGCAGCTCCGGTGTCCTCACTCTGCCTGCGAGCAGGGCTCCCGGCACGGCCACGTGCTCAGCTCCGGTGTCCTCACTCTGCCTGCGAGCAGGGCTCCCGGCACGGCCACGTGCTCAGCTCCGGTGTCCTCACTCTGCCTGCGAGCAGGGCTCCCGGCACGGCCACGTGCTCAGCTCCGGTGTCCTCACTCTGCCTGCGAGCACGGCCCCCAGCATGGCCACGTGCTCAGCATGACCAGAGCACAGGACTCACCACTGAGGCTGTGACAGCGTGTCCTTAGTCTCTTCTAACAATGGCCAGTGAAGGACACTGACGTGACCTGTGTGAACTTCAGTGATAACTGTGAGAGCATCAGGGCCGAGCCTTCCCTGCGTGGGACAGTTTGGCCCGGCCTCTGCTTCCCCACCCCCCAGGCCACTCAGGACCTCATTAAAAGGACCAGCCCCACTGTGAATCCTGCCAGCGGCCAGCTGCTCCCCTGGTTCCTGGAGGTGTCAGGAAGGGGTGTCGGCCTGTGTGTCCTGGGCTGCTGCAGCCCCAGGTGTCTGGGAGGTAATGGGGCCTGGTGAGTCAGCCCCCAGCTCACCTCCAGGACACGGCCATTGCCTGACCCTGGCCAGTTCCCACCATCTCCATGTTGGTGGCAACTCTTCCCATCCAGCCCATGAGCCCAGGCATGTGCTACTGTGGCTGGGGAGGTGGAGTGAGGGGCTCAGACTCCAGCCCACCGGAATCCCCAGCCCCACAGAGCCTGCACCACGGAGACACAAGGCCCATGATGGGGCAGAGGCTCCAAGAGGCCTGCAGGGCTCACGGGAGTGGTTGGCTGAGCTGGGACACCTGCCAGGGGGTGGTCTGGGGAGGCCCCACCAGGGTCACTTGACCACGCAGGAGAGGCTCAGCCTGGGCTGTAGTGACTCTGGGGAGCAGTGCCCAGGCCCCACCCAGACCACAATGCCCACCACTCCGGTGGGGCCAGTGTGTGGTGGGGGCCTCCTGTTAGAGGTAGATGTGTGCATGCCAGGCGCAGGGGCCGGTGCAGAGCATTGGCAGGAGTGGCCCAGGAGGCCAACGGGACCTGAAGCCCTCCTGCATTCACCCAGGCCTCTCGGCCACGCTGAGTTGCCCTGCCCGCACCCCCCTAGGTTTGCACCCGCTGCCCCGGGCTGGCTGCCTGCGCTCCCCTTCCTGGACGAGGACAAGGGCTGAGCAGAACCGCGAGAAGCAGCCCCTAGGTGACCCTGAGCGGCAGGCCACAGTCCTGGACACGTTTCTCACTGTGGAGAGGCCCCAGGAGGACTAAGCCATCTCCGCCTGCCCTCCAGCTCCTGCAGGGCTGGAGTCAGAACATCACGATGGCAGATCTGGGCAGTCCTGACCCAGCAGACACACTTCGCACCCCCACGAGGCTCCAGCCGTCACCTCCTGACACACACCCTGGGGGCAGCCCCCTGCCAGCCCCAAGGCCTGCCTTGTCTGTTGGGCACAGGTCTTAGCCTCACGTGGAGACCAGCCGGCTTTCCTGGGGGACACATGGGGCCCCTGGATGCCTCTGGGAGACCCAGCACAAGCACAGCCCAGTGGCCTTACGTCCAGCTTGTTCCTGGGCCCTGAGTCAGGAAGACGCCACAGAGTCACTGCCGGAAACGTGGTGAGGAGTGGAGTGGCCCACGGCGACCCTGGGGTGAGGGGGACCCAGGCCTGTGACAGCCACTCCAGGAACTCCGGGGGCTGCTCCAACCTCCGCGCTTACCTGTGCTACCAAGCTCAGAAGCCAGAGGCAGGTTTGGTAGTGGCTAATGGGACAATGTGCTGTCCAGCAAAGCACATGGAGGAGCGGCCCCAAAATTCCCACCTTGATTTCCATCCTGCCCCTTCTTCTACTCCACGAGGCACTGTCTCACTAGGGCCCCCTCCCCAAGGCTCAGCTCTAAGACCTGCACCTGCTTCTCTTGGTCCCTGCGTGACAGGCAAGTCCATTCCCTCCTTAGCTCAGAACACCAAATATCACCAGACTGCCTCGGAAACTTGGTGACACCTCCTGGAATGCTCTCGGGGAGGGGTTCACCGTCTCCCTGTCCTGCACCCACTATGAGGCCACATCCTCGTTTCTGCTCACATCCCATTGCCCGGTTACACGGCCTGCCCACAGCCCTTAAACTTGCTGGGCAGGTTTGGGGCCCATGGGACCCGTGGGTCTGTGTCCGGCAGCAGCAGAGGAGGCTGACAGGCCCTGCTCCCTCTGCTCTGGGGTGTCTGGGGGCCCAGCTCATGCCCTCCCAATGCTTATATGCTGAAGCTCACAGAACGGGCTTCCCGCCTGACAGCAAGTCAAAGAATGAGTTTAATACGAAAGTGTAAGCTTACTTTCCATCCGCAAGCCAGCCTGCCCCAGCCCCATTTCCCATGAGCACACTTCTGGGGAAGGAAAACAGGCTCCTGGCCTTCACTGTCAGTAGAGCCTTGGAGATGCCCCAGGCATGCCTTGAGCTCCTCCTGTGTACGGCACTTTAGAGGCGGCACCTGCTCCCACTTCTGAGCCACCCGCTGCCTCTCAGCACTGCTGGTAAACCCAGTTCCTGCCTCGGCCAGGTCTCCTTCCCTGGTTTCCAGTCACAGAGAGCCAGGCAGCTTTCTCTTTCAGTCCCATAAAGGCAGCCTGTGTCCCTGGCCACACCTCCACCCGCCAGGTCTTCCTCCCCGTCTTCCATCCTCCCTGCTGAGCTTCCACAGAGCTCGTTTGCAAACAGTGGGATTAAAGCATCACTGCGCATTCAAAGGCCTGGTTGCAGTCTCTTCCTTTCCAACACCAGAGTGCGTGAGGTGCCTGCTGAGGGGTGTGGGCTGAGCTGTCCTGGGCTCCATGCCCTGATCATTCTCCAGCTGCAGCAGCCCAAGGGCTCTGCTGTGCTCACTTGGGTCCCATTTGGGGGATGAGTGTCCTGGATTTCTAGTCCCAAAGTTACACAACAGAAGGAATCATTAAGGAAGTGAAAGTCCTGCCCCACGTGTTTGTAAAGGTGGCCCAGGCCAGGGGAGGGAGTCAATCCCCAGCAAAGGAGTCGCTCTCAACACATTCCTGTCCCAGACGCCACTGGCACTGGTCATGCGGAGGCACCAGATGAGGCCTAAACTCCTGTCCACTGTCACTACTCATGAAATGAGATAGCCACGGAGCCTGGCCAGGGCTGACCTCCCTTCTGCCAGACCCATGGGTCTCTGTGTTTCCGTGCTGGGCTCTGAGGGGAGAAGCCTGGGGCCTCCCGTACATGAACATTCTCAGTCAGGTGTCCTACGACCATGGACCCAGAAAACGGCCTCCGTCTGATGTACCTTCTGGAAAGGGTGCACAGCTACCGGCAGCTACACGCAATCCACCCCATTCCACCTTCCCTTCTGGCAGAGGGAGGGAGGCAGGCAGGCTGAGAAATACAGGGGCTGAAGGCTCGTGTCCCCGCAGGGTGCACAGACCACCACAGCACAGACAGCAGCACCCGCAGGTGTCACTCTGGCCGATGGAGCTTCTCAGCAAAGGTGCAGCTGAGCTACCATCGACAGACTGATGAGGCAAACTGCAGGTCACGCCCAGGACGGGGGAAAAGGCCGTGGAAAATGGTGTCTGATTCAGGGGGTGAGACGACTCCTGATTGACATAAGGAACAGCTTGTGAAGGACACATGCAGGAAGGCTGAGGGGAAGGCGCGTGACAGCCCTGAAGAGGTGAGGGTGAAGGCAGGTGCCGAGCAGACAGGTCTGGAGGGAACAGCCCGGTAGGGGAGGCACAAGGATCCCACACCCAGATCATCGTGAAGGACCCCAGACACGTGCAGCCGGCTGGGAGGTGACAAAACGGACACCCAGGCTCTCCCAGGGGTGTTGGAGGGAACCACAGTGGGGCCGGAGCCATGAGCCCATGACCACCATGCATCCCGGAGGCCACCAGATGCCACGATGTCACCGGGGCACGGTGGGGTTGAGGAAGCACCCCCACCTCCATTTGAGGGACCTGAGACCAGGCCCCAACCGGACCCCAAGTGACTCAGCTACTCTGGGTCTGGTGGAGGCCATGATGAAGGTTGAGTGCTGGAGAGTTGTTGAGTCCGATGATATGCATTTTACAAACGGCAAAAGTTGAACGTGTTCACCCCCAGTTGGAAATTATATTTTTGAGGCTCTAAGGCCAACGTAACAAGCAATTTATAAAATGTACTACAAAACCCCAGTGTCTGATCTGGCCTAGGTCGAGAGAGAGGCTGAGAACAAATAGTGCCCAGGGCAGCAAGCAGGGCCTCCTCCTCCAGCTGTTCACCCAGGACATCTGCAAAAGGGTGTCTTCCCCAGGTCCCATCCCAGGTGACCCACAAGCAGGGCCTCCTCCTACGACCGCTCACCCAGGACATCTGCAAATGGGCATCCCCCAGGTCCCATCCCAGGTGACCTAGACACGCATCCCCCCCACCCCAAGGCATGGTTGAGGCTGACACTGCTGCTGACCCCAGTGAATCCCGGAGGTAGGTCACGTACTGGAGACAGCGCAAGGGGTATCCTCACCGAGTCCCACACACCCCAGGTAAGAAAAAGCAAAGCCTCCCTCAGTTCAAGGCACCAAAGGGCCTGGAGCTCAGAGCCCAGAAGGGGCCTCCCTAACAAAAATTAGGAGCTACCCAACCCCAGGAAAAGGGTTCATGAACAGGCACCAGGGTCAGAGGCAGCCGCGTGCTGAGGCTTCAGGACCACGGCCTCTCCACAAACACCCCTGAGCCGGCTGGGGCCCTGCAGAGCTTCCCTCTCCAGGACTCCAACAAAAAGGGATCACAGGAACCGAACCGATGACCCAGATACATCCTGCAGTGAGAGCACCTCCACCCAAGGACAGGGGCCAGGTTTTTTAAGCAACTCAAGTCCCTCATACTCGGAGCAGTGCTGCCACGGAGCCAAGGTGCAGGCGGGGGTGGGGGGTGCCCGGATGAGGAACCCAGGTTTGAGGCCCCACAGCTCCTCCTCCCGCCTCAGCCACGCACCTGTGCGTGGTGTGGACTTTCCTTTTTAATCCTTTTTAAGGACAGATCAACAGATCAGCTTCCACCAATCCAAACAGCTGCTTTAGAAACCTGACTCACCCTTGATACCTGGCTGACGCTCTCCTTTTCTGAATTCCACCAAACTGTGAGGGTTTCTGTGCTGGGCCCAGGCTCCTCTGAGTGACTTTATGGCCACATCAACACGCCTCCACGGAAGGTGCCCCACCAAGTCCCTCTTGAAGCTACACTCATGCCAGCCTCAGCACCACAGGGGCCAGAGCCCTGGGGCCTCTCCCATCTAACCCTGGACCCGACTGTCCTCCAGCAGCAGGACCCAGGGACTCAGGGTACCCCCTCTGTCCACTCCCACTCCCTGCATGTGGGCTCAGAGCACCCTGATCTAAAACACCCGTTCACAGTTGTCACATTTTAATTTGTTTTGGGTGAGAGTCCACAGCTGCTTTGCAAAGGTCCCAGGTAAGTGGCAGTCACGTGAATTCCACCCAGCAGCAGGTGCAGGCACCGCCACAGGCTATGCAGAGCTCCCCTGCACAGGCTGCTCCATGTCCTCCTCCTCCTGTCCCCAGTTCCAACCCTTCAGCCCCTCGGATAGGGACGTGTCCTCCTCCAGGCTGCCCATGCCTTCTACAAACTCCTCATACGTAGACTTCTCCGCAAAGGGCCGAGGGCCCAGCAGCTCCAGCATGTCTGCCTTCTCCAGCACTTCCTTCTCCAGGAGCTGCTGGCCCACCTGGAAACAACGGCCCACCTGTCAGACAGCTCTGAGGACATGCTCACAGACCAAACCTAAGCAAGCTCGAGGATGGGTGTGGCCTTCGGGTGTGGCCTGACCGTGACCCAACATGGGACCCACGACCGTCTGGGCAGAAGCCACACTCACCTTCTTTTTTTTTTTTTTTTTTTTTTTTTTTTGAGACGGAGTCTTGCTCTGTAGCCCGGGCTGGAGTGCAGTGGCCGGATCTCAGCTCACTGCAAGCTCCGCCTCCCGGGTTTAGGCCATTCTCCTGCCTCAGCCTCCCGAGTAGCTGGGACTACAGGCGCCCGCCACCTCGCCCGGCTAGTTTTTTGTATTTTTAGTAGAGACGGGGTTTCACGGTGTTAGCCAGGATGGTCTCGATCTCCTGACCTCGTGATCTGCCCGTCTCGGCCTCCCAAAGTGCTGGGATTACAGGCTTGAGCCACCGCGCCCGGCCCACACTCACCTTCTCCACATGCTCCCGGCACTGTGTCAGCAGGTCCAGGGTGCCCTTGTAGGCAGCGCTGATGAGGCACCGGACCTCCTCGTCAATGAGCTGGGCGGTTGCCTCACTGTACGGCTTCTCCACTGGGGCCTCGCCTTGTCGGGGAAAGTCGAAGGACACCTGGCCCAGCTTCTCACTCATCCCAAACTGCACAATCTGCAAGTGCGGAACCCAGGATGAGCCTGCGCCCAACACAGCCTCCTGCAGCCCGCGCTGGGGGACGCCCACCCTTACCTGGGCATACGCACTCTGGGTGACCTTCCTCAGGTCGTCCTGAGCCCCCGTAGTGATCTGCCCGAAGCACAGCTGCTCGGCCACCCGGCCCCCGAGCATCGTGCACATGCAGTCGAAGAGCTGCTCCCGGATATAGAGGTGCTGCTCCCAGGGCAGGTACTGTGCATAGCCGAGCCCCTTGCCCCGGGGGATGATGGACACCTGAGGACAGGACACATGCCCTTGTCACCCCAAACACTGTCCCCGCTTCCTCCAGGAGCCACCCTAGAGCGGCCAGGCCACCTGACCCTAGCTCTGACCACAGGTCCTTCTACTGGAACGTGAGAGAAGAGAGCCTGACCCAGGCCCCTCGTACACCATGGGGATGCCCCAAGAAGTGCACCCGCCTTTGGGGGCTTCACATGGAAACCACCTCTGCTCTGCCTGCCCTGCAGAGGCTCTGGAGGGGCCAATGGTGGAACCCAGAGCTCAGGAGTGAGGTGGGTTTAACACTGAGGCTGCCCCCTGGAGTCGCATGGCCGAGGCCCCATTTGGAACCCAGTGCTCTTCCTTCCCACCCCAAAGGGTTCTTCTGACAAATTCTAGAGCAGTATATTCCTTAAAAAGTTAAAGGGCCAACCCTTGAATGTCCCATGCCCACATGACCACAGGTTGGCACAGACATTCCAGGCCCCAGCCTGCCGGGCAGACTCACTCAGGGTGGGAAGACCAACCTTCAGCAGGGGGTCCACGTGCTCCAGGAACCAGGCCACCACCGCGTGTCCGGCCTCGTGGTAGGCCACAGTTGTCTTTTCACTAGGCTGCAGGACCTGGGTCTTCTTCTCAAGACCTACACATCACATTCCCAGGGGAGTGAGGCAGGGCAGGAGTAGGTGGCTGGAAATGAGGTCCCCCCCTCTGCGCCCAGCCGTGTCTGCAGCTACACCTGATCCCCAGGCTTGTCTATACCAGACAGCAGAGGCCAAGCCCCAGCTCCATGCTGCCTTCTGCTTTGCAGTGAAACCCACATCCCACACACCTCACACGAAGCCTTAAAACAGGCCCGTTTGAAGCCAATGGGAACAGCTGCATGTGAAACACAGAAAGGCACCATATCCTCTGGTTTGACTAAAAATGACAGCACAGCATGACAAGACAGAGAGGGATGATTTCAGTGCCCTAACAGCCCAGTGTACGGGCAGGTAACAGGACAAAGGAAAAGCACAGATGGCACAGCCAGCCCTCCTCAAACTCCTCTAATCACACCAGGACAGCCCTCAGGAGGCTTTGGTGGCAGCACATGGTGACCACACCTAGAATCCCAGAACTTTGGAGGCCAAGGTTGGAGAAACACTTGAACTCAGGAGATTGAGACCAGCCTGGGCTACATAGCAAGACCCCATCTCTATAAAAAAATTTTTTTAATTTTTTTTTTTTTTTTTTTGAGATGGAGTCTTGCTCTGTCGCCCAGGCTGGAGTGCAGTGGCCGGATCTCAGCTCACTGCAAGCTCCGCCTCCCGGGTTCAGGCCATTCTCCTGCCTCAGCCTCCCGAGTAGCTGGGACTACAGGCGCCCGCCACCTCGCCCGGCTAGTTTTTTTGTATTTTTTAGTAGAGACGGGGTTTCACCGTGTTAGCCAGGATGGTCTCGATCTCCTGACCTCGTGATCCGCCCGTCTCGGCCTCCCAAAGTGCTGGGATTACAGGCTTAAGCCACCGCGCCCGGCCAATTTTTTTAAGTTAAATAAAAATAAGCAGCTTTGGCCGGGCGCGGTGGCTCACGCCTGCAATCCCAACATTTTGAGAGGCCGAGGCAGGCAAATCACAAGGTCAGGAGTTCGAGACCATCCTGGCTAACACAGTGAAACCCCATCTCTACTAAAAATACAAAAAACTAGCTGGACGTGGTGGTGCGTGCCTGTAGTCCCAGCTACTTGGGGGGCTGAGGCAACAGAATTGCTTGAGCCCAGGAGGCGGAGCTTGCGGTGAGTCGAGATCGCACCACTGCACTCCAGCCTGGGAGACAGCGCAAGATCCCAACACTCCACTTAAAAAAAAAAAAAAAAAAAAGGCAGCAGCTTTAGTGTTTGCTTTGAGATACTCAGTATCATAAGTACTTTATGTATACATTATGCTTCGATAAATGGTTACATAAAGAAGCAGCAGCTAGAACACTCTTCCACCTGACCAATGTCAGCTCTCACAGCTTGGGGTGGACCATGAAGGATGGCTACTAGCCACTTCCCTATTCTCCACCCTCAGAACTGCACCAGGGAGAGCCAGGCCAAGCAAGGCCGTGTTGGCACTGCCTGGTCTGGCAGCCACCGGAGACCCTTCCTCACAGCTGACTCCAGTTCCCAAGCTGGCCTAGCTGCAGGAGGCTGTGACCCAGCCCACTCTACAGTCTGCTGAGCTGAAGAGAGAGATGGATACCGCTCCCCACCAAGCTGAAGAAAATGCACCGTAAGCCTGGGCACAGTGGCTCACACCTATAATCCCAACACTTTGGGAGGTCGAGGCGGGCAGATCACCTGAGGTCAGGAGTTCCAGACGAGCCTGACCAAAATGGTGAAACCCCATCTCTACTAAAAATACAAAAATTAGCCAGGTGTGGTGCTACATGACTGTAATCCCAGCTGCTCAGGATGAGGCAGGAGAATCACTTGAACCCGGGAGGCAGAGGTTGCAGTGAGCCGAGATCATGCCACTGCACTCCAGCCTGGGCAACAAGAGTTAAACTCCGTCTCAAAAAAAAAAAAAAAAAAAAAAAAAGAAATCCACTTTGTTCACTCCTCTCACAACAGTACTGTCCTGAGGAGGCTCAGGAAGGTCCCTACAGCTTCCAGGAGGCTTTTCCCAGGAAATCTCATCCTTTCCCTTCAGGGAAGAAAGCTTCTTTGCCCTCCACAGTAGGCATTCAAACCTGGTTCTAATATGCTTCCTTGGGCCTCTGATGGCCTGGAAGGCCTATCCCTTTCAATTTCTAAATGGTGCTCCCAGAAGGGGCATGAAAGCTATTGGTAGATCCCAAGTCCCATATGTTGGTTTAGAAAATTGGTTCCTGTCTGCAGAATTGACTTTTTTTTTTTTGTGAGACAGAGTCTTGCTCTGTCACCCAGATTGGAGTGCAGTGGCGCGATCTCGGCTCACCACAACCTCTGCCTCCCGGGTTCATGAGGTTCTCCTGCCTCAGCCTCCTGAGTAGCTGGGACTACAGGCATGTGCCACCATGCCCGGCTAATTTTTGTATTTAAAAATCAAGATAGGGTATCGCCATGCTGGCCAGGCTGGCCTCAAACTCCTGACCTCAAGTGATCCACCTGCCTCGGCCCCCCAAAGTGCTGGCATTACAGGTGTGAGCCACTGTGCCCGGCCGGCTTGCAGAATTCAAACTGGGGCCAGAGGGTGAGCCTGCCAGGCCCAGAGCTGCAAACACCCCTCCCTCCCCAAGGACTCCCAGCTCACCTCCGAGGACCCTCTCGATGGCCTGCTGAAAGTGTTTCTCCTCAACAGAAGGACTCAGATGCCGGGTAGCAATCAGGGCTGCTTCATTGCAAACATTCGAAATATCAGCACCTGACCCAGGAACGGAGAAACAGCCAATAGTCAGTGCTGCTCCTGGCCGCTGGAGCTTGACCCAGATCAGTTTTGTTAAGGAACATCTCCAGCAGAGAGAACAAGACTGAAATTCAGTAGAAAACTTAAAAGTAATGGGAGCTGTCCACCAGTCACCATTATTTAGCCACATTTTTTGTCAACCTTTATTAAGGTATAATTTATAAGCCATAAAATCCACCCATTTTACACGTACACATCAGATTTTTTAATAAACTGATCGCGTAGTGCGACGATTGCCATAATCTAGTTTTAGGACATTTCCATCATCTCTGTAAGGTACCCTGTGCTATTTATAGTTAATTCCCATTTCCACCTCTGGCAACCACTCACCTCATGTCTGTCCCTACAGATTTGCTATTCTATACATGTTTATTATTATTCTGCACATTTCACATAAATGGAACCATATGTTATGCGGCCTTTTGTGTCTGGCTTCTTGCATTTAGAACAGTATTTTCTAGGTTCACCCATGTTGTGGCATGCATTGATACTTTATTCCTTTTTATAGCTGAATTTGACTACAGTATATGCCACTTCGGCCATTCACCTGCTGATGGACACTAGGGATGCTTCCATTGGAGCAAAACAGACTCATCCCTGCTGAGGGGCAGTCAGTCATCCCTGAGTTATCTCTGCTGAATCATCCCTGCTGAGGGACAGCGCTGTCATCTCTGCTGAGTCATCCCTGTTGAGGGGCAGTGCTGTCATCCCTGCTGAGTCATCCCTGTTGGGCAGTGCTGAGTCATCCCTGCTGAGTCATCCCTGTTGGGCAGTACTGAGTCATCCCTGCTGAGTCATCCCTGTTGAGGGGCAGTGCTGAGCCATCCCTGCTGAGTCATCCCTGTTGGGCAGTGCTGAGTCATCCCTGCTGAGTCATCCCTGTTGAGGGGCAGTGCTGAGTCATCCCTGCTGAGTCATCCCTGTTGAGGGGCAGTGCTGAGTCATCCCTGCTGAGTCATCCCTGTTGGGCAGTACTGAGTCATCCCTGCTGAGTCATCCCTGTTGAGGGGCAGTGCTGAGCCATCCCTGCTGAGTCATCCTTGCTGAGGGGCAGTGCTGAGTCATCCCTGCTGAGGCACAGTGCTGTCATCTCTGCTGAGTCATCCCTGCTGAGTCATCCCTCCAGAGGGGCAGTCAGCATCATCCCCGAGTTCTCTGCTGAATCATCCCTGCTGAGTCATCCCTGTTGAGGGGCAATGCTAAGTCATCCTTGCTGAGTCATCCCTGTTGAGCAGCGCTGAGTCATCCCTGCTGAGTCATCCTTGCTGAGGGGCAGTGCTGAGTCATCCCTGCTGAGGCACAGTGCTGTCATCTCTGCTGAGTCATCCCTGCTGAGTCATCCCTCCAGAGGGGCAGTCAGCATCATCCCCGAGTTCTCTGCTGAATCATCCCTGCTGAGTCATCCCTGTTGAGGGGCAATGCTAAGTCATCCTTGCTGAGTCATCCCTGTTGAGGAGCAGTGCTGAGTCATCCCTGCTGAGTTATCCATGTTGAGGGGCAGTAATGAGCCATCCCTGCTGAGTCATCCTTGCTGAGTCATCCCTATTGAGGGGCAGTGCTGAGTCATCCCTGTTGAGTCATCCCTGCTGAGTCACCTTTGTTAAGGGGTAGTGCTTAGTAATCCCTGCTGAGGGGCAGTCAGAGTCATCAGGCATCCCCGCTGAGGGGTAGTGCTGATTCATCCCTGCTGTGTCATCCCCTCTAGGGGCACAAGAAAGCAGTCTTGGTAACATTCCAGCATTTTATCTTTGGTATGTAAACAGACATCTGAAGTCAGCCAGAGGAGAGAACAAAAGGAAAGAAGCACATTTTGTGTCTAAGACACATGACACCCTTCAGATGCCTGCCAGGCAAGACTTCACTCACCATTCTGCAGCAGACAAATGTACAATCCTGTGTGAATACACCTGACCTGACACTAGGCAGGACACTGGGGAGCCTAGGGGATGGGTACCACTGGGGGTGCCAAGGCAGCTGGAGGTGATGAGATGCCACAGCAGAATGTTCCAGGGGTGGCGGGAGCAGGTGGGCATAGGTCAGAGGCCGTGGCCAATGGCCGCATAACCGTGAGGTATGGGTAAGGAGGACAGGAATCTCCCGGAGAAGTCCCCACTCATTCCTGAGGGTGATCCAGCCTAGGCAGGGAAGTAGGTTTCCTAGCATAGACCAGGATTTCATTAAAAATAAGAGAGAAAATCAAATGAGCTTCCTCAGCAGGGAGGGCAAGCCCCAGGCGAAAACGTGGAGGGAAGCATCAAGTTGCCAGATCCTCCCCCACCCCCCCGACATTAGCTTACTGTCAGCTCTGCGGTAAGACTCACTAAGTCTGACTGTAATTAAAACAGAAATTCAAGTGGGTGCAAATTAGTTTTGGGGCTAAGAAAACTGACCTCTGAGGCCTCTGAACACTCTCAACAGGTGAAAAGTCCTGCAGACAAGGGTGAGCACTGCCAGAACTGGATGAGAAGGGCCAGTCCCCACTCCCCATGACAAGAAGCAGAGCATACATGGCTCCCACCACAAGGGGACGGCACAGCCCCCAACACTCACCAGTGAAGCCTGGGGTGAGCACTGCCAGCTTCCTCGCCAGGGTGTCCTTATTGAGGCTCTCGTCCAGCTTCAGTGGGCGCAGGTGGACCTTAAAGATGGAGGACCTGCCTTTGATGTCGGGGGGCCTAATGAAAGAGAGAGAGAGGCACGGGCTCTTGTGCCTTCTGGGTCTTCAGAACAGTCGCCCACAACCATATCACAGAACTGCAAGGACAGCTGGGGTCCCTGTGGAGCTCTCTGCTGTCATCCTCCAGACAGAGCTGAAAGCAATGGCAGAAACCAGCCAGGGCACAGGCACATTCAGCTCCACAGCTACGACACCCCTCAACCCAGGGCCACGCCACTCGACTACACCCCTCAACCCAGGGCCATGCCACTTGACAGCACCCCTCAACCCAGGGCCACGCCACTTGACAGCAAGCAACACAAGGGCCACAGGGAATTAACGCTTCCTAACAAACACGAGAAGGGAGGGGGAAGGCAATGATGGCTGACCGTCAGGGTGAAGAGTAAGGGGTAAATTGCTGTCTTCTAAATTATCAATTTTCAATTTTTTCATTTATTTATTGTTTCTGAGACAGAGTTTCACTCTTGTTGCCCAGGGTGGAGTGCAGTGGTGAGATCTCCGCTCACCGCAACCTCTGCCCCCCAGGTTCAAGCGATTCTCCTGCCTCAGCCTTTGAGTAGCTGGGATTACAGGTGCACGCCACCACACCCAGCTAATTTTGTATTTTCAGTAGAGACAGGGTCTCACCATATGGGCCAGGCTGGTCTCGAACTCCTGACCTCCTGATCCGCCAGCCTCGGCCTCCAAAAGAGTTGGGATTACAGGCGTGAGCCACCACACTTGACCAATTATCAAATTTTTACAGTAGTGAAAAAAAAAAAACATCCCTGCAGGCCCGATCGCACGTATTCTTGTCAAAAAGTGGACTGCCAGGGGCAGGACTGATGGCAGCAACTTGCAGCTCTCACACATTTTCAAAATGTTACATTAACTGCTTCAGAATTACCATCAAAATCTCCTCCAAATACACTGTAAATCACCTAAACAAACTTTTCGGCCAAGGGGATAAAGGCCCAACCCTGAGAAAGGGGCACTCACCAATGTAAATCTGGCGATCAAATCGGCCAGGCCGCATCAGGGCTGGGTCCAGGATGTCAGGGCGGTTGGTGCCAGCCAACACCACGATGTTGGTGGCAGAGTTGAACCCTGGACACGGGAGAAGCAGGTGAGCCCCAGTAGCAAGCCCAATGTGGGCATGGCAGGTAACCAGCCATCCCTCCACTAACTGGGAACCCCACAGCCTGGCTCAGGGGGTAGACAAGTCCAGGGCGTGGGCCCTCCTTATCCTGACTTAATTCTGTTTCCTGCAGCCTCTGACACCACGTCGTGCTGGAGTGGATGAGGGCAGGCCAGGGACTGCACAGGAAATGGGATGCTCAACAGAGGGGAAGGGAGGAGAAAGGCTGAGTGCCCCACGTCCGTCCTGTCTCCAATCGGTCTCCTCCAGATATCAAAACAGTCATAATCTAATTAGAATTACTATTGGGTACTAAAGACAGAAAAATACTTAGGAAATGCTTTTGGCCCGCAGAGAACAGTGTTTAACACAGCAGGCCTCACTGCTGTCCTCAGAAAGGCCTGCTCGCAAGGTCAGTGTCTGGCGCTGTGAGTCTGGGGGCATTCCCACCATTCCCGGAGATAAACAGCTCCCTGGGCCCAAACGCTTTGTGCGCCCCCAGCAAAAACCCCGGGAACCGAGTCTCTCCTGAGCTTCCTGGTCAACATGCAGCAGGCGTGGTCACAGCCTGATGCTGGGGGAAGTGAGCGCGTCCCATGTGGCTCCACTGGAGGAGGGTTCAACACTGCACCCGGTCTCCTTGCGACCCAATGCGGCTTCTCCCCTGGCTGACTTTGCTGTGTCCTCCTTTAACGGTAGTAAATCACAGCCCTGAGTGCTACTATAGGCCGAGTCCTGTGACTTCTCCTAGCAAGTCACCACATCTGGGGTGGTCTTAGGGACCCCAACACAGCCCTGAAGCCAAAGTGAAAATCAAATCTGCCGAAGGTCTAAGTGAAAGTTTTTCCAAATCTGAAAAATGGCACAGAACCTGGACGTGCCCAACAAGGCTTTAGCAGGACTGACAGGCGACGGTCAGTCACATCTTAGCTAGAATCACTCTGAGAAGAGACGGGCCTGGGGGGTCTGTGAGATTCTGGGTGATGCAGGGGCACCAAGACAAGGCTCAGAGCGGAAGGAGCATGGGTTGTGGACACAGTACCCTGTGGGCACCGTCAGGAGCAGCCATGCTCGTCTACCTGGTCCCCCTCCCCAGAGAAGCAGGTGTCTCCACACTCCAGAGAACCCCTCTCCATCTGGCGGCAAGGGAATGAACTGCCCCTATCCTGTCACGGGCACTGGAGGAGGCTTGTGAATCTGACACAGCTTTCTCCATCACGTTTGCCTGAGAGCAGCCTTCCTTAAAAACAGAATAATCAGGGACTCTCTTCTGGGGGTGACTGTACAGAAAAAGGCTGTGCAGACTGTCCCTAAGCAGCTGCAGGGGAACAGCTGCACACCACAGGCCGGCTGCAGCCTACACACACCGTCCATCTCCACGAGCATCTGGTTCAGGGTGTTCTCCTGCTCACTCTGGCCTCCAAAGTGCCCTTGGCCTCGCTTCCTGCCAATCGCATCAATCTCATCAATGAATAAGATACATGGAGCGTTTTTTCGGGCCATTGCAAACATGTCACGAACCTGAAACAGAAACCCACAGAGAACCTGTTTTGCTACTGGTAGGAAGACAGGAATGCCAACTATCCTCCACCCTCTCCTCAGAAACCTCTGACCCATTTCGCCCCGGTGCACCAGCACCTACCACACGTGCCCATGCCCAGGGCCAGGGCCCCACACCAAGCTATTCAAGTTGACCAGTCCTGGTCAAGGCACGGTGCTGAGGCCACCTGCAGCAGGTTCCCGTCCACTTACCCTTGCTGGCCCAACGCCAACAAACATTTCCAGGAACTCGGACCCGTTCACAGTGATGAAGGGCACACTGGCCTCCCCTGCAGTTGCTTTGGCAAGAAGGGTCTTGCCGGTACCAGGAGGACCAGTGAGCACTGCTCCCTGAAACAGAATGGTGACACTGGGCTCTTAACAGGGGAGCAGACGGTACACAGGACAGAAAGCTGCTTACACTGGTGACTTCTGAGACTGACTAAGAAGAATCCCATCAGGGATGGCTAAGGAGCTGGAGGGCAGGAGGGGGCTAGACTTGCCCACAGCACACTCTGTTCTACCCATGTGCTCCAGGAAAGGCACCACCGTGGCCGCACACACAGCCAGCTCTTCATGATGGATTCTCACAGGGGATGCCACAGGCAGAGGTAATTTTGGGAAATCACTGTACCTCACACCCAATAACGGGAAGCCAGATGGGCTCTGACCCCACGAACTCTTTCCTGACATCCACAGCACAGCACCAGGCCTGTGATGTAACACAGAGGCTGACAGAGCCCCCTCTCGCAGGAGCCCCGCCTGCTGGGAAACGGGGACCAACACACCAGGTGAGGGGCCTTTCTTGGTACCTGACTGCCTCACCCACTCCCTTTCTCATACAGATTTTCGCCAACAAATACATATGAAAAAAACTATAATTTTTTCAGCAGCAATAGACATAAATTAAAAACAAAAACAGATGCAGTAGCTCACACCCGTAATCCCAGCACTTTGGGAGGCTAAGGCAGGCGGATCACCTGAAGTCAGGAGTTTGAGACCAGCCTGGCCAACATGGTGAAATCCCGTCTCCACTAAAATTACAAAAATTAGCTGGGCATGGTGATACGTGACTGTAGTCCCAGCTACTTGGGAGGCTGAGGCAGGAGAATGGCGTGAACCCGGGAGGTGGAGGTTGCAGTGAGTCAAGATCGCGCCACTGCACTCCAGCCTGGGCGACAGAGCAAGACTCTGTCTCCAAAAAAAAAACATTCTGAAAGGCAAAGAGAACCACCCACTGCAACACCTGACTATGAGCAGAGGTGGAGCTCCAACAGAAGCAGAAGGTCCCGGCTCTTCACGTCCGTCACACACACCTGCTTCCCGGCCTCACACTCACCAAAGGGGAAAACAGGTCTGTCACCTCCTGGCTTTGCCCCAGGTTCACAGTGCTTGGCCTAATCATTATTTATTGTTTGGAGCAAACTGTCCAGTGAATGCCCACCCCATCGCGAGGTGCTGGGGGTGGGGGTGCAATGGCACTGCAAGGATCTGGGTGTCCTCAGCTTGGTCCAAAGCCCAGAGGTGATTTAAAGGGTGTGTGAATCGAGTTTCTGTGAATGCAAATATTTCTGGGAAAAAAATCCATGGCTTCTGTCAGGCCCTCAAAGAGTCATGACCCCAAAATGGCACCAAGAGATAAACTTGCTCTGTGTGCCCAGCAGCCAGATCTGGCACCCTGACCCACACCACCCACAACGCGCTGACTGGCTGGCTGCACAGACCTAGCCGCGGTCCTGCTGCACAGACTTAGCCACGGTCCGGCTGCACAGACCTAGCCGCTGTCTGGCTGCACACACCTAGCCGCTGTCGGCTGCACACACCTAGCCGCGGTCCGGCTGCACAGACCTAGCCGCGGTCCTGCTGCACACACCTAGCCGCGGTCCGGCTGCACAGACCTAGCCACGGTCTGGCTGCACACACCTAGCCACGGTCCGGCTGCACACACCTAGCCACGGTCCGGCTGCACACACCTAGCCGCTGTCAGCTGCACACACCTAGCCACGGTCCAGCTGCACACACCTAGCCGCGGTCCGGCTGCACAGACCTAGCCACGGTCCGGCTGCACACACCTAGCCACGGTCCGGCTGCACACACCTAGCCACGGTCCGGCTGCACACACCTAGCCACTGTCGGCTGCACACACCTAGCCACGGTCCGGCTGCACACACCTAGCCGCGGTCTGGCTGCACAGATCTAGCCGCTGTCCGGCTGCACAGACCTAGCCGCTGTCTGGGTCATGGGCTTAAAAGAGGCAGCTACATCTGATCCCAAGCCTGTTCATACAAGTTGTACCTATTGTTCTATGTAATAAATATTAAACAAACTAATAAAACAGGAGTAAGAACCTACTCTGACCCACAGCCATCTCTGGCTTTGACTTGGAGCTCAGAGGATTACTACATTTTCTAAAATCAGTACCTTTGGAATTTTTGCTCCCAAGTCCTGATACTGCTTGGGATTCTTCAGGAAATTCACAAATTCCATAATTTCCAATTTGGCTTCTTTCGCACCCAGCTACATCCGCAAATCGCACATCGATGTTGCTCTTTAAGATCTTGGCTGTTGTCTCACCAACACTGAAGAGGCCCCCTCCTCGTCTACTGCGCCTGGCTCCCATAGGGCCCCTCCTGGCAGCATAGAGGAGAATGCCAACCAGGAGAAGGGTGGGCACCAGTCTTCGCAATAAAGAGCTGGAAAATCCAAGAGAACTACTTGTCACGCTCAGGAGGTCAGAAATAGCACCTTTGTGCCAGGCACGGTGGGTCACACCTATAATCCCAGCACTTTGGGAGGCCACCGTGGGAGGATCTCTTGAGCCTAGCAGTTCAAGACCAGCCTGGGCAACATGGCCAGACTGTGTCCCTACAAAAAATATAAAAATGGCCGGGCGTGGTGGCTCACACCTGTAATCCCAGCACTTTGGGAGGCCGAAGCAGGTGGATCACCTGAGGTAAGGAGTTCGAGACCAGCCTAACCAACCTGGTGAAACCATCTCTACTAAAAATACAAAAATTAGCTGGGCGTGGTGGCGTGTGCCTGTAGTTCCAGCTACTCAGGAGGCTGAAGTGAGAGGACTGCCTGTGCCTGGGAGTTCAAGGCTGCAATGAGCCATGATTGCACAACTACACTCCAGCCTGGATGACAAAGCAAAACCCTCTTAGAAGAGACCGCTCTAGGACTTTGTTTTGCTACACAAAAGGGAGCAGGTTTTTTTCCTTTTTTTGAGATAGGGTCTCACTGTCACCCAGGCTGGTGGGCAGTGGCACGATCACAGTAACTTTGAACTCCCAGGCTCAAGAGATTCTCCTGCCTAAACCTCCTGAGTAGCTAGAACCACAGGCATGCGTGCCACCACACCAGATATTTAACTTTTTATAGACACGCAGTCTTGTCTCACTGCGTTGTCCAGCTGGTTTCAAACTGCTAGTCTCAGGTGATCCCCCCTCCTCAGCCTCCCAAAGCGCTGAGATTACCTATGTGAGCATCACGCCCGGCCCTCGTCCTTTTTTTTTTTTTTTTTTTTTTTTGAGATGGAGTCTCCCTCTGTCACCCAGGCTGGAGTGCAGTGGTGCGATCTCGGCTCACTGCAAGCTCCGCCTCCCGGGTTCACACCATTCTCCTGCCTCAGCCTCCCAAGTAGCTGAGACTACAGGCACCCGCCACCACGCCCGGCTAATTTTTTGTATTTTTAGTAGAGACGGGGTTTCACCCTGTTAGCCAGCATGGTCTCAGATCTCTTGACCTCATGATCCACCTGCCTCGGTCTCCCAAAATGCTAGGATTACAGGAATGAGCCACCACGCCCAGCCTCTTTTTTAAAAAATGTGTCAAAGTCCGTCCAGCACTAGGCCTCTCCAGTTCTGAAGGCTCTAGTCACAGGCATTTCTATCTCCCTGATGTAACCTGTGGCTGCCTTGGTGGGGCAGGGAGGGTGACCAATTCCACCACCCACCACCTCCTCCACCCGGCCAAGCAGCCCTGCTGGAGCTTACACCACATCTCCCCCAGGAGCCAGGAGGTGCCTCCAGCAGACCCAGCAAGGCCTCCTGGCATCTAGGGCCAACCGGGCCTGTTTCATCAGAGGAAGACACCAAATGTCTTCTTGCTTTATTTTTTATCTTTGCTCTTGCTCTTCAGAGGCCATCCCTCCTCCAGTGGCTCTGCAGTCCCTTTCAGCCCCACATACAACCAGGCATTCCCGGCAACTCAACAAGCAAAGACAGAACCCAAGTCAGCAATAAACAGCACCTAGATGACATCCAGGAGCTCCAGCAGGAGACCACAGGCCTGAGCCCTGCCACTAGAATCTGAGAGTTAATCTCCAGATTTCTACCTGCCTCACCTTCTCTCACCCCACTGCGGCCCCTACTCTGTGCTTAAACATATGTCTCAAAGAAACCACCAAAACCACTACAATTCCAATTTTTACACCCTCCTGGCTAAAGCTGGTACTGGATTTGTACTCTCTCGGTTCAGTTTTCAATTCTGGGCAGAAGGGCCGGAGAAGACAGAGCAATGACATCCCCAGGATGTAAACATGAAAACAGGATCCACACTCAGCAACACTGACTTCTGTGCTGAGTCCTGGGAAGCACAGAGTATTTCATCTGGTCTTTGCCCTCATGTCCATAATTACTTTAAGAACATACAATAGGCCGGGCGCGGTGGCTCAAGCCTGTAATCCCAGCACTTTGGGAGGCCGAGACGGGCGGATCACGAGGTCAGGAGATCGAGACCATCCTGGCTAACACGGTGAAACCCCGTCTCTACTAAAAAATACAAAAAACTAGCCGGGCGTGGTGGCGGGCGCCTGTAGTCCCAGCTACTCGGGAGGCTGAGGCAGGAGAATGGCGTGAACGTGGAGGGCGGAGCTTGCAGTGAGCTGAGATCCGGCCACTGCACTCCAGCCTGGGCGACAGAGCGAGACTCCGTCTCAAAAAAAAAAAAAAAAAAAGAACATACGATGCAGTGGAAATCCAAGATAACATGAGAACCATGGGAAGCTTAGAATGACCAAGTGTCGGGCAGGTGCGGTGGCTCACACCTGTAATCCCAACACTTTGGGAGGCCCAGGCGGGCAGATCACAAAGTCAGGAGATCGAGACCATCCTGGCTAACATGGTGAAACCCCATCTCTACTAAAAATACAAAAAAGTAGCCAGGCATGGTGGTGGGTGCCTATAGTCCCAGCTACTCGGGAGGCTGAGGCAGAAGAATGGCGTGAACCCAGGAGGCAGAGCTTGCAGTGAGCCGAGATTGCACCACTGTACTCCAAGCCTGGGCGACAGAGCGAGACTCTGTCTCAAAAAGAAAAAAAAAAAAGAACGACCAAGTGTCAGGTACTACATAGGAGCTGCAGAGTTGTGTGCAGGGACCCCCAGCACCTGGGAGGATGGGTCAGGGCTGCCCAACAGGGAGCCTGGGGAAGTCACAGGTGCACAAGCCCCGCCTCTGGACATTAATTCGACAGTTCTGCAGGAGTGGCAGGTAGAAATGACAGAAGAGCATTTTGACAGGGCTCCCGTAGTGATCCTGCTGCACAGTCAATTGTGGAAGGCTCCCTACAGGACTTCAGGGAATTTCTGCTGCAACAAAGACACCCAAACGACTGGTTTTCTTTTTTAAGGCTGCGTAGTCAAATTATTTCCCTGCTTCAATTCTCTTCTCATGAAAAACAGAGTAAAAAACATATATATACACACACATATATACACACACACACCCATATATATATAAAAGCATATATATATATTTTTTACTACAGGCATTGCTTATTATAGATGCTTATAAGTTTGAGAAATATATTCCAAAACAGGTTAAACATGGCATTTTTGTTTCGTGTTCAAACAGAGGCCCTTCACCATCCTCCTCACCCGTCACTCTCATTGGTGTAGACCACTGCTGCCTGGTTGGGGGGCTCAATCCCCAGCTCCCACTGAGCAGACTCCAGGTTCCGCTCAAAGGTGTCAACACTGCCAATGTTAAACCACACGAACTTCTGCAGAGAGCAAGAGCAAGCTTAGGGTGCATCACTGTGTCCCACACTGAGCCCCACCCTCACATATGCACCTCCCACTACCTCTTCTCCTAGCCTTAATCTCCACAACATGGACGAGGCCTGTGCCGAGGCTAGCTCCAAGGGAAACTATACTAACAGCAGAAGACTCTGGTTTTGGCCCCACGAAATTACAGTCTTTAAGTTCTAGACAAAAGTGTAAAATGTCCAATGACTGCTGGGGTGTGCCTTTGTCTCTTTTTCTTTTTGAGACAGTCTCCCTCTGTCACCCGGGCTGAAGTGCAGTGGGATGATCTTGGCTTACTGTAACGTCCACCTCCCGGGTTCAAGCAATTCTCATGCCTCAACCTCCTGAGTAACTGGGATTACAGGTACAGGCCACCATGCCTGGCTAATTATTGTACTTTTAGTAAAGATGGGGTTTCACCATGTTGGCCAGGCAAGTCTTTAACTCCTGGCCGCAAGTAATCCGCCCACCTCTGTCTGCCAAAGTGCTGGGATTACAGGCATGAACCACCATGCCCAGCCGTTCCTTTTTGCTTTTTACTCTTTTATTTTTGTCTCTTCTCTCCTCACAATCCTCAATAAGTTGTTCTCAGACACTGCATGGCAAATCTGAATCCTAGTTAGTCTTATAAGGGCTCCTGTCCTACTTGGAAAGCTTTGTTATTGATACATGCCAATGAGAAAAAAAAATCACATTAAAGAGTAGTTGATGGATACTAAGGGAGTATTTTACTGAAAAAAACTTATGTCTGGAGTACTCAGCCTCAAACTCACCCCTCACCTCAGAAGAGGTCCCAGGGGCAGGAATAACACGCACCAACTGTTTGTTCACGACTTCCAGCCGGTCCACCTGGGAAAAAGAGAAAAATAATCAGCACAGCTAAAGCAATGAGTATGATATTCAACAGTAAACAGGGCCTCACCCTCAGACCAGCCCACGGCTAAAGCAGTGAGTATCATATTCGATACTAAACCTCAGGCTTATCCTCAGACTAGTCCCACAGTGCAGACCGAGACTCTGACGGTGTCTGAGAAGCTGCATCCACTCTGCTGTGCAGATCCGAGTTTTGTTTTCCCACTGATTCGGACATTTCTAGCCTGGCCTGTGCACGTAATTCAGAGGATTTACAATTTGGTACATCTGAGATCTGAGCACCAAAGATTCCAGAGCACCAAAGATTCCGGAGTAACTTAAAACCTAAAAGGAAGGCCAGGCATGGTGGCTCAGACCTGGTACATCTGAGCACCAAAGATTCCAGAGTGACCTAAAAATCTAAAAGGAAGGCCGGGCGCGGTGGCTCAGACCTGGTACATCTGAGATCTGAGCACCAAAGATTCCAGAGCGACTTGAAACCTAAAAGGAAGGCTGGGCGCGGTGGCTCAGACCTCTAATCCCAGCACTTTGGGCGGCTGAGGAGGGTGGATCATTTGAGGCCAGGGGTTCGAGACGAGCCTGGCCAACATGGTGAAACCCTGTCTCTACCAAAAATACAAATATTAGTCAGATGTGGTAGTGTGCGCCTGTAATCCCAGCTACTCAAGAGGCTGAGGCAGGGAGAACTGCTTGAACCTGGGAGGCGGCAGTGGCAGTGAGCCAGTATTGCACACTGCACTCCAGCCTGGGCAACAGAGTGAGGCTCCATCTGAAAAAAAAAAAAAAAATCTAAAAGGTATAGAAGTCTCAGCTGACAATACAGCAAAGTCTTCCAGAAACATTTCGCCCACACAGCTGCAGACAGCACAAGAAAATGGGGCCAAGAATGAAAACGCAACCCCAAAGGCCTCCACGCAGCCACCCAGCGGCGAACACGGCCTGAGAGCCGGCGTGCAGCAAAAACACGGGAGGGGCAGCCATTTCGTCAGGTATGATGACAACAGCGTTGCTCTTCCCCCTCCACAGAAACGGAAACCACAACGACACAACTTTTCTTGACTACTCAGGGTCATGTGACCAACATCAACGTGTTTATGACAGGTGTGTCTCGAGCCTAACCCCACAACCGCGGCACGGTCAGCGTGTCAGATGCCTGAAAAGGACCTCGCAGAAGCTCTGGGATCTGTCCAGAACCCACACACCAGCAGGCATCGTGGGCCAAATTATCTGTCTCACCCCTCCTCATGGCAGCAGCTGTGGGTGAAGACCCACGGCAGAGAGGGGCTACAGCAGCTCTCCCCTCCTCGCATAAGGAGTCGTCAAGGACCTCTCTGAAGACAGCTGTGTGCCCTGTGGCCAGACAAAAAGGCCTTGGGTGGTGGTTCACAACTATAATTGCAGCACTTCAGGAGGCCGAAGTGGGAGCATCACTAGAGCCCAGGAGTCTGAGACCAGCCTGGGCAACATAAGGAGACGCTGTCTCTAAAAAAAGAAATTGCGGGCCGGGCACGGTAGCTCACGCCTGTAATCCTGGCACTTTGGGAGGCCAAGGCGGGAGGACTGCCTGAGCTCAGGAGTTCGAGACCAGCCTGGGCACCACAGTGAAACCCTGTCTCTACTAAAATACAAAAAATTATCAACCTCCACCTCCCGTGGAGGCGTGGTGATGTGCACTTGTAATCCCAGCTACTCATCAGGCTGAGGCAGGAGAATCACTTGAACCAGGGAGGTGGAGGTTACAGTGAATAGAGATCACGCCACTGTACTCCAGCCAGGGCGACACAACAAGACTCCATCTCCAAAAAAAAAAAAAAAAAATTATGTTTTTTATAGTCCCAGACACTCAGAAGGCTGACGTGGGAGGCTGGCTTGGAACCAGAAGGTCGAGACTTCACACCACTGCACTCCAGCCTGGGTGACAGAGCAAGACCCTGTCTCAAAAAGAAAAAAAAAAAAGGCCTTAGCCACAAACCCTGCTGGGAAAACAAGATTTTCCTACAGAAAGAAGTTCAGATCTTAACACTGCATCACTTAACAAATATCTTTCTGAGGGCAACTGAGAAGCACAGCACTTGCTCTCATGTAACTTTATACTAAAGCCTGAGCAGTGCTTCACCTGCCTTCAGCAACCTGACAGACCCAGGCCCAGTGAAGGACAGGCGGAGGCTTGTTGGTGCCATATGCCCCTGTGCACAGACACAAAGCCCCCAACTACTGTCCAGGGCCACTCAGCAGGGCACAGGGGTGCAGGAGTAGACAGGGGTACACTAGGGGAAAGAAAAGATCTGAATTAAATAAGAAATTGACACTTGATGATAAACAGACACAGACAATCAGAACTTACTCACAGAAGCTGAAGCTGAAAAAAAAAAAAAAAAAGCCAAGATGTTAAGGAAGCTTCCACCCAGCACGAAACTGAGCTTACTCACCTTCTGTTGGGGCCACTCCTGGGAAAAGTAAAACTGTGTCTCATCTATGACCAGAGGGTGGGACTGCCCAGCACATCTACCACACAATGCATTCTCAACCCAGGCCTCAGCGCTCACAGCTTCTTACGGGCATCGCAGACCACGTGTACACCACTACAGCGGCCTCCTTCCCAGGTAGGTGAACTATAAATGCCTCTCACCAGACCTCTGGCCAGGTAATTCTGTACAAAGTGCTTCCAAGTGATTTCTCTTCCAGGATCTCGAAAATAGAGGTAGAAAAATCCCACGGCAACACCTGCCCCCAAAAGGGCCAGACTGCGGAAATCCTTGTCATCCCAGGGGAAGTCCCCCTGTGGGAAAAAGAAAACACATTTTCCAGTTAAATGAAAATAGTTTCTTCATGAAAATGGCTACTTCCTTTTTCAGATGTTATTACAAAAGTTTTCCAACCCCCTCTCCGGACCCTACACAATGTAGCCTCAGTTCCTCTCATGAGGAAAGATCTTCATATGGTGTACGAAACACACTGAAAGCTGCAGCTCACCAGATGCCCCAGGAGAAGCAGAAAGTCCACAAAGAGCGCTGTGTTTGAGCCACTGTTGCTAGGGTTATCTCTTATGTGAGTCTGTTAAAATCCAGATAGAGGCCAGGCATGGTGACTCACGTCTGTAGTCCCAGCACTCAAGGAGGCCGAGGTGAGAGGATTGCTTGAGCCCAGGAGTTCGAAACCAGCCTGGGCAACATTGGGAGACCCCGTCTCTACAAAAAATTTAAAAAAAAATTAGCCAGGAGTGGTGGTGCACGCCTGTGGTCTCAGCTGTTCTAGAGGCTGAGGTGGGAGAATCATCTGAGCCTGGGAGGTCAAGGCTACAGTGAGCAGTGATTGTATCTGATCGTATCCCTGCACTCTAGCCTGGATGACGAGTGAGACCTTACCTCAAAAAATAATAATAAAATCCAAACAGAAATCTCAGCACTTCTTTTTTTTTTTTTTTTTTTTTTTTTTTTTTTTTTTTTTTTTTTTGAGACGGAGTCTCGCTCTGTCGCCCAGGCTGGAGTGCAGTGGCCGGATCTCAGCTCACTGCAAGCTCCGCCTCCTGGGTTCACGCCATTCTCCTGCCTCAGCCTCCCGAGTAGCTGGGACTACAGGCGCCCGCCGCCTCGCCCGGCTACTTTTTTTATTTTTTAGTAGAGACGGGGTTTCACCGGGTTAGCCAAGATGGTCTCGATCTCCTGACCTCGTGATCCGCCCGTCTCGGCCTCCCAAAGTGCTGGGATTACAGGCTTGAGCAACCGCGCCCGGCCTTTTTTTTTTTTTGAGGCAGGATCTTACTTGGTCACCCAGGCTGGAGTGCAATCACGCGATCATGGTTTACTGCAGCCTCAACTTCCTGGGCTTAAGCAATCCTCCTGCCTCAGCCTCCTGAGTACTTGGGACCAGAGGTGCATGCCAGCACGCCTGGCTAATTTTTTTTTTTTTTTTTTGGTAGAGACGAGGTCTCGCTATGTTGCCCAGGCTGGTGTCGAACTCCTAGGCTCAAGTAATCCTCCCACCTCCCAAAGTGCTGGGATTACAGGCATGACCCACTGCACCCGGCCTCAGGACATTTTTAGAAACTAACTTCTTTGAAACTTATGAACTAATTCAACAGCTCACCTTTAAACAAGCAGAAAGATTGATGTGGGTTTGAATGTATGTGTTCTCCCATAATTCCCATGTTGGGCCTCAACCCCTAAGGCAAAGGTATTAAGAGATGAGGCCCCTGGGAGGGGATTAGGTCCCAACAGCTCTGCCTTCACGAATGGGATTGGTGCCCTCACAACCCGTCGCCCAGGTTGGAGTGCAGTGGTGTGATCATGGCTCACCACACTCTCAACTCCCACGTTCATGCAATCCTCCCGCCTGAGCCTCCTGAGTAGTGGGGACTACAGGCACACGCCACCACGCCTGGCTTATTCTTGTATTTTTTGTAGAGACGAGGTTTCACCATGTTGTCCACGTTGCGACCTTGTACCTCCAGCCTCCACAACCATGAGCAGTAAATGTATCCTGTTTATAAATTATCCAGTCTGATGTATTCTGTTACAGCAGCAGGCGTAGACAAAGATGCACACAAACCTTCTGCATCCGCCTCCACCAGGCAACGTCATCCCGCTTCCCTCCTCTCCTGCTTCCATCTCCCCCAGGCTCGGCATTCTTTGGCTCACCAGTCTCTGAGAGAAAACAAAGTCTGACTTCAAAAAGCAATTACATATAATTTTCCAGAGAAAGAGGACTCAGAAAACAGCAAAACACTTTCCAACACACAATTTTAATAACACCAGTGCCTTCTGGAAATAAACAGACACCAGGAAAAGGATGAGACTGGGGAGATACTGCTGAGAAGTGGCTTCAGACACATCTAAAATCCCTAAAATTTCACCTTGTTGGCTTAATGTTGAGCTTTAATAGCAAACTTTTTTGGGGTAACAGTCCCAAAATCGGCTATAATTTGAGGAAAGAAAGAAAGGAAGAAAATGATAATAAGGCAGACTGGTATGGGTGGTCCCCCTTCTCAAGAGAACCAGGGAACACAAACCACCTGTTCTAAGCAGAGTCTGCCTCTCCTCCAAAAAATCTGGCCTCCTACATACACTTGTGACCCACGGACCTACCAGCCTCCTCCTGTAATGTTCCAGGACAAGTTCCAGGACAAGTAAGCTATGACACTGTCCGCTTCACAAATACAGTGCTACTCCAACTACCGCAAAGTAACAACATGAAAGGCCAGAGAAGGCCAAGGTGACCCCAGGAATGGCAAACATATTACAAGATGGAGTAAAAATTTGCATAAATGTTAAGGACAAACATCAGTCTTCATAGACACACTGCTTGGCCGGGCGCAGTGGCTCACACCTGTAATCCCAGCACTTTGGGAGGCCAAGGCAGGCAGATCACAAGGTCAGGAGATCAAGACCATCCTGGCTAATACGGTGAAACTTCGTCTCTACTAAAACTACAAAACAATTAGCTGCGCGTGGTGGTGGTCGCCTGTAGTCCCAGCTACTCAGGAGGCTGAGGCAGGAGAATGGCGTGAACCCGGGAGGCGGGGCTTGCAGTGAGCCGAGATCACACCATTGCACTCCAGCCTGGGTGACAGAGCGAGACTCTGTCTCAAAAAAAAAAGAAAAAAAAAGAAAAGCAATCATACTGTCAAGTCGCTATAGAGAAAGTGAGACACAGGACAGTTTTCCCTCCTCCTGTCTCTCTCTTCTCACTTCATACAATCAGCAAGTGCCCTCAGGTCCTAACAATGAGGCAAGTGCAGGGAGCACCTTCTACTCTGTGGGGACACAGGGTCTCCAGGGACTTCAGTGAACACCGTCCCTGGACACAAAGCACAAAGCCCAGGTCCATGGCCTACAGAAGGACTCCAAGTGGGCAAGTGTGCTCTGAGCTAATGACAGTCTGCACATTGTTTTTGTTCTGCTTTCCAAACATGAGGCTTAGCTGGTCCGCAGAGTGAGATATGCAGAAACCAAGGTTTGTTCCCATGCCTTCCAAAAGATTCATCTAGCACCTTCCTTTGGAAAGAGCTTTTCTCTCACCAGCTTTACTGAGATATCAACACCATAAAGACACAGAGAAAGTGTTGGACGTTGTGTGGCTCAATATGGAAGCCAGGAAGGGGTAGAATGGGGCGGGGTGCAGTGGGGTGTGCCCTGAGTGGTCTTGATCCTCACCCCCTGGTCACTCACTGTAAAAGTCACACTCAGTTCCTGTAAACCTCATGCTGCTAACAATGGTAGATGAAAGACAGGCACCTTTGGGTGGTTTTGAACACAGCCACCAGGAAAAAAACGTTGATCTCGCCTGCAGAGTCGGTTTCTGAAAGTGGATCCCTCGGAGGCACTGAAACAAGACACCAGATGAGCTTATCAGCTTCTTATTCAATACAACACTGCTCATTCTCACTGGCCACAACCACAGGAGGAAGCAGGACGAGGTGTGAGTTTATTGCCTTAAATATCCCATTAGAAATATGATTCAATAGAACTAAACAGGAACAAGTTCACTGCAGAAATGCACTGCAAATTTTTATAGCTATAGCCTCCAACAGCAAGCAAAAAGCTCCCTAAAAAACAAAAAACATGGCTAAGAAACGGAGGCAACTTTATTTAGTAACTTAAAATATTGCAGCTTCAAAAATAAGACTGTAAGACTAAAACATACAAATGCGTAAAATTTAAATACTGAAATACACTATGACTCATCTTTGGTCAACCGAGAGATTAATTTCTTTTCTTTCTTTTTTTTTTTTATGACACCGAGTTTTGCTCTTGCCCAGGCCAGAGTGCAGTGGTGTGATCTCAGCTCACTGCAACCTCTGCCTCCAGGGTTCATGCCATTCTCCTGCCTCAGTCTCCCGAGTAGCTGGGATTACAGGCGCCCGCCACCTTGCCCGGCTAATTTTTGTATTTTTAGTAGAGATGGAGTTTCACCATGTTGGTTAGGCTGGTCTCGAACTCCTCACCTCAGGTGATCTGCCCACTTTCACCTCCCAAAGTGCTGGGATCACAGGCGTGAGCCTAGCCTTTTTTTTTTTTTTTTTTTTTTTTTAAGATGGGATCTCATTGGAGTGCAGTGGCTATTCACAGCAGGGACAACAGGCAGGTAATACGGCATCCAGCAAGAGGTAAGAGTTTTTGTCAGGCCAAGAAAACAATTTTTCCAGCAGCTCTGTATTTTCTTCAGTCTTCAAGGAGGAAAACGTCCACCGGGTGCCGTGGCTCATGTCTGTAATCTCAGCACTTTGGGAGGCTGAGGCAGGAGGATCACGTGAGGTCAGGAGTTTGAGACCAGCCTGGCCAACATGGTGAAACCCCGTCTGTACTAAAAGTACAAAAATTAGCCAGGCATGGAGGTGGGCGCCTGTATTCCCAATTACTCGGGAGGCTAAGGTAGGAGAATTGCTTGAACCTGGGAGGCGGAGGTTGCAGTAAGCCGAGATCGTGCCACTGCACTCCAGCCTGGCGACAGTGAGGCTCTGTCTCAAAAACACACACACACACAAACATATATATATATATAAAAACAAAATCTAAGTACTCAATAACCCAGTACTAACTGTATCCAACAAAATCCCAACATAACCAGTGAATTTATATTGTCCCCAATATTTTATTTATTTATTTATTTTTGAGACAGTCTTCCTCTGTCACCCAGGCTGGACTACGGTGGCGTGATCTCAGCTCACTGCAACCTCTGCCTCCTGGGTTCAAGCGATTCTCCCTATCTCCCAAGTAGCTGGGATTACAGGTGTACACCACCACGCTGGCTAATTTTTGTATTTTTATTAGAGACAGGGTTTCACCATATTGGTCAGGCTGTTCTTGAACTCCTGACCTCAGGTGATCTACCTGCCTCAGCCACCCAAAGTGCTGGGATGATAGCCGTGAGCCTCCAATATTTTGTTATAATGAAACAAGACCAATAGTTGACAACACCTGTGTTATTTCAGCTGCGTCAACATTCAGGGTGATGCAACTCTGTAGGCTATTACCCCAAAGTAAACTCATTCCCCCATTAGTAACTTTCTAATTAACTACACTATTCAAATATCCCTGTAAAAGACCACAGTAGACTAAAACGTAAGACATGCTATGAAAAAGATATTAAAGTCAGGGAAAAAAAAAAGCAGCTCAGAAAGAGAATGCTGACAGTAAAGGCTGTGGGGCTAGCAAAGGCTCCTGCATCATGAATGAAATCCATCTGCAGCAGCCATCCCCGCACCAGCGGCGCACGGTACCTGACACAGAGCGAGCAATGACTCTCCAAGGGTCCCATGAATGTGTGTTTCCCCGATGGGGGTTTGGAACCCAAGGCGTGGGTCAACAGGAAACCTACGCAAAGAACAGAAGGCGGTCGTACTGCACATTGTAGGGTGCCAAGTGCCTCTTACCTCACTTGATCCCCACTGCCCATCTGAGAAAGTAGAAACTGAGAGGTAATGTGAGTGCCTGAAGACAGCTGGTCGCTGAAGGTGTGCAGAGAGTTCTGATGCCCCAATCTTCCAGGGCTTTTCCAGGACCACCCCAAAGACGGCGTGGCGCTGGTCGTGGTGGCTGGGTAGATACCAGGTAGCCTACAGCCCTGAAGGTACAAAGTATGACTCTTCAGGCTTCCAAAACTTGATAAAACATCCAATTCCTTTGCTTTAATTCACAATTTAGTCCTTTTGTGATTTGGTTAGGACACAATCTGGTTAAGTCAGATGTAGTTCTCACAGTAAACGTAAACACTGAGACAAGAGTCTACCATTCCTTCTTGGAGTTTTCCGCAAGTCAGTTCACAGCTCACAATAGATAATCTTGCTAAATTAGTTTTTGTATATGCAAAGTCAAGATGTGAAGGTGGGCAAAACACAAACTCCCTTAAACAGGGCAAAGTGCTGCTGTCCTCTTTCCAGTCAGACCATAAATGAGTTGACCCTTATTCTGGGTCCCACAGACGCGCACACAGCACACAGGTGCAACCTCAGCAGGTCTATGAGGCCCTGCCCCTCCTTGGCCTCACTGTCTCTCACTAAACTCTTCCTCATGCTGATCACACAAACACAAGGCTGGACCTACCCTAGGGCAGGGCACTTTCTATTCCATTCTCCGAGTAAGCTCATCTGAATCCCTCACTTCCTGCAGGAGACACAAGTAACAGGGTTTATCCCTCCTCTATTCCCTTTCTTCATTTTCTATTTCCTTTATTCTGCTTCCTTTCCTTACATGCCTAATACTTGCTTATTTATTGTCTGGTTCCTCCTTGCACAGCACGTAAACTCCATGAGAACAAGGATAGAGTAGGTAGCTCAATGAATGAAAGATGACTGCATGGAAGCCTACACAACATAAGCGTCCATGAAGAGAGCTGTTAGGGCGTTTTTCGTTTTGTTTTCTTTGAGACGGAGTCCCACTCCCAGGCTGGAGTGCAACGGCGCAACCTTGGCTCACCGCAACCTCCGCCTCCCAGGTTCAAGCAATTCTCCTGCCCCAGCCTCCCGAGAAGCTGGGATTACAGGCGCCTGCCACCACGCCCGGCTAATTTTATACTTTAAGTAGAGACGGGGTTTCTCCACATTGGTCAGACTGGTCTCCAACTCCCCACCTCAGGTGATCCGCCCATCTCGGCCTCCCAAAGTGCTGTGATTACAGGCGCGAGCCACTGTGCCCGGCCGTCTCTACTAAAAATACAAAATCAGTGCCGGACGCAGTGGCTCAAGCCTGTAATCCCAGCCGAGACGGGTGGATCACAAGGTCAGGAGATCGAGACCATCCTGGCTAACACGGTGAAACCCCGTCTCTACTTAAAAAAAAAAAAAAAAAAAAAAAAAAAAGCACAAAAAACTAGCCGGGCGAGGTGGCCGGCGCCTGGAGCCCCAGCTACTCGGGAGGCTGAGGCAGGAGAATGGTGTAAACTCGGAAGGCGGAGCCTGCAGTGAGCTGAGATCCGGCCACTGCACTCCAGCCCGGGCAACAGAGCAAGACTCCGTCTCAAAAAAAAAAAAAAAAAAAAAAAATACAAAAATCAGCTGGGTGTGGTGGCGGGCACCTGTAATCCCAGCTACTTGGGAGGCTGAGGCAGGAGAATCGCTTGAACCTGAGAGTCGGAGGTTGCGGTGAGCTGAGATTGCGCCACTGCACTCCAGCATGGGCAACAAGAGGGAAACTCCATCTCAAAAAAAAAAAAAAAGCAAATTGCTGCCACCTCTCCAACTTCTGCATGTCACCCTCAGTCCACAAGTCATTAAGCTCTCAAAGGAGAGCAAGCCAGTGGGGCAGAGCCCTTGCCTGTTGTGTTCACCCAGACATTCCCTGGTAGATGATTAACAGATCGATCTCTAATAAATGAGATACAGATGAATGACCCAGTCTGGGAAGGAACTCAAAGATCACTCAACGTCCGTCCTCCCTTCATAAAGGGGTCTATAGCAGTTCAATGATTCAAAACTCTCCTGGGCTGTATTAGGCTGTACACACTGATATTGTACATTGCTGACTGTTAACATGTGTTAACCACCAGGAGGGCCTCTGCAATGCTGATGCCACATGGCCACAGGTGAAAGACTGCTTTCGCTCATATTGCTAGAAACAAAACCATCATACAGTTTCCCAAATGAATGGAGATGAAGGGAAAGTTCATTCCTGAAGACAGGACAGAAATACTCATGGAACCCTTCTTTTTATTTTACTACTGTCTGAAAACCATGACAGTTTTCTGGGATCAAAATTCAAAAACTCTGCATTAGAAAAAAAAAAAAATTCAACTTTACTGCTGCCCACTGGGATGTAGCAACATAAAAATAAAGCAATCTTGGCCGGGCGCGGTGGCTCAAGCCTGTAATCCCAGCACTTTGGGAGGCCGAGGCGGGTGGATCGCGAGGTCAGGAAATCGAGACCATCCTGGCTAACATGGTGAAACCCCGTCTCTACTAAAAATACAAAAAACTAGCCGGGCGTGGTGGCGGGCGCCTGTAGTCCCAGCTACTCGGAGGCTGAGGCAGGAGAATGGCGTGAACCTGGGAGGCGGAGCTTGCAGTGAGCCGAGATCGCGCCACTGCACTCCAGCCTGGGTGACACAGCGCGAGACTCCGTCTCAAAAAAAAAAAATAAAAATAAAAAAAATAAAGCAATCTTAAAATACAGAATATTCCGGCCTTAGACTATAACCCTATAAAAAACAGGGTTATGAGCAGGGCACGTGGCTCAAGCCTGTAGTCCCAGCTACTCCAGAGGCTGAGACAGGAGAATCGCTTGTGCCCATGAGTTCGATTCCAGCCTAGACAACACAGCGAGACTCCGGCCCCGCCCCCAAATTTAAAAAATAATATAATAAATTACAATACGGTTACAGCCATATCTACCTACAGGGCGGGTGTAAGACAGACAATCCGCGTAAAGCCGTTAGCTCTCAGTATTAGCTGTTACGACAGTGACTGGTCGCTGAATGAAGAACAGTTTGCAAAACCCTTTCACGCCTCTCATCGTATCTGGTCCACTGAGTAACTGCGAGGTGGATACAGCCGAATGCCGCCGAGCCCAGGAGGAAACGGGCCGGCACGCGGGGCCACAAAGTTGGTTCGCGAGCAGGTGGGACTCAAGCGCAAACCGCTCAACGCCCGGCTCTCTACAGAGCCCAGCAAGGAGGCTGGAGGTCCCGGTTCCGATGTCCGAGGTGCGCGGGCATCCAGGAAACAGCGGGAATTCCGCAACAAGTGGGTGGAAGAGGCAGCGGGGAGAAGAGGAGTTTGGAGACGGAGGGGACGCCCGGGAGGAGGCGGGCGGCGGGAAGCTCCGGCCAGGGGCTGCCGGCCTCACTGCGGGGACCGGGTCCGGGCCGCCGCGCTCCCGCGCTCCCCCGCGGCCGGCGCAGGCGAATGGCGTCACGCGGCGTCCAGCGCAGACCAGCCGCCCGGAACCGGCGGACAGCGCCTCCTCGCTCACCTGCCGGGCCGTGCCCAGGGCCCTCGCGCTGGTCTTGGCCGTCCTGCTGCCTCCTGGACCACCACATCGCCACAGCAAGGCCAGTGGCCCGGCCACCGCTATACTGCCGGCCGCCGCCAGCGGCCGGTACCACATCCCCAGACCCAGACCCCGCGCCGCCCGAGCGCGCGCATGCGCAACGGGAGAGCGGTCCTACGGCCCCGCACGCATAGGGAGGCCTCGCGCATGCGCAGCAGGGCCGCGGCGCCGGCTGGGGCCCAGTCTTGGGTGTCCACGCCGTCGCCTGACAGTTCGAGGCTTTGATCGCCAGCGCAGGCTCGTCCTGCCCAGAAAGCTGGGCGCTAAGGGGATACCCAGCGCCTTTAGGCTTATCTTAAATCGGGCATCTGCATCCACACTTATTGCTGGGATCCTCCATGGAAAGCAGCTCCCGAAACCGAACAGCCGCCCGGCCCGCCCTCCGCTGCAGTAGAAAACCGCCCCGGGACGTTGCTGCCGCAGTGTCCCCCTCACGGAGTTCCGTTTGTCTGCTTGGTTGGTTGCAACTTTTTCTGGAGCCCCAGAACCCAGGCCGCTTGTATGTGCCTGCGGCCGCACGGCCCCACCACGCGGACCTGGAGCGGCACCGGGAGACCCGCGCGGCCTCCTCGGAGTGGACAGTGAAGCAGCGGGGCTGGGCAGTGGGGCTGGGCCTGCCCATGGCGACCCGTCCACGTCTCCGGGACATCAGCCTGCGCCTCTTCCTAGCCTCGTTTTCTGTTTACCGAGTTCTGCAGGGGGACGTAGAGGAACCACAGCCTTCTTGCACTTGAGACCGCTGTGATTTTCTGACATTTTGGAGGCAGAAATGCCTGGGAAAAGGCCCACAGATGCAACTGTCATCCCTAGTGCCAAAAGGGAACGGAAAGTGATTACCCTTGACCTCAAATTGGAAGTGTTACGACGATTTGAAGCGGGTGAAAAGCTCAGTCAGATCGCAAAGGCCTTAGGTCTTGCTGTCTCTACAGTGGCGACCATCTGAGATAGTAAAGAAAAAAATCGAGTTCTCAAATAGCTACTCCTTTGAGAGCCTCACGGTTGACTCGCCATCGAAGTGCAGTGATGGAGAGTATGGAGCGGCTGCTGAGCTTGTGGCTGGAAGACCAGAGGCAGCGAAATGCGCCCTTGAACGCCGCCATCGTTCAGAAGGCTGTTTGATGACTTACAGCGTGAACATGGCGAAAGCTCTCAAGTGGAGAGGTTTCATGTGAGTAAAGGGTCAGGGTGGCTTGTGAGATTCAAGGAGCGCCACTGTTTGCCCCACTTCAAGTTGAACAGCGCAGCTCCCAGCAACAAGAACATGTACACAGAAATGCTGAAAAGCATCATCGAAGAAGGTGAGTACGCCCCCCGGGTGTCTTTAACGTAGATGAGACAGGACTTGATTGGAAGAGAATGCCCGAAGAAACGTTCACTTCCGAGGAAGAGAATGCTGAGCCAGGGTTTAAGTCATACAAAGATCGCTTGATGCTGCTGCTTGGTGGCAGTGCCACTGGGGACTTTAAGTTGAAGCCCTTACTGGTGTACCGCTTGGAAACCCCCAGGGCTCTGAAGGGGTACTCGAAGCCCAATCTGCCCGTGATTTGGCGCTCCAACAGAAAAGCTTGGGGGACCAGGAGCATCTTTCATGAATGGTTCGCTTACTTTTTTTGCCCTGCCGTTGAAAAACACTGTGCCTAAAATAATCTCACCAACAAAGCATTGCTCATACTAGACAATGCGTCATGCCACCCTGTGAATTTGAGCGATGTTTCAGATAACATAAGAGTATAATACATTCATGACGGTACAACTGACTAAATCCAGCCCATGTGTCAAGGTGTAGCCTCTGCCTTCAAAGCTCACTATCTGAGGACTTCTGAGCACATCCTAGAAGCAACGGATGGTGAGGATACAGCTGTGATTAGGGAATTTTGGAGAAACTACAGCATCATGGATGCTGTGGACAACACCGCGTACTTGGGAGGAGCTCAAACCAGCGATAATGAACAGCGTGTGGGAGAAGATTTGGCCTGAGTGTGTTCAGGCCCAGCATTTTTCCCGGGTAGATAACATTGCACAGCTTAAAAAAACCATTGTGACCCTTGCCAGAAATGTGGCCTTTGAGGAGATTGCTGAGGCTGCTGTGGACCAGTTGCTGCAGTCCCATGAAGATCTCTCAAATGAGGAACTAATGCAGCTGGAACAGGAGCCGGCAGTGGGGGAGGAGGAGAGGAAAGATGATCCCTGGGCGCTGCGGCAGTTAACCACAGGAAGACTGTTGGCAGCCCTCTCGCATTTCGAGGCTGGCTTGCAGGTCCTTGCTAGTAACAGCCCTAATGATGAAAACTTAGAGTTTCCAGAGCTATCAATGATGCAATAAACTGTTACCAGAAGCTGTACAATGAGAAAAAGCACTGTTCAAAACAACTCTCTTAGGTCATTTTTCCATGTGTGTAACCAAACGTTAATCAGAACAAAGCAGAAGCACCATGACGAACTCAACAGTGGAGACCCAGCCAGGCCTCTCTGCTCTGCGGTGTTCGACATCCCTGGAAACCTTGCTGTTGGTATTTCCATTTTGATGCCTGAGAGTATCAAATTTTGTCATTAAAATGTTATTTAAATATATGCTTTGAAAAGCTCATATATGTGTAAGAATCGCCAGGAAAACTTTTTTTTTCTTTGAGACAGGGTCTCGCTCCATCATCCAGGCTAGAGTGCAGTGGCGCAATCTTGGCTCACTGTAGCCTCGACCTCCAAAGCTCAAGCAATCCTCACACCTCAGCCTCTGGAGTGCTGGGACTACAGGCACATGCCACCACCCCCAGCTAATTATTTTGGTAGAGAAGGAGTCTGTGTGTTGCCCAGGCTAGTCTGGAACTCCTGGACTCAAGTGGTCTTCTAGCCTGGGCCTCCAAAAGTGCAGGGATTGAAAGTGTGAACCACCATGCCCAGCAGAAGATGTTTGTTAAAAAAGAAAAATTGAGGCCGGGCACGGTGGCTCACGCCTGTAATACCAGCACTTTGGGAGGCCAAGGCAGGCAGATTGTGAGGTCAGGAGATCGAGACCATCCTGGCTAACACAGTGAAACCCCGTCTCTACCAAAAAAAATACAAAAAAATTGGGCATGGTGGCAGGCGCCTGTAGTCCTAGCTACTTGGGAGGCTGAGGCAGTAGAATGGCATGAACCTGGGAGGTGGAGCTCGCAGTAAGCCAAGATCGCGCCACTGCATTCCAGCCAGGGTGACAGAATGAGACTCCGTCTCAAAAAAAAAAAAAAAAAAGAAAAAGAAAAATTGCACAGGGGAGACTAGCCCTTCCAGACATTAAAACTTAGATGAAATAAACATTAATCAATGTGACCATATAAAAATGTAAGCAAAATAAAACTTCGCCATAGGAAAGAAAATACCACAAAGTCAAATGGCAATTCATAAAGAAAATATTTACATCTCACAAATAACAGGCTAATATCCCCAATATGTGAGAAACTAAGAAGAAAAAATACCAAGAACCCAATCGAAAAAATGGGCACATAATTCATAAATAAATTAGATCCTGAAATATATGAGAAGTTTGACCTCACTCATGATTAGAGAAATGCAAATTAAAATGACAAATACACATTTCTCACACTGCATTGAAAGGTATGACCACACAATCTGCTGTTGAGGCTATAGGGTAATGGACATTGTCATACACTGCCGGTGGGAATGCCCTTCTGGAAGGACATCTGACACTAAGAAAAACTGATGCCTGGCCGGGCGCCGTGGCTCACGCCTGTAATCCCAGCACTTTGGGAGGCCGAGGCGGGCAGATCACCTGAGGCCAGGAGTTTGAGACCAGCCTAGCCAACATGGTAAAACTGTCTCTACTAAAAATACAAAAAATTAGCTGGGCGTGGTGGCATGCACCTGTAGTCCCAGCTACTCAGGAGGTGGAGGCAGGAGAACAGCTTAAGCCCAGAGATGTTCAACAAGTCTGTGTGATACCACCACAGGTCGTTCTCCCAACCAATCAGGACATGTTATTTCACCTCACACCATATTACATTCAACCCCACTGGATGGCAAAAGCTCTTTCCTAAGCCTGCAAATGACTTCTGTGTCAACAAACCAATTTCTCTTACTTTGTCCCCAATTCACCACACACACACCAGGCGAAAGGACATATATTTAATGAGACAGTGACAGCAGCATTGTTACAACTGGGCATGCCTCAGGCCAGCTTGGTTCCCTGCTGTGGGACTACCCATGGTGTGGGTGCTGTCGGTGCAAACTGGGTCCTTGCTGGGCTTTTCCTGCTGTGCTACAGACTCAGACAAAGACCCATACATGATTCTGTTTACAGACCGTGTCACCTAGAAGGGGCAGGTGGGGGAGATGCTGGGTGGCAGGTAAAAATAAAAGGGGCCCAACCCTTTGTCCAGCAAATGCCAGTATAATTTTTCTATGGACACAGTGATTTGTAACTTGAATAATGTGAAGTTGATTACACAGATTTCGGAATGGCTAATATCCATATGACAGAAGTGTGATGCATTCATGAGACGTGTGTAGACTTCAGGGTGTTGGGAAACAGCATTTGGCCTTTAACCCCCTCCTCAGCCCCAAAGAGGAAGGGGAAGCAGGACAGGAACACACACTGTTGATCCAACCTCACATCACACTCTCTAAAGGACTCCAACATGTTCCCTGCTCACCTTGCCACCTGAGGTAGGTCAGTACCCCTGCCCCCATTTTCCAGATGGGGAAACCGAGGCAGAGCAGACAGTAAGAACGTCGCCTAAAGCCACCACAGTGGGGACAGGACACCATCCCCTTCCTGATGGCGGAGGGCGAAGAGGAGACCCTGCCGTGTCTCCCGCTCCTGGAATGAGCCAGTGAGCTGGGTGGCCTTTCTGCTGGCTGAGGTGTCTCCTCTTGGGCTTCCTGGTCAAAGGGGACAAATATCCAAGCAGTGACATTTTCTCTGCCCTCTGCCCACCATGTGTGCCAACCATGTGTACCAACAGCCAAGTGCAGTCCAGGGTGTGGGGGAAAAGGACAGACAGGAGCACCCCCACTTCCCACGGCAGAAGGCTGGGAAGCCGTGTCCTGACATGTCCTCTCCTGAGGCCCCTCGTGGACCGCAGGATCTGTAAAGTGCAAAGCCAAGTGTCCCCTCACCCAGAGCCGTAGGTTTCCTCTGCTGTCCAGGGGCCTCTGTCCTGTGGAGTGAGGGACCTCCCACACGCCCCTGCCCTGATCTTCCTGAATGGGCTGTCGAGCAAATACTCCCAGCTCTTGACCTCAGGCCCCCAAACAAAAGGCCACTGGCTGGTCGTTCCCGAGCTATCTAGAGCCCTCCACAGGCAGCAGGACCGAGTTCCTCAGGCAAATCTGGTTCCAAGAAATGCCACCGGACCCCTGTAGGATCCCATCGCCTCACTGAAACCTCCCGCAGCACACAGTCCCTGCTCCACACCTGGAGGCCAGGACACCCTCCTCAGGCTGGGGCCACGGCCTCCCAGCTTGGAGCACCAGGAAAGGGGCTGGGCCAAGGCAGGAGCGCCCAGCAGGGAAAAGCTCCACGGCCCCCTTCCCTGCTGCTGTACAGAAACAACAGGTAACCCCACTGGACTGACCACCCAGTGAGGCCTTTGAATCTCAGGCCAGGGTAGAGTCAGGTCGACAGGTGACAACTGTGAACAGCCCCAGCTGGGGACAACCAGAAGGCGACGAGTGGCTGAAAGGGATGGAGCCTCCAGGCAGAGCCGAAACCCCACTGCAGGTGAGACTCAGCCCTCGGCTGGTGTGTGCAGCCACGTCCTCAGGTGTTACTCAACTCTCCTCTGAAGCTCTCTCGGAGTCTTGGCCTGACGAGTTTCCAGGGTGGCCAGGACAGGAGCTGTGGAATCTCTAGGGCCCAGATGCCCTGGTCCAGGAGTGTGGAGGGTTCTGTGCCATGGGGGAGGTGAGATGTCCCCCCAACTCCCTGCCCATTGGGGGAAGGATGGGGGCCACGCAAGGACCCCTCACAGCAGCACACCCAGGTGCGGCCGCCCCGAGTCCCAGCAAGCACCTGGGAGACAACGGTCCCTGACACTACCCACCCCCTCGGTCCTCGACACTGCCCACCCAGCAGGGGTGGAGGGGTCCAGGGGCCACACCCCAGGGGTCTCCAGAGCAGGACGAACAACTTGACGTTGGCAGGGTGGGTCCCGGCGGGCCAGGCAGGGTGCCCAGCACTCTTCCTCAGTGCTAGGCCTCCACGTCAGGACCTGGCTCCTGGAAGAGCGACTGCTTCCTCAGGCTGAGCCGGGCACACTTGGGGCACGTGGTGGAGTTGTCGTAGTAGCAGTCCCTGGGGGCAGAAACAGGTTGGGGCTCTCTGCACAGGAAACTCCAGCACTGAACCCCCCAAGCATCCTAGATCAGCTCCTGTCATCCCCTCTACAGCCACTACCAAAGGGCAGAATCGGGGTCTGCACCCAGATGCATATGACTGTATGGCCGTGTGAAGAGCGCTTCCCGGCGTGCAGATGTGGACCTCCAAGGGGTCCTCACGTTCCCTGCTATCCCCCGACCACACAGGTCCCAGTTCACACAGCTGAGGGGCTGAGCCAGGTGACCGCGCCAGACTGAGCCCTTCCTCACGATTCCCACCTGTTCCTATCCCAGCGTGCCTGGCACCTCCCCTGGCTCCCAAACTCTGCATCAGGGAACCCTGGGGCACTGCAGCCTAGTTTAAACTTTTAAACAGAACACAGCAGTAATTAACATCTGTCAGACACTGAGCAAACGACTAGCTCAAGTGAGTCAGTCTCAACCTTAGTTTCTGCCACAGTCCCATCTGTGTGACCATAGCTCTGTAGAGCTGGGATTTCAGCAGTTGCTATGAAAAGTAGCAAATTCCAGGCAAAAATCAGGGGACAGAAGCTGCTGGGGAGTGTTCCGTCTGATTCCAGGTCTGGAAGATGTGTGGGGCCCGAAAGGTGCACTCGTATCATGAGTAAGAACTTACTGAAGAATGAAATTAAAATGTTTTTCTTCTAATTTGTGTATACTATTTTTCCAAAGAGCCACTAAATCTTTAGGATATAAATACTTATAAAGTTGTTTGAACATAAATATTTTTTCCTGTTGGTCTAGTGGCTAGGAAAAAAAACGAGAGAGCATAAGTACTTAATAAATCAAAGTGTTAGGAATTTCTTTTTTTTTTTTTTTTTTTTTTTGAGACGTAGTCTCGCTCTGTCGCCCGGGCTGGAGTGCAGTGGCCAGATCTCAGCTCACTGCAAGCTCCGCCTCCCGGGTTCCCGCCATTCTCCTGCCTCAGCCTCCCCAGTAGCTGGGACTACAGGCGCCGCCACCTCGCCTGGCTAGTTCTTTGCATTTTTTAGTAGAGACGGGGTTTCGCCGTGTTAGCCAGGATGGTCTCGATCTCCTGACCTCGTGATCCGCCCGTCTCGGCCTCCCAAAGTGCTGGGATTACAGGCTTGAGCCACCGCGCCCGGCCAGGAATTTCTTTTGGCTTAGAAACACTTTTTTTTTTGTTTTTTTTTTTGTTTTTTTTTGAGACCGAGTCTGGCTCTGTGGCCTAGGCTGGAGTGCAGTGGCGCGATCTCAGCTCACTGCAAGCTCCAGCTCCCGGGTTCACGCCATTCTCCTGCCTCAGCCTCCTGAGTAGCTGGGACTACAGGCGCCCGCCACCACGCCTGGCTAATTTTTGGTATTTTTAGTAGAGACGGAGTTTCACCTTGTTAGCCAGGATGGTCTCGATCTCCTGACCTCATGATCCGCCCGTCTCGGCCTCCCAAAGTGCTAGGATTACAGGCTTGAGCCACCGCGCCCGGCCTTGGCTTAGAAACACTTTGAAAAAATTACTGAGACATGAAAAGGTGACAGGAACTATAAGTTTGGGAATCTCTAGCCTATCCTAACCCTGAAAGAGTGACTTCAATCCTAGTGAAGAAAGGGAGCAGCTGGGATGCTGTGAACACATCCAAGACCAAGCTGGAGTTTCAGGGGCTGGTCCGGGATGGCCCTGGGAAGGGGCAGCCCCCTCATCCCCCAGGTGCTGCTCCTAAGGGAACTTCTCATTTAGTCACAGACATCAGGGTCTGACTTCGTATCTCAGGGTCAGCAAAGGCCCTGTGAGTCAGAGTCTTTACGTCTCCCCTCTCTTGGGGTAGCAGTGCCAGCTCCCACAGCATCATCCTACCGGAGGCCAAGGGGCAGCTCCCCAGAGGATGGGGCAGAGCCCCAGCCCCTGAGTGCAGGGCGCAGGCCACACCCACCTGTGGAAGACGGCAGAGCAGTCAGTGCACACAGACGTGTGGCTGTCGAACGGGAACAGCACGTCGCCCTCTCTGCAGAGCTCACACACAAAGCCCTTGGCCTGGCACCGCTGGGGGAACAGTGTGGGGTTGGGGCACGGGCATGTCAGTGCCACCTCCTCTGGGCACTCCCAGGCCAGGGACACACCGGGCTGGGCTGCTTCTCCTGCCAATCCCCCCTCAGGGCTGGGGTTGGAGAAAAGCAGCCCTCGGGCAGAGGCCCACCTCGCAGTCCAGCTTGATGTGCTTGGCGAAGAGCGTGTGGATCTCGGTGAGCGAGCAGCCCAGACGGCCGGCATGCACGTCCAGGAGGTCCTGGACAGAGTACATCTCGTCGTTCTCCACAAAATGCTGCCGATCCTGGAGCTGCCAAGTCCCAGCAGCTGTGACCCCTGCACTGGGGAGGGCTCCTCCCACTGCCCACCCATGGTCGCTCCAGCGGTCAGGGCCCGGGTGTCCACAGAGAAACGAGCTACAGAAGGGTCTGGGCCCCAGGAGTAGAATCCAGGAGCCCCAGGAAGCCAACAGGGGAAGATGGACCTGGGCCACATTTCCTGACCCGTGTAGCCGCCGCCCTCCACTCCCCAATGCAGCCCCTCCCAGCCACACTGCACCCCCGTGTTCCCCACCCCTCCTTCTCTGTCTTGTCACACAGCTCACCCCGCCAACACACAACTTATTTTTCTTGTCTTCCCTACTTGAAAGGCACTCTCTCAGGGCAAGCTTTCCTGCCTGTTTCGTTCACTGTTCCAGAATCTAGAACATCTGTATCTGTTGAATAAATAATTAGATGAACCCTGAAATTGCTTTTGTGGTCAACTGGCCTGAGGAGGGCTGGCCTGGACCCACCCCTATGGAGATTCACATAAAGGATACAGGGTTTCCCGAACTGAACTAATGGGAGAACTCTTTTGTGGGCTGCACGCCTGTTTGCTTTGTTCCTTGGGAACCGGGAGCCCCTCTGCTAAAGGCACTCCATGCACAAGCTGTCTGGAAAAGACTTGAGCCGGAGGAGCCTCACTGCCCTGGCTGCGCTTCCCATCAGGGCCAGTCCCGCTGGCAGTCTGACCTGCAGCAACAGGCGAGCCTCCATGGCCTCCCTGCATGTGATGAAGTACGGCTTCATGAGCAGGATGTCCTGGCGCAGCTTCTGCAAACAAGGCGGGAGCAGGCAGGCCTCCTCAGCCAGGACACAGGGCTGCCCCAGTGTGGGCCTCACAGGGAGCCCTGCTCACAGACGTCTCGCCTCACACCCGGGTGGGCCGAGATCTGAGTGCTTCACCAAAGCCCAAAATCACAGCTCCCGGACTGGGCAGGACCGTGAGGCTCGCTTACCGTGGCCCAGAAAACCCTCCGTTCCCTCTGCCCCCACCCGGCCCCACAGGCAGACAACTGTCTGGGAGCCAGCAGCCTCAGGACCAAGCCAAACTTCCAGAGAAATCCCAGTGGCCTCCCCAGCCCCGGCCTTGGCAACTCAACTTGCTGCCACAGTCTCCTCCTGGGTAAAACGGGACCTGACTCCTTTCACCACCTCGCGTGAGACGCCGTCACATCCTGCCGGGACTGCAGCTCCCGTCTGCCCTCGGCTCCCGCCCTACCTCCTCCCTCACCGCTGGCTAAGAGAGTGGCCCCAGCCATGCACAGCCATGGAGCACATGGAAGTGGCTGCCCTGCAGTGAGATTCAGCAGAGGACACATGCTAGAGCCAAAGACGTGGCACAAAAAGAAAAAGAATGTAACTATCTCAAAAACGTACATTGATTTCATGTTGAAATAATATTTTGGATATATTGGGCTAAATAAAATATACTATTAAAATTAACTTCACTTATTTCTTTTTACTTTTTTTTTTTTTTTTTTTTTTTGAGATGGAGTCTCGCTTTGTCGCCCAGGCTGGAGTGCAGTGGCCGGATCTCAGCTCACTGCAAGCTCCGCCTCCCGGGTTTACGCCATTCTCCTGCCTCAGCCTCCCGAGTAGCTGGGACTACAGGCGCCCACCACCTCGCCCGGCTAGTTTTTTGTATTTTTAGTAGAGACGGGGTTTCACCATATTAGCCAGGATGGTCTCGATCTCCTGACCTCGTGATCCGCCCGTCTCGGCCTCCCAAAGTGCTGGGATTACAGGCTTGAGCCACCGCGCCCGGCCTACTTTTTTTTGAGACACAGTTTCACTCTTGTTGCCCGGGATGGAGTGCAGTGGCACGATCTCGGCTCACAACAACCTCCGCCTCCGGGGTTAAAGTGATTCTCCTGCATCAACCTCACGAGTAGCTGGGATACAGGCGTGCACCACCACACCTGGTTGATTTTGTATTTTTAGTAGAGATGGGGTTTCACCATGCTGGTCAGGCTGGTCTAGAACTCCTGACCTCAAGTGATCCACCCACCTCGGCCTCCCAAAGTGCTGGGATTACAGGCTTGAGCCACCACGCCCAGCCCTTTTTACTTTTTTAATATGGCTATTAGAAAATTTAATATTGCGTTCTTGCCTGGCATCAGATCACTACTGGACACGGTTCCAGCATCTTCAACCAAAAGGGCAGCCATGGTGCCCAGCTGACCCTAAGCAGGTGGCCTCCCTCCTCTGCTCAGAACCTCCCATGGCCCAGAGGAGAAGAGGGTACTGGCCCAGCCCTAGGGCCCATCTGACACAGCGCCCCTGCCCCCCACTCCAGGGCTCCAGCCTCACGCGAATCTCCACCAGCTCCTCCACGTAGTTGAACAGCAGAGGGTTGATCTCCCGGAGCCTGAGCACGGGCCGAGACACCATCAGCGCCAGGTAGCGCATGCTGCAGCGAGATACCTGCGAGGCATGGCCGGGTGACACCTCTCACACCCACCCAGGGCCCGTGCAGCCAGCAGCACACACCCCGGGGTACACCGGCTCCACACCCCCATCCTCCTTCCTGCTCTCCCTCGCCAGTGGGATGCCCCCACCTTCCAACTCCCACCTTTCGAGGCTCAAAGTCCCAGTTGTGCACCACGCGTGCAGGGATGACAGCCAGGTCGTTCCAGTGGCAGTGGCTGCAGTAGTACTGGCCGGTGTAGTCACACTGCCTGGCCTCACTGGGCACACCCCCTGCAGGGTCAGGGGGCCATGAGTGTCCCTGCCTCACCAAAGCCCCACTCAGCTTTCCAGCCTCATGGTCTGTCCTCCCATGGACCACAACCCTCAGGGAGAGAGCCACCAGGCCAAGGGTTCCCTCCTGACTCATCCTATCCTCAGCCACAAGATCTCAGGTGGTCCCAGCATCTCACTGACCTGTTTTCCTATCAGTAAAATGAGATATAAACAGGGCTTCACTGTAGGACTGCGGCAGAAACTTCATGAATTAACACCAGCAACTCTCTAGAAAGAAGAGCTGACACGCATGTGCATGACAACTGTGTGACTTCTCCCCAGTCCCCGTCTAGGAGACTTTCTGTGCCGTGTGACTTCTCCCTGGTCCCTGTCTAGGAGACTTTGACATGGGAAGGTGGAGGCTGGGTCCCAGCCCTCCAGGTGCTCCTCAGTGATCTGGGCGAGTTACAGAATGCCTGGAACCTGTGTCTGCTTCAGTGAGAAATGAAAAAACGGCAGCAACAGACCCTTGTCACTTCCCAAGGATAACAAGCAGGGACTGCCCCAGGGCCTCACTCAGCTGTCTGACCTACGTGTCCTTACACACCGGTGCACCCAGCTCCCCTGTGAGGAACAGCTCCCTCACCCTCTTCTCTCCCTGCCACCACTCACGCAGAGAGATGGGTGCCCGGCACTCGGCACAGCGGTAATCCTGGCTGTCCAGCCCTGTCTCAGGACAGATGTTCAGTTCGTATTCCGCTTGGTGGCTGACTTTGGAGCTCACACAGGGTTTGGAGATGAGGTTCAAGCACTTGCTGTGACAGCGGTAATAACACCCTAGGGTGGAAGGACACACGGTTCTCAAAAGCGGGAAGGGTGCACCTGCAGCCCAGGCCACCCTCAGCTGGCCTGCCCCCTCCCCATGGGTTCCATTCCGAGGCCCAGATCAATCTAAGACCTCCTGGCACCAAGGGAAGCCTTAGAACCTCAAAGATCCTCTTGTCCCTGGCCCGAGCCTTGCCCCAAAGGTGGCCCAGACCTTGTCCTCCAATTGTCTCACATGTCCAGTGCCAACCTGCCACTCCCAGCACCAGACCCAACCTGTCCAAACAGACAAACGAAACCCCACCCTCCCTCCCAAGCCCTCAGCTTCCCATCTCCGTTTCAGCAGCTCCACCCTTAAATATCATGAGTTACCCTGATGGGTTTCTATCTCTGTTTTTTGTTTGTTTTGTTTTGTTTTGTACTTTTTAAGAGACAAGGTCTTGCTCTATTGCCCAGGCTGGAGTTCAGTGCTACGATCAGAGCTCACTGCAGCCTCGAACTCCAGGGCTCAAGTGATCCTCCCATCTTTGCATCTGAAAGCCCTAGGATTACAGGTGAGAGCCACCGCACCCAGTCAGACAATTTTCTCATCTGTTACTTTCCGTTTCCAAACCTTCAGCTGGCACTGCACTTAGATACTCCTCACTCCCACCACCTGTCCCAACCCAATCAGAGTCATCCTCCTCTCCTCAGTCACCTCTCTCTTCAGTCCAAGCTCAATCAGCAGCCAGGGTAACCTATTAAAGCCCAAGTATGTCCAGTACCCACTTGTGGCCCCCACTGCACTTAAAGAAAAGCCCTGACCACCCCTGAGCTCACCTCCCCTGACACAGAGCTGCAGCCACAGCTGGCTCTCTGCCTCTCCTCAAGGCACTGGACACATCAACCGCAGCGTTGCCCCCACCAGAACATTCCTCCCTAGATATTCTCTTGGCTTGTTCCCTGACCTTCAAGTTTTTGCTTAAAAGTCACATGATGCCGGGCGCGGTGGCTCATGCCTGTAATCCCAGCACTTTGGGAGGCCAAGGCAGGCGGATCACGAGGTCAGGAGATCGAGACCATCCTGGCGAACATGGTGAAACCCTGTCTCTACTAAAAATAAAAAAAATTAGCCAGGTGTGGTGGCGGGTGCCTGTAGTCCCAGCTACTCCGGAGGCTGAGGCAGGAGAATGGCACGAACCCAGGAAGCGGAGCTTGCAGTGAGCTGAGATCGCACCACCGCACTCTAGCCTGGGCGACAGCGCGAGACTCCGTATAAAAAAAAAAAAAAGTCACATGATGCCTTTACATTCTGCCCTAAATCACATTCGCTCTACCTTAACACGTGCTAGTTCCTTTCCCTTTTTCTTCACTGTACAAACTGACACACCATGTAATTCATTAGTTTAATTCTCATTCAGAACAGCACTGTCCGACGCAGGCAGTACAACTGAGGAAATGCATATTTAGTTAATTTAACTTTGGCCATGTTTGGCTAGTGACCACCACACTGGACAGCTCAGATCTGAACGTGAGCCCAGCAGAGTCCCTCATTCCTCACCCCTCATCTGGGTCTCGGCCCACCCGTGCAGGTGTACCAGGTCTGGATGAGCCCCCTCATCTGGGTCTCGGCCCACCTGTGCAGGTGTACCAGGTCTGGATGAGCCCCCAGATGATGGTGTTACACTTGTCACAGGTCTGCTTGACGCTCTTGCTCTTCTCCTTGTAGAAGCGGTGCTCAAGGAGCACTCGGATGTTTGGCTCATCCTCATTGGGGTCCTGCAGAGGGTGAGTCAGGGAGGGGTCACAGGTGAGCTGGGCTGAAGTTCCTTTCCCTTCACACAAGCCCCTCAGCTTATTTCTTCCAGGCACCATTTAGAGCAGAGATTGTGAGTTTCAGCACAATGCCACGTCCCTTTTCTCCCTTTCACAGTAAACAATGATCAGCTGGACAAGCACCACCAAGGTCACATGCTACCTTTCCCAGCATCCCTTGCTACCTTTCCTAGCATCCTTTGCTACCTTTCCCAGCATCCCTTGCAGCGACGTGCTGTGTGGGATTGCGCTGGGCCACGGGCATGTGAGCAGGAGCGACGCGGCCTCTCTGCCCCTCCCGCTTTCTGCCAGTTAGGTGCAGGGCAATGGAAAAGGAGGCCCTCTCCAACACCATTAGCTGCCATAGGGGCCCCAGACCACCCGTGGGATTTTTACGTGAGGAAACGAACACATCTTCTCTTTTTTTTTTTTTTTTTTGAGACGGAGTCTTGCTGTGTCGCCCAGGCTGGAGTGCAGTGGCCGGATCTCAGCTCACTGCAAGCTCCGCCTCCCGGGTTTATGCCATTCTCCTGCCTCAGCCTCCCGAGTAGCTGGGACTACAGGCGCCCGCCACCTCGCCCGGCTAGTTTTTTGTATTTTTTAGTAGAGACGGAGTTTCACCGTGTTAGCCAGGATGGTCTCGATCTCCTGACCTCGTGATCCACCCGTCTTGGCCTCCCAAAGTGCTGGGATTACAGGCTTGAGCCACCGTGCCCGGCCTTGAACACATCTTCTCTAAGCCACTATGTTTTGGGGTTTTTTTTGTTACCACCAATTTACCTGTTTCTTAATGAATATTCTACTTTCTGCATTCCCAGGGACTCATGAATCAGCACAGGGGACACAGGGTAGCCAGGTGAAAGCACACAGAGACCCAAGGACTGCATCAGGAACATCCGTGGCCTGGGACCCCCACCTTCTTTTGTTGTCACCTTCAAGACACCACCCGTCCTTGTCCAGGTCATGTGGCTCACTCAGGGAGGAACTCAGCTCACCCGCTTGCTTCAGTGGGTGGGCACACAGCCCAGAACTAGCCAATCAGCCACTGTCATTGGGTAAGGGGTGGGCACATGACCCAGAACTGGCCAATCAGTCACTGTCATCAGGTCAGGGGTGGGCCCAGGACTGGCCAATGAAAGTCAGGCCTGAGGTTCCTGCTATGACCACTGAGAAAAGGCAGCTGTCATCTGCACAGGAGGCTCGGCGGCTGGAAAGCAAGGTGTGGTTGCCGGGACCATCTCTGCCACCACACAGTTTTGGAAAGCCTACCTGAGGCTGGATCAGACGCAGAAAGTCGAGTTGGGAGACAGCAAGATTCCTGACATTGGAGGACCTTCCAGTCACCAAGAAAATACATTTTTCTTTCTGGTTTAAGCTACTTAAGGTTGGGTTTCTGTTTCTTCCAACAGGAGGGTCTAGACTAACAGGGAAACCTCCCGCAGTGGGGTGAGGGCCCGTCTTCCACCTTGCCGGTCTGGAGCCTTTCTACCCCAGCCCCTGTGGCCGAGAGGGAGACCACCACCTGAGAGGGATCCAGAGGCTGCAGGGTCCTCCTGGTTCCACAGTCCTGGCCTCGGCCCCAGGCTGCCCCACGGTGGGGCGGCCCCACACCCACCTTCAGCTCCTGGAGCTTCAGCCGGAGGTGGATGAGACGCACCACGGCATCCTTCTGCTTCTCAGACTGCTCGGGCAGCTCCAGAATCACCTGCTTGCACTCCTCGATCGCCTGCCGCAGCTGCTGGACGTCAGAGGCCAGGAACAGACCCTGCCCAGGTTGGGGGCGGGGGCAGTCAAATACCCACCCTGCAGGATCTCCCTGTTAAGGCCCACCTGCCGAGACAGGCCCAGAGCAGACCCCGACACCCCTCACCCAGAGAAGGAAACTGAAGCCAGAGGGCACTGAGGACTTGCTCAAGGACAGGAAAGGTGGCAGCACGGTCAAGGTCCACCTGGTGCTGCGCACTCCCAGCCCGACCTGTCTGCCCACGGGCCTCTGAAAATCTAATGTTTGAAAGATGCTTTTCAAAAGACAACTTCCTTCTTTGAGAAATCCAGATGCTTTTTTGTGACGTCACTTCACTTACTTCTGAAGAGTTTCCTCTTGGAGGAAAGCTAGGGAAATGACATTTGCTGTCGTGAAGGAGAGTAAGTGGCCTCCAGCTTAACTGCCAAGCACAGGCAGATGCCAAGAGCCAGTCCCAGCACTTCCGGCTGCTTTCGCCACATAATGACCAGGGGGCTCAGGGCCCAGCAAGGACCCAGACTCAGAACACTCTGGTGCTCCTGGGGAAGACGGGATCAGGTCTCAGAGCTGTGGGCCTGGATCCCGCCCTCAGGAGCCATCCTCCTCCTCCAGGCTGCTGGGCTCTGAGACCCAGGCAAAGGGGAGGTGGCACCCTCCCCTCCCCCTTGCAGCTCAGTCTGTGGCCTAAAGGAAGTGCTCAAAATGTTGTAATACACGAAACAAGCTGAGTGCAGTGGGTCACACCTATAATGCCAGCACTTTGGGAGGCGGAGGTGGGTGGGTCACTTGAGCTAAGGAGCCTGAGACCAGCCTGGGCAACAAAGCGAGACCCCGTGTCTGTAAACAAAATTGAAAATTATCTGAGCATTGTAGTGCACACCTGTAGTCCCAGCTAATCAGGAAGCTGAGGTGGGAGGATCACTCAAGCCCAGGAGGTCGAGGCTGCAGTAAGCCATGATCGCGCCACTGTAGTCCAGAGCAGGGGCAACAGAGAGAGACCTTATCTCAAGAAAAAGAAAAAAAAAAAAAGATACGAAACACACATATGAAGTCTCTCTTTTTTTTTGAGACAGAGTCTCGCTCTCTCGCCCAGGCTGGAGTGGTGCAGCTGCATGATCTTGGCTCACTGAAACCTTTGCCTTCTAGGTTCAAACAATTCTCCTGCCTCAGCCTCCTGAGTAGCTGGGATTACAGGCGCCTGCCACCATGCCTGGCTAATTTGTTGTATTTTTAGTAGAGATGGAGTTTCACCATGTTAGCCAGGATGCTCTCGATCTCCTGACCTTGTGATCTGCCTGCCTCGGCCTCCCAAAGTGCTGGGATTACAGGCGTGAGCCACCGTGCCTGGCTCAAATCATTTCAAAGTTACATTTCAATGTTACCGTAATGTTTCTCTCAAAAGTTGGAGATGGTTTGCGTAAAAATAAAAGGTTTTCAAACATTTTTTTTTGAGATGGAGTCTCTCTCTGTCGCCCAGGCTGGAGTGCAGTGGTCCGATCTCGGCTCACTGCAAGCTCCGCCTCCCGGGTTCACGCCATTCTCCTGCCTCAGCCTCCCGAGTAGCTGGGACTACAGGCACCCGCCACCACGACCGGGCTAATTTTTTCTATTTTTTAGTAGAGACCGGGTTTCACCGTGTTAGCCACGATGGCGTCAATCTCCTGACCTTGTGATCCACCCGCCTCGGCCTCACAAAGTGCTGGGATTACAGGTGTGAGCCACCGCGCCCAGCCTCAAACTTTTTAAAAAAATCATTATAGCCTCCCCCTTTTCTTCTTCAACACAAGGCTTCCATGGAACAAAATACAGAACAAACAAGAGTGGCCCTGTAATACCTACTGGTCAGTAGGAGGAAGACAAGCAGCTTCCCCCTTACCTCCCACACCCTGACTCTCTGCAAGTCTACAGGACCTCAAGGACCCCAGAGGGAACCGACTCTCTGCACATTTGCTACATGAAGACATGGAGCTCAGGGGATAGGAGAAGCCCCAGGTTCACGAACCCCAATCCCCGGCTGTCTCAACCTGCCTTCACTCAGGCTCTGAGGGTGGGGGTCTGTGGTGTCATGCAGGCCTCAGATTCAAAGCCAGGAGCCCTGGCTGAGGTGGGGGCTGCTGAGCCTGACAATGGAGTGAGGCTATACCCCAGCTCACAGGACGCCGTCCCACCATCTGGGAGGGAGTGACATGGAAACCCCGGCCCTTCCTGCCTTGGGGGCTCCCTCAGTCCCTCTCCCCTTCCAGATCCAAAACCTTACCACAGGGCGGGAGAAGTGGTCCTCAGACAGGCCGAGATCCATCACGCGTTCAGGGCAGCGGAACTCTGGCTCCCCAGGGGGCAGCTCAGGCAGGGCCTCTGGGGGAAGATGGGGACAGGTGTGGAGGGTCAGCTGCTACCTCCTGCCTCCCATCCCCTAGGAAGGAGCTGAGATAGCCAGGAATGGGAAAGAGATTCAGGAAGCCGCACAGAAAGGAGGCACTGTGGGAGCTGGGCACCACTCAGATCTGCACGCCATCCAGTTTGCTTTCAGAGGAGCCCATAGCTTTGTGCAGACGGGAAAGAGACATTCGAAAGGAGGAGGTGGAATGATACTCAGTGCCAAAAGGTCCTCGAGATAGCATTATAGAAACATCCCATTTCTAAGGCAGACACCTCATGGATGACCATGGGGATGACAGAAAAACCACTGGATGGCTACATGGCAAAGTCCACGAACCCCAGTGTTGACTCCAGGCCGTCTCTGCAGCTGCCCTGCTCCAAGCACCCCCTGATGGCCTCATCTGCAGTTTCTAAGGCTCATGCCACCTTCTGACGAGGGAACCCAGAGCACGTTCCCTCAGCTAACCTCTCCGTCACCAGGTCTCAGTGGACCTCACTCAGCAAGTGTTCCCTGGGCACCTACTGCGTGCTGGGCCCTAGGATACAGCGGGGACGGGTCAGGCACAAATCCTGCTCTCGGAGTGTGAATTCTAGTAGGGACACAGAAACAAACCACAGAACCACAGAACAGACGGGTAACAGAAAAGAGCCAGCAGGTGCCGGCTCTGTGGGAAAGTCAGGGCTGCACAGGAGGCAGCAGGAAGACGGGGGGTCCACGTACACGGTCAGAGACCTGCCCAGCTCCCACCCTGACTCCCACCAGCACCCACCTTCAGGAGTGATGTCCGGGGCCTCCTCCCCAGGGCCCTGCTCATGCTGTCTTGGCCCAGACTGCTTGTTGAAGGGGTTGAGGTGTGCCTGCCGGAACCGGGCCAGCTTCTCATCATATTCCATAGCATCCCACCTGAGGGCCAGGCAGCGCCAGGATGAGTCCCCAGGTACCAGGCTCACCACGGACCATCCCCTTTCCCCAACCACACTGGGGTGTCTGGGGTGAGGCTGGCCTCTTTCATTTCCCTAAAGTGGGTAGTCCTCACACCACAGCCTCAATCTTCAGCCTTTTCCGGAAACACCTCAGCTGCCTCCCGCCCAGGCCCCCACTGGTGGTGTCCCCTTGGAAAGAGCTCACGGTGACAATGAAGGTCCCACGAGGGCATGTGGCCCATCTTCCTTCCCAGCACAGGGTCCTCTGGCCCGACGTTGCAGAGCTCCAGCCCTAGAGCTGGCTATGGGATCCTCTCTAGGCCTCAGCCCCAGATACTCACTCAGCCCCACTCTAGCTTGCCATCCACCTGCTCCTGTGAGACAGACCTCCCAGAAATGGGTTCCTCCTTCCTGGGCCCCCAACAAAAAGTGCTTTCTTGTCAGAGCCTGAAACCACAGCCCCTGTCTCAGGACTCAGGGTTGGACACCTGGGGACAGTGCCAGGGCCCATCCTCTCTGCCGCATGTGGGTGAGCAGGGCCCACCTTCCCCATACCAGGAGTGGGAGATCTTGGGAGGGTTCCCTGCCAGCACACGGAGAAGCCCCTACAAATGCATCCAGGCTCTCTGGCTTGGGTTCTGATCCTGGGATGAGCAACATGAGCTGAACCAGGCCCACGGCTCTGTGCCTCAGGAGCCCAGGAAACAGGCAGGAAGGGCCTAGTTCTCCGCGTGGCAGAAGCTAAGAATCAAGAATGCTCTTTTCCCGCTCTGAGGCTCAGAAAACTGCAGAACTCACAGGGCTGATGGCTCCTGGCAGGGAGGAAGGCACTTTGGTTGGGGTGGGAGTAGAGGCAGTTTGCATGCAGCCCTCCCACATAACTTCCTGGGTCACATTCCTTAGCCTCCCTGCCTCCATTTCCCATCCGTAATGGGCCATTGTGAGGGTGAAATGAGTTAACAGAGACTGAGCACAAAGTAAGCTCGCTGTAAGGCCTGTTGATGTTATAGGAAGTTGGAGGTGTCTTTTTAAAGTTGTTCAGTAACCGCATCAGTGTTAGTTATGCTTTCACTACACCTGTTACAGCCTGAAATAATTCACAAGTAGAATAAACAATCCTATGATTTATCCTCTGCCCCTTCTCCCAAAAGAAAGAGAGCTGAGCCCAGAGGGGACGGCCCTGCTCAGAGTCACACTGTGGCCTGGGGGAACTGGGATTTGAACTCATTGCCTCACTGGCAGTGGGATAAGGTGGCCATCCCAGCCCCACATGGCTACCCTGCAACTGGGCAAGACTCCACACCACCTATGGGACCTGTCCTGCCTGTTGTGCCTGTGGGGAAGGAGTGTGGGTTGGGCACCTGCACGCCAGCCCAAAAGGATCCAGCACCCATTGATAGGCTGCCCGTGGACCCAAACAGGGAGGCACAGGGAAGACACAAGGGGCGTGGGCCCCAGTCCCACCTCTTTCTCTTATTACCTGATGACTTTGGGTGGGTCACAGAGCCAGAGGCGGCTGCCCGATGCCAGCACCTCCCCAGTCTCCCAGGGAGCACCCAGGACACAGGGGAAATCAGGCCGTCCCAACATCACTCCTCCTTCTTCCTGAATGGGGAGCCTCATTTTTGTGTGTCACATAACTTCCCAGCCTCCCCAGCAGATACACTTGGTAAAGTGACTGACAGTTCTGACTCCCTGGGCTTGAGAAGATCAGGCAGATCTGAGCAGCTCTGGGCTCCTGGCTTCACTGACATACACAAGTCCTTACCCTCCATCCACCCCAGGAAGTACGTGTTCTCCCTGATTTATAGGCAAGAAAATGGAGAACCAGAGACTAAATCAGGGCTATCTGAAAATAACAGTAATGGGCCAGGCGTGGTAGCTCACACCTATAATCCCAGCACTCTGGACGGCCAAGGCAGGAGGACGGCATTAGGCCAGGCCCAATGCAGTGAGGACCAATCTCTATTAAATTTTACATAAATACGGGCCGGGCGCAGTGGCTCACGCCTGTAATCCCAGCACTTTGGGAGGCCAAGGCAGGTGGATCATGAGGTCAGGAGATCAAGACCATCCTGGCCAACATGGTCTCTACTAAAATACAAAAAATTAGCCAGGCGTGGTGGCGGGCGCCTGTAGTCCCAGCTACTCGGGAGGCTGAGACAGGAGAATGGCGTGAACCTGGGAGGCGGAGGCTGCAGTGAGCCGAGATTGAGCCACCGCACTCCAGCCTGGGCAACAGAGCGAGACTCCACCTCAAAAAAAAAAAAAAAAAAGATTCTGACTGATGATACCAATAGTCTCATGGTAACAAGACAGACACGCCCAACTTGAATCCCAGCTCTGCCAGCTCCTAGCTGCATGACCTTGGGTAAGTGGATAAACCCTTCTCTGCCTCCATTCTCTCATGTCTCAAATGGGGATTACAATAGTACCATACAGGGTTATTATCAAGATTAAAGTAGTTACTACTAAGTTCAGAGAACACTGGCCAGCACATAGTAAGCACCCAATAAATACTGATTACGACTTATCATTATTACTTTTTTTTTTTTTTGAGACAGGGTGTTGCTCTGTCACCCAGGCGGGAGTGCAGTGGTGAGATCATAGCTCACTGCAGCCTCAAACTCCTGGGCTTAAGGGGTCCTCCCATATTAGCCTCCCAAGTAGCTGGAACTCCAGGTGTGTGCCACCATACTCAGCTAATGTTTTTTAACTTTTTGTAGAGACGGAGTCTCGCTCTGATGGCCAGGCTGGTCTGGAACACCTAACCTCAGGTGATCTGCCTGCCTCAGCCTCCCAAAGTGCTGGGATTACAGGTGGGAGCCACCATGCCTGGCCTAGTACCATTACTTTTAAGAATCATGGCTGGGCGCGGCCGGGCACAGTGGCTCAAGCCTGTAATCCCAGCACTTTGGGAGGCCGAGGAGGGCGGATCACAAGGTCAGGAGATTGAGACTATCCTGGCTAACATGGTGAAACCCAGTCTCTACTAAAAATACAAAAAAAATTAGCCAGGCGTGGTGGTGGGCGCCTGTAGTCCCAGCTACTCGGGAGGCTGAGCTGGCAGTGTGCCGAGATCGCGCCACTGCACTCCAGCCTGGGGGACAGAGTGAGACTCCGTCTCAAAAAAAAAAAGAATCATGGCCGGGCATAGTGGCTCACTTTGGGAGCCTGAGGCGGGTGGATCATTTGAGGTCAAGAGTTCAAAACCAGTCTGACCAACATGGTGAAACCCTGTCTCTACTAAAAATACAAACAAATTAGCCGGGCATGGTGGTGCACGCCTGTAATCCAGCTAATCAGGAAAGCCGAGGCAGGAGAATCGCTTGAACACAGGAGGTGGAGGTTGCTATGAGCTGAGATTGTGCCATTGCACTCCAGCCTGGGAAACACAGCAAAATTCCATCAGGCGTAAACCTGGGAGGCAGAGCTGGCAGTGCGCCGAGATCGCGCCACTGCACTCCAGCCTGGGGGACAGAGTGAGACTCCGTCTCAAAAAAAAAAAAGAATCATGGCCGGGCATAGTGGCTCACTTTGGGAGCCTGAGGCGGGTGGATCATTTGAGGTCAAGAGTTCAAAACCAGTCTGACCAACATGGTGAAACCCTGTCTCTACTAAAAATACAAACAAATTAGCTGGGCATGGTGGTGCACGCCTGTAATCCAGCTAATCAGGAAAGCCAAGGCAGGAGAATCGCTTGAACACAGGAGGTGGAGGTTGCTATGAGCTGAGATTGTGCCATTGCACTCCAGCCTGGGAAACACAGCAAAATTCCATCTCAAAAAAAAAAATAAATAAAAATAAATCAGCCCTGATTTAGACTCTGGTTCTCCATTTTCTTGCCTATAAATCAGGGGGAACACCTACTTTCTGGGGTGGATGGAAGGGCTAAGGACTTGTGTATGATGTCAGTGAAGCCAGGAGCCCAGAGCTGCTCAGAACAGACTGGCACTGTCATCACATATGGTGACCAGCCCAGGAAAAAGGGTGCAGGAGCTACGCCTGGGGCAGCCCCTGGAAACCTCCTGGTGTTTAAAACACGGCCAGAGGAGCATCAAAGCAGGCACGCTGGCACGGACACCTCTGCTCTGCCCAGCAGCTGTACGCTAGGCTACGAGCTCTCCTCTGGGCTGTGAAAAAAAGGCATCTTTTATTTGCGTATTTACTGAGAGTCAGTGCCAGCCCCAGGCCTGGCCCATGGGCAGGGGATGAATGAGGCGAGGCCTTTGGCCTCACAGCCTTAGCATCTCCCCACACGCTGACCTGGGGATGCTGGCCACAGTGGCCGACTCTGAGCAGAATGCTCTTCCCACCAGGCTCACCCACCAGTTCTGCACCCAGATGTAGGACTTGGCCTCAGAAAGGAGCAGGCAGGAAGTGGGAGAATGAAAGCAGAGGTCTGGCCACCCCCGGCCCCTCCTCTAGAGCCCATTGCTCTCATCCGGGAGGACTCCACAACTTAGCAATGAAAGGAAACAGAAGAACAGCCGGCGGGGCTCCGGGGCACAGGGGGACCCTGGGCTGAAGCTCAGGACACTCGGGACGCATGGAGCTGGCCTCCCGCGCCCTGCCCGCCGTGTGACCACCAGGAAGTGGTGTCACCACTGCAGCTGCCACCCCCAGAACCTGAGAAGTCACCGCGGTGTGCGGAGTCAACAGCGCCCTGTCTGCCCATACCTGGATCGCCTGCCAGGGCCCAGGGGCTCTCAGGGACAGGACGGTCATTCCTCTAGGGCTGCTCGCCACGGAAGCCTGGCCGTGGGTTCGCCACCTGCTGCAGGGAGAAGCCGCCCCAGGACTGTGCCTCCCCCACCTACCACGCCCGCAGGAGCTCGCTCGGGGTACCCTGGTGTCCCGGGCTCCTCGCGGGGCAGGTCTGTCCCACCCCCCATTCCACAGATGGGGAAACTGAGGCTCGGAGCAGCCCAGGAAGGGGGCACAAGCACTCGGGTCCCCTGGGCCGCCCGGGTGCCCCGCACGCAGCTGGTGTGGACGCCGGAGCAGCGGCGGGGTCCCCGGGGCGGGGCGGCCGAGCTCTCGAGGCCCCGCGCCGGGCGGGCCGCCCTCCCAGCCCGTCCCCGCCAGCCCCGCGCCGCTCACCTGACCGCCGCCGCGCCGCCCCGCATCTGCCCGGCCTCCCGGCTGCGCTGGATCCGCCCGGCCGCCCCGCTGCGCTGATCCCCGGCGCCCGCTGCTGCCGCCTCCGGCGCGGAGGTTCATGGCACGCGGGGCCCGAGTCTGCGAGCCCCGGAGTCCGCCAGGCCCGGCCGGGGCGCCCGTCCTGGGTTTCCTGTCACCACAAAAGGCCTGGCCGAAATCCAAGCCACAGCACGTTTAAAAACAAAACAGGTGGCTTTTAGCTTTTTTTTTTAACCGCAGTGGTTGAGGAGAAAAAAGGAACAGAGAACCCGCGTGTGCGGGCGGCTTGCGGGTTGCCACCTGCAGGCCCCGGCGGGGCTTCACGGCTGGAGAGCGAGGGGCCCGGGGCGGCTCCACCCTCTTTACGGAGGACACGGCCACGCTGCGCTTCGGAGGCTGCTCCGTGGAGGCCCGGGCGGCGGGACTTCGGAGGCAGCTGGTGTCCGTGGGCCCTGGCATCCTTCCTGCTGTCCGGTTGTTTATACACAGAGCAGGCCCGCTGCTCCCCGCCCCCATGTCCCTCCTCTTACACTTCTCAGGTGGAAGATTCTTCACCTGCCCCCGCTTGTGCCCGCAGGGAGGAGCTGAGGACAGATGAAGGCCAGCATATGGGCCTGGTGCCCTTGCCCTGAGCTCGCGGACTCAGTTTCCCCTCTATGCAGAAAGATGTGGTTTTGGCTGCCTCTGGGCTTGGCCCACTTTGTTCAGTGGGCATCATGATGACAGTGCCAGTAACTGGGGGCCTCCCCAGTGGGAGCCACACAGCATCTTGCCGAGACCAGCTGGGTCGGGGAGACCCTCACCCAGCGGCGCTAGAAAATTAAAGACACACACACAGAAATATAGAGCGTGGAATGGGAAATCGGGTCTCACAGCCTTCAGAGCTGAAAACCTTGAACAGAGATTTACCCAGGTATTTTATTAACAGCAAGCCAGTGGTAAGCATTGTTTCCATAGATGAACTAAAAGTATTCTTTATGGGAAATAAAGGGATGGGCCGAAATAAAGGGATGGGTTTGGCTAGTTATCTGCAGCAGGAGCATGTCCTTAAGGCACAGATCGCTCATGTTATTGTTTGTGGTTTAAGAACGCCTTTAAGCAGTTTTCTGCCCTGGGTGTGCCAGGTGTTCCTTGCCCTCATTCTGGTAAACCCACAACCTTCCAGCGTGGGTGTTACAGCCATCATGAACATGTCACAGTGCTGCAGAGATTTTATTTATGGCCAGTTTATGGCCAGATTTTGGGGGCCCTGTTCCCAACACCATCTCATTTAACCCTGTGGAAGCCTGGGGGCGAGCAGTCACCTACAGAACAGGCAACTCCATCGGCCCCACCAAGGCCACATTGCTCAGAAGGGGCGGAGCGAGATTCCACCCCAGCTCAGGGTAGCTTCGGACCCTGTGCTCCTCCATGCACTCAGATCTGGAGGGAGACTGCCTTGAGCTGCCGCTCTGTCTGCTGCTTCAAGGTCCTCAGTTCTCCGGCCGGGCGCGGTGGCTCGAGCCTGTAATCCCAACACTTTGGGAGGCCGAGGCGGGTGGATCACGAGGTCAGGAGATCGAGACCATCCTGGCTAACATGGTGAAACCCCGTCTCTACTAAAAATACAAAAAACTAGCCGGGCGTGGTGGCGGGCGCCTGTAGTCCCAGCTACTCGGAGGCTGAGGCAGGAGAATGGCGTGAACCTGGGAGGCGGAGCTTGCAGTGAGCGGAGATCGCGCCACTGCACTCCAGCCTGGGTGACACAACGCGAGACTCCGTCTCAAAAAAAAAAAAAAAAAAAAAAAAAAAAGGTCCTCAGTCCTAGAGATTCCACGTCCACCTGGCCTCTCTCCCAGCTCCTCCTTCTAGAAAAGCCCTTTTCCATCTCAGCTCCCACCTGGGCCCCACAGTTCATCCTCAGCCTGGCAATCGAGGGACCTTGGGAAGAAGTTAGCCCCCACCTTCACCTCCTGACTCCTCCCAACAGGCCAGGCCCACGCCCACCCCACCCCAACCCCCACCTCCTGGCTCCTCCCCCAACAGGCCAGGCCCACCCCCACCCCCACCTTCACCTCCTGGCTCCTCTCCCAACAGGCCAGGCCCACCCCCAGCGGGGCCCCTGCCTGGCTGAGCCTCTGTGGAGCACTCCTCCCCAGTAACCCGAACACCTCCTCCTTGCCTCTGCTCAGTGGTACTCAGTGATCTCTGGGTGGCAGGGACCTTCCCCTCACTCACTCATCATCTCCCTAATCACTCGTCACTGTCTGTTGTCTTCTGTTTTGGACATTTTTATTTATTATTTCTTACCCCCACCCCTCAACCACCAGAAGCTAAGAGCTGCAGGCAACATTTTGTTGCCTTTCTTTGCTGCTTCACGGCCAGTGCCTGGACACAGAGGGTGCCTCCTCACATAGACTAAGAAAGGAATGGGTCCCCGGTTGAGGCTGGCCCTGAGAGGAAGGAGGTTCCACCCAGCAGATGACCCACTACCCAGATGCATGTTAGAACCGGTTGTTGATCTGAACCAGTGTCCACAAAAGCAATGGGAACCCTCCTCCAAGGACAGACAAAGATAAACCCACACTCTCCACGCAGTTTAAAGTCTACTTTCTTAATCAGAAGGTGTGGGCCGGGCGTGGTGGCTCATGCCTGTAATCCCAGCACTTTGGGAGGCCGAGGTGGCAGGATTGCTTGAGCCCAGGAATCTGAGGCTGCAGGGGCCCACTGCACTCCAGCTTCGGTGACAGAGCAAGAACCTGTCTCTAAAATTAAATAAGTAAACAAACAACATAGTGTGTCATGACCATCTCTATTTCTCTGTAGACATTCAACAACACTTTTAATCTTTACATTTTTATTTATTTTGGGACAGGGTCTCGCTCTGTCACCCAGGCTGGAGTGCAGTGGCTCAGTCTCACCTCACTGCAACCTCCACCTCCCAGGCTTAAGTGGTTCTCCCACATCAGCCTCCCGAGTAACCGGGATCGCAGGCAAGCGCCACCACCTGGCTAACTTTATTTGTATTTTTTATAGAGACATTTGCCACATTGCCCAGGCTGATCTCGGAATCCTGGACCCAAGTGATCCGCCCACCTCAGCCTACCAGAGTGCTGGGATTGCAGGCGTGAGCTACCATGCCTGGCCCTATTTTATTCGTATTTTTGAAGAGACAAGGTCTCACTCTGCTTAAGCATAGCAGCATGAGCATAGCTCACTGCAGCCTCGACTGTCTGGGTTCAAGTGATCCTCCAGCCTTAGCATCCCAGAGTTCTGGGAGAATCTACAGTTACAGAGAATTTATATACTGGTTTAGAACATTTACTATTTTGTTTTGTTTTGTTTCAGATGGGGTTGCCCAGGCCGGCCTCCAACTCCTGAGCTCAAGAGATCTGCCCACCTCAGCCTCCCAAAAATCTAGGATTTCAGGCATGAGCCACCACAAATAAATTTATTGAGCACCAACTATATGCCATGCTCTGGTCAAAGCACTAGGACAGTGTGGTGAGAAAACAGACAAGGTCCCATCACTCAAGGAACCAGACAATAAGCAAAGATGCAAATTAATCAGAGATGTGATAAGCACCAAGAAGGAAATAAACAGTTGGACGAGACAGTGACTGAGATCAGGGAAGGAAGATGCTTGAGCCAAGCCTCAGGGATCAGAAGGGAGAGAACCGCTGAAGAGTGGGAGGGGCATCCAGGTAGAAACTCGAGTGCAAAGCCCTCAAGGAACCGAAAGAGCCTCCTGTGAGTGAGGAACTGGAAGCAGGTCCATGTGGCTGGAGTTTAGCACAAGGTGAAGTGAGGGCAGAGGACCAGATATGGGAGGCTATGAGCTAATAGTAAACACATTGGCTTTGATTTGTGGTGAGATAGGAGCCGTTGGAAATTTCTCTCAGCCCTTTTTTTTTTTTTTTTTTGGAAACAGGGTCTCACTCTGTCGCCCAGGCTGGAGTGCAGTGGCACAATCTCGGCTTACTGCAGCCTCAACCTCTTGGACTCAAGGGATCCTCCTGCCTCAGCCCCCCTAGTAGCCAGGGCTACACGCACACACCACCACGCCTTCCTAATTTTTTCGGGGGGAGGGGTGGGAGACAGAGTCTCGCTCTTTTGCCAGGCTGGAGTGTAGTAGTGTGATCTCGACTCACTGCAACCTCCACCTCCTGGGTTCAAGCAATTCTTCTGCCTCAGCCTCCTGAGTAGCTAGGATTACAGGTGTGAGCCACCACGCCCAGCCCAATTTTTTTTTTTTTTTTTTTTGAGACGTAGTCTTGCTCTGTCACCCAGGCTGGAGTGCAGTGGCACGATCTCAGCTCACTGCAAGCTCCACCTACTCGGTTCCCGCCATTCTCCGGCCTCAGTCTCCTGAGTAGCTGGGACTGCAGGCACCTGCCGCCACACCCAGCTGATTTTTTGTATTTTTAGTAGAGACAGGATTTCACTGTGTTAACCAGGATGGTCTCGATCTCCTGACCTTGTGATCCGCCTGCCTCAGCCTCCCAAAGTGCTGGGATTACAGGCGTGAGCCACGGCACCTGGCCCTGGTCAATTGTTTTAATTTTCTTTTAGCCTCCACAAATAAATGAAAACGTGCAAAGCTTGTCTTTCTGTGCCTGGCTTATTTCACTTAACATGACGACTTCCAGTTCCATCCATGTTGTTGCAAATGACAGGATCTCATTCTTTTTTACGGCTGAATAGTACTCCATTGTGTAAAGTACCACATTTTCTTTATCCATTCATCTGTTGATGGAGGATAGGTTTACTATCTGCTTCCTTCTTGATGCTCATCACATCTCTGATCATGGTCATAGTTTCTCAAATGTATACATATGTCAAAATCTATCCAGTTCTACCCTTACACATGTGCAGTTTATTGTATGTTGATTATATCTCAACAAAGCTGTTAAGAGACCAAGTGTGGTGGCTCATGCCTGTAATCCCAGCACGTTGGGAGGCTGAAGCTGGTAGATCACCATGAGGTCAGGAGATCAAGACCATCCTGGTCAACATAGTGAAACCCCGTCTCTAATAAAAAAAAAATACAAAAAAATTAGCCACGTGTGGTGGTGGGCGCCTGTAGTCCCAGCTAGTCCGGAGGCTGAAGCAGGAGAATGGCGTGAACCCGGGAGGCAGAGCTGGCAGTGAGCCAAGATCACACCACTGCACTCCAGCCTGGGTGACAGAGCGAGACTCTGTCTCAAAAAAAAAAAATACTTATTTTGAGACACATCCATGTGGCAGCAGATGTCTGTGGTTTATCCCTCTCACTGCTGAGTATCCATGGATGACCACACTGTCTATCCATTCACCTGTTGATGGCCATCTGGGCTGTTTCCAGTGTTTGCTATTATAAATAAAGCTACTATAAACGTGTGTGTGCATCACTGTGTGGAGATATGCTTTCATTCTCCTGGGCAATATTTAGCAACAGAATGGCTTGGTCACGTGCAGTGATTTTACTTCTTAGGATGCATGAACTTTCTCCCATGGTGGTTGTGCCTTTTCATGTTCCTGCTGGGAGGTGTGAGTGCTCCAGCGGTTCCTGTGTCCACACCAACAACTGGTGTGGTGGGTCTCTCCCCTGGAGGATACTGAGCAGAGAAGTGGTATAATTTTGTTTTCAAAAGATCCCTCTGGGCCGGGCACGGTGGTTCACGCCACACTTTGGGAGGCCGAAGTGGGCAGATCACGAGGTCAGGAGTTCAAGACCACTCTGGCCAACATGGTGAAACCTCATCTCTACTAAAAATACAAAAATTAGCTAGATGTGGTGACGCGCACCCATAATCCCAGCTACTCAGGAGGCTGAGGCTGGAGAATCGCTTGAACACCGGAGGCAGAGGTTGTAGTGAGCTGAGATTGGGCCACTGCACTCCAGCCTGGGTGACAAGAGCAAGACTCCGTCTCAAAAAAAAAAAAGACACATTGGGATAGACAGGAAAGAACAAATTTAGATACACTGTCACATATCTTTTTAGTTGATTTCCGGGTCCTGAGACAAGATCAGTTCAGTTAAACAGCTATTTCCCATCACAGGAGGCGGCACTGCAGATGGGCTAGACTTAGGTATATAAGGAAGATGAACATATTTTTAATAAGAGGCATTTCTGTGAAAACAGAAGAAAAAGTTTACTGTTGGACACAATCTATCCAGATGTTAGACTCAAAGCATCTTTAGATACAGAGGAGGAAGCTCCTGGCAGTCTGACACTATGTTTTCACCCGTGTTACAAAGAATAACTTCAACTTTCTGAGCCTCAGGAAAAAGTAGCAATTTCACTGAGTCCAGGTCAGAAAAACAAAAGACAAATTTGAAAGTATTAGCGTGGGGACTTGTAGCCCAGAAACAATTCAGGACTCAGATCACATTGCAGAAAACAAAAAAAACCCTCAAAAACAACGAACAAGACTCTAACAACAGGTTTACTAGTATGGTTTTTCTGAAACATTTTTCTCTCTCCAGTCTCCATTTTTATTCAGGACAAATCATAGTAGAACAAATACTAGTCTTACTATGCTTGGCCAGATTATTTGCATAAAGTGCAGCAAGAATAATTATTTGCCATATAGGTTAGTTTTGAAGTTGGCTTTGCTGAAACTTTCTTCCATAAGGAATCTCAGATTAGACTTTTTAAAACCTTCAACCCAGCCACGGATTTACCTGTGCTTGCCAATACTCTATGAATTGTGTGAATTTCTCTCCTCTAGGCCCAAAGATAACTTGGGTCTCTTGGAGCTGTCAGAAAGTGACATTCTTTACTTACCGCAGGTTAGGAATCCCATACAGAGATTATACAGACAAGGTACGAGGTCAGTATTCCCAAACGGCTTTTATTGGCTAAGTCAACTTTGATTCCTTAAAGCAGTCCGTTGCCGGGCACAGTGGCTCACGCCTGTAATCCCAGCACTTTGGGAGGCCAAGGCAGGTAGATCATGAGGTCAGGAGATCGAGACCATCCTGGCTAACATGGTGAAACCCCGCCTCTACTAAAAATACAAAAAAAAAAAAAAAAAAAAAATTAGCTGGGCGTGGTGGTGAGCGCCTGTAGTCCCAGCTACTCTGGAGGCTGAGGCAGGAGAATCGCTTGAACCCAGGAGGTGGAGGTTGCAGTGAGCCAAGATCATGCCACTGCACTCCAGCCTGGCAATAGAATAAGACTCAGTCTCAAAAAACAAAACAAAACAAAACACAAAAGCAGTCTGTTTATATTTGAGCACATGCCATTCCAGTGAAAGTCCTGGTAAAATAACTAGTGTCTCCAATTGTGTCCATCACAAGATTCTTCTTGCACATGTGCAAATTGCCATAACTTAAGAATACCCTGGCCGGGCGCGGTGGCTCACGCCTGTAACCCCAGCACTTTGGGAGGCCCAGGCGGGTGGATCATGAGGTCAGGAAATGGAGACCACCCTGGCTAACATGGTGAAACCCCGTCTCTATTAAAAGTAGAAAAAAATTAGCCCAGCGTGGTGGCGGGTGCCTGTAGTCCCAGCTACTCGGGAGGCTGAGGCAGGAGAATGGCATGAACCCGGGAGGCGGAGGTTGCAGTGAGCTGAGATCGCACCACTGCACTCCAGCCTGGGCGACAGAGCCAGACTCCGTCTCAAAAAAAAAAAAAGAAATATAGAAATCTTACATAATTTTGTAATACATATGAATAACGTATTTATATATAACCCAAAGAAAGTTAAACACCATTTTACATTTGACAATACTTCCTGTGTGATTTTAATACATCATACCAGTCAAATATGTCTCTTTTGGAATTTAGGGGACCTAATATTTAAAAGATTAGTTTTTTTAAAAAAAGAATTTAGAATTTGTGTTTGGTAAAGCTGTCAAATATCATTAAACATTGGATATCACAAATTAGAATCTCAGGTCAACATAAGTCATCCATTTAGTCAAAATGACTCAGAAGTTTTAGAAAGGCAAAAAACTTTACTCTGCTAGGAAACTCAGCTTTCCAAACAAGACCCAATGAGGATAACACAAGGTCAATGGAATCTGGTCTTCATTCTCACCTTTTTTGTTTTCTTCAGTTTACTCAAAAGCCAAACAAAAATATTTCATTATCTCTCCATAATATATAAAAATCTTCTTCAAAAAAGAAAAATTGACCAGGTGTGGTGGCTCACACCTGTAATCCCAGCACTTTGGGAGGCCAAGGTGGGCGGATCACCTGAGGTCAGGAGTTCAAGACCAGCCCGGCTGACATGGCGAAACTCCAGCTCTACTAAAAATACAAAAATTAGCAGGGTGTGGTGGTGCATGCCTTTAATCCCAGCTACTCAGGAGGCTGAGGCAGGAGAATTGCTTGAGCCTGGGAGGTGGAGGTTGAAGTGAGCCAAGATTGCACCACTGCACTCCAGCCTGGGCAACAGAGCGAGACTCTGTCTCAAAAAAAAAAAAAAATAGAAATAAAGAAAACCAAATTCCATTTTTACATTGGTGAATCATTAATGCTAAAGCTAATTTAAATAAAATCTCGGCCGGGCGCGGTGGCTCACGCCTGTAATCCCAGCACTTTGGGAGGCCGAGGCGGACAAATCACAAGGTCAGGAGATCGAGACCACGGTGAAACCCTGTCTCTACTAAAAATACAAAAAATGAGCCGGGCGAGGTGGCGGGTGCCTGTAGTCCCAGCTACTCGGGAGGCTGAGGCAGGAGAATGGCGTAAACCCGGGAGGCAGAGCTTGCAGTGAGCCAGGATCGCGCCACTGCACTCCAGCTTGGGCGACAGAGCGAGACTCGGTCTCAAAAAAATAAATAAATAAAAAAATAAAATCTCAAATTTTATTTAGTCAAATTTTAATTAGTTTGTCAAATTTTAATTAGTTTGACCATAACGTAAGATTTTTATACACCTTTTTTTTTTTTTTTTTTTTTTTTGAGACGGAGTCTGGCTCTGTTGCCCAGGCTGGAGTGCAGTGGCGCGATCCGGGCTCACTGCAAGCTCTGCCTCCCGGGTTTACGCCATTCTCCTGCTTCAGCCTCCCGAGTAGCTGGGACTACAGGCACCTGCCACCTCGCCCAGCTAGTTTTTTTGTATTTTTTAGTAGAGACAGGGTTTCACCGTGTTAGCCAGGATGGTCTCGATCTCCTGATCTCGTGATCCGCCCGCCTGGGCCTCCCAAAGTGCTGGGATTACAGGCTTGAGCCACCGCTCCCAGCCTTTATATACCTTTTATAAACATTTATAATTTTCTGCTAAAGAGATCAATGCTCTAAGAAAAGCCTTTATTAAGACCCACAGACACAGATTCTGGCTCTGCATCAGTGTGCTTTTCAAGATCAATTTACAGAAAAACTAAATAATACTCTTCATTGTAGCCAACTTGCTCACACACAGAATGTTTCACAAAATTAATCTTTTACAAACCTTCTACAACTTGCTTAAATCTTTATTTTTATTTTTATTTTTATTTTTTTTTGAGACGGAGTCTCACGCTGTTGCCCAGGCTGGAGTGCAGTGGCGCGATCTCGGCTCACTGCAAGCTCCGCCTCCCGGGTTCCCGCCATTCTCCTGCCTCAGCCTCCTGAGTAGCTGGGACTACAGGCGCCACCACCGCGCCCGGCTAATTTTTTGTATTTTTAGTAGAGACGGGGTTTCACTGTGGTCTCGATCTCCTGACCTTGTGATCCGCCCGCCTCGGCCTCCCAAAGTGCTGGGATTACAGCCTTGAGCCACCGCGCCCGGCCAATCTTTAGTTTTATTCTTTCTTTTAACCCAAGACAATCTTTAAACTTTCTAAATTAGACAAAATTACTTTTTCTTAAAAAGCCACATTCCTGGCTGGGTGCGGTGGCTCTCGCCTGTAATCAGGCAGGAGAATGGCGTGAATCTGGGAGACGGAGCTTGCAGTGAGCCGAGATCACGCCACTGCACTCCAGCCTGGGTGACAGAGCGAGACTCCGTCTCAAAAAAACAAAACAAAACAAAATAAAAACAAAAACACATTCCCATGCCTTTTTACTAAAAACACATAATTTTCATTTCTAGTGTAAGCAATTTTAATTATGTACCAGGTGCAGAGTCTAGGACACAAAACAGAACCACAGATAACGTCTAACTCTTTCCAGCAGAACTAGCGGGCATGGCTAACTCCGCATGTCCCCAGCCTCACCTTTAGAACCCAATGGCTCTAATGCAGGTAAGTTGAACAATTATAAAAAGTCAGCCGGGCCGGGCGCGGTGGCTCACGCCTGTAATCCCAGCGCTTTGGGAGGCCGAGGCGGGCGGATCACAAGGTCAGGAGATCGAGACCACGGTGAAACCCCGTCTCTACTAAAAATACAAAAAATTAGCCGGGCGCGGTTGTGGGCGCCTGTAGTCCCAGCTACTCGGGAGGCTGAGGCAGGAGAACGGCGGGAACCCGGGAGGCGGAGCTTGCAGTGAGCCGAGATCGCGCCACTGCACTCCAGCCTGGGCGACAGAGCGAGACTCCGTCTCAAAAAAAAAAAAAAAAAAAAAAAAAAAAGTCAGCCGGGCACGGTGACTCAAGCCTGTAATAGCAGTACTTTGGGAAGCCAAGGCAGGTGGATGACGAGGTCAAGGGTTCAAGACCAGCCTGGCCAAGATGGTGAAATCCCATCTCTACTAAAAATACAAAAAGCAGCTGGGCCTGGTGGCGTGTACCTGTAATCCCAGCTACTCGGGAGGCTGAGGCAGGAGAATGGCTTGAACTGGGACCCAGAAAGGGGAGGTTGCAGTGAGCCAGTATCTCGCCACTGCACTCCAGCGTGGGCTACAGAGGGAGGCTCGGTCTCAAAAAAAAAAAAAAAGTAACAGAAGCAGTTTAAGAGCTTAAATCATCCAGCAAACACTGTAGCTGACTTGCCTTATTTCGGCCAAATATCTAAATTTCTATTTTTTTTGAGACAGAGTTTCACACTTGTCACCCAGGTTGGAATGCTGTGGTGCAATCTCAGCTCACTGCAACCTCTGCCTCCTGGGTTCAAGCAATTCTCCAGCCTCAGCCTCCTGAGTAGCTGCGATTACAGGTATGTGCCACCACATCCAGCTAATTTTGTAATTTTAGTAGAGATAAGGTCTTGCCATGTTGGACAGGCTGGTCTCGAACTCCTGACTTCAGGTGATCCGCCCGGCCACCGTGCCTGGCTCCAAATGTCTAAATATTAAAGACTCTTTATTTTACTTTACCGATAATCTTTAAAACTGTCTTAATTTACCAAAGATTACTAGAATATTATTTTATCAGTTCAGTCACGATGGCCAGGAAAAACTCTTACACATGGAGGTTCACTAAAGATGTTTGTTTCTTGATTGGATTATCGGCTTCAGGGTAGAGCCTTTTAAGGCAGTGGTACCCGGCCTTTTTGGCACCAGGGACTGGTTTCGTGGGACAGTTTTTCTGCAGACTCAGTGAGAGGGACGGTTTCGGGATGAGTCAAGCGCCTGACATTTACAGTGCACGTTATTTCTATTATCACACGGTAATACATAACGAAATAATTGTACATCTCACCCAACCTGTAATCAGTGGGAGCCCTGAGCTTGTTTCCTGCAACTAGACGGTTCCATCTGAGGGCGATGGGAGACAGTGGGAGGCAGGTTCCCATTCGGAGCTCACTAGAGCCCTCGTGTGCGCAGTTCACAACAGTTCGAGCTCCTGTGAGAATCGGATCCTCCGACAGGAGGCGGAGCTCAGGTGGTGACGACAGCGATGGGGTGCCGCTGTAAATACAGATGAAGCTTCTCTAGCCCACCCGCTCACTGGTCACCTGCTGCTATGTGGCCCAGTTCCTAATTGGCCACAGATCACTACTGGTCCTTGGCCTGGGGGCTGGAGACCCCTGTTTTAAGCAATTTCTAGCCCCAAATAAGCAGGCATGGCTGGAAAGCAAAACAGATCCTCAAAATCAAAAATCCTTAACCGGGTGCAGTGGCTCATGCCTGTAATCCCAGCACTTCGGGAGGCTGAGGCGGGCAGATCATTTGAGGTCAGGAGTTCAAAAACAGGCTGGCTAACATGGTGAACATCTCTACTAAAATACAAAAATAAGCCACGCGCGGCGGCATGTGCCTGTAGTCCCATCTACTCGTGAGGCTGAGGGAGGAGAATCGCTTGAACCCGGGAGGCAGAGGTTTCAGTGAGCCGAGATCGTGCCACTGCACTCCAACCTGGGCGACACAGCAAGACTCAGCCTCAAAAAAGAAAAAAAAAAAGAGAGGCCAGGCAAGGTGACTTACGCCTGTAATTCCAGCACATTGGCAAGCTGAGGCAGGAGGATCACCTGAGGTTGGGAGTTAAGAGACCAGCCAGACCAACAAGGAGAAATCCCGTCTCTACTAAAAATACAAAATTACCCAGGTACAGTGGTGTGTACCTGTAGCCTCAGCTACTTGGGAGGCTGAGGTGGGAGGATTGCTTCAGTACAGGAGGCAGAGGCTGCAGTGAGCTGTGATCATGGCACTGCACTCCAACCTGGGCGACAGAGTGAGATTTTCACTAAAAAAAATAAATAAATAAAACCAATGTGCAAAGAAGGGTATATTGACACATAGTAATAACCACTCACTGTGAGAAACTCACTGTGGCCACCAGTCACTTCAAAGACTCTCTCTCTTATCTATCTATTACTTACCATGCAAAGTAATTCAATTGACTGAGGTTTTACACAAGGAGAGCAGGGGCTTTAAAACAATACCTGTACACATATAGCCCAAATATTTTATTTTTTTGAGATAGAGGCTCACTCTGTCACCCAGGCTGGAGTGCAGTGGCACAGTCTCGGCTCTCTGTAATCTCTGCCTCCCGGGTTCAAGCAATTCTCCTGCCTCAGCCTCCGGAATAGCTGGGGCTACAGGCACAGGCCACTATGCCCGGCTAATTTTTGTATTTTTAGTAGAGACGGGGTTTCGCCATGTTGGTCAGGCTGGTCTCGAACTCCTGACCTCAATCCACCCGCCTCAGCCTCCCAAAGTGACTGTAATCCCAGCACTGTGGAAGGCTGAGGCGGTCACTGGCACCGCAGCTCACACCTGTAAATCCCAGCACTGTGGGAGGCTGAAGCGGTCACTGGCACCGTAGCTCACGCCCATAATCCCAGCACTGTGGGAGGCTGAGGTGAGAGGATCACTTGAGGCCAGGAGTTCAAGACCAGCCTGGGCAACATGACGAGACCTCATCTCTATGAGGAACTATAAATATATATAAATATATATTTATATTAAACGTATTTATGTTATACATTATATAAAAATATCAGACCGGCCCAGTGGCTCACGACTCTAATCCCAGCACTTCAGGAGGCTGAGGTGGGCAGATCACCTGAGGTTGGGAGTTTGAGACCAGCCTGGCCAACACGGAGAAACTCTGTCTCTACTAAAAACACATTAGCCAGGCATGGTGGGCCATGCCTGTAATCCAAGCTACTCAGGAGGCTGAGGCAGGATAATTGCGTGAAACCAGGAGGCAGAGGTTGCAGTGAGCTGAGTTCATGCCATTGCACTCCAGAGCCTGGGCAACACGAGTGAAACTGTCTGGGAAAAAAAAATTAAAATTTTAAAAATGCCTGGGCACAGTGGCTCACGCCTGTAATTGCAGCACTTTGGGAGGCTGAGGAGGGCGAATCACCTGAGATCAGGAGTTCCAGACCAGCCTGACCAACATGGAGAAACCCCGTCTCTGCTAAAAATGCAAAATTAGCCAGGCATGCTGGTGCGTGCCCGTAATTCCAGCTACTAGCAAGGCTGAGGCGGGAGAATCACTTGAACCCACGAAGTGGAAGTTTTGGTGAACCAAGATCACGCCATTGCACTCCAGCCTGGGCAAAATGCTGTCTCAAAAAAAAATTATCTATATACTATATATAGATAATATAATGTATGTGACATAAATATATTTTTAGAGATAAAAGGGCAGTGTCTTAGTGGCTGAGGTACAGCAAAAGGGGCAGTTGCATTGGTTTTCCCATAAAGAGTCCAAAACAGCCATTTTCCAGCTTTCAAAGGATTTTAACTGCTCCAGATAATTCTTGGCCAGGGACAACGGCTCACACCTGTAATCCCAGCACTTTGGGAAGATGAGGCGGGTCAATCACCTGAGGTCAGGAGTTCAAGGTCAGCCTGGCCAACATGGCGAAACCCCATCTCTACTAAAAATACAAAAATTAGCCAGGCATTGTGGCAGGCACCTGTAATCCCAGCACTATGGGGGGCCGAGGCAGGTGGATCACGAGGTCAGGAGATCGAGACCATCCCGGCTAACACGATACCTCGTCTCTACTAAAAATACAAAAAATCAGCCGGGTGTGCTGGCGGGTGCCTGCAGTCCTAGCTGTGTCCAGAATTGGTAGGTTCTTGGTCTTGCTGACTTCAAGAATGCAGCTGCCGACCCTCGCGGTGAGAGTTAAACAGTTCTTAAAGATGGTGGGTCCCAAGTTTGTTCTTTCCGATGTTCAGATGCGTCTGGAGCTTCTTCCTTCTGGTGGGTTCGTGGTCTCACTATCAGGAGTGAAGCTGCAGACCTTTCTGATGAGTGTTACAGCTCGAAAAGGCAGCCTGTCTGGAGTTGTTCGTTCTTCCCGGTGGGTTCGTGGTCTCATTGGCTTCAGGAGTGAAGCTGCAGACCGTTGCAGTGAGTGTTAGAACTCACAAACGCAACGTGGACCCAAAGTTTAGGCAGCAGCAAAATCTATTACAAACAACGAAGGAACAAAGTTCCCCAAGTGCGGAAGCACACCGCAGCCACTTGCAGCCCGCTTTTATTCCCTTATCCGACCCCACCCACATCCTGCTGATTGGTCCATTTTACAGAGAGCTGACTGGCCTATTTTACAGACAGCTGATTGGTTCGTTTTGACAGAGTGCTGATTGGTGTGTTTACAATCCCTGAGCTAGACACAGCGTACTAGACAGAAAAGTTCTCCAAGGCCCCACCAGGTTAGCTAGACACAGAGTTACCTAGACACGGAGTACTGATTGGTGTATTTACAAACCTTGAGCTAGACACAGAGTACTGATTGGTGTATTTACGATTCTCTAGCTAGACAGAAAAGTTCTCCAAGTCCCCACCAGATTAGCTATACACAGAGTGCTGCTTGGTGCACATACAATCCTCTGGCTAGATATAAAAGTTCTCCAAGTCCCCATCCGGCTCAGGAGCCCAGCTGGCTTCACGCGGTGGATACCGCACCAGGGCTGCAAGCGGAGCTGCGCTCCAGTCCCGAGCCGCGCCTGCCCTCCTCAGCCGTTGGGCTGTGATGGGACCGGGCGCCACAGAGCAGGGGGCGGCGCCCATCGGGGAGGCTCGGGCCGCGCGGGAGCCCACCGCAGTGGGGAGCTCAGACATGCCAGGCTGCAGGTCCCGAGCCCTGCCACGCTGGGAGGCAGCTAAGGCCCAGCGAGAATTTGAGTGCGGCGCTGGTGGGCCAGCACCACTGGGGGACCCGGCGCAACCTCTGCAGCTGCTGGCCCGGGTGCTAAGGCCCTCACTGCCCTGGGCCGGCGGCGCCAGCCGGCCGCTCCGAGTGTGGGGCCCGCCGAGCCCGCGCCCACCGGAACTCGCACTGGCCCGCGAGCGCCGCGCACAGCCCCAGTTCCTGACCGCGCCTCTCCCTCCACACCTCCCCGCAACCAGAGGGAGGCAACTCCGGCCTCAGCCAGCCCAGAGGGGGGCTCCCACGGTGCCGTGGCGGGTTGAAGGGCTCCTCAAGTGCCGCCAGAGTGGACGCCGAGGCCGAGGAGGCGCTGAGAGTGAGGGCTGCTAGCACATTGTCACCTCTCACAGCTACTCGGGAGGCTGAGGCAGGAGAATCGCTTGAACCCTGGAGGCAGAGGTTGCAGTGAGCAAGATCGTTCCACTGCACTCCAGCCTGGGCAAAACAGTGAGACTCTGCCCAAAAAAAAAAAAAAAAAAAAACGGCCGGGCGCGGTGGCTTACGCCTGTAATCCCAGCACTTTGGGAGGCCGAGGCAGGCAGATCACCTGAGGTCAGGACTTCAAGACCAGCCTGGCCAACATGGTGAAACCCTGTCTCTACTAAAAACATAAAAATAAATAAATAAAATAAACAACTAGCCGGGTGTGGTGGCACACGCCTGTAACCCCAGATACTCGTGAGGCTGAGGCAGGAGAATTGCTTGAACCCAGGAGACGGAGGTTGCAGTGAGCCGACAGAGTGCGACTGCACACCAGCCTCGGCAGCAGGGTGAGACTCTGTCTCTAAATAAATAAATAAATAAATAGAATTATTAAGGCTGAACATGATGCTATTATGTGTTCTTTCAGACTGGTTGTCTGACATGAACCCAAAAATTCATGCCCTCTGAATTGGCGGAGACCAAGAGATTCCCCCCATGGTCCTGAAGTCAAGCCCTCCAGGACACAAAACAAGACAAGAAGGAAACCTCACCCAGTTTTTGTTCAGGGACCCACAGCAAAATTTGTAACTGACCAGTCTGCTGAGGCAGCTTGAACCACGGATTTATAAGGGTCCTGGCCACATTCTAAACTGTGTATCTCCTTCATGACAGAATGACACAGAAAGACAAATAAGACGAGTCACACAAATCCTTTTTCCTTTTTTTTTTTTTTTTTTGAGTGAGTCTCACTCTGTCACCCAGGCTACAGTGAAGTGGTGCGATCTCAGCTTCTCAGCTCACTGTAACCTCTGCCTCTCGGGTTCAAGCAATTCTCAGCTTCCTGAGTAAATGAGATTACAGGCACCCACCACCACACCAGCTAATTTTTGTGTTTTTAGTAGAGACGGAGTTTCACCATCTTGGCCAGGCTGGTCTTGAACTCCTGACCCCGTGATCCACCCGCCTCAGCCTCCCAAAGTGCTGGGATTACAGGCGTGAGCCACCACCACGCCTGGCCCCTTTTTCCTATTAATCAAAACCTTCCAGAGGAGACAAACAGTTACTTCTACCATTCACCCACCGGGTTAGTGCAAAGAGAGAGGCAGAAGCCTGGCTGGTAAGAAATTATCTCCCTTTTAGGCCGGGCGCGGTGGCTCAAGCCTGTAATCCCAGCACTTTGGGAGGCCGAGACGGGCGGATCACAAGGTCAGGAGATCGAGACCATCCTGGCTGACACGGTGAAACCCCGTCTCTACTAAAAAATACAAAAAACTAGCCGAGCGAGGTGGCGGCGCCTGTAATCCCAGCTACTCGGGAGGCTGAGGCAGGAAAATGGCGTGAACCCGGGAGGCGGAGCTTGCAGTGAGCTGAGATCCAGCCACTGCACTCCAGCCTGGGCGGCAGAGCGAGACTCCGTCTCAAAAAAAAAAAAAAAAAGAAATTATCTCCCTTTTGCTGGCACACTGGGTTTCCAGGTTCCCTTTCTCTGTAGCTTTCAGCTGCAGAAAAACAGGGTGGTTTTTGGTGACCCTGCTGGCTGCACCGTAGCTGTGGGGGCCAAGGTGTGTTACTAAAGAAAGTCATCTTTTTTTAATTAATGGAACCACAGGCAAAAGCCTCTCAATTTTGCAACAGGCTACATGAGGGAAACTAAATTAACCTTTCCCATTCCAACCATCACAAAATACATGCGCCAAAATCCAGACACTAGTCACCCTGCTCGGCGTTCAATATTGACCTGGCAAGGCTCAAACTTCCCCTGCTTTGGCCCCTGTTACCTTTGATTCACTCAAAGTGGGTGGGATGACCTCCGACCCAGAGTTTTTTGGACACTCTCTGAGCACAATAGAAGAAAGGAAAGTCGCCCTGAGTTAGGCCTGGTGAGCTTCCTTCTGGGCTCCCTGAATATGGTGGACCAGACAAACAGGGAGAGTCTGCGGAAACTACCATCAGTGCTCTCAGGGATCTCCTCTGTGTATACAAACTCACAACAAAGTAAAGACAAACAGACCGGGCGCGGTGGCTCAAGCCTGTAATCCCAGCACTTTGGGAGGCCGAGACGGGCGGATCACGAGGTCAGGAGATCGAGACCATCCTGGTTAACACGGTGAAACCCCGTCTCTACTAAAAAAAAATACAAAAAACTAGCCGGCCGAGGTGGCGGACGCCTGTAGTCCCAGCTACTCGGGAGGTGGAGGCAGGAGAATGGCGTGAACCCGGGAGGTGGAGCTTGCAGTGAGCTGAGATCTGGCCACTGCACTCCAGCCTGGGTGACAGCGCGAGACTCCGTCTCAAAAAAAAAAAAAAAAAAAAAAAGTAAAGACAAACAAAAGGCCTCAGAGCCAGGATTCTAGACCAGATTACAAATCCAAAGATCATTTCTCTAAACAGCTCCCCTATTCTCTGTGCAACCGGGGAGAAACCTCCCCAAACCGAGGCTCCTCTTTCTACAATCTAGAGCCGGACGGTCCCCAGGACGGGTGGATCATGAGGTCAGGAGATTGAGACCATCCTGGCTTACACGGTGAAACTGCATCTCTACTAAAACTACAAAAAAATTAGCCAGTCATGGTGGCAGGCACCTGTAGTCCCAGTCACTTGGGAGGCTAAGGCAGGAGAATGGCGAGAACCCGGGAGGCGGAGCTTTCAGTGAGCTGAGATCGCGCCACAGCACTCCAGCCTGGGCGACAGAATGAGACTCCGTCTCAAAAAAAAAGAACCAGTGCCATGTAAGAAGTGGTTCCAGCCACCACCCCTCCATGTGAAGGGATGGCTGGGCAGCCGTGCGGAGCAGCCGTGCGAGGACAACCCCAAGAGTGAGGTGTGGAGGTGTCAGAGCTTGCAGTTGCCCCCTCCTGACACTGAGAAGCTAATACACTGTATCTAGAGAAAGGATCCCTTGCTGTTTCAGGTAGATTTGGGGTGATTTGTCACACAGCAACAGCTGGCAGAGGAGACAGATCCCTGGCCCTGTCCACGCTGGGGGTGTCAGGGCCAGAACTCGAGATGGTGGCCTCTGGGGCTTCTAGTCCTGGCACCTGAAGCTAGGGCCTGCAGTGCCCATGGCCTGTCTTCCTCTGAGCCCATTGCCACGTTGCAGGGTGATTCAAGAAGAAGGGGCTGCTCTAGGCCGGGCGCGGTGGCTCAAGCCTGTAATCCCAGCACTTTGGGAGGCCGAGACGGGCGGATCACGAGGTCGGGAGATCGAGACCATCCTGGCTAACACGGTGAAACCCCGTCTCTACTAAAAAAATACAAAAAACTAGCCGGGCGAGGTGGTGGGCGCCTGTAGTCCCAGCTACTCAGGAGGCTGAGGCAGGAGAATGGCGTGAACCCGGGAGGCGGAGCTTGCAGTGAGCTGAGATCCGGCCACTGCACTCCAGCCTGGGCGACAGAGCGAGACTCCGTCTCAAAAAAAAAAAAAAAAAGAAGGGGCTGCTCTCAGGGAACCACTGGGCAGAACCTGGGGGACTAAGGCCGCTGATGTCCGTCAGTTCCAAGGGGCGGGGCGGCAGGGAGGCAGCTGTGGAGGGCTCAGGAAGTCGGCCTCTCTGGGCTCCAGGCTCTTTCCCTGTAGGAGGATGTGGGGCACCAGGTGAGCAGCTCCACAGACCATGCCTTCCAGGTTCCTGTGTGGCTGGACACCAAGTATTGTGCACCCCAGGAAGGGGCGGCCAGGGGCAGGTGGACTGACATGTCCCTCCTGGCAGCCCAGGCCTGGGTCCTGTGGCTGCATCTCCCTAACCCCAGCAGCCCCTCTCAGGGCCCAGTCCCGAGACACCCAACACACCATCTTTTTCAGGCAGCGCTCAGGGCCCCCTTCCCTACCTCCCTGGTTCTCACCGGAGGCTTCAGGTCTCATGTCAGTTTCCACCCCAGCGGGGTCCACCTACCCCAACTTTCAGCCTACAGAGAAATCTCAGGGTACAGCCTGCAGACAGGTGGGAGAAATCTCGGGGTGCAGCCTGCAGACAGGTGGGAGAAATCTCGGGGTGCAGCCTGCAGACAGGCGGAGAAATCTCCGGATGCAAGCCACTCTGTGGGAGACCAGGGGAGGAGTGTGGGTTTGTTTCTAAGTCACAGGAGGGCTGCATCTCGGGGTCTAGAATGAGGCTTTATCTAGGTACTTCCCATTCCTTCTCTCGGGTTCCCCGTTTCCAGGGTCTCCCCATGGGCTGTGCCTTGAGACACCTTCTGGTCCCAAGTGCAGGCCTCTCTCAGCCACCAGCCTGGGAGAGGATGAGCTCTTGCCTGCCCACCCGGGCTCCATCGACACCTCCACCCATGGGACACAACTTTCCAGAATAAAAGGAAATCTCTGGCACCAAGCAAGGGTATCTGACAGCAATAGATTTATTAAGTATCCCCGAAAATATAAACACAAACCAGTAAAAAACAAAACCATAAAACGTCAGGCCTGGAGCTGCAATCAGACAGACAGGAGCAGCACACACATGGCCCAGGTGGGGAGGACGAGGCCGTAAATACTGCAGGAGGGTGGCAAGGGAGCCCTAGGGCAAGGGGGAAAGCAGGGTACAGTGTCGGCAGCAAGATGGCTCTGGGGGTCAGACACTGCTGACCTTGGCCCCGGCCGCCACCTGCCCCTCACTCCAGCTGCAAGCAGCTTCACTTGGGGCCCTGGGCCTCCGACTCCTCCTCGTCGTCTTCGTACATCTCGCCCTCCTCCTCGGCCGTGGCGTCCTGGTATTGCTGGTACTCGGACACCAGGTCGTTCATGTTGCTCTCGGCCTCGGTGAACTCCATCTCGTCCATGCCCTCGCCCGTGTACCAGTGCAGGAAGGCCTTGCGCCGGAACATGGCCGTGAACTGCTCGGAGATGCGCTTGAACAGCTCCTGGATGGCTGTGCTGTTCCCGATGAAGGTGGAGGACATCTTGAGGCCACGGGGCGGGATGTCACACACGGCCACCTTCACATTGTTGGGGATCCACTCCACGAAGTAGCTGCTGTTCTTGCTCTGGATGGCCAGCATCTGCTCGTCCACCTCCTTCATGGACATGCGGCCCCGGAACACAGTGGCCACCGTCAGGTAGCGGCCGTGGCGCGGGTCGCAGGCAGCCATCATGTTCTTGGCATCAAACATCTGCTGGGTGAGCTCGGGCACGGTCAGGGCCCGGTACTGCTGGCTGCCCCGGGCTGTGAGGGGGGCGAAGCCGGGCATGAAGAAGTGCAGACGGGGGAAGGGCACCATGTTGACGGCCAGCTTGCGCAGGTCAGCGTTGAGCTGGCCAGGGAAGCGCAAGGAGGTGGTGACCCCGCTCATGGTGGCTGACACCAGGTGGTTGAGGTCCCCGTAGGTGGGTGTGGCCAGCTTGAGGGTGCGGAAGCAGATGTCGTAGAGTGCCTCGTTGTCGATGCAGTAGGTCTCATCTGTATTCTCCACCAGCTGGTGGATGGACAGCGTGGCATTGTAGGGCTCCACCACTGTGTCTGACACCTTGGGCGAGGGCACGACGCTGAAGGTGTTCATGATGCGGTCCGGATACTCCTCACGCACCTTGCTGATGAGCAGCGTGCCCATGCCGGAGCCCGTGCCACCCCCCAGCGAGTGGGTCAGCTGGAAGCCCTGCAGGCAGTCGCAGTTTTCACACTCCTTCCGCACGACATCCAGGACTGAGTCCACTAGCTCCGCACCCTCCGTGTAGTGACCCTTGGCCCAGTTGTTGCCAGCCCCACTCTGACCTGTGCAGGAAGAAGAGGGGTAGGGGACAGGGGTCAGGGACTCTGCAATCCAGACCTCCAGCCCCTGCCTGAACATCCCAGGGCAGCCATGGCAGCCCTGTGCCCATTCTCATTTCTGTAAAGTAGACCCCACTGAGCACCCCTTCTCATACCCGCTGTGGCTTCCCTGAGTCAATGCTGCTGAGTGCTGAAGACAAGGGCTCTGGACAGGGTCTTGAGAACTTGAGGTCACACCAGAGCAAGGCTCTGCCTTCTGAGGGGATCCTGGGTGAGTGGATCAACCCTCCTGCTCCAGCCCACCTTCCTTCTGACTGACTGTGCCAGGAGCCTAAACAGCCACCCCAGAATCCCTGGCAGTTGGGCACTGGATGCGAGCTGGCATCTACCAGTTGGGTGTGCTGAGGCTGGGAAGGCAGAAGTGAAGTGAGGCCCTCCGGTTTGTGTGGCACATCTATGGCCCTGCCCCAGGACACAGGCACGAGAACGTCCTGCCCTCTTGGCCGCAGCAAGGCCTCATTCTCCTGGACCCTGGAGTCCTCTGGAGGCCCCATTCCGTCTCACCAGCTCTCTAGCAATTCTGTAAGCTTCTGTCTGCTTTACACTTCATTCCACTTGAAATGCATGAGTGGGGCCGGGCGCGGTGGCTCACGCCTGTAATCCCAGCACTTTGGGAGGCCGAGGCGGGCGGATCACAAGGTCAGGAGATCGAGACCACGGTGAAACCCCGCCTCTACTAAAAATACAAAAAATTAGCCGGGCGCGGTTGCGGGCGCCTGTAGTCCCAACTACTCGGGAGGCTGAGGCAGGAGAATGGCGGGAACCCGGGAGGCGGAGCTTGCAGTGAGCCGAGATCGCGCCACTGCACTCCAGCCTGGGCGACAGAGCGAGACTCCGTCTCAAAAAAAAAAAAAAAAAAAAAAGAAATGCATGAGTGGTTTCTGTTCTCCCCACAGAACCCTTTCTCTGGGCCTCCAATGCCCAGCTGTAAAATGGAGAGATCAGTGTTCACCCTTCAAGATCGTGTGAGGAGCTGACCATTCCTTATTTCTGACAGCCGCCCCCGTGCACCGACCTGGGCTTGCATGTCATACGGTCTGCCATCAGAGCTTGGAGCAGGGGAAACTTACCGAAGATGAAATTGTCAGGCCTGAAAAGATGTCCAAAGGCCCCTGAGCGGACACTGTCCATGGTTCCAGGTTCCAGGTCAACCAGAATGGCCCGAGGCACGTACTTGTGAGCTGAGGGGAGAGAAGGGCTCGGTGATTTGGGTTACAGAGGGCCAGAGCCTCTCCCTCATTCTTTCTAAATTCTCTGCCTGCCTGCCATCCTGCTGCTCACATCCTAAGAGCCTTTACTCTGAGGTCAGAGAGTCCTGGACCAAAGGCAAGCTTGAGCAACTTTCTTCACCTTAAGCCTCACTGTGTGTAAGGACGGAGCAGGACAGGACGGAGCAGGACAGGACGGAGCAGGACAGGACGGAGCAAGTCACACCCCCACCAGGCGCAGGGGCTCACGCCTGCACTCCCAACACTTTGGGAGGCCAAGGCAGGTGGATCACTTGAGTCCAGGAGTTCAAGACCAGCCTGGGCAACATATCGAGACTGACTCTATTAAATTAAATACAATTTTAAGTCACATGTCCATGTGGGCAGGTGGATGTATCACCACTTTGATATGGAAATCACTTTATACCAGTTGCTAAATAGCCCCTGACTAAGCCCTCCAGGTGACCCCTTCTCTAGACCCTCTTACAGCCTCCAAAGTCTCTGGCCCACCCCATCCCTGTCTGTGCCCCTGGACACGCAAAGGCCCTCATGGCACTAATATGTTTGGCTCTCACTTTTGTGACTGTGATTTGTTGTCTTTATTTTGTGCCTCTGGATGCCCGACATCCACTTATGCCTGCTGGCATCTCGGCCAACCCATGGGAGGACAGAGATGCTGAGGAGACCTGGTCAGTCCAGGGCTGGGATGGAGAGGCTGGGGTGGGGAGGCTGAGGTGGGGAGGCTGAGGTAGGGAGGCTGGGGTGGGGAGGCTGAGGTAGGGAAGCTGGGGTGGGGAGGCTGGGGTGGGGAGGCTGAGGTGGGGAGGCTGGGGTGGGGAGGCTCGGGTGGGGAGGCTGGGGTGGGGAGGCTGGGGTGGGGAGGCTGAGGTGGGGAGGCTAGGATGGGGAGGCTGGGGTGGGGAGGCTGGGGTGGGGAGGCTGAGGTGGGGAGGCTGAGGTGGGGAGGCTGGGGTGGGGAGGCTGAGGTGGGGAGGCTGGGGTGGGGAGGCTAGGATGGGGAGGCTGGGGTGGGGAGGCTGAGGTGGGGAGGTGGGGTAGGGAGGCTGAGGCAGCCACTCACAGGAGGCCTCATTGTAGTAGACGCTGATCCGCTCCAGCTGCAAGTCCGAGTCGCCCACGTAGTTGCCGCTGGGGTCGATGCCATGCTCATCACTGATGACTTCCCAGAACTGCAAACAAAGTGGGAGAGGAGGGGTCGGCGGGCGGCCCATAACCCCGTCAGGCCCTTGCCCTTGTGAAGCCTCATAGCCCTTGGTGCAAAATTAGGGCTTTTGACCCAAGGCCTCCACGAAGAGAGCCCCACACTCTGTCATCTGTCAGAAATCGCCCTAATAAACAGGCACCTCCACACCTGCATGTCCAGTCCGATCACAGCTCCAGGGTGGGTCAAGGTTCAACAGACCCACACCCAGGCCCCCAGGCCCAGCTGTGCACCTGCTGGCAAGGGCCTGGGCCAGCTGATCCCTCCACGAAGGGCGTTGGTAATAAACACCCTGAGGGATGGTTTTTACTACCCCCCTCTCTTCAGAAAAGGAAACTGAGACAGAGAGAGGGTAGACACACCCACAGTAGCTGGTAGGGCAGGGTTCAGAGGCCCGGGGCTCAGGATCGCTTTTGGCTGCTACACTTGCCCCTCCACGTCAGAGCAAACCATGTCCAGTGATGGTGCCGGGACATTACTGGCCTCAGCCAAGGGGACTCATAGGGACCCTGAGAGCCAACCTCATCAGGGACCCCCAGCTGGGTCTGCAGAGGGGTCCTTGGGGTCTCAAATGGGTAGCGACTTGCCTGAGGTCACCCAGCCTGTCCGTGTGGAGCCGTCCCAGCTCCCATTGGTCATCCTCTCTCTACCTGCCACCTCCACCTTTCTCCCCCTAGAACAGGTGCCTATTGTGCTTCTCAGACTCTGCTCCCAAGACAGCTGCAGAGCCTAGACTCAGGGGCTGGGCCTGCTGGGTTAACAGGCCCTTCCCCCACCCCTCCCAGCTGTGTGACCTTGCACAGGTCACCAGGATTCTGTGACTCGGTGTCCTCATCTGTACAATGGGCATGATGACAGCAGGTCTTTTTGAGATTAAAGTGGGTTAATCTGCATAAGGCATATAAATGGTATATGGCAAACGTAGAACTATTAGCACATATGTGTGCACACAGAGACCCACACCCCTGGGTGAGAGCAAGGCCTGCAGAGAACTTGCCACCTTATCGTGGGACACACGCTGATGGCCAAGGCTGCTGCGTCTGGGAGCAGTGTCTGCAGGCAGCAGGCCTCCTGGGACACACGCTGGATGGCTTCCTGGGGCCACCTGATCTCTCCCAATGCCCCTTGCCCTCACTCCTCAGGAGTGACTTTTAGATGAGCTGACGGGCATGAAGGCCTCAAGAACAAGGGGCGCTACACGTGAGTCACGCGTTGCAGAAAAGATTCCTCCAAAAAACAGCAGGTGAGAAAACAATTTGGTGGGGCCGGGCACAGTGGCTCACAACTGCAATCCCAGCACTTTGGGAGGCTGACGCGGGAGGACTCCAGGAGTGCAAACAAAGATGTGCTTTGGAATGGAGACACAGGAGATATGTTTTAGGATGCCTCTAGCAGGCCGGACACAGTGGCTCACACCTGCAATCCCAGCACTTTGGGAGGCCGAGGCGGGCAGATCACCGTAGGGCAGGAGTTCGAGACCAGCCTGGCCAACATGGTGAAACCCCGTCTCTACTAAAAATACAAAAATTAGCCGGGTGCGGTAGCGGGTGCCTGTAGTCCCAGCTACTCCAGAGGCTGAGGCAGGAGAATCGCATGAGGAGGCGGAGGTTGCAGTGAGCTTACATCGCACCACTGCACTCCAGCCTTGGCGACAGAGGGAAACGCCATCTCAAATAAAAGAAGGAAAGAAACGGTTTGTGGGTGCTTCTCTATGTGTGGGTGTCTCTGTTAGATGTATGGAAGGCTGTGCCTGGGGAGGGGCCCCAGACTGGGAGAACCTTCTTCTCACGGGGTGCCGTATGGTCCTGTTGGATTTTATCACGTGCACAGTGTAGCTTTTCAAAGAAAATTTGTTAAAAATAAATTTTTTTAAAACCTTAAGAACACAGTGTAATTATTATAACATGAACAGTGTGGACATGGACAGCCTCTGCTAACAGTCTCGCGATGCCAATTCACCCTGAGACTGTTGTCAGAGGTCATCTCGCCACAAAGGTCGGGGTGGATTTATTTCCACCTTTTGGGCATTTTTGTCATTGCTAAGTTTTATTCTTTTTGCATTAAGCTTTTACATTATAAAAATGAATCAGGGCCGGGCGCGGTGGCTCACACCTGTAATCCCAGCACTTTGGGAGGCTGAGGCGGGCAGATCATGAGGTCAGGAGATTGAGAACATCCTGGCTAACACAGTGAAACCCCATCTCTACTAAAAAAATACAAAAAAATGAGCTGGGCATGGTGGTGGACGCCTGTAGTCCCAGCTACTCGGGAGGCTGAGGTGGGAGAGTGGCATGAACCTGGGAGGCAGAGCTTGCAGCAAGCGGAGATCGCACCACTGCACTCCAGCCTGGACAATAGAGCGAGATGCCGTCTCAAAAAAAGAAAAAAAAAAGAATCAGGCTGAGTGTGGTGGCTCATGCCTGTAATCCCAGCACTTTGGAAGGCTGAGGCAGGTAGATCATTTGAGGTCAGGAGTTCGAGACCAAACTGGTCAACATGGCAAAACCCTGTGTCTAATTAAAATACAAAAATTAGCCAGGCGTGGTAACACACACCTGTAATCTCAGCTACTTGAGAGTCTGAGACAGGAGAATCACTTGAACCCTGGGGGTAGAGGTTGCAATGAGCCAAGATCAAGCCACGGCACACCAGCCTGTGGGACAAGAGTGAGACCCTGTCTTAAAAAAAAAAAAAAAAAAAAAAAAAAAAAGGCTGGGCACGGTGGCTCACACCCCTGTAATCCCAGCACTTTGGGAGGCCAAGGTGGGTGGATCACGAGGTCGGTAGTTCAAGACCAGCCTGACCAACATGGTGAAACCCCATCTCTACTAAAAAATACAAAAATTAGGCTGGGCGCAGTGGCTCATGCCTGTGGCCCCAGCACTTCGGGAGGTCGAGGCAGGCAGATCACAAGGTCAGGAAATTGAGACCATCCTGGCTGGCAAGGTGAAACCCCGTCTCTACTAAAAATACAAAAAATTAGCCAGGCATGGTGGCGGGCACCTGTAGTCCCAGCTACTTGGGAGGCTGAGGCAGGAGAATGGCGTGAACCTGGGAGGCAGAGCTTGCAGTGAGCCGAGGTGGCACCACTGCACTCCAGCCTGAGCGATAGAAGCAAGACTCCGTCTCAAAAAAAAAAAAATTATTAGCTGGTTTGGTGGTAGGCGCCTGTAATCCCAGCTACTTGGGAGGCTAAGGCAGGAAAATTGCTTGAACCCAGGAGGTGGAGGTTGCAGTGAGCCAAGATCACTCCACCGCACTCCAGCCTGAGTGACAGAGTGAGACTCCATCTCAAAACAAAACAAAACAAAACAAAAAATCAGCTGGCCATGGTGGCTCATATTTATAATCCCAGCACTTTGGGAAGCCAAGAGAGGTGGATCACTTGAGTCCAGGAGTTCGAGACCGGTCTAGGCAACATGGTGAAACCCTGTCTCTACCGAAAAAAAAAAAATTAAGTTGGGCATGGTGACGCATGCCTATAGCCCCAGCTACTCAGGAGGCTGAGGTGGGAGAATCACTTGAGCCAGGGAGGCAGAGGTTGCAGTGAGCCTAGATCATGCCAGTGCAGGTGACAGAGTGAGACCCTGTCTAAAAAAAAAAACAAAAACAGAAAGGTCATGGAGGCATTTGAGGGCTCGTCCAAGCTTCCCACGTACCGCTTGCCTCCCTAATACTGTCTTTCAGGATCCTCCATTAATTTAGTTGCTGGCAGTCCACTTGAGCCGGGGACCTTGCTCCCCAAAGCACTGGGACACCCCAAATTTGTGGTTCCAGGGAACCCACCACCACCAGCACCTGTAAAGGAGGGGTGGACAGAGTAACACATCTATGGGAAGTCCTCTGCTGAGTGAGGCACGGGGCGGCAGGAGCAATGGACCAGAGTAGATTCAGGGCCCAGCATGAGCACAGCTGTGGGCCAGGCACTGTGCCTCGCAGGACCTGCTTTCTCATCTGTGAAATGCGTGTGTGAATGGTACCCACATCAAGGCCTTACCACAAAGTTTGACATGAAAACATTCAGCAGGCCGGGCGCGGTGGCTCAAGCCTGTAATCCCAGCACTTTGGGAGGCCGAGGCAGGTGGATCACGAGGTCAGGAGATCGAGACCATCCTGGCTAACACGGTGAAACCCCGTCTCTACTAAAAATACAAAAAACTAGCCGGGCGAGGTGGCGGGCGCCTGTAGTCCCAGCTACTCGGAGGCTGAGGCGGGAGAATGGCGTGAACCCGGGAGGTGGAGCTTGCAGTGAGCCGAGATCACACCACTGCACTCCAGCCTGGACGACACAGTGAGACTCCGTCTCAAAAAAAAAAAAAAAAAAAAGAAAACATTCAGCACATGTTGGCTTCATTTTGTTAAAAGGTTTTAGATACTATTTAAAGTTTTAAAACCATATGCACAGGTCACTTAAATAAAAGGGATCAGGAGGATAGAAAAAGAAATTTGTTCCCACTTGGATAGAGAGAAGTGGCTAAATGTGCACTTCAGCCTTATCTGCAATATTTCACTTTTTTTAACGAGAATATATTAATTGCTTTTGTAGTTAAAATTGTAATTTGAGATAAAGCAATAAAATGTTACTTTTTTATTTATTTATTTTTTTGAGACAAGGTCTTGCTCTGTTGCCCAGGCTGGAATGCAGGGGCATGATCTCAGCTCACTTTAACCTCTGCCCGCCTCCCCCAAGTGATTCTCCCACCTCAGCCTCCCAGGTAGCTGGGACCACAGGCCGGCGTGCCACCATGTCCAGCTAATTGTTTTGTTTTTTATTTTTTGTAGGGACAGGGTCTCGCCATGTTGCCCAGGCTGGTCTTGAACTCCTGAGCTCAAGAGATCCACCCACCTCGGCCTCCCAAAGTGCAGGGATTACAGGCGTCAGCCACCATGCCTGGCATATGTTACATATTTAAGAAACAATAAAGGCCGGGCGCGGTGGCTCAAGCCTGTAATCCCAGCACTTTGGGAGGCCGAGACGGGCAGATCACGAGGTCAGGAGATTGAGACCATCCTGGCTAACAAGGTGAAACCCCGTCTCTACTAAAAAATACAAAAAACTAGCTGGGCGAGGTGGCGGGTGCCTGTAGTCCCAGCTACTTGGGAGGCTGAGGCAGGAGAATGGCATAAACCCAGGAGGCAGAGCTTGCAGTGAGCTGAGATCCGGCCACTGCACTCCAGCCTGGGCGACAGAGCAAGACTCCGTCTCAAAAAAAAAAAAAAGAGAAACAATAAAATACAATTTTATGAACTAAGTTGTTAACATCACTACAGAAAAGGAAATCGGCCGGGCATAGTGGCTCACACCTGCAATCCCAGCACTTTGGGAGGCTGAGGCAGGTGAATCACCTGAGGTCAGGAGTTTGAGAACAGCCTGGCCAACATGATGAAACCCCGTCACTACTAAAAAATACAAAAAATTAGCCGGGCGTGGTACTGAGCGCCTGTAATCCCAGCTACTCAGGAGGCTGAGGCAGGAGAATCGCTTGAACCCAGGAGGTGGAGGTTGCAACGAGCCGAGATCGTGCCACTGCACTCCAGCCTGGGCAACAAGAGCGAAACTCCATCTAAAAAAAAAGAAGAAAAAAAAATTGTGGCCAGGCGTGGTGGTGAGCGCGCGCCTGTGGTCCCATCCACTCGGGAGGCCGAGGATGCGGTGAGCCGAGATCGCGCCACTGGACTCCAGCCCGGGCGACAGAGCCAGACCTCGTCTCATAACCAAAAACAAAAAGCAAAAACAGAAACGTAAAAACAAAACGCAGAACCCGGCGTTCGAGGCCAGCCTCTCGGCCCGGGCGCTGTCCTTGGTGCTGACCTCGCGCCGCGCTTGGGTCCTGGGGAAAGCGGGGCCGGGCTTTGCGGGCAGCGGCCCAGGCAGGTGGCAGCGGCGGAGGTGGGAGCGGCGGCCGCCGCAGAAGGGGCTGCGTTACCGGGGCCTCCAAGCCCCTGCAGGACCCGAATGCGGTTCCCGCCCGGCCCGCGGCTCCAAGGGGGCGTTCAGGCGAGGGGGCGGGGCGAGCAGGGACGCCGTCTCCCATTGGCTGCGAGGGCCAGGCCCCGCCCCCTCCCCGCCCAGCAGCCGCGAGGAGGCGGCGCCGAAGCCCGCGCGGAGGACAAAGGCCCCCCCGCCCCCGCGCTGCCCCGCCCCGCCCCGCCCCGAACCCGGGAGGGAGGAGCACAGACCCCAGGAAAGGAGACCCCGGGGCCCAGACTCAGCTCTGCGGCGGCGGGGCAGCGTCCTGCGTCCCGCGGGCCCAGGTGCTTCTGCACAGCCCGGCCCGCCCCTGCCCCCCAGGGGTGACTGCAGGCGGCCGCTCGGCTGTCCGGGCTTCGGCTTTTCTCATCCTCGGGGCTCCTCGGGGCTGGCTGCGCCCGGCTTACCTCATCCCCGCGAGACGATGCGGGCGCGGCTCCCAGCGCAGGGGTGACCGCGGTGAGTCGTCCGCGCTGCCGCGTGACCGCCCGGGACCCGGCTTTGCTCCCGGCCTCGAGTCACCCCGACTTCCCTCTGCCCAGAGGGGCACCTTTCTGGGCACCTTCCTTCCTGCCCAGCCAGGCACCACCCAAGGACCCCAGACAGAGGAGCAGCCGCCTTGCCCGCCTTCAGCTGCTGCCCCCCCACCAGCTGTGGGAGTGGAGGCCGAGAACGGCCAAGGAACTTCCCGTCAGGGGGCGAATCCCCTACGCGGGCCCTGGCCCGGGGGAATTCGCGTGTGACCCCTGGAGACCTTCCAGGGCGAGGGTGCGGCTGGACGCAAACCACTGAGCTGCTTCCCATTGATTCCACAAGGGCAGCAGAGGAAAGGAATACGCTCTTGCCGCCCCCCGCCCCGAGAAAATTTACTTCTCTGTTGTTTGCATTGTTAAAAAGAATCGGATACTATTATTATTATTTTGAGACAGGGTCTCTCTCATCGCCTAGTCTGGAGTACAGTGGTGAGGTCATAGCTAATTGCAGCCTCGACCTCCCACGCTGAAACGATGTCCCATCTCAGCCTCCCAAGTAGATGGGGCTACAGGCGCGCCCACCACGCCAGGCCAATTTTTTTTTTTTTTTTCTGAAACGGAGTTTCACCATGTTACCCAGGCTGGTCTTGAACTCCTTTGCTAAAGTGATCCTCCAGTTTCAGTCTCCCAAAGTGCTGGGATTACATGAGATTCCTGATCCACCGTGCCCGGCCAGGTATTAATTTTTAAAACAAAATAAATTAAGAAAAACCTCAAAAGGAATAAAAGTAGTGGGCAAACTGAGGGCTCCAGTGTTGAGAAGCAGAGCACAAGGCAGCCAAGGACGCGGTCCAGGGGACAAGGGCTACCACTGCCACCCATGGAGCCTCAGGGGATGTCTGCATGTGGAACTGACTTCTAGGTCCCAGCTCTTGCCTGATAAGTGCCTTGTGGGACCACAGCTCTGGGCCCATCCCAGTCATAGAAGGAGAAACCCCAGGTGGGCCTCAGGGCTGCCTGCCCTCCCTCCCCACAGCGACCCCTGACCCTCCCAGGAGCAGATGCTCAGGGCAGGCTTGGCCCCAGTGACCACATTAATGAGCCCTCAGCCCCTCCCATCAGGCCAGGGCAGCTGTCAGAGGCTGCTCCAGGAGTCCTGGTTTGATTTGAGGCCACTGTCCCCCAGGCCTCCCCTCCCCCAGGCTCTCCTTGGCAGGCACAGCTGTCTCCTTGGGTGATTAGAGTCTCCCCATTACTGGGCCTCCCACCCTCAGAGGCGCCTCCACCCAGAACCAAAGTTGCAATTTACATGTCAGCCACGTGGCTGGCCCTGTTGTAATTAGCTTTTTGTTCCTGCCTGGTTTCCGTGGCAACAGCCTCCCGAGGAAGCCTTTCTCTGGCCCCTTCCCCTCCAGGACCGTCTCCTCCACCCCCTCCTTCCCAGAATCAGCGCTGCACCAGCCCTGAGCTGGGTCCCTGGCCTTGGTCCTGACAAAGCCAGCCTCACCCCATCCCCCGTTCTCCAACACTGTTCGGAGGGTAGACCCTTTGGCAAGCAGTACCCCACCCGCCCCACCCGAGCCCCAGGTTGGCTCCTGCAGGGGATGAGAACCAAGGGCCAGCCCAGCTCTCTCGCACCTGCTGTGTGACCTTGGGTCAGGGACAGCCTCCCAGGACCAGGGGACAAGACGTCCCCTTAATGATTTAGGCGGGGGTCCCTGTAGAGCTGCATCAACGCCCCTTCCTGCCTGGCCCCGACATCTGCGAGGTGGGCTAACAATGGAGGGAGGGGCGCGCCACGGTGCAGCCTCCACACCCCACAGCCCGGCTTTGTTCCCACATCCAATCCCCAGACTGGTAGACCCTGGGTGGGCGCGGTCAAGCCCCGCAGGGGTTGCCCAGGAGCGGCTGCGCCGATGGAGAGCCTGGTCCTGGACCAAGGTCATCTCGAGTCCAGGCCCAATCCCTCCAACAAAGGGACAGGGTGGGGCTAGGACGTCGAGGGCTGTTGGAGCAGGCTGGGGACATCGGGGCGGCTCTAGCCTCTCGAGGGACGTTCGATTCCTCCAGTGGGGGGTTCGGGCCAAGGGAATCAAGGCTGTGAGGAGAACCCCAGCCCACCCAAATCTGCCTACCCCACCCGTCTCACTCAAGGCTATGCTGCGGCCCCTAAAAAGAGGGCCACGCCCAGACAGGGCTCCCAGCTGCACCTGCGGAGGCCTGGTGGAGGAGGCGCAGGTGTGGAGGGGGCGCAGGTGTGGAGGGGGCGCAGGTGTGGAGGGGGCTGAGGCTTCGCGACTGACGTGAGCTGCGCCCCGACAGCCCGAGGTCACCTGGGCAGGGGAGGAGAGGTGCGGGCGAGAGTCCCAGGGCGGGGGCCCCGCGTCCCGGCCGCCCGGCGCGACGCTGGGCGCATCCCTTTGTTGCAGGTTCGCAGGGGCGGGGGCGGCTGGAGGTGCGGCCCGCGGGGCACGGCGCCTCCCTCCTCCCGCCCCGAGGCCCGGGACAGGCCGGGGCGCGCAGCCTCACCTTGGCCCCGATCTGGTTGCCGCACTGGCCGGCCTGGATGTGCACGATCTCCCTCATGCTGGGCGCGTCTTGCTGGCGGCTGCGGACGGGCGCTGGCGGGCCGGGCTGGCTGCTGAGGGTCGGGGACCGCGGCCGCGCGATCTTATAGCTGCGGCCCCGCCCTTCGCATCGGCTGATGTCACCGCGGGTGGCCAATCGGGAGGCGCCGCCGCAGAATCCCGCCCGGCCCGCAGGCCCCGCACCGCGCGTCCCCGCCCGCCGCGCGCAATGCGGCGCCCCTCCCGCAGCCAAGCCTCCCCCAGCGCAGGGCCGGGCGCGGTCTGGGGGCCCCCGCGCACTCGAAAGGAGGGGCTGCCTCCCAGAGGAGCTGCCTGTGGGGGCGCCGGGCTCCAGGGAGGACAATAGAAGCCCCTCTTGGCCCTGGGAACCCCGCCCCCGGCTACCCTGTCGGTTCCGCCCTTGCGACAGCCCCACCCTGCGGCTTTGTAAGGAGGGTCTTTATCCCCACGCCGGTTTAGGGACCAAGCCGCACCTTCCCAGCTCCCTGTCTTTTGGCAGAAAAGGTGCTCTGAGCTTTGCCGGTTTTGGGTGGGGGAGGTAGGTAAAGGTTGGCGCAGGCCCTGAACCCACTGAGAAGAAACAAAGCGTCCGATCAGAGCTCGGAAGGGCGCGGACACAGAGGGGTGACGGCGGCCGAAAGCGAGCTCCGTGGGTCGCCGGCTTCCGCAGTGGGGGGGCCACCTGGCCCCCTCCCGCAGGGGGCTCCGTGAAAGGCCAAAGGAGCTTTGTGGGCCCGGCCGCGCACAGCACCTGGACGTGCCACTGCCCGGTGCGCATCCGTGTCAGGAATTGTCACAAGGACGCACAAGCCAGGCAAGAACCCGGCCAGGGTGGGGGAGGGTGGGCAGCGGCTTCTATCTGACTCACTCTCTGATGTCGGAGAATGCTGCAGGGGGGCCTCAGGGGAACAACTGGAGATGCGTCTACTGGTCAGAGAAGAAGGGAGGGAGGGAAGGGCTCGCCCGCACAGCACTGACCTCCTCCTGGGCCAGATATTACAGTGACACCACCTTATAACAAGGACCTTCTGATATTTCAGTAACAAAAATCCTTCAGGAAGGGTCTGACAGTGCACAATGCACAGACGACCCCCCGTCCCCAAATCAGCATTCACTTCACACAATGAGCAGCTGCAAACCCTCCTGTGGACGCCTGTGTCCGGTCTGTGTGCACAGGACTGTGTGGGTGGCATGGCCTTGTCCCTGTCTCTCTCTTTTCTCTCAAGAAGCTCTCCAGTTCGGAAAGTCGAGAAATGGATCTTTTGTTCTCAAGATATGCCCCTCCCTGCCCCACAGTGTGCTCAAGTGGCTGTGGCTGGGGTCTAGCTGCCTGGAGTTCCTCCCTGTCCCTGTTCAAGGGAGTCCCGGGTGAGCGTCTGGGTGCCTGCCTGTCTCCATGAGGGAAGTTTTGCAGCCTCAGGCCAGCCAACCCCTGCTCCATCCTCAGAGAGCTCTGGTGCCAGGCTGAAGGCTGACTCACCGTCCGGTCTCCCAGCACAGGCGGGCCCTGCCAGGAAGCAGCTCCCAGTTCTGAGGCCGGCAGTCAGGGCTGGAGCTGACGCAGGGGTGGGGCTGGCCAGGGGGCTGCTGACTGGGCCTGCCTAGGAGTTGGCTGATGGCAGCCCTGCAGCCTCCACTGAGCCTGTTCCGGAAAGGGGGTGACTGAGTGCTCAGCGTCTGCAGAGGAAATGGAGTTGGTCTCTTCAGCGAGATGCCCAGGTTTCAGCAGAGGGATGGCCCAGGGGCTCCACTGCTCCCTAGCACCAGGCAGCATAGTTCATTCCCAGGGGACTTATCCGCCGCTGGGCCTCTGCCTCATCCTCATCTTCAGAGGCCTCACATCCAGCACTTCCCAGGACTGGCTCAACACAGACCACCCCCGACCCCCACCCCACCTGCCCACTCCCAGAATGGCAATGCTGGACAGACAGCAGACCCAGCCCCCAGCCCGCCTGCACTGAGCCCCCTTCCAGGCATCTCAGAGTGACCAGGGATGGTCCCATTCACGGCTCATCACGGCTGGAGGGACTCAGGGCCAGGGCCAGCAAAGGAGTGTGCCTGGCTGAGGTCACCTGTGGTCACATGGAGGGCTGGGCACCCACCTTTCCTGCAGCTGGGACAGTGTCAGAGTGGAGGGGCTGGGGCCCTGCTGCACCTGCTCCTCATTCCTCTAGGCTGGGGTTTGTAAGCACGGAGAGAAACCTGAGAAGCAGGGTCAGCGCAAGCCTGGTTGGGACCTCCACACTCCCCAGGCGTTCAAGGCCTCTGGGGCTGTGGCTTCCTCACCTGGGGAGGCAGCCACGTTTTCCAGGACTCCTTTCTTCCTGGACTCTCTTGACTCTCATCCCTGCCCACCTTTCCCTCCCCTACCCCTCCACCCGCAAACTTGAAGCACTTTCTGGAAGGGGCTAAGGTGGGTGATGCTGAGTCACATTTATTACCAGACTTTCCTGGCCCCGTGCTCCCAGGCACTGGTCACTGAGTCAGGCATTTGCCAGGGCTGTCTGCCTGGGTGACTGCTGCAGGAAAGCAGGCTGAGGCCCCAGTTCCCAGTCTGAGCCTTAGAACCAGTGCTCAGGAGGGCTCAGCCCCACACCACTTGTGAGGTTTCTGCAAACCTGGTCCCTTGGCTTGAGGCAGGGATTTCACTTCCTTTGGCAGAAGCCATTGCATGACTGTAGCTGAAGCTTTCTGGTCACAAAGTCACTTCTCCTGGGGCTGTTGTGGGAGTAGCTCTTGGCACACTCTTCCACCCAGAGCCTCCACATCCCAGCTGACGAGGGCACAGGTCCTGAGGTTGGCAGCAAAGATGGGGTGGGGTGGATGCCCATTGGAGCAGGTGGAGTGCCCCGGGAGTGGGAGGAGAATGTCTCTTCAGGAGCCTGAGGTCGGCCCCTGGTGCCCAGAGCCTGAGGCCTCACAACCTCCCCATGTCCTCCTCCGTTACCCACGACTGCTGGTGAGAAGTCCTGCCTGGAGTTTTGCAGGGACCCCTCTCCCTGGTCCCAGAAGGGTCCATGCTTCAACACCTTCAGAGGTCAGTCCATCCTCTTTGACAAATGGGGACCAGGGAGGTAAGGGACTGCCCAGGGTCACACAGAAACCAGGCCACACAATATCACCACCTCCCTCTGCCCAGCACGCTGAAAGCTGCCCGTGCCGCGCTCACCAGGAGCACAGCAGCACCTCCTTGAGCGTCCTGCGGAGCTCCTGGCTGCGGAAGGCGTAGATGAGGGGGTCAATGATGGCATTGCAGATGATGAGGGCGAGAAAGAGGTTGAAGTTCTTGAAGATGCAGCTGCAGGTGGGGTGCTGGGGGCAGAGGACAATGAGTGTGAGATGCAGGAAGAAGGGGCCCCAGCAGAGGAAGAAAATACCCAGCAGGATGGTGAGGGTGGCAGCGCCTTTGAGGCCAAAGCCCTGGTGGGCCAGACGCTGCCTCTTGTGGAGCCGGGCAATGCCCTGGGCGTGCTGGCAGGCCCGGGCCAGCATGTGGACGTACAGCACAGCCATGAGTACCAGCATGGCCAGGAAGAAGACCACGAGGCACAGCAGGACGGCCGTGTGGTCGTAGTAGGCAATGAAGAGCGTGCTGCAGAGGACACTGGCCACCCAGATGGCTGCGATGGCTCGCCGTGCCCGCGGCAACGTCACAATGCTGTGGTAGCGCAGTGCGTAGAAGATGGAGATGTAGCGGTCCACGGCAATGGCGCCCAGGAAGCAGAGGCTGGACAGCATGGAGCTGCAGGTGATCACGTCAATGACATTGTCCAGCTGCTGCACCACGGCAGCCCGGGCCACCAGTGCACCGGCCTCCAGCAGGAGGGTGACGGCCGTCTCCAGCATGTTGCTCCCGCTCACCAGCAGGTCTGACAGGGCCAGGCAGCAGATGAAGCAGTACATGGGTGAGTGGAGGTTCCGGTTCTTGGCAATGGCGGTCACCACCAGCACGTTCTCCACCAAGCTCACCAGCCCCAAGCTGAGAAAGAGCCCGTCAGGGATGGACACCTCTCGGCACCGGGCTCCTGTCTGGTTGGCAGCCAGCCCCAGGTGGGGGGTGGCTGTGGGGGTGGAGTTCAGGGAGCCCAGCAGTCTTCTCTGGGATCCCTGCACAGGCATAGTCCTGTTCAGGAAGCAGGAAGGGGTCACTGGAGGCCCCCAGGTCCCCACAGGTCTCCCCCTCCAGGTGTCCTGCTTAGCTCATGGTGCTGCCAGGGGGCCTTGGGTATCCCCCATGCCTGCCTCCGTCCATCTGGGCACCCCCAGATCTGCCCTCACACTCACCCTCTCCCTGGCTGGACAGGTCAGTCCAGGCATGGCCCAGCCAGTCCAGACACCTCCTGGCATCAACCCTCTGGGCTCAAGGCATCTCACAACCAGTGTGGACAAGCCTGGTCCTCAGCTCCCTCCCTGCCTCTTCCCTGGTGGCTGCTCAGGTCCCCAGGACATTTCAACACCTCTGGCCCCCTCCTGGCCTCTGTCTCCTGCCTCCCTGGACCAGGGTTGGGCTGAGGTCCTGGGAAGAATGGAGCCTTTCTCTGCATTTTTAAAAGTCATCCTCGGAGCCCCTCCCACTGAGGGCAGGCACATGATGGGCACGTGGCAGGGGCGTGAGCGCCCACCACGGCCCGCCTGCCACCAGGCGGTGCGCAGCACCCCGGGGGTCTGTCATGTAGCATATCTCCCTTACGTTAAAAAACACCACAGTCTGTCCTGGTCACCAGGGACCCCACCTGGCCTCCCCTCTAGGAGTCCGGGGCTTCCCTGGGACCTGTCCCCTCCAGAGGCTCCTCTGCCTCAATCACTGGCCATGGATGGCACCCCTAGGCCCCACCCCTCCCCACGTCAGCAGCTCAATGAGGACAGGGCACCCTCTGCTCTCAGCCAAAGCACGCATGGGGCAGCAACTCAGCTGTCAACGTTCATGGCAGATTTGGGGGCGGGACCAGGGAGAACTTTCCCATAATTAAAGTTCTGGAAACTGCGTGAGCCTGCAGGAACTGCACATCGCTGGGGGTGAGGGGGCTTCCGGCCGCGGCAGAGCGTGAAACGGCCCAATGCTAGTGAGCCCCAGAGGAGTCGGTGCTTTTAGGCATCTCACAGAGGCTGAGGCCACTCTGGCCCCTGCCCCCAAGGGCCCAGCCTCGCCCAGCCAGAGTAGCGACCCCCTGAGCTGCAGCCCTGGGGCTGGGGGTGTCGCTTCCTGGGAGCGGACGGGCTGGGGGCACCCTGGTGAGGTCCTCAGGACCCTCCAGTCATCTCACTCATCCTCACAGGGGCACCCGGGACGCCGCTCCCGCCCTCCCCGCGCGGCGCCCCATTTCCGCTGTGGAAGGCACCACAGGCCCTGCCCCAAGAGCCACATCAAAGGCAGACCTCTGGCCTCCAGCCAGCGCTCGCACGTGGTGCTCTGCAGGGGTTCACAGCAGGCAGGCATGGCCCGAGACCCAGCAGGGGCGGTGGGGAGGGCCACGGCACCCAGCGCAGGCATCTTCCTGGGTTCACTCCAGGGCGTTCCCAGCACTTCCTCGCTGAGACTGTGCTGACAGCCTCTGTGCTGACAAAAAATCTTCTGAAGGTGGAAGCGGGAGGGGGATGGAATTATTCACCCCATTTACAGGTGCAGAGAAGGAGGCAACGGCGCAGGCGCCGCCCGCGTCAGGGTGTTCAGTGTTTGCATCTGTGATGTTCGAGTTAAAATCCATCCGGTCTCTGGCCCGACTGCCAATCTCTGACCATGAAACGCTCACACCACTCGCAAGCCACCTCCGTGAGCACATTATCATTCATATTTACTGATTCAGTAAATATTACTCACTTGTTACATCTGCATTTTACAGTTTATAAATCTTTATTTTTGCTTTGAAATTTTTTATTATTGATGGGTGTGGTGGCTCACGCCTGTCATCCCAGCACTTTGGGAGCCCAAGGCGGGTGGATCACCTGAGGTCAGGAGTTCGAGACCAGCCTGGCCGACACTGTGAAACCCCATCTCTACTAAAAATACAAAAATTAGCCAGGCGTGGTGGTGGGCGCCTGTAATTCCAGTTACTCGGGAGGCTGAGGCAGGAGAATCGGGAGGCTGAGGCTTGAACGCAGGAGGTGGACGTTGTCGTGAGCTGAGATTGTGCCACTGCACTCCAGCCTGGGCAACAAGAGCAAAACTGTCTCAAAAAAACCCCAAAAATCATTATTGCCAGGCACAGTGGCTCACCCCTGTAATCCCAGCACTTTGGGAGGCTGAGACGGGCGGGTCTGAGGTCAGGAGTTCAAGACCAGCCTGGTTAATATGGTGAAACCTCATCTCTAATAAAAATAAAAAAATTAGCCGGGTGTGGTGGCGGGCGCCTGCAGTCCCAGCTACTCGAAGGCTGAGGCAGAATTGCTTGAACCCAGGAGGCGGAGGTTGTAGTGAGCCGAGATCACACCACTGCACTCCAGCCTGGGAAACAGAGAGAGATTCAGACTCAAAAAAAAAAAAAAAAGTGTGTGTGTGTGTGTGTGTATATATATAATTTTTATTTACTTATTTGAGACACAGTTTCACTCTGTTGCCCAGGCTGGAGTGTAGTGGTGCATTCTCGGCTCACTACAACCTCTGCCTCCTGGATTCAAGTGATACCCATGCCTCAGCCTCCCGAGTAGCTGGGACTGCAGGCGCCCGCCACCACACTCGGCTAATTTTGGTATTTTTAGTAGAGATGTGATTTCACCATGTTGACCAGGCTGGTCTTGAACTCCTGGCCTCAGGTGATCTGCCCGCCTCAGCCTCCCAAAATGCTGAGATTACAGGGGTGAGCCCCCACACCCCGTCTGCTTTAAATTTTTTTTTTTTTTTTTTGAGATGAAGTCTCGCCGTCACCCAGGCTGTAGTGCAGTGGCATGATCTCGGCTCACTGTAGCCTCCACCTAACGGGTTCAAGCAATTCTCCTGCCTCAGCCTCCCGAGTAGCTGAGACTACAGGCGCCCGCCACCATACCCGGCTAATTTTTTTGTTTTGTTTTGTTTTGTTTTTTGAGACGGAGTCTCGCTCTGTCGCCCAGGCTGGAGTGCAGTGGCGTGATCTCGGCTCACTGCAAGCTCCGCCTCCTGGGTTTACGCCATTCTCCTGCCTCAGCCTCCTGAGTAGCTGGGACTATAGGCGCCCGCCACCGCGCCCGGCTAATTTTTTGTATTTTTAGTAGAGACGGGGTTTCACCGTGGTCTCGATCTCCTGACCTTGTGATCCGCCCGCCTCAGCCTCCCAAAGTGCTGGGATTACAGGCGTGAGCCACCGCGCCCGGCCTACCCGGCTAATTTTTGTATTTTTTTTTAGTAGAGACGGGGTTTCACCATGTTGACCAGGATAGTCTCGATCTCCTGACCTCGTGATCCTCCCACCTCAGCCTACCAAAGTGCTGGGATTATAGGTGTGGATCACCATGCCCGGCCTAAAAAATATATATATATATATATATATATTTTTAGACAGAGTCTTGTTCTGTCACCCAGGCTGGAGTGCAGTGGCGCGATCTCAGCTCACGGCAAGCTTCACCTCCTGGGTTCACACCATTCTCCTGCCTCAGCCTCCCGAGTGGCTGAGACTACAGGGGCCCGCCACCATCCCCGGCTAATTTTTTGTATCTTTAGTAGAGACGGGGTTTCACCATGTCAGCCAGGATGGTCTTGAACTCCTGACCTCATGATCCGCCCGCCTCCGGCCTCCCAAAGTGCTGGAATTACAGGCGTGAGTCACTGCGCCCGGCCCTAAAATCTTTTAATTGAGGTACAACATACATAAAAATGCACCAATGATAAATATGCAGGGTGAGGGATGCCTGACCTGAACCAGCCACATAAGTAGCAGCAGACCAACAGACAAAGCGTTCCCACCCGGAACGGCCCCCGCGAGTCGCTGCCGGCCCATCTGGCCCATGACGTGAATGGGGTCGCAGCTACTCTCTCTGGCTGAGGTGCACCCATGCCGGTGGCTGCAATCCTCTGCCTCAGACTGTGGTGTCCACGGTGTGAACAGACCACGTGGCATCTGGTGGCTTCAGACTCCCTATCAACAACTGTTGCTGGGAGATTCTTGTACCATCTGACGGACACAGGCGCATCTGCGGAGTGCACCCGGGAGACACGGGCAGGGACGTATCTTCAGCTTTGGGAGGCCTGTTTCTGGTGGCACACGCAGCCCTAGGCTGCTCAGAGGGGACAGCGCGCTCTGCCCACACCGCCACAGGACCTGGTGCCTGGCCGCAGCCACATGGCCTCGGCCTCAGTCCAGCCTTTTGCCTCCCATGCCCTTTGCCCCTCACGCTGTGCTTCCAGCCTAAACACAGGGCAGAGATGGGTCCCAGGGTGTGCGGAGGCCGAGCCTGCCTGGGGAAGGAAGGCGGCTCCATTGGTGTGAGGGCCCCAGGAGGCCCCCAACGTCCACAGCACCTCACAGACCCAGACCCCACTCACTGCTGGCCACGAGCCGGTGAGCAGCCCCTGCCCCAGAGCACTGTGACCTCACATTACAAGGACATTCGTGTTTGCAGCTCCATAATGAGGCCTTTGAGACAGACGGCGGTTAACCCCAGCCTCCGCGCCACCACCCAACCCGGGACTTGAAAGGTCATGAGAATTGGGCAGCCTTTTTCCTGCCAAGAGGCAGCTGGAGGGCATCGGAAGTGGGGTGACCCTGCCACAGGACTCCCACTGTGGGTTCTCACTGGATGTGCCTGTTGGGGGCTTTGTGGGAAGATGAGGCACAGCTGAGCTGGAAAAAGTCAACTTTTTGATGCGTTATGGTCATGGGGGAGATAAATTAGCCTCGGGATGATCTGTGATTAGATGAAATCCCACAGCTAATCCCATCTCAATTTTGATCTCTTAGTGCCCCTGGAAACATTGCGTGTTGAACGGCCGGAAGATGCTTGGGGCTGGCCCATCCGCTCACCAGGGTCCCCCCACGGGCAGAGGCACTGTTCCTCTGTTCCTGTAGAGCACTTTCCTCCAGCTCATGGCCAGAGGTAAGCGGGGTCTGGGTCTGTGAGGTGTTGTGGACATTGGGGGCCTTCTGGGGCCCTCACACCAACGGAGCCGTCTTCCTTCTCCAGCTTTGGGAGACCTCTTCAAACTGGCAGACCTGAGGCAGCGCTTCTGGACCAGCGCCCGCGAGGAGAACGCAGACGCTTTCCTGCGTTTATTCAGTGTCTGGCATCCAGGGCCTGCAACACACACAGGCACGTACACATACACACACAAGCACACACAGGCACGCACACACACACACACAAGCACGTACACATACACACACAAGCACACACAGGCACGCACACATACACACACAAGCACACACAGGCACGCACACACACGCACAGGCATGTACACATACACACACAAGCACACACAGGCACGCACACATACACACACAAGCACACACAGGCATGCACACACACGCGCAGGCATGTACACATACACACAAGCACGCACATAGGCACGTACACATACACACACAAGCACACACAGGCACGCACACACGCGCAGGCATGTACACATACACACACAGGCACACACACACAGGCACACACACACGCAGGCATGTACACATACACACACAGGCATGCACACACAGGCACACACACACGCAGGCATGTACACATACACACAAGCACGCACAGGCACACACACACGCGCGCAGACACATCTGCTCAATGTGTGCCCAAGGGCTGCGGGGGAAGCATCTCTGGCCCAGGGAGTGGCCTGTCCAGCTGCGGCCACGGACATGGAGGCGGAGGTCACTGCCGGACCAATGGTCCCACCGTGGTGGGCTCCAGTACAGCTTCCCCAGGACAGCCGGACCCACAGCCGGTCTCAGCCCTTGGTTTAGGGGCCGTTTCCTTTGACCTTGGGGGTGGGGGTGTGGGAGGTGGCAAGCAGGGTTTCTCGTGGGCCTGCCCGTGGTACCTGTGTTAAAGACTCTGGGGGGTTCTGGCTCGGTGGAAAAGGGCCCAGCTGGGGAGTCACTTGTGCCTCAGCCTCTCGCTGGGCTGAGCAGGGCCAAGGGAGGAAGCAGGATCCAGCATTCCTCCCCACACGCATGGCAGAGGTTACGTCTTCAGTCTTTCAGATCTCACGGTCACTGGAACTAGGCTCAGCTGCAGGTCGTGACAGAAACCCCAGCACCACGGCCAAGGCGTCAGTGATCCAGCCGTCTCTCAGGACAGCAGGCCTGGGCTCAGCCTCTGCTGCACCGTCCCTGGAACACCAGCTGTTCTTTGACTCCCAACCGTAGGGGGCCTGCTGCAGCTCCAAACGTCACATCCCCATCTGGGGGGACTCAAGGCATCTGGAATGGAAAAGGCAGGGGGCCCAGCTCTCCTTGCTTGCCTGTCACTTTCAGAGAAGACTGAAGACTCTAGCAGACCCCACGTCTCGATGGGAGCAGCTCACTACAGGCCACCCTGGCTGTGGAGGGTGGGGACCTAGGGCAGACTGGGGTTGTCCTGACCATCTTCCCTCGAGCTGAGTGCAGATCCCACAACAAATCTAGTTATGTTGGCATGGAAAAAAGGGTAGGTGGGACACCAGGAAGACCAGTCTGTGCTCCCCACAGGCTCCTGCTGACCACAAACATCACTCACTCACTACAGAGAGGAACAAGGCCACAGCATCAACTCCCCGCGCCCATGACCTCTTCCTGCAGAGCCTGGGGCTGTCACAGCTGGGACCTCAGTGCACCACTCCTAGAAACGGCCAGCACAGGGCCAGAGCTGCACCCTCAGGCCCGCGTCTGAGATGGGCACACATGGCTCAGCCCTCAGGCCGACTCTTGTCATGGACAGTGGGCCCTCGTCGTTCTGGGGAGGGTCCTGCACCCTAAGCTCCGGCCCAGGAAATGCTGAGCAGAGTCAGGAGACACCAGGAACTGCCAAAAGGATGAACTCACAGGCCTCGGCAAGCTCCAAGTTAGATGATTATACAGTGATGGGGCTTTCTGGGAGGTGGGTACAGCTGGGGCTGGAACCTGTTTCCTGCCCCACTGGCCGCCCTAGAGCCTTGGGCAGCCCCTCGTGTCTGCTGCCCCCTAAGGGTAAAAGATCGGGGTGGTGAAGGGTGCCAGGAGACAGGACCCCTCCTGCAGCTGTAACACCTCGGTGTTCTCGATCCTTCCAGAACCACGCTGGCTTCTGATTCTGTCTGGCTGCAGCCTCCGCCCCTCCTGCAGCTGCAGCACCGTAGGACTATGGGATGCACCGGTTCTGTGCACTATCAGTCAGCTGTGCTAGGACTGGCTCCAGCTAAGCCCTCCCCCCAGACTGGGGTCTTGGTCTGAGTGGTCCATTCACCCCAGACTGTCCCCTAATCTTTGCCACATGGGCCCTCAGAGCTGCCCTGGGCACTTTTCTTTGCAAAACATGCTTCTGGGGCTTCACCTTCAATTCTGGGCACTGCCCTCAAGTTCTCTAATAAAATTATTTTGGCCGGGTGCAGTGGCTCGCGGATGTAATCCCAGCACTTTGGGAGGCCGGGGTGGGTGTATCATGAGGTCAAGAGATTGAGACCGTCCTGGCCAACACGGATGAAACCCCGTCTCTACTAAAAAAATACAAAAAACTAGCCGGGCGAGGTGGCGGCGCCTGTAGTCCCAGCTACTTGGGAGGCTGAGGCATGAGAATGGCGTGAACCCGGGAGGCAGAGGTTGCAGTGAGCTGAGATCGCGCCACTGCACTCCAGCCTGGCGACAGAGTGAGACTCCGTCTCAAAAAAAAAAAGAAAAAGAAAAAAGAAAACTATTTTGTAAGATTCAACAGATGGTGGCCTCCAGCCATAGGACCCAACATGGCCGCCCCACCTGCTGGAGGAACAAGACTGAAGGCCACACAGACGCCTCCGCTCCAGTCCCAACACGAAACCCTCTACCAACAAGGAAGGCAGCTCTGTCAACGACTCCTGAGCAAGTTCAAGGAGGACGTGCACCCAGGGCGTGGGACTCCTTCTCCACCTGTACCCAGATTCTGGGAGCACAGGAAGCACGTGGTCTGGGCCCCACCTCACCCACAGGCCACTGGGAGGAGACTGGACTGAGTGTGATTCGAATCCGAGGGACAGGACGGCGCTCAGTGCCCAGGAAAGACGAACGTGCGGACAGCAGAGCGTGACACATTTACATTTATAGGAGAAACAGCGACCAGGTCAGCGATACAGTCGGCATCTCGCCCATTTACATTTATAGGAGAAACAGCGACCAGGTCAGCGATACAGTCGGCGTCTCTACTTCAGGGAACTGACCGATTCTGACCAGCACAGAAATCAGCAACATCATTACGGCTTTCAGGCACCTCTGCGGACGCTCAGTCCCACTCCCCCTCCCCGTCCGCGTCGTCCTCATGCGGTGCCTCTAGGTCGTTGAGGTGGAAGTTGGCCATCATGTCGCGCACGGCCAGCATCAGCCTGTTCAGGCCCTGGTTGCGGTTCAGACCCCCAGCCACTCCTTCCTCGGGCCTCTCTCCCTGCAGCAATGGGACATGTCTGAACCGGGGGCTATCTGTGCTGGGACTAGGGGCCCAGGGCCCAAGCAGGAAGGCATTGTGGAGCCTAGCACCGGGCCCCGAACCCTCCCCAGGTCTCTGTGAGGAGACGAAGCTCTGAAAACCAAACGTCGCGTCTAGCCAAGCCAGGCCCAGAGAGTGGGGTCAAGCTGGGCTGACTCATGGGCCCTGCATGTGCTACCATCTGGGCAGGTCCCAATTTCCCCGGCAGAATGGGCACCCCGCTGGCACAATGCAGCCTTGGTCCTTCCCTGCTCCCTGTGCCAGCTGGCACAGTCCTGGTTCAAGGAGGGCTCCAGACGTTCGCACTGGCCTGGATACGCCCGAGCCCACTGGGAGGCAGGGCTGGGACGAGCTCAACCTACCTCCACAGTATAGTTTGGTAACAGTGACCTAAAGAAGAGTGCGATCGTGTTTCCGTGGCTGACGGGACTCAGCCTGAAAGACAAAGTCAAGAAACGTCGGAAATGACACTGAACTGAGACTCGTGGGACCCAACCCAGCCCACGGGGCTGCCTGCCAGCTGCCTCCTCGCAGGGACACGGGGGGCCCCACCAGGGGCAGAGCAGCAGCAGCTGAGCACAGGCCCTGGAGTCCTACAATGCGGAGATCAGGGCCCTGGGTGGGCAGGAGGCTTCCTTATCCGCTTAGGGTGGAGTCGGGGCCAGCGGCAACAGGATGAGGGAGACCGACGCAGCTAAGGCAGGCACGGGGTCCAGAGCGAGGCTCCCACAGCCACCATCGGCCACCGCACAGGTGCCTTGCTTTTCAGAAAAGCTGTAGTTTCAATGTCTCCTTCAGCACCGAAGCTTTGAGAGCACACACTCCTTATGCAAAGGCAGAAGTGTCCAGGGCCATGTTAAGTGGAGACTCTCCTGGTGCAAAGGGCTCTACAGGACGCTGAGCAGCCCAGGCCTAAGGAGCTCTAGGGAGGGCGAAAGCCTGGGGTCCACGGGGAGGGAGGCAGCAAAGAGCTGTAATTCGTCTATGCTACCACACCCTACCAGCAGGAGCAGTCCACAAAGACCACTGTGAGGGCGATGGGGCCTGGGTAAGGCAAGTACTTTCCAGCCCAGAAGGAAAGGTAAAAAGCCTTTCAGCGACCCAGATTCTGAAAGCCAGACATGCCGGCAGCCTGGGCGTCGGCTTGGACCCGCCCCCAGCCCTCCTGCCCCCGGCCCTCCTGCCCCGAAGCCCTGCTCTCCTGGCCTGGCCATGGGGCCTGCTTTTGTTCTCTCAACGTGCTGTGTGCTCTGCTCCTGCCACAGCGCCTTGGCGCATAGTGACTCTGCTGTGGAACACGCCCCGAGCCTGGTGAGGGCACGGTCATCCTCTGCGTCTCGGCACACCCACCCCTCCTTCCTCCAAAGACCTTACTGGAGTGTTTTTTTTTTTTGAGGCGGAGTCTTCACTCTGTCGCCCAGGCTGGAGTGCAGTGGCACCATCTCGGCTCACTGCAAGCTCCGCCTCCCGGGTTCGCGCCATTCTCCTGCCTCAGCCTCCGGAGTAGCTGGGACTACAGGCGCCCGCCACCGCGCCCGGCTAATTTTTTGTATTTTAGTAGAGATGGGGTTTCACCGTGTTAGCCAGGATGGTCTCGATCTACTGACCTCGTGATCCGCCCGCCTCGGCCTCCCAAAGTGCAGGGATTACAGGCGTGAGCCACTGCGCCCCGGCCTTTTTTTTTTTTGAGATGGAGTCACTTTCTCCAGGCTGAAGTGCGGGGGCGTGATCTCAGCTCACTGCAAGCTCCACCTCCCAGGTTCCAACAATTCTCCTGCCTCAGCCTCCCGAGTAGCTGGGACTACACCTGCCACCAAGCCTGGCTACTTTTTTTGTATTTTAGTAGAGACGGGTTTTCATCACGTTGGCCAGGATAGTCTCGATCTCTTGACCTTGTGATTCGCCCACCTTGGCCTCCCAAACTGCTGGAATTACAGGATTACAGGTGTGAGTCACCACACCCGGACGGCTATATTTTTTTTTTTTTTTTTTTTTTTTTTGAGACGGAGTTTTGCTCTTTTTGCCCAGGTTGGAGTGCAATGGCACAATCTCAGCTCACCGCAACCTCCGCCTCCCGGGTTCAAGCGATTCTCCTGCCTCAGCCTCTCGAGTAGCTGGGATTACAGGCGTGCGCCACCACGCCTGGCTAATTTTTGCATTTTTAGTAGAGACGCAGTTTATCCATGTTGGTCAGGCTGGTCTTGAACTCCCGACCTCAGGTGATCCACTGCCTCGGCCTCCCAAAGTGCTGGGATTACAGGCGTGAGCCACCGCGCCCGGCCTTGATATCTGTATTTTTAGTTGAGACAGGGTTTCGCCATGTTGGCCAGGCTGGTGCAGTTTTGATTTTATGTTTATGTCTAGATTCCAAAGTTAATGTGTTTTCCCCACATCACTGCACACCTGCTTCCTTCCACTGTGTCACTCGCACCTTACAGAGGCTGACACGCAAGCACCCGTGCGTTCGATGGAGACGGGAAGGAACGCGGCCTGCAAACGCAGAGCTGTGACTCCCAAATAACACTGTTCCTCTCCCTTCTCGTGAGGGGGAAGACCCACTGAACCCTGCGCCCGTCTCCTAGCACCTGGGTCCGAAGGAGGCAGCCAGTCCCCGTGATCCCTGAAGCCCCGACCTCAGAGCTGGGAGGTGGCAGCTGGGAGGTGGGAGGAGGGAGCTGGGAGGTGGCAGCTGGGAGCAGCGAGGTGGGAGCTGGGAGGTGGCAGCTGGGAGCAGCGAGGTGGGAGCTGGGAGGTGGGAGCTGGGAGGTGGCAGCTGGGAGCAGCGAGGTGGGAGCTGGGAGGTGGGAGGTGGCAGCTGGGAGGTGGGAGGTGGGAGGTGGGAGGAGGGAGGTGGGAGGTGGGAGGAGGGAGGTGGGAGGTGGGAGGAGGGAGGTGGGAGGTGGGAGAGGAGGTGGGAGGGGAGGTGGGAGGTGGGAGGTGGGAGGAGGGAGGTGGGAAGAGGGAGGTGGGAGGTGGGAGAGGAGGTGGGAGGGGAGGTGGGAGGTGGGAGGTGGGAGGAGGGAGGTGGGAAGAGGGAGGTGGGAGGTGGGAGGGGAGGTGGGAGGTGGGAGCAGCGAGGTGGGAGCTGGGAGGTGGGAGGTGGGAGGAGGGAGGTGGGAGGAGGGAGGTGGGAGGTCGGAGGGGAGGTGGGAGGTGGGAGGAGGGAGGTGGGAGGAGGGAGGTGGGAGGTCGGAGGGGAGGTGGGAGGTGGGAGGAGGGAGGTGGGAGGAGGGAGGTGGGAGGTTGGAGGGGAGGTGGGAGGAGGGAGGTGGCAGCTGGGAGGTGGCAGCTAGGAGCAGCGAGGTGGGAGCTGGGAGGTGGGAGGTGGGAGGGGAGGTGGGAGGAGGGAGGTGGGAGCTGGGAGGGGAGGTGGGAGGAAGGAGGAGCAAGGTGGGAGGTGGGAGGTGGGAGCAGCGAGGTGGGAGCTGGGAGGTGGGAGGGGAGGTGGGAGGTAGGAGGAGGGAGGTGGGAGCTGGGAGCTAGAAGGTGGAAGCTGGGAGGTGGGAGGTGGGAGGGGAGGTGGGAGGTGGGAGGAGGGAGGTGGGAGGGGAGGTGAGAAGAAGGAGGAGGGAGCTGGGAGCTGGGAGCTGGAAGGTGGAAGCTGGGAGGTGGGAGGTGGGAGCATCGAGGTGGGAGCTGGGAGGTGGGAGGGGAGGTGGGAGGTGGGAGCAGCGAGGTGGGAGCTGGGAGGTGGGAGGGGAGGTGGGAGGTGGGAGGAGGGAGGTGGGAGCTGGGAGGTGGGAGGTGGGAGGAGGGAGGTGGGAGCTGGGAGGTGGGAGGTGGGAGGAGGGAGGTGGGAGCTGGGAGGTGGGAGGTGGGAGGAGGGAGGTGGGAGCTGGGAGGTGGGAGGTGGGAGGGGAGGTGGGAGGGAGGAGGAGCAAGGTGGGAGAAGGGAGGAGGGAGGTGGGAGGGGATGTGAGAGGAAGGAGGAGGGAGGTGGAAGGAGGGAGGTGGAAGGAAGGAGATGGGAGGTGGGAGCTGGGAGGAGGGAGGTACCTCTCCGGCCTGACGTAGGAGTAGATTGTGTCCGAAGGAGGCAGAGGGTCAAACCCCATCACAGACTGCGTGGTCACATCCTTCAGAAAGGGACACAAAACGAAGATGCTACGCATGCTGCCGGGGGGCCTCTGCCTCTCCCAGCAGAGTCCTTCAGTCGACTCCAGCGTGGACTGGATGCATCTGCTGAGAGATAGCCACAGAGTCTGACAGAAACGGCTGTGCTTTTTGTACCAACGAGCTTTGGGTGAGGGTGGGACAGTCCTTCTGCCACCAGGACACTCACGGGAGTCGAGGTGAACCTGCGAGGCGTCTGCCCTGCACACCGGAGTATGTGGTGGGGAAGGAAGGGGGTCACGTGCTGCTCGCGCCTGCCAAGATCTTCACCACGTGTCAGAAGTTCTCACTTCGGCGAATGCAGGCCACGGGGACCCTGAGCCGCCCGCGGGGTGCACGGAGCTCCTGGTGCACTCGCTGCCTCGCCCCTCAGCCCCACGCACAGTGCCACGTGCTACCACTCAACTAAGAAGAGTCAGAAGCTCACAGCCCCGGACAAAGCCAGCCACGCCGGTCCTAAGGGCCCGCAGAGCAGCTGAAGTTAAACCAGGAGGCGCTAAGCTGTCCCCAGTGGACGCTCTGCGGTCCTGCGACCCTCCGACTTGCTGGTTTTCTCACTCGTTCTATCTCACCCCTTAACAACAGTATAAAATCCTTAGGTTTTGAGACAGAAACAGCACCTCCAGCATGGGAGGCGTCAGAGCGGGACTACACCCCAGCAGCTGCACCAAGCCCTCAGAAGACCACGGACGGAGCAGCTCACCAAGGTGACTTCTCAGCTCGCGCTCTGAGCCCCAAAGGATTTCTCTCTCAAAACAACAAGCACCTGAACCCTGGCTGCCAGGAAAGGAGGAGCCCCTGCGCTAGCCCCCGCCCCTGCCGTGGCAGAGCTGGGCTGCTGAGGGAGCCTGCACCACGCACGTCTGCACGTGGACCGCCCGGAGCAAAAGGGACGTTCATGTGACCGGCTTACACAAAGCTCCCATTTCAGCCTTTCTCCCTTACCGGGGGCAGGGCAGCCACAGCTTCCTTGATCTCAGAGAGGATCACATGACGGTGGATATTCCTGGGTGCACGCTGGTAGAGCACCTTCCGCCTAAGGCCGGGAAGAAACAAGGCACAGTAGATAAAGCACAGCAAATGAAATGGTAACAACCACAGCACCAGGGTCCCCACCCCCACCCAGCATTGGGCATCTCGCTGCATCTCTGGTGGCTCTGAAAACTGCACGTTTTACCATTTTACTCTCAAGCAGAGGCAGCACAGCTGGTCCTGGCCTGTGGTTAGGGACCCTCTAGGGGCCAATCCCAGCTGCAGGGCCTGTGACTCAGCCTCTTCATCCAAAGAACAAGAATGATGGGAGCCGTGGCCAGTGGCTTCTGGTGGGAATTCACTGAGCTCGTCTACATGAGAGGACACCTCGGCGTGTCACCGCTGTGACTACAGGTAGACACTGGGCCCCGCTGGAAATCGCTCTGAGAGAGAGCGGGTACAGGGAACAAAACACTCCTGTCCACGAGAATGCCCGGTCCAGTGAGGAAGCAGATACGTGGACAGGACCCATGACTGCCAGTGGCTGGGGGCACCAGCACCTCTTGGGCCCCCCGGGCACAGCCTCACGTCTGCAGCACGCAGCCTTCACTGTGGAGATGCAAATGGGTGCCACTCCCACGTGGTCCTCACTGAGCCCGGCCACACCGTGCGCAGAGCCACGGTGCTGACGCTCAAACTAGCACGGGGCCACAGGCGAACGAGACAAGAACAGGTAAGGGGCTGCCTGTCAGATGCAGATGCATCAGGGCACGAGCCTCCAAAATGTTCACACACAGGAGACTCTCTCATCTCCGCCAGTTTACCCCCAACATGCTGGTGTGACAAACTCGTCATCACCTCAGCTCATGTGGAACCACTGCACGACCAGAAGCCACCGCTCCAGCCCTCGGCACCCGGGAACAGCAGCTCGGGACTCTGTGCTGAGGACCACGGCTGCCTCCCAGGAAGCCTCTGGGACAGGCCAGGGGCTGTGTTCCATCTCGCAGGCTCCACACAGGCCCCACAGCAGCAGAGGCCAAGCTGCTCTCGCCCCTCTCGCCCGGAATCCGAGGCCCCCGTGTCTGGGATGAGGGTCCCCGAGGAGGGGGCGTGGCAGGCCTTGTGCAAACCCCTAGCTCACCGGTTCTCACAGGCTTCCACGGCAGGGTCCCCGGCGTCCACAGTTTGCAGAACCGCACGGACGTTCTCCTCCAGCCAGCTCATGGTGGCAGGCTCTTTCCAGAGAAAGTGTGACCTCCCGAGGTACAGGTTCACCAGCTGGCTCAGGGCAGGGGGCTGGCTGTGGGAGAGCAAGGCCCATGAGCAGAACCCTCTTTAGGCCAGGGCCTGCCTCGAAGCCAGCAGAGTCCCAGGGTTGGGCAGAGGGGTGGTCCAGGGAGTGCCCTGCGGCCTCGAGTGCAAGGGGGCCCCTGGGCTGCTGGCCTGAGGGCGTGGGGCTGGGGCACACAGGTATGTTTGTATTCTTTTTTTTTTTTTTTTTTTTGAGACGGTGTCTCGCTATGTCGCCCAGGGTGGAGTGCAGTGGCCGGATCTCAGCTCACTGCAAGCTCCGCCTCCCGGGTTTTTATGCCATTCTCCTGCCTCAGCCTCCCGAGTAGCCGGGACTACAGGCGCCCACCACCTCGCCCGGCTAGTTTTTTGTATTTTTTAGTAGAGATGGGGTTTCACTGTGTTAGCCAGGATGGTCTCGAACTCCTGACCTCGTGATCCGCCCGTCTCGGCCTCCCAAAGTGCTGGGATTACAGGCTTGAGCCACCGCGCCCGGCCTGTTTGTATTCTTTAGGAAGCACAACTGACTTCACAGAAATGTGAAAATGCAACCAGGGTGGGTCCACCTGTGTGCACACAGGGCGAGCCCTGGAGGTCCGCACCGGCTCCACCCCAGGGCCAGGGGGTGACCCTGCGGCGTGCGCTTTCTTCTGTGTTTGTTCCCTCTGTTTGTTTGTTTTTTGAGACAGGGTCTCGCTGTCGCCCAGGCTGGAGTGCAGGAGCAGCAACAGCTCACTGCAGCTTTGACCTCCTAGGCACAAGCCAACCTCCCACCTCGGCCTCCCAAAAAGCTGATTACAGGCGTGTCGCCACGCCCGGCACCCTCTTTATGAGCCTCGATTTTAAGCTGGAGGCTGATCACCTGGCCCACCTGGGCTTTCCCACAGAGAAGGGGGCTCCTGAGCCCTCCCATGTCAAATGATAGTCCCTGAGGCCACCGCCACAGCCCCTCCTGCCGCCGGGAGCAGGTCCCCCACGGCCTCTCGGGATGAGTGAACACAGCTCCCAGGCTCCGAACCCACAGGCACCCACAGATGAGCCCCGCCAGCCACTCTTCACCTTATTTCGGCGTTGGGTCCAAAGAAGCTGTGACTGGAAACCGTGATGTCGGGCCGCACGCTGCAGGACTCGAGCAGAGGCAGGAGGACTGCAGGGGAAGCGGAGGCTCTGTGGGGGCCCTCAGTACAAACCCAGTCACTCCCAGCCCCCGAGGTGGTAACGGACACAGTGAGGTCCTGGTCACAGACACAGCTGTTCTAAGGTGGAAGAGTGCAGGGCCAGCGGCTTGCTTCTGGGTGGCATTCTGAGTTGCTGCTGCTGGCGTGCCCAGGGTCTGAGGCTGGGGTCTCCTTCACGCCAGCCCCAAGGAGCCTCCCAGCGTCCCCATCTGCATCCAAGGGAAGATTCACCCACCACCCTCCACACACGTGGGGTTGTTTTTCTTTCTTTTGGAGACAGGGTCTCACTCTGTCGCCCAGGCTGGAGTGCAGTGGCGTGAGCTCAGCTTACTACAACCTCCACTTCCCAGGCTCAAGTTTTCTCCTGTCTCAGCCTCCTGAGTAGCTGGGATTACAGGCGCCCGCCACCGTGCCGGGTTAATTTTTGTTTTTTTTCTTTTTTTTTTTTGAGACAGAGTCTCGCTCTGTGGCCCAGGCTGGAGTGCAGTGGCGCGATCTCCACTCACTGCAAGCTCCGCCTCCCGGGTTTACGCCATTCAGCCTCCCGTGTAGCTGGGACTACAGGTGCCCGCCACCACGCCTGGCTAATTTTTTTAAAATATTTTTAGTAGAGACGGGGTTTCACTGTGTTAGCCAGGATGGTCTCAATCTCCTGACCTCGTGATCCACCCGTCTCGGCCTCCCAAAGTGCTGGGATTACAGGCGTGAGCCACCGTGCCCAGCAATTTTTGTATTTTTAGTAGAGACAGGGTTTCACCATTTTGACCAGGCTGGTCTCAAACTCCTGACTTCAGGTGATCTGCCCACCTTGGCCTCCCAAAGTGCTGGCATTACAAGCGTGAGCCACTGCACCTGGTCAGGGTTGGATGTTTTAATCTCAAACACTGGACCCCACGGCAGGCTGGCGGGAGGAGAGGCCACCTGTGCCCAGTGGAAGGGCCAGCACTGCAGGGCTGTGTCGAGGTCGGAGGCCGCCATGTGGGGGCATGGGCCCCAGGGCAGAGCCCGTTCCACCCCCAGGAATGGGCCCCAGGGCAGAGCCCGTTCCACCCCCATGCCTGCAGTGATCTCCAGTGCTCTGAGGTAAGTGGCAGTGGCTTCTTGGGAGCCCGCCTGCCTTCGAGGGAGGAGCTGACACTACAGCGTGTGAGACAGCGGCACAGCTGCCCTGTAGGACAGGGCCTCCCAGCCCCGCTCCCAGACATGGCTGCACTGGTGGACCACAGCACATGGCCAGCTGCATGCGGCCCCAGAGGAGGACAAAGGTGCTTCTCACACACAGATGAAGCTTTCAGGGTCAGTGAGCAGACTGAGGCCTGGCCAGGCCCCTCTGGTGGGCACATTTCTGCTTGTGCTAGAAGCTGCCCAACCCAACGCTGGGGGCCTGCTTGGGGCCCAGACAGAGCCCTAGAAACCCACAGAACCAGGGACGGGTTGATGCTTCCAAGGCGTTCTAACAGATGATGAGGTCACGCAGTGTGTGTGTACCAGCTGCATACAAAGAACCCTCACCCCTCACAGCCCCTCAGAGGAGCCCCGTCTTAAAGACGGATTTCACACACGCTGTCAGGCAGGGTCAGCCCCCGAGGTCTGCCCAGGTGGCAGCCTCACTGTGCCCGCCACATGTGTGTGGATCGAGGCTACCCAGATGCAGTCAGGGCTCAGGGGCTGTGCAGGCTGAGTCTGTGTGGACGGCACAGGCCTCCGTTCTGCATCCCAGCATGGTACTGAGCACAACTCTCTCGGCCATGCCTGGGCACTGCCGAGACCTTCCTCTGCTTTGTTCTCCTCCCCAGCACTGGCACAATCCCATGCCCGGCACCGCCCAGCCAGCTCTGTCTCTGCGCTCTAGAACACAAGCCCCACGGGGGTCAGGACGCCTGCCACCTCCTCGCGCCTGGCGTGGCATGCAGCGGGTTCGGAGATGAGCCGATCATCTTTCAGGTTTGGTAGGGCAGGTTTGCAGGCCCTACCAGAGAATGCATATTTCTGTAGGTGTGGGGAAGGACTGGGACCTGGCCTCCCCCATGGCTGGACACACCCCTACCCCAGGCCAGACGCGGCACCCACCTCCGGGGAACATGGTGAGCGCCTGCTGTATCAAGAGAGATGCCTTCTCCCTGGCAGAGCTCCGCTCGTGCTCAGGGAGGTCTGTCTGCTGGCTCAGCAGGAAATACGCCAGTGGAACGGAGAAGGCAAAATTTGGGAGCTGGGACAGGTTCCGATGAGCCTACGGGGGATGAAGCAACAGTGTGGAGGGAGCCTTAAGTCAAAGACAAAACACGTCAGTCTGCAGACGCGCTGACGACACCAATGAGCCGTACCCAGAGCAGGTATATTCTGCGGCAACACGGGGGCCTTTTTCCAACTCAGCATGAAGATAACTTAAAACATCCACCCGGGGGCTTTCCGCGAAGAAGAGACAGAGGACATGGGAGCACCTGAGGAGCAGACTGCGCGGGAGTGCGGAGGCTGTGGGGAGCGAGGGTCCCACCTGCCCCAGGCGCTCCTCTTCGAAGCTCAGCGTCAATATTCTCAATGTGGAAAATTTACAAAGACAAGAGCAGCCCACCTCGCGCGCGTCTCCGAGAACAGCCCACCTCGCGCGCGTCTCCGAGAACAGCCCACCGGGCGCGAGTCTCCGGGAGCAGCCCACCTCGCGCGCGTCTCCGAGAACAGCCCACCGGGCGCGAGTTTCCGGGAGCAGCCCACGACCGCGCGCGCGTTTCTCTTGCCCTTCTCAGCCTTATCATAGCCACGTGACTCACAGCATTTTCTATCAAAATGGGATCACAGACTCAGTTTTGTGACCTTAAACACCATCATCAACATTCTTCTGCAGACCCATTTTGAGGACCTCCCTGAGGTTTCCCTGCACCTACACTTCTGTGAGCTCCAGGAATTTCTATAAACCATATTCCTGGGGGTGAGACTTCCTGGCCAACTATGCCAAATGCTAAAAAATCGGAATAATGTACCCACTTTCATCATCCATGAACATGTGCAATGAAAACATTCAACACAGCAACAGAGAAAGTCCAGAGCTGTCACGCCTTCTCCCCACCCCAGGCCCTGCTGGAGGTTAGCATTACAAAGCCCCACGTGTCCATCCACAGAAGCGCTACCCCGTAGGAACATAATGGGAGCCCAGGTGTCAATTTAAATTTCCTAGGAGCTGCATTAAAGAGAACACCGGTGAAATTAACTTTAATACAGTATATCTAACCCAATACACCTAAATTATTCCAACACATGACTGTGTAAGTTACGGGGGACAGAGCTCAAGCCTCTGCTGCTGTGCTCACACTCCTGCCATGGAACAGGACGACGTGCTAGGGGTCCCCGAGCCAGCCCCACGCAGCCAGCCCTTCCTCTGCCTCCCAGCTGCGCTGCAGCCTCCCGAACTGCCCGCGAGGAGCTCGGGTCTCGCCAGTTTTTCGTCTTTGCCAGCATCACGGTCCTCGCAGACACACTTGTGCATGTGTGCACACCCATGAGGATTCTGACATAAGGCTGCCGTGCTGTCCCTGGGAAAACCAGACTCCACTCCCTGGAGGCGGCAAGGGAGACAACAAGGCAGGCGGACGGGGTTCTCCCTTGGACGATGACCATTTCATCCCCAAACTGTCCCCTGAGCACACAGACACCAAACCAAGAAAACAGAAGAAGCAGATGTCCGTCCCTCCACGGGACCTCACCAGCCTCGCACCTACCTCCCACTCCACCAGCCTCGCACCTACCTCCACTCCACCAGCCTCGCACCTACCTCCCACCTCACCAGCCTCGCACCTACCTCCCACTCCACCAGCCTCGCACCTACCTCCCACTCCACCAGCCTCGCACCTACCTCCCACTCCACCAGCCTCGCACCTACCTCCCACTCCACCAGCCTCGCACCTACCTCCCACTCCACCAGCCTCGCACCTACCTCCCACTCCACCAGCCTCGCACCTACCTCCCACTCCACCAGCCTCGCACCTACCTCCCACCTCACCAGCCTCGCACCTACCTCCCACCTCACCAGCCTCGCACCTACCTCCCACTCCACCAGCCTCGCACCTACCTCCCACTCCACCAGCCTCGCACCTACCTCCCACTCCACCAGCCTCGCACCTACCTCCCACTCCACCAGCCTCGCACCTACCTCCCACTCCACCAGCCTCGCACCTACCTCCCACTCCACCAGCCTCGCACCTACCTCCCACTCCACCAGCCTCGCACCTACCTCCCACTCCACCAGCCTCGCACCTACCTCCCACTCCACCAGCCTCGCACCTACCTCCCACTCCACCAGCCTCGCACCTACCTCCCACTCCACCAGCCTCGCACCTACCTCCCACTCCACCAGCCTCGCACCTACCTCCCACTCCACCAGCCTCGCACCTACCTCCCACTCCACCAGCCTCGCACCTACCTCCCACTCCACCAGCCTCGCACCTACCTCCCACTCCACCAGCCTCGCACCTACCTCCCACTCCACCAGCCTCGCACTTACCTCCCACCTCACCAGCCTCGCACCTACCTCCCACTCCACCAGCCTCGCACCTACCTCCCACTCCACCAGCCTCGCACCTACCTCCCACTCCTGGAAGAGGCGGATCAGGTACTCGTAGTTCCGGGCCCGCAAGGCCAGGTGGTCGATCAGCAGCAGCATGCAGAGGGGGTCCTCGTCCGGCTCCAGACTTCCAGAGGCAGCGCAGAGAGCAGAGCAAAGGGGAACACGGGCACCATCAGGCTGGCCTGCAGCCAGGACAGGGAGCACGGGCGGGCTTGGCCCTGAGCGGACACTCACCTCAGAATGAGCTTGCAGTACTCCAGCGCCGTGCGCGGGCAGCCTCGCTTCTCCAGGAAGCTCATCTGCTTGTAGAGGGCCAAGTAGAAGCTCCTAGATCCAAAATAGTTCCACATGAATTACAGCGACACAAAGGAGAACGCCCTGTGGACAGCGCTGCGGCCAGCACCCGCTCCACCCCACCCCCTGCTCAGCGCCCTGGCCAGTACCCACTCCACCCCACCCTCCGCTCAGCGCCCCGGCCGGTACCCGCTCCACCCCACCCTCCGCTCAGCGCCCCGGCCGGTACCCGCTCCACCCCGCCCTCCGCTCAGCGCCCTGGCCAGTACCCACTCCACCCCACCCTCCGCTCAGCGCCCCGGCCGGTACCCGCTCCACCCCGCCCTCCGCTCAGCGCCCCGGCCAGTACCCACTCCACCCCACCCTCCACCCCGCCCTCCGCTCAGCGCCCCGGCCGGTACCCGCTCCACCCCGCCCTCCGCTCAGCGCCCCGGCCGGTACCACCCGCTCCACCCCCATTCCGCTCTCTGGGTTCTGCTGGCATTTCCTAGTTGCCCGGCACACAGAGATCCATATCTGGAGAGGAGGTATGTGCTCTCTTTGTCCTTTACAGAGTTATACACAAATTTGCATACTGAAAATCAAACTTCTTTGAAATCTTTTTTTTTTTTTTTTTTTTTTTTTGTTGAGACGGAGTCTCGCTCTGTCGCCCAGGCTGGAGTGCAGTGGCCGGATCTCAGCTCACTGCAAGCTCCGCCTCCCGGGTTTAAGCCATTCTCCTGCCTCAGCCTCCCAAGTAGCTGGGACTACAGGCGCCCACCACCTCGCCTGGCTAGTTTTTTGTATTTTTTTTTTTTTTTTTTTTTTTTTTTTTTTTTGAGACGGAGTCTCGCTGTGTCTCCCAGGCTGGAGTGCAGTGGCGTGATCTCGGCTCACTGCAAGCTCCGCCTCCCGGGTTCACGCCATTCTCCCGCCTCAGCCTCCCAAGTAGCTGAGACTACAGGCGCCCGCCACCACGCCCGGCTAGTTTTTTGTATTTTTAGTAGAGACGGGGTTTCACCATGTTAGCCAGGATAGTCTCGATCTCCTGACCTCGTGATCCACCCGCCTCGGCCTCCCAAAGTGCTGGGATTACAGGCTTGAGCCACCGCGCCCGGCCGTTTTTTGTATTTTTTTAGTAGAGACGGGGTTTCACTGTGTTAGCCAGGATGGTCTCGATCTCCTGACCTCGTGATCCACCCGTCTCAGCCTCCCAAAGTGCTGGGATTACAGGCTTGAGCCACCGTGCCCGGCCTGAAATCTTTATCTTGTTTTTGTTTATTTATTATCATTTACAGGGAAAGAGTTAAAATCTCCTGTTACAATTATGATCTTAATGTATCCTCCAGTCTCAACAGCGGCTAACAGCACTCAGGCTGGATACATGGAGCCCTGTGACATTTGGATGCTGGTGGGCTGCTGCTTCTATCAACAGCCCACTGTCCCTTTCATGCCTGGAAATATTAATATTTTATAATCTACTTCAAAGAACTAAGAATTTCATTGGAAGAGATAAAACTAACATAAAGAAAACCAGTGGGGAAAACTCAGACCCAGCACACAGTGCAGACAATCCGTGCAGAAGGGGTCAGTGGACCTTGGCCCAGGAGGGCCGAGGGGGGGAGCGGATCCCACACTGGAGACAACCCAGGGCGGCCAGAGAAACAGGGCTCTGCACACACGAGAGGCAGGACAGCGGACAGAAGCTGGTCTGCTCCACAAAAGGCCCACAGGACAGGCTGCGGGAAGGTCTGGCGGAAGCCAGTCCAGGTCTGACCATTGAGGGCTGATGCCAGAGGGATGGCTTTAGGGGCAGAAGTATCTGAAAGAAGAGAGTCCTGCACATGTGGCCGCTCAGCACAGGGGAGCAAGGGTCAGGCTGACTCTGAGCTCCTCACTGATTTAAGCTCAAACCTGCAAAGGCCTCCAAAGCTTCTAAACTTGCCAGGGACGGGCTTTCTCAGCCAGACATAGAAGGAAATGCAATTGCAGAGCCCACTGTGGAGATGTGGTTTGTCAGTCTCACTTCCCTTTTTTTTGGAGAGACAAGGTCTCACTCTGTTGCCCAGGCTGGAGTGCACTGGCACGATCTCGGCTCACTGCAGCCTCAACCTCCTGCTCGCTTGAGCGATACTCTTGCCTCAACCTCCCAAGTAGCTGGGACCACAGGCACGCGCCACCAGGCCTAGCTAGTTTTTAAAACGTTCTGTAGTGGCCAGGCGCAGTGGCTCACGCCTGTAATCCCAGCACTTTGGGAGGCCGAGGCAGGTGGATCACAAGATCAGGAGATCCAGACCATCCTGGCTAACACGGTGAAACTCTCTCTACTAAAAAATACAAAACATTAGCTGGGCGTGGTGGCACGTACCTGTGGTACCAGCTACTCGGGAGGCTGAGGCAGGAAAATTGCTTGAACCTGGGAGGCAGAGCTTGCAGTGAGCCGAGATCGTGCCACTGCACTCCAGCAGGGGCAACAGAACGAGACTCATCTCAAAAAAAAAAAAAAAAAAAAAAAATGTTCCGTACAGACTGCGTCTTGCCACGTTGCTCAGACTGGTCTTGACACCTGGGCTCAAGCAATCCTCCCACCTCAGCCTCCCAGAGCGCTGGGACTACAGGCGTGAACCACTGTGCCCAGCCAGGCTCATTTCTAACACAAACATTTATTTTATTTTTATTTTTTAAGAGATGGGGTCTCACTTTGGTGCCCAGGCTGGACTTGAACTCCTGGGCTCAGCAGACCTCCCACTCTGACCTCCAGAGTGGCATCAGGCTTATCTACAGACAAATGTAAACCTGGGCTGAGCCAATCCAATCCCTCCATCCTTGGGCCCAGAGAGAGCAAGGCGGGTCACTCTGGACCTGTGGGCCCTGGTCCACCCTGGAGGGCAGTCATGCGGTGCCCGCTGCACCTCCCCCAGCCTCACTCGCAGGAGAAGGGAGGGGGAGCTGCGTCCCTCCAGGGCGGCTGCACTCACCTGTTCTCGGGTCTGCGGTAATCCAGCCGGCAGGCCCCGCTGGTGAGACTGAACAGGGGGTGGAAGGCACACTCCATGCTGTACAGCGCTCGCTCTGCAGGCACAGGGACGCCAGGGGAGGTGTCATGGCCACACACAGCAACCACGGCCCCTCCTCTGACGATGGACAACAAGGAAAGGTCTGGACGCAAGGTCATGAAACTAGAATTCTGGACACTGAGAGGGCAGACATGACCCTGGGTACCCTAGATGCCAGGCTGCATTTATTTCAACCACAGAACTTGTCAGCTTGAGACGGAAACATCTTAAACACCACGAGGCACAACTGCCGCCACGTCCTGACGGAACCCGCCGTCCACGTGTGCACCTGAGGCTGCGCGTGCACACTGGCATCAGCACCACTGTTTACAGCAGCCCACATGGCTGTCAACTCATGACAGACACACAAAACGTGGTCGTCCACACGGTGGAGTAAAAACGAACAATGTTCTCGTCCATGCTACAATGAGGATGAACCCTGAAAACTTTATTGTAAATAAAAGCCAGAGGGCCAGATGCGGTGGCTCACGCCTGTGATCCCAGCTCTTTGGGAGGCCGAGGCGGGCGGATCACGAGGTCAGGAAATCGAGACCATCCTGGCGAACACGGTGAAACCCGTCTCTACTAAAAATACAAAAAACGGCCGGGCGCGGTGGCTCAAGCCTGTAATCCCAGCACTTTGGGAGGCCGAGACGGGCGGATCACAAGGTCAGGAGATCGAGACCATCCTGGCTAACACGGCGAAACCCCGTCTCTACTAAAAACACAGAAAATTAGCAGGGCGAGGTGGCGGCGCCTGTGGTCCCAGCTACTCGGGAGGCTGAGGCAGGAGAATGGCGGGAACCCGGGAGGCGGAGCTTGCAGTGAGCTGAGATCTGGCCACTGCACTCCAGCCTGGGCGACAGAGCGAGACTCCGTCACAAAAAAAAAAAAAAAAAAAAAATACAAAAAATTAGCCGGGTGTGTTGGCGGCTGCCTGTAGTCCCAGCTACTTGGGAGGCTGAGGCATATATTAAACACCAACAACAAACAAAAGCTTTCAATGGGTAAGTTCTGTGCTATGTGGGTTGTGTCTCAATAAAGCTGTCATGGATATCCTGGCAACCCCCGTCATCTTACACCACCGCATCTGTCTTGATGGCCTGAGGTGCTCCCACAGCTGACGGGAACGGGTGGGGGCTCTGCCTTACCTACGAGGTCTCGAGCCATCTCCTGATCCTCTTGAAAGCGGCAGGCATCACTGAGCTGCAGGAGCGAGTCAACGTGATAAGGGCTCGTCTGGAGCAGAACCTACCAGAAGGGAGGACAGCCCTGGAGGAAAGGCAAGCGCAGCCCTCGTGGGAACAGACACCCAGCAAGGCCCCAGCTACCAGGCACGCCTTTCTTTCGGCATTTAAAACCAGGGGAGGCTGGGCACAGTGGATCACGCCTGTAATCCCAGCACTTCAGGAGGGCGAGGCAGGAGGATCACTTGAGATCTGGAGTTCGAGACCAGCCTGGGCAACGTGGCAAAATCTGGTCTCTAATAAAAATACAAAAATTAGCTGGGTGTGGTGGCGTGTGCCTGTAATCCTGGTTACTTGGGAGGCTGAGGCAGGAGAACTGCTTGAACCCGGGCCGAGACTGCGCCAATGCACTCTAGCTTAGGCAAGAGAGTGAACCTCCGACTCCAAAAACAAATGGGAATTACCAGGGTCGACACTCACAACATCCCCCAACTCAAAACAGGCTAGTTATTATTGCTAAGCTGAACCAATGATACGACTTAAAGCAAGAATTCAAACCTGACATGCCCAGGCCAGGGCCACCTAACTCCCCACCACGCCCCAAGAAAGAGGAATGGGGCCGGGCGCGGTGGCTCAAGCCTGTAATCCCAGCACTTTGGGAGGCCGAGACGGGCGGATCACGAGGTCAGGAGATCGAGACCATCCTGGCTAATACGGTGAAACCCCATCTCTACTAAAAATACAAAAAACTAGCCGGGCGAGGTGGCGGGCGCCTGTGGTCCCAGCTACTCGGGAGGCTGAGGCAGGAGAATGGCGGGAACCCGGGAGGTGGAGCTTGCAGTGAGCTGAGGTCTGGCCACTGCACTCCAGCCCGGGCGACAGAGCGAGACTCCGTCTTAAAAAAAAAAAAAAAGGCCGGGCGCGGTGGCTCAAGCCTGTAATCCCAGCACTTTGGGAGGCCGAGGCGGGCGGATCACAAGGTCAGGAGATCGAGACCACAGTGAAACCCCGTCTCTACTAAAAATACAAAAAATTAGCCGGGCACGGTGGCGGGCGCCTGTAGTCCTAGCTACTCAGGAGGCTGAGGCAGGAGAATGGCGTGAACCCAGGAGGCGGAGCTTGCAGTGAGCCGAGATCGCGCCACTGCACTCCAGCCTGGGCAACAGCGTGAGACTCCGTCTCAAAAAAAAAAAAAAAGAAAGAGGAATGGAAAGCAGCAGCTTTTCCCACAGGGGAGACGACGCTGAGCTCTCAGAAGCATCCTGCCCCTGACCACAGCCTTGAGGCAGCGTGGACGGGGTGAGGGTGGCCAGAGAGGGTGAGGACGGGCTGCCTCTGGTTCTGAAGACGGGGTTGGTCAGGGTCTCGCGACCCTGGGGCACCAGGCCTGGGGGTTTGTAAAGAGAGGACTCCATCACTGACAGGTGGATGGGCTGCCCGGGGATTGTGAGGGCAGTGGTGGCTACATGGCCCCTGCTCCTGTCAGGGGCTGCGAGGACCACGCACCACGATGTTGTTCGGCTCCATAGACTCCACGGCCACCAGGAACTTGTGCTGAGCCTGCTGGTACTCCTCACTGTGCTCAAACGCAAAGAAAGAGAGGCCTTTTCTCGATTCCAGCAGCCGCATGGACAGACCTGGGAGGGGAGAGTGCTCAGCGAGGGTGTGCCGGGAGCAGGGACGTGGGCAGCTCCAAGCACAGCCTTCACCCTCATGTTCTTGACGAGGCCCCTGTGATATCAACAAACTTGACCTGAGTGTGTACTCATGCATATCACCCAGGTCCGGGCACCCTCCTAGAACACCCGCCGTGTGGTCTACACCAGGAGACGGCGTCCTGTCTGCTTTAGTTTCCTACCAAGACGTGTTTCCCCCCAGAACTCAGATACAGCTCAAGCCCCACTGGCCTGGAGGGAATGTCAGGGACAAGGACACACACAGTTCACAGGTCACCAGATCTGACCAGGCCAAGCACTGTCCCCAGACCAAGTCTGACTGAGGTGAATGTCCAGGGGGGCCGTGGAAGGGCGGGGTGCAGTGCGGTGGCACAGCCGGCCACAGCACCAGGCCTCGGAAGCCACAGAGCTCTGTAGCGTGTGGCCACCCTCTCCGTCTGCTCCTCCTGTCTGACTGGGTGCACGGGGCCCAGTTTCTTCTGATAAACCAGAAAAGCTCAGCCTCCCAGGACCTCATGGAATAGGCCCCTGCAGTGATACCATCTTGTGGCCCTGCCCAAGGCCCGAGTCCTGCAGGAACACATGGCCATGGAGCCCCTGTCTGCAACGCTCAGGGTTCCTGCTAGGAAGGGAAGGGGCCGTGAGCAGCAGCGTTCACCTTTGGACAGCACAGGCCTCGCTCTTAGACGGGTCCTTACAGAACGTGCGCAGGCAATCTCTGGCACCCCCCGAGCCACAGGCGCAGGAGAGGCAGGCACGGGAGCCGCGGCAGCACTGACAGCAGCAGCCAAGCCAATCGCCAAGGGCGCCGCACCGCTCCCTTCCCACAGGTCATCCCTGCCCTGGGCCGAGGGCCTCCTGACACTTCCCCGCACACACCACCAAGCACCCAACACTCCGTGCCTGTCTTCACTGCTGCAATTTATCTTAAAATCACGTGCACTTATTAGTTTGCAATAATATACAAAATTCTGCAGTTTAAAATGAACTCGATTGCTTCCATAAGGGAAAGGTCGATGGCAGAACGGTAGGAAGAACCTGCAGGAAAAGACAGTCACACAAAGACGGTGCCTGGGAGGCTCTGTGTCGAGGTCCTGGGCCAGGCCTCCAGCACTCAAGCCCTCAGTGTGGCAACAAACAGTCACACAGTGCGCACCGGTGCTCCTGGAGCAAGAGGCTCGGCTCAAGGGGCACTGATGACCCCCAGTGCCCAACGCGGGCCAGTGCCCAGACCCACCCCCAGCAGCCTCTGCAGACCCTCACCTGGTTTGCTGTACCGGGGCCAGGTGCTCTTAGGGGTGGTCAGCCATGTGCACTTGGGGTACACGCGCTGTCTCTGCCGTGGCCTGGGGAGAACGGGACACAGGTACAGCTTTACTTCCTGTGGTGTGTGGGGACCAAGGCTTGGCTGCCTGATCCCTGCAGGGGCTGTGGAAGCAAAACTGAGGGGCGGAGAAGGCATGTGTGGCAGGGTGGGGATGCAATAGGGACAGGATGCAAACAAGCCTCAGCAACTGCTGCGGGACGGGTGGAGCAGGGAAGGCCCCACAGAGAGAGAAACAATTCTGGCCGACGTGGTGGCTCACACCTATAATCCCGGCACTTTGAGAGGCCAAGATGGGAGGATTTCTTTTTTTTTTTTTTTTTTTTTTGAGACGGAGTCTGGCTCTGTCGCCCAGGCTGGAGTGCAGTGGCCGGATCTCAGCTCACTGCAAGCTCCGCCTCCCGGGTTCACGCCATTCTCCTGCCTCAGCCTCCCGAGTAGCTGGGACTACAGGCGCCGCCACCGCGCCCGGCTAGTTTTTTGTATTTTTTAGTAGAGACGGGGTTTCACCGTGTTGGCCAGGATGGTCTCGATCTCCTGACCTCGTGATCCGCCCGTCTCGGCCTCCCAAAGTGCTGGGAGGATTTCTTGAACCCAGGAGTTCCAGACTGGCCTGGGCAAGACAGCAAAACCCCATTTCTACGAAGGATTTTAAAAATCAGCCTGGCGTGATGGTCTGCACCTGTGATCCCAGCACTCCAGCCTGGGCGACAGAGCGAGACCCTGTCTCAAGAAGAAAACAAAAAAAGAAAACGAAAAGAAAGAGAATAACATGCTAATATTTCCACATGCCCATCACTCAAGAAACCAACCATCTCTGATGTAACAGCAGCTCCGTGCCTTTTCCATGCTGCCCTACCCGCCCCGCTCAGATACCACCCGACCAGCGCTTAGGGTGGGCCTGACCCCTGTGGCAGAGACCCCCACATAACAGAGCTCTGGGCACTCTGCCTGAACACACAGGTGCAGGAGAGGTGGGGCGTGGGAGCTGTGGCAGCACGGACAGCAGCAGCCATGCCCACAGTCACCGTCAGCACAATGCCATTCCCTTCCCGCGGGGCCATCCCTGCCCTGGCCCCAGGCCCCCCCAGATCAGCCACTGCAGAGTGGAGGCCAGCGTGGTGGGCCCTCCTGACGTGAAGGTGGCCCCAGCCTGCTTCTCCTGCCTGCAGCACACGCCCAGGCCTAGGAGAGTCAGCCCTTCAGCACTCTCCTGTGCCAGTCTACAGAACCCCAGGGACAGCCTGACCCCAGGTCAGCCGTCCCACAAAACGAGTCAGGAGGCCTCCAGAACGGACCCAACGAGGCAGCCTGGGCAGAAGCCGGGAGCGGGCAGGGGACAGGAGTCCGGACGAGCTCTGAAGGCGGGCAGGCACCCTGAGCAACAGGAGTAGTGCCGAGGTGCCAGGGCAATGAGCTGGCCCGGCTGGCATGGTGGGAAGTCAGGGGCCCAAGAAAAGCGGTGCGTGTGTTATTCTGAGACTCTGAGAGAACCACCAGTAGCGGAAACAGAAACAGGCCAGGCCTTGTCTTGGACGAGCAGGACAAGGAATGAATAAAAAGGGAACCGTGGCTTCTCCACGGAAGTCTTTTGGTAGGAATTAAATTTTTAAAGAAATAATATAACAAAAAGTATAATACTACTATAAAAATAATAAAGGCAATTATTGTCAACTAATTACCATTAATAATTATAATTTGCAGAAATAAAACCACGCAAAAATGTAAAGAAATGGCAAAGACAGACCAAGCAGATGCAAACAAAGAGTGGGACGAGGCAGAACCCTCAGCTCAGGGAAATACAGATAATAAAGTAGACATTTTAAAGTCAATTTTTTACTAACATTCCCAAGGAAACACACCAACACCAAAAATGTAAAGTAAAATATAAAGCAAAACCTGTTAGAAATCCAGGGAAAGTGTGAACAACAGCACATGAAAACATCCTCAATCTACCCAGAATCAAAACACCAACACTTCGCCCACACACGATGACGGATTTCCAGACCCCCATCATCTACACGAGTGGAAGCTGAAAGACCCAGGCAGACGCTGAGTGTGAGCTGGTGACTCTAACGAAGGGCACTGGCAGGTGACTCAAGACGGGAAAACTCATTCTTGGGCAGTTTCACAGAAATGCCTGCAGACAAGGGGGACTGTAGCCAACATCTGGACACATGCTACCACTGAGGTAAGGAAATGACCGGGGTATACCATGGTGCAGAAACAAGGCTTAGGCCGGGCATGGGGGCTCACACCTGTAATCCCAGCACTTTGGGAGGCAGAGGCGGGCGGATCACTTGAGGTCAGGAGTTTGACACCAGCCTGGCCAATGTGGTGAAACCCCGTATCTACTAAAAATACAAAAAATAGCCGAGCATGGTGGCGCGTGCCTGTAGTCCCAGTTACTTAGGAAGCTGAGGCAGGAGAATCGTTTGAACCCAGGAGGCGGAGGTTGCAGTGAGCTGAGATTGCACCACTGAGCTCCAGCCTGGGTGACAAAGCGAGACTCCGTCTCAAAAAAAAAAAAACAAAACAGGCCGGGCACGGTGGCTCAAGCCCATAATCCCAGCACTTTGGGAGGCCGAGACGGGCGGATCACTAGGTCAGGAGATCGAGACCATCCTGGCTAACACGGTGAAACCCCGTCTCTACTAAAAAATACAAAAAATTAGCCGGGCAAGGTGGCGGGCGCCTGTAGTCCCAGCTACTCAGGAGGCTGAGGCGGGAGAATGGCGTGGACCCGGGAGGCGGAGCTTGCAGTGAGCTGAGATCCGGCCACTGCACTCCAGCCTGGGCGACAGAGCGAGACTCCGTCTCAAAAAAAAAAAAAAAAACAAAACAAACAAAAGAAAACAATGCTTAGAACTCAGACGTGCAAATAAAAGAGGATGTGTCTGGCCGGGCGCGGTGGCTCACGCCTGTAATCCCAGCAATTCGGGAGGCAGAGGGAGGAGCATCGGAAGCCAGGAGTTTGACACCAGGCCAGCCTGGACAACAAAGTAAGACCTTGTTTCTACAAAAAATAAAATAAAATAAATTAGCGGTGGCATGTGCCTGTAGTCCCAGCTATTTGGGAGGCTGAGATGGGAGGATCACTTCAGGCCACGAGTTCAAAACCAGACTGGGCAACCCAGCAAGATCAGGTCTCTAAAAAAAAAAAAAAAAAAAAAAAGACAAAGCCTTCTGGACACTTCAATGGAGAGTTCAGAGGCGGAACATGCCTCCTACATAAAGTCCCAGAAGCAGACACCCTGCTTTTCCTCCTATAAGGAGCGGAAAGACCCTGCGCTCCTCATCACAGCCGGCCATCCTCATCTAGGGCTGCCCAACCACTAAGAACTACTGAATGGACACAGATGAAATTTATCTTGGCCGGGCGCCATGGCTCACGCGTGTAATCCCAGCACTTTGAGAGGCCAAGGCAGGTGGATCACCTGAGGTCAGGAGTTCGAGACCAGCTTGGCCAACACGGTGAAACTCCATCTCTACTAAAAAAAAAAAAAAAAAAAAAAAAAAAAAATTAGCTGGGCGTGGTGGCGTGCACCTGCAATCCCAGCTACTCGGGAGGCTGAGGCAGGAGAACTGCTTGAACCCAGGAGGCGGAGGTTACAGTGAGCTGGGATCGTACCTCTGAGCTCCAGCCTGCACGAGAGAGCAAGAATCTGTCTCCAAAAAAAAAAAAAAAAAAAAAAGAAAGAAAGAAAGAAACTTATGTCAGAACCTGAACTTCATGTTAGTTTTGCTCTGAGAAACAAAACTGGAATCTTTTTTTTTTTTTTTTGAGATGGAGTTTCACTCTTGTTGCCCAGGCTGGAGTGCAATGGCACGATCTTGGCTCACCGCAACCTCCATCTCCCGGTTTCAAGCGATTCTCCTGCTTCAGCCTCCCGAGTAACTGGGATTACAGGCGCCCGCCACTGCGCTCGGCAAATTTTTTGTAGTTTTGTTTTTTTTTTTTTTTTTTTTTTGAGACGGAGTCTTGCTCTGTTGCCCAAGCTGGAGTGCAGTGGCGCAATCTCGGCTCACTGCAAGCTCCGCCTCCCGGGTTCACGCCATTCTCCTGCCTCAGCCTCCCGAGTAGCTGGGACTACAGGCGCCCGCCACTGCGCCCGGCTAATTTTTTCTATTTTTAGTAGAGACGGGGTTTCACCATGGTCTCGATCTCCTGACCTTGTGATCCGCCCACCTCGGCCTCCCAAAGTGCTGGGATTACAGGCGTGAGCCACCGCGCCCGGCCATTTTTTGTATTTTTAATAGAGACAGGGTTTCTCTATGTTAGTCAGGGTGATCTCCAACTCCCGACCTCAGGTGATCTGCCCGCCTCGGCCTCCCAAAGTGCCGGGATTATAGGCATGAGCCACCGCAACAAAACTAGAATCTCAAAATTTAACAGCTTTTGAAAACTTTTGAGACGGGGTCTTACTTTGTGGCCCAGGCTGGAGTGCAGTGGTGTGATCTCAGCTCATTGCAACCTCTGCCTCCTGGGTTCAAGCAATTCTCCTGCCTCAGCTTCCCAAGTAGCTGGGATTACAGGCATGTGCCACCATGCCCAGCCAATTTTTGTATTTTTAGTACAGACAGGGTTTCACTATGGTCTCGAACTCCTGACTTCAGGTGATCCACCCGCCTCAGCCTCCCAAAGTGCTGGGATTACAGGCGTAAGCACCACATCCAGTCTGGCTTTTGAAATCTTGCACTGGGGATGGAGACCAAGGACTCTGGGTATCTCCACAACCCACAGTCACAGACAAGGTTATACACAATCTGTGGACTCCCTTTCAGATCCCAATTCTTTTTTTTTTTGAGACGGAGTCTCGCTCTGTCGCCCAGGCTGGAGTGCAGTGGCCGGATCTCAGCTCACTGAAAGCTCCGCCTCCCGAGTTTACGCCATTCTCCTGCCTCAGCCTCCCGAGTAGCTGGGACTACAGGCGCCCGCCACCTCGCCCGGCTAGTTTTTTGTATTTTTTAGTAGAGACGGGGTTTCACCGGGTTAGCCAGGATGGTCTCGATCTCCTGACCTCGTGATCCGCCCGTCTCGGCCTCCCAAAGTGCAAGGATTACAGGCTTGAGCCACCGTGCCCGGCCTCAGATCCCAATTCTAAGGGTTATGTGTGACTCTGGCTTCCAATATTCTCCCTCAGGGGTTAACTGGCTTCAGGAACACCACCCCGTCAAGAGTCTAAGAAGGAATGAAGCAGCTGTGAGAAGACAGTTTAGTGTGGACCTTACCTTTGTTCCCCCAGGACTGCCCGGGCACCAAAATACCTTTTCAGTTCTGTGTCTGGATTCAAGTGTCTAGGGAATTGAAAATTTTAGAAAGAAACATGAAATTATGTTCTACAATGATTCCAAAAATTTCAGAAAGCCACCTAATAATCAAGGAAAGAAAATGGATTTTTGGCTTGAAAGGCAGCTTCCAGGCCTCCTTTCTTTCAAATCACCACCCCATCCATGGTTGAGGCTTCGCCACTGTGGGCACCACAGGGAAGCCGCTGGTTACTCTGCTGCGACGGCGCTCGGTGAGCGCTGTGTCAAGAGGCCCTGGGTGTGACACACATCTGTTTCTGAGGCTGGGTCAGGGCAGCGCACGCACCCTGAGACCACACTACTGTGTCTTAACTGACTCCAGGGCACTGTCTTTTTTAAGCTAGCAATAATGTCTGAAGTAGAGACAGCAATTCATTAAGCATCTATAAGACCAAGAGAGGAACAGTCATCCAAGGATGACAGGATAAGGAGGAACTTTTTGACCAGACGTGGTGGTTCACACCTGTTAATTCTAGCCTTTTGGGAGGCTGAGTCAAGAGAATCTCTCGAGCCCAGGAGGTCGAGGCTGCAGTGGACTATGATCACAACACTGCACTCCAGCCTGGGTGACAGAGAGATCCTGTCTCTTAAAAAAAAGAAAAAGAAGGAACTCTCTCAGATACGTAAGAAGTAAAGCTAAAAGTCCTCTGAAATATGGTTGACTTCCTTTCCTCCTTGTTCCTATTTCCTTTTTTTGGGAGACAGAGTCTTGCTCTGTCACCCAGGCTGGAGTGTAGTGGCATGATCTTTGGTTCACTGCAACCTCTGCCTCCTGGGTTCAAGACATTCTCCCACCTCAGCCTCCTGAGTGGCTGGAATTACAGGCACCCACCACCACATCCAGCTAATGTTTGTATTTTTTTTTTCTTTTTTCTTTTGAGACAGAGTTTTGCTTGTTGCCCAGGCTGGAGTGCAGTGACGCAGTCTCAGATCACTGCAACCTCTGCCTCCCAGGTTGAAGCAATTTTCCTGCCTCAGTTTCCCCAGTAGCTGGGATTACAGGTGTGCACCATGCCTGGCTAATTTTGTATTTTTACTAGAGACGGGGTTTCTCCATGTTGGTCAGGCTGGTCTCAAACTCCTGACCTCAGGTGTTCCACCCAATTCAGCCTCTCAAAGTGCTGGGATTACAGGTGTGAGCCACCACACCCAGAAATTTTTGTATTTTTACTAGAGACGGGGTTTCTCCATGTTGGCCAGGCTGGTCTCAAACTCCTGACCTCGAGTGATCTGCCCGCCTCAGCCTCCCAAAGTGCTGGGATTACAGGCGTGAGCCACGGGGCCCAGTCTATTTCCTAAATGATTAATATAAACTCATTATTATTATTATTTTTTGAGACGAGTCTTACTCTGTCGCCCAGGCTGGAGTGCAGTGGCGTGATCTCGGCTCACTGCAAGCTCCGCCTCCCGGGTTTACGCCATTCTCCTGCCTCAGCCTCCCGAGTAGCTGGGACTACAGGCGCCCGCACCACGCCTGGCTAATTTTTTGTATTTTTAGTAGACACGGGGTTTCACCGTGTTAGCCAGAATGGTCTCTATCTCCTGACCTCGTGATCCGCTTGCCTTGGCCTCCCAAAGTGCTGGGATTACAGGCGTGAGCCACTGCGCCCAGCCAATAAACTCTATTATTTTTAAATAAAGATAGTACATTTTCTTTTTCCTTTTTTATTTTTATTTTATTTTTTTTTTTTGAGACGGAGTCTCGCTGTGTCTCCCAGGCTGGAGTGCAGTGGCGTGATCTCGGCTCACTGCAAGCTCCGCCTCCCAGGTTCACGCCATTCTCCCGCCTCAGCCTCCCAAGTAGCTGAGACTACAGGCGCCGCCACCACGCCCAGCTAGTTTTTTGTATTTTTAGTAGAGACGGGGTTTCACCATGTTAGCCAGGATAGTCTCGATCTCCTGACCTCGTGATCCACCCGCCTCGGCCTCCCAAAGTGCTGGGATTACAGGCTTGAGCCACCGCGCCCGGCCTCTTTTTCCTTTTTTAGAGAACCTTTTCCTCCCACGGAGTCTCTGTGGCAGCCGCAGAGAACGGCGGGGGCAGAGAAGGGCGGGGGCCACACCTGTGCTCCACGTAGAGAATGTGCTTCCTGGAGCTCAGGGGAGCTGGGCCGGGACGGTTCAACCCAGTGCTGTCCTCAATCCTCTCCAGGATGCGATCAATATCTTCTAGTACGTTTTCCTAAAAGCCCCAAAACAACCTCTTAATCACCACACTGACATTATTTTAAATGTTGTAACAATAACAAAATTATTTATTTTAAAAGAGACCTATTATATTGTATTTCCTTCCTAAAGGACAGTGTAAGTCAAACACTATGTACCATACACGCATTTAGAAAAATGAGAAGATGCGGCCGGGCGCGGTGGCTCAAGCCTGTAATCCCAGCACTTTGGGAGGCCGAGGCGGGCGGATCACAAGGTCAGGAGATCGAGACCACAGTGAAACCCCGTCTCTACTAAAAATACAAAAAATTAGCCGGGCGCGGTGGCGGGCGCCTGTAGTCCCAGCTACTCAGGAGGCTAAGGCAGGAGAATGGCGTGAACCCAGGAGGCGGAGCTTGCAGTGAGCCGAGATCGCGCCACTGCACTCCAGCCTGGGCAACAGCGTGAGACTCCGTCTCAAAAAAAAAAAAAAAGAAAAAAAAAAGAAAAAAGAGAAGATGCTTTCTAAGAAGCGCTCAGCACAGACAGAATCACGGAGCCAGAAGGACCCTAGAAAAAACTGGGCATCCCACATCCTCCCGGTGTGCTCGCCTCGTCAAGCGAACAGGTTTGGGACTTAGCGACACTCTCGTCTCAGGACACACTCAGACGGGGACGAAGGGCAATGATGAAAACGTATTTTTTGGCCGGGCGCGGTGGCTCAAGCCTGTAATCCCAGCACTTTGGGAGGCCGAGGCGGGCGGATCACGAGGTCAGGAGATCGAGACCATCCTGGCTAACACGGTGAAACCCCGTCTCTACTAAAAATACAAAAAACTAGCCGAGCACGGTGGCGGGCGCCTGTAGTCCCAGCTACTCGGGAGGCTGAGGCAGGAGAATGGCGTAAACCCGGGAGGCGGAGCTTGCAGTGAGCTGAGATCCGGCCACTGCACTCCAGCCTGGGTGACAGAGCGAGACTCCTTCTCAAAAAAAAAAAAAAAAAAAAAAAAAAAAAAAGAAAACGTATTTTTTTCTGATGACAGACTAGCTCCAGTGGTGGGCTTTATGCCCACCATCCAATTAACCCGTAAGCATGGCACAGATGTCAGGGCAAACAGCAAGCGCCCCGCGGGCCACAGGAGCGCCAGGACGAGGAGGGACGTCCTCACGAGATCACACATTCCCCCAGAGACACAGAGCAGAGCGCGACCCCAAGGAACAAGGGTAAAAACAGGAAGCAGAATTTAGCAAGCAGTTTTTCCTTTTCTTTTTCTCTGATCTCTTAATTGGTTATACTCCTAACAGGAAGGAATAAAAATACTAAGTAAACTTCTTTCAACACCACCTTGAAAAACGCCAGAAGAGAACGCGGAGGGAGTCAGGCAGAGGGGGAAGGCAGAGCCGGGCCCGACTCACATACCGATGCTTCTCCCGTGCTGCTTTTCTTATTTTTCTGTTTCTTTTTCTTCTTCCGGAGTTTGCCACTTGCATTAGACTAATGATAGGAACACATTTTAATCAGTGGAACGAGAAGTAAATCTTAAGAACTGAGAATTAAAGCAGCAAGCGTGACTCCACCCTCACCTAAGCAGTCCCCCCTCCCTCCGTGTCCTGGAAGTCCCTTCGACTCAGTTTCTTCCCTCCAGCAGGCACCGTCCCACCTCTCCGAGCCCCCTGCTCTCACGTCCCTTGGGCTGTGCTACAGGAGTCCCCAGGGCCCTCTAGTGTCCAGCCTCACAATGGCTCACAGGGCTCTGACCTGGTCCAGCTCTCATTTCTCACTTTGTCGGCCACTCCCTGAAGACCAGGGCCTTGCCGTGCCCCCGCCGCCTCACACCGAACCTGCACCTGTGGTCCCCTACACCCGCACCTGGCCAACCCCTTCTAACAGCATAAAGGCTCCGCGGGAAGCCCCCAGGACCCTGAGCCTCAAGGCAGGACCCACTTGTCACTTCACCTCTACGTTGCCCTCTCAACCAGAGGCTCCTGGGGGGCGAAGGCGCGTTCCCAGCACCCAGGAAGGCCCCCAAGAACACATGTTGGAGAAATGAACACAAGCTCTCCTTTTAGGGCCCCTCTTCTGTGCTGTGGAGCGCAGCAGCAGGTCGTCTGCATCTCTGCCCGTCCCACATTGACCTGACCTGCACGTTTCTTCAAAGTTCACTTACACCAGCACCCAGATCCACAACTCAGCCAAGCAGACACTCAGGCACAGTTAGGAAGAACACACGTGTCATTACACACACTGCTGGGCAGGCGCAGACTCTCCTGAACGCAGGAGACAGGCCTCGGACCTTTACACATTTCATACAAATCTCATCAAGGTTCCCAAGTAAATTTGGGGGTAACTAGCTGTTAACCAAAATTGAACTCCGAAAATTACACCTCCAAGGAAAATCACAGCACGGGATACATGTGGCTGGGTGCCTTGAAACCCTCCCGTCTGATTCCCCCGCCTCACCACTCAGCCCCCCACCTGCTCTGGGGGCGCTGTCCCGGCAACATCTCCATCCGTCTTGCTCTCTGTGTTTCCACGCCGAGCCCGTCCTTTGTTCCCTCGTGCTGCAGTGTCTGTGAGCGCACAGCCGGACCTCTCCCCGTTCACCACAGGGTCATCCTCGAGATCGTCAATGTTTATCTGGAAAACCAGGTTGGAGAAGAGCCAGGGCGTTACTCACAGTGTGAACGCTGATGCTGAGATATGAATAGTGAGATGTGGACGGGCCTGCGCTGGGGACACCCAGGGTCAGTGTGAGAGGCTGGATGGGAGAGAATGCAAGAACCGGAGACCGCTGGACACAGCAGTGACTCAGCTCTGGCTCAGGGGCCTTCGTCAGTGAGCTCTCCGGGAAGCCGGGGCCCCGAGGCTGTGTGATAGCTCTGCCTTCAGAGATGATGTAAGGAAGACTCCTCAAATATTGTAATTCACCCCATTTACAGAGGACCACCTGCAGGACAAAACGTTAAACACATATATTCAGCCAAAGCATTAAAGTTCCTTCTTCCTCCTTTCTCCTCAAGCCTCAGCTTCTTTCCAGCAGAAGGCAGGAAAAAAAGGCACCAAGGACCCATCAACCTACAAACGTTTCCTAATGAAAATGACAGGCCAGGCGAGGTGCTCACGCCTGTAATCCCAGCACTTGGGAGGTCGATGCAGGCAGATTACTTGAGGTCAGGAGTTCAAGACCAGCCTGGCCAACATGGCGAAACCCCGTCTCTATGGTGAAACCCCATCTCTACCAAAAATACAAAAATTAGCCAGGCGTGGTGGCGGCGCCTGTAATCCCAGCTACTCGGGAGGCTGAAGTGCTAGAACCGTTTGAACCCGGGAGGCAGAGGTTGCTGTGAGTCAAGATGGCACCACTACCCTCCAGCCTGGGCGACAGAGCAAGACTCCATCTCAAAATAGAAAACGAAAATGACATACGATAAAAATAATTCATACAATGGAAACTTCTCTCTTTCTTTTTGAGACAGGGTCTCGCTCCGTCGTCCTGGCTGCAGTGCAGCAGTGTGATCTCGGTTCACTGCAGCCTTGGCCTCCTGGGCTCAAACATCCTCCTGCCTCAGTCCCCCAAGTAGCTGGAACTACAGGCATGAGCTACCATGCCTGGCTGATTTTTTAAATTTTTTGTAGACATGGGGTCTCACCACATTGCCCAGGCTGGCCTTGAGCTCCTGACCTCAAGCGATCCCCTCCTGCCTCAGCCTCCCAAAGAGCTGGAGTCTTAGGCGTGAGCCACCGCGCCAAGTCTGGAACCTTTTATACAATGAGAATGAATGAATGAATGAACCACCATTGCACACACAATATGGACGAATCTTAGGAGCATAATATTAAATGGATAAAACCTCACAACATACATTCACATACAGATGGGACGGGAGACACGCAGTGGGAGAAGGGTAAGAACTAGAAAAGTTCTAGCTCTTCAGCTAGTGAAAGACTAAACAAATAAAAGAGCAGCTGGGCGCAGTGGCTCACACCTGTCATCCCAGCACTTTGGGAGGCTGAGGCGGGCAGATCACCGTCTCTACTAAAAATACAAAAAAATTAGCCAGGTGTGGTGGCAGGTGCCTGAAGTCCCAGCTATTCAGGAGGCTGAGGCAGGAGAATGGCGTGAACCCGGAAGGCAGAGCTTGCAGTGAGCCGAGATCGTGCCACTGCACTCCAGCCTGGGCAACAGAGCGAAACTCTGTCTCAAAAAAAAAAAAAAAAGACAAATATAAAAGAGGCTGGCTGGGCACGGTGGCTCATAACTGTTATCCCAGCACTTTGGGAAGCTGAAGCAGGTGGATCATGAGGTCAAGAGTTTGAGACCAGCCTGGCCAACACGGTGAAACCCAGTCTCTACTAAAAATAAAAAAATTGGCCGGGCGCGGTGGCTCAAGCCTGTAATCCCAGCACTTTGGGAGGCCGAGACGGGCGGATCACGAGGTCAGGAGATCGAGACCATCCTGGCTAACACGGTGAAACCCCGTCTCTACTAAAAAATACAAAAAACTAGCCGGGCGAGGTGGCGGGCGCCTGTAGTCCCAGCTACTCGGGAGGCTGAGGCAGGAGAATGGTCTAAACCCGGGAGGCGGAGCTTGCAGTGAGCTGAGATCCGGCCACTGCACCCCAGCCTGGGCGACAGAGCAAGACTCTGTCTCAAAAAAAATAAAAAAATAAAAAAAAATAAAAAAATTAGCTGGGTGTGGCAGCGTGTGCCTGTAATCCCAGCTACTCAGGAGGCCGAGGCAGGAGAATGGCGTGAACCCGGGAGGCAGAGGCTGCAGTGAGCCGAGATCGTGCCACTGTACTCCAGCCTGGGCAACAGAGCGAGACTCCATCTCAAAAAAAAAAAAAAAAAAAAAAAAGAGGCTAACAGACTGGGTGCGGTGGCTCACGCCTATAATCCCAGCGCTTTGGGAGGCTGAGGCAGGAGGATCATCTGAGCCCAGGAGTTTGAAACCAGCCTAGGCAATACAGCGAGACCACATCTCTACAAAAAATCAGCAGGGCGTGGTGGCACGCAACTCGAGTCCCGGCTACTCGGGCGGCAGAGGAGGACTGCTAGAGCCCAGCGGCTGGAGTCTGGAACCTGGAGTGAGCCACAATTACGCAACAGTGCTCCAGTGTGGGCAACAGAGCAAGACTCTAGCTCTCAATTTTTTTTTAAACAAGCTAACAGGCCAGGTGCAGTGGCTCAAGCCTATAATCCCAGCACTTTGGGAGGCCGAGACAGGCGGATCATGAGGTCAGGAGATCGAGACCATCCTGGCTAACACGGTGAAACCCCGTCTCTACTAAAAAATACAAAAAACTAGCCGGGCGCGGTGGCGGGCGCCGTGGCGGGCGCCTGTAGTCCCAGCTACTCGGGAGGCTGAGGCAGGAGAATGGCGTAAGCCCGGGAGGCGGAGCTTGCAGTGAGCTGAGATCCGGCCACTGCACTCCAGCCTGGGCAACAGAGCCAGACTCTGCCTCAAAAAAACAAAAAAACAAACAAAAAAAAAACAAGCTAATAGAGACCAGCATCAACCATTCTTTACGAACTAGGAGATTGTTTGATTCAATCCGATGCACTAACGTTCAAAAAGAAATAAAACTGCCTGTTTAATTTAAAACATCTTGAAAACCACAAAGCTCACAAAACAAAATCAGCTCCAAGCCCCACAGCCCTGAGATAGCTTCTGAAACAGAATTGAGACTCGGCTGCACCTGGGGACCCTCCCTGACGGGAGCACAAGACAGACACCCAGGCCATGGTTGCTGAAGAGAAGAAAGCACAGGGCAGGTGTGTGCTCGCTGGTCAGTTTTCTCTCCAGTGGAGGCTCCCACATGACAAGGATACAATTCAGAAGCATCTTACGCCCGTCGAGAAAATCCATGGCAGTATAGACGTGTTATGTAAAAAGAGCCCCTGATTTGAAAACACTGAAACTCCACCAAAACAAGGCTTGTCCCATCCCAGCAGCACCATGACGGTGATTCTCACGGTGACACCTCCTTCTGCCTGGCCTTCGCTGGCGAAGCTGGGGCCTAGGCATGGACCAGCTGCTTTGCAGCCTGCAGTCAAGGAAGAAAGCTGAAACAAAGCCTCCCGTTGAAATGTTTCTAACTTGTGGGCAGTCACTGGTAAATTGGATCTACACCATCTCCAACATTCAGCTGATGATGGCGTCTGTTAGTGAAGCTGGGTGCTGGTTTACTTCTCTGTTTTTAGAGATGGGATCTCACTATGCTGCCCAGGCTGGCCTCAAATTCCTGTGGTCGAGGGATCCTCCTCCCCAGGAGCTGTCACTACAGGCACGCGCCACCACACCCAATTCACTTTTTTTTTTTCCTTTTTTTGAGATGGAGTCTTGCTCTGTTGCCCAGGCTGGAAAGCAATGGTGTGATCTCGGCTCACTGCAATCTCTGCTTCCTGGATTCAAGCAATTCTCCTGCCTCAGCCTCCCGAGTAACTGGGACTACAGGCGCCCGCCACCATGCCTGGCTAATTTTTGTATTTTTAGTAGAGAGGGGGTTTCACCATGTTGGCCAGGCTGGTCTCGATCTCCTGACCTCATGATCTGCCCGCCTCGGCCTCCCAAAGTGCTGGGATTACAGGCTTGAGCCACCGCGCCCAGCCACCCAATTTACTTTTATTGACTCATGCTGACTTCCTAAGAAAAAAAAAAATCTTATTTTGAGGTGTTTGACAAATCAAATTCCTAAAAAGCTCTATGCCAAGCTGAACTTCAGTGGAAAGGAGCCTGCCTGTGTACACGGACAGCACGTGTGATAGGCCCAGGAGCCTGTGTGTGGACACGGACAACACGTGTGATAGGCCCAGGAGCCTGTGTGTGGACACGGACAACACGTGTGTTAGGCCCAGGAGCCTGCCTGTGTACACGGACAACACGTGTGATAGGCCCAGGAGCCTGTGTACACGGGCAGCACGTGTGTTACGCCCAGGAGCCTGTGTGTGGACACGGACAACACGTGTGTTACGCCCAGGAGCCTGTGTGTGGACACGGGCAACACGTGTGATAGGCCCAGGAGCCTGTGTACACGGGCAGCACGTGTGTTACGCCCAGGAGCCTGTGTGTGGACACGGACAACACGTGTGTTACGCCCAGGAGCCTGTGTGTGGACACGGGCAACACGTGTGATAGGCCCAGGAGCCTGTGTGTGGACACGGACAACACGTGTGATAGGCCCAGGAGCCTGTGTGTGGACACGGACAACACGTGTGTTAGGCCCAGGAGCCTGCCTGTGTACACGGACAACACGTGTGATAGGCCCAGGAGCCTGTGTACACGGGCAGCACGTGTGTTACGCCCAGGAGCCTGTGTGTGGACACGGACAACACGTGTGTTACGCCCAGGAGCCTGTGTGTGGACACGGGCAACACGTGTGATAGGCCCAGGAGCCTGTGTGTGGACACGGGCAGCACGTGTGATAGGCCCAGGAGCCTGTGTACACGGACAACACGTGTGTTACGCCCAGGAGCCTGTGTGTGGACACGGGCAACACGTGTGATAGGCCCAGGAGCCTGTGTACACGGACAACACGTGTGTTACGCCCAGGAGCCTGTGTGTGGACACGGGCAGCACGTGTGATAGGCCCAGGAGCCTGTGTGTGGACACGGGCAGCACGTGTGATAGGCCCAGGAGCCTGTGTGTGGACACGGACAACACGTGTGTTACGCCCAGGAGCCTGTGTACACGGACAGCACGTGATAGGGCCAGGAGCCTGTGTGTGGACACGGACAACACGTGTGTTACGCCCAGGAGCCTGTGTGTGGACACGGGCAGCACGTGTGATAGGCCCAGGAGCCTGTGTGTGGACACGGACAACACGTGTGATAGGCCCAGTTTTTGCTTCTTCAGTGAAGTTTTGGTGATGACACGATTTTTTTTTTTTTTTGAGACGGAGTCTCGCTCTATTGCCCAGGCTACACCATCTGTGCCTGTGAACACTCTCCCATCCATGAAAATGGTTCTGTACCTGGACCTTCCCTTTTTCCCTCCGTCAGTCAATCTAAAGTTCTTAACAACTGACCTTCTGAGAGAACCAAGTTTTGGTCTTACTCATTTTCTCCATTTTGTCCATATTCTATTCTATGCATTCCTCTCTTTGATTAGTTTCTTCCTTCTACACATTTTGAGTTTAATTTGCTCTTTTTCTAGTTTAAGGTAGAAGTTTCAGGTAAATTTCTTGATTTTTAAACACTTCTAATTTAAAATTTACAATTATAAAGTTCTAACCATCGTTTCAGTTGCATCCCACAAATTTTGATAGGCTGTTATTTTCGTTACCAATCAGTTCAAAAAATATTCTAGGCCAGGCCTGGTAGCTCACCCCTATAATCCCAGCACACTGGCTTTCAAAAAAAAATTGAAAACATGAGCCAGGTGTGGTGACACGCACCTGTAGTTCCAGCTACTCGGGAGGCTGAGGTGGGAGGATGGTTTGAGCCCAAAAGGTCGAGGTTACAGTGAGCTATAATTGTGACACTGAACTCCAGCCTGGGCAATAGAGCGAGACCATGTCTCTAAAAAACCAAAACACACATACCCACACACAGCAAAAACAGACACAGTTGAATGTAGAAATAGACAAATCCAATCATTGTTATTATTTGTTTATTTATTTTTTGAGACGGAATCTCTCTTTGTCACCCAGGCTAGAGTCTAGTGGCACAATCTCAGTTCATTGCAACCTCCACCTCCTGGGTTCAAGCAATTCTCCTGCCTCAGCCTCCCGAGTAGCTGGGATTACAGGCACCCACCACCGTGCCTGGCTAATTTTTGTATTCTTTTGTTTTTCAGGACGGAGTCTAGCTCTGTCACCCAGGCTGGAGTGCAGTGGCGCGATCTCAGCTCACTGCAAGCTCTGGCTCCCAGGTTCACACCATTCTCCTGCCTCAGCCTCCTGAGTAGCTGGGACTACAGGCTCCCGCCACCACACCGGCTAATTTTTTTGTATTTTTTTCGTAGAGACGAGGTTTCACCATGTTAGCCAGGATGGTCTCGATCTCCTGACCTTGTGATCCGCCTGCCTCGGCCTCCCAAAGTGCTGGGATTACAGGCATGAGCCACTGTGCCCGGCCCAATTTTTGTATTCTTAGTAGAGATGGAGTTTCACCATATTGGCCAGGCTGGTCTCGAACTCCTGACCTCAGGTGATCTGCCCACCTCTGCCTCCCAAAGTACTGGGAGCTGTAATCCCAGCACTTTGGGAGGCCAAGGCGGAAGCATCCATTGAGCCCAGGAGTTCAAGACCAACCCAGGTAACATAAAGAGATCTTGTCTCTGAATAAATAAAATTTTAAAAGAGAGACACACCATGTCTCTCACTGATGCATTCACATTCAAAACCATTCAGTCCTAAGTGGCTGTTTAATGTGTCTCATACTTCTGTTTATTAAGAGCTATTTAACAGAACGCCAATAAACATTTCTATTATATTATTTCCAAATATGAGTTGTAAGGGCAAAAAAGTATAGAATGCTTAAATTAAGATCGATGTGTGCCATTGGATAAAATTCTTTGAAATTCCTAAGAACACAAGCACGATAAGCAGACGCTCATCCACGGAGGCTGTTGGTGTTACTGACACTCCAAACTCATTCCAGAAAGTCCAAAAGGGTGTGTGTGGTTTCTGACCTTACGGACTCTTATTCTGTCAACTCAGGAACCACACTGTTTCCCAATTCCCACCAACACAAATATAAATACCAAAAAGATTAAATATTTAAATGGAAAAAACAAAAAAGCATTAAAAGAACAAGCTGAGCACAGTAGGGTATGCTGTCGTCCCAGCTGCTCAGGAGGCTGAGGCAGGAGGATCACCGTCAGGGAAGATCTATGTGAAGACACTAGAGAGATGGATGTGTAACAATGAGAAAAGTGGCTTTCAGCACGCAGAAATTAAAGAATTTAAAGAACAAACAAACAGAGAAAATACGTTAAAGACAATTGATAGCAAGCTTTCACGAACAAAAAGATTGTTTAAACTCCCTATAAAAAGGCAAAGGATAGGCCGGGTGCGGTTGCTCAAGCCTGTAATCCCAGCACTTTGGGAGGCCAAGACGGGCGGATCACGAGGTCAGGAGATCGAGACCATCCTGGCTAACTATAAATGGTCAACAAGTACATAGCTAGGTGCTGCATTTCACTAACAAAGAAGTGTAAAATAAAGTAACGTGATATCATTTTTGACAAATTATATTGACAAAAATTTAAAGACTTATGGGGCCAAGCACAGTGGCTCATGCCTGTAATGCCAACACTCTGAGAGGCCAAGGTGAGAGGACTGTTTGAGCCCAGGAGTTCAAGGTTGCAGTGACCTAGGATTGTGCCAATGCACTTCGGCCTGGGCAACAGGGCAAGATTCCATCTCAAAAAAAAAAAAAAAAAAACACTTTCAGTAACTGCTGTGAATCTAGCAAATTATTGAACCTTGACGGTGGTCTTGCGGACCCGTAAAGGTGGAATTGATGTGAGAAGGGCAGTCAACCAAGCATGGTGACTCATGCCTGTAGTTCCAGCACTTTGTGAGGCTGAGGTGAACAGACTGTTTGAGCGCAGGAGTTCTAGACCTGCCTGGGCAACAAGGTGAAACCTCGTCTCTACAAAAAAAAAAAAAAAATTGGCCGGGCACGGTGGCTCAAGCCTGTAATCCCAGCACTTTGGGAGGCCGAGACGGGCGGATCACGAGGTCAGGAGATCGAGACCATCCTGGCTAACACGGTGAAACCCCGTCTCTACTAAAAAAATACAAAAAACTAGCCGGGCGAGGTGGCGGGCGCCTGTAGTCCCAGCTACTCGGGAGGCTGAGGCAGGAGAATGGCGTGAACCCGGGAGGCGGAGCTTGCAGTGAGCTGAGATCCGGTCACTGCACTCCAGCCCAGGCGACAGAGTGAGACTCCGTCTCAAAAAAAAAAAAAAAAAAAAAAATTAGCCTGGCATGGTGACACCCACCCGTAGTCTTAGATACCCAGGAGGCTGAGGTGGGAGGATCGCAGACTCCGCAGAGGCAGAGTTACAGACGGAGGCCAGGGCTTAGGAGAAAACGGCACAGGACCACATGTGCAAACCATGCAGTCAAACTGGTTACTTCCCCGTGCCAGAAACGTGCTGCTGGAGATGCAACGAAGAGTAAGACTAACCCACTGGGTTAGGCTGATGGGGATGCAGCGGAGAAGAGCAAGGTCCTGGGTTAGGCAGGGTTGTTGCGAGGATTAAAGGAGAATGCTCGCAGAGGCCTGGCAAGTCCTCAACTCCGGAACTGAAAGAACCCCACTCTTGCCCCTACACCAAGGCCCCATCCCCACGGTGGCCCCAGGCCCCATTTAACCCCGCCCATGCCATCGCCTCGCCCTCATGTCCTTAGCCACGCCCTGTAGCGTCATGGCCCCACGACAGCCACGTGGCTGCAGGCCCGTTTAACCCCGCCCACATCGTGGCCCGGCCCCGCTGACGTTGGTCACGCCCTTGGCATTAAGGCCCCGCCCTCCCCACAGCCCGGACCCCGCTTAACCCCGCCCATTCGGTCGCCCCGCCCCGACGACATGGCCCCGCCCCATCTCTTTGCCCCGCCCCTGAGGGCGGGATGATCCCGCCCACCTCGCCGGGGTTAGAACACAATTTAACGCCGCGGCCCGCCGTCCTGACCTCACGCCACCGCCCACCCGCGTCGTCCCGGCCCCGACGCACGGCCCCGCCCTCCCCACTGCAGCCGGGACCCACGTCACCAGACCTACCCCTGGCATGACGACCCCCCGCTCCCCGACCCGACTGGACGCTCGTCCCGCCCCGCGACGTCACGGGCCACCCCGCCCCCACCCGGGTCGCCGCGCTCCTCACCAGCTCGAAGCGGTTGTTGACTCGGACGCCCTCCTTCCCTGCGCCCCCGGGGCGCCGGACACCCAGCTCCCGCTTGGGCCCTTCTTCTTCCGCGTCATCGTCATCACGGAGGTCGAACTGCAGGGCGCTGGGCCCGATGGGCTCCTGGCCGCGCTGTTCCCCCCTCAGCCTCCGGAGGGCCCGGCGCGACATAGGACCGAACGACCAGGACGTCTGGAGAGAGGGAGAAGGAAGCGCAGAAAACTCGGCGGTCTGCGCGCCTGCGCGCTCCTGGCGCGGGTGGGGGGCGGGGAAGCTGGCTGTGGCGCCTGCGCACTCCTGGAGCGGGCTGGGGGCGGGGCCTGACGTGCGGCGCCTGCGCGTTGCGACTCACCGGAACTTCGCCGCCTCAGCCGCGGCGACTGGGCGGGCGCCGGTGGGTCCGGGCCAGGTCTCGGGAAAGCCGGTTTCCTGCGCGCCGTGGGCCTCTGGCTTGGCGAGGTGCCTCGCGGGGATGACGGGCTTTGATGCGGGGTAAGAGGCGCGCAGCCGGCGACAGTCGGCCCTGCCCGGCCTTGCCCATCCGTGTGGTCCGGAACCCGCAGCCGCGTTCGGCCCGCCAGGGGCTGTCCCCGCTCCGGGCCTGGAGCATTTCAGCTGCGTCCCGGACGCTGCTAGTTGGTCTTTTCGTGTCACGGTGTCATTCGAGTGATCTAGCCGTCGATGCCCACCTCTGCCCTGGCCTGAAGTCGCCGCCCCTCGGGCACCAGTGAGGGACGCGGCCCTCGCTGCCCGCCTGAGGCCTCGTTAGCGACAGTGGTTCTGAGCAGTTCCAGGACAAGCCACCCGCGTTTGTCACGATCTGAGGGCCGGGCGCGGTGCTCGCGCTTGTAATCCCAGCACTATGGGAGGCCGAGGTGGGCGGATCACCTGAGGTCAGGAGTTCGAGACCAGCGCGGGCAACATGGTGAAACAGTCTCTACTAAAAATACAAAAATTAGCCGGGTGTGGCCGGGCACGCCTGTCATCCCAGCTACTCGGGAGGCTGAGGCTGCAGTGAGCCGAGATCGTGACACTGCACTCCAGTCTGGGCCACAGAGCCAGACCCTGTCTCAGAAAAAAGAAAAACAAAAATAAAGTAGATGAGGCTGAGATAGGGCTCGGTTCAGTGGGCGGATGGCACAGCTTCCTGTGCCGGGGGTTGGGGACACGGGGACAGGAGGGCACAGAGAAGACAGGTACCAGCAGCCTGCTGCTCAACTTACCGCGGCTTCATGAACCCAGGAAGCAGCCCTGGTGGGCCGGCCTGGCCCCTCCCAGGATGGGTTAGGGTGTTAGGGTTTTATTTTATTTTCTGAGATGGCGTCTTGCTCTGTTTCCCAGGCTGGAGTGCAGTGGCACGATCTCGGCTCACTGCAACCTCCATCTCCCAGGCTCAAGCAATTCTCCTGCCTCAGCTTCCCGAGTAGCTGGGACTACAGGCATGCGTCACCATGCCCGGCTAATTTTTGTACTTTTAGTACAGATGGGGTTTCACCATGTTGACCAGGCTGGTCTCAAACTCCTGACCTCAAGTGATCCGCCTGCCTCACCCTCCAAAAGCGCTGGGATTACAGGCATGAACCACTGCACCCAGCACTGGTTAGGGTTTTAACGTGGGCTTTCATTTCCAAGTGTTGCTGTATGAATTAGAACCCAGTCTCCCCATGATAGGCAGTGTGAGCCCCTGTAGAACCAGAACAACAGTCGTCCTTACCAAGCACTACACATTAGCTTATTGCTGGCTGTGTGACCAGAGGAGATTGCCGACCCTCTCTGTGCGTCTTCTTTTTAAACAGGAATAAAAATATAGGCCAGAGAGTCCATGAAGTACTTACACATGTGCTAGAAGCTGGCTCTTTTTTTTTTTTTTTTTCCTGAGACGGAGTCTTGCTCTGTGCCCCAGGCTGGAGTGCAGTGGCGCGATCTCGGCTCACTGCAAGCTCTGCCTCCCGGGTTCACGCCATTCTCCTGCCTCAGCCTCCCAAGTAGCTGGGACTACAGGCGCCCGCCACCTCACCCAGCTAATTTTCTTGTATTTTTAGTAGAGACGGGGTTTCACCGTGTTAGCCAGGATGGTCTCGATCTCCTGACCTCGTGATCCGCCCGTCTCGGCCTCCCAAAGTGCTGGGATTACAGGCTTGAGCCACCGCGCCTGGCCCGAAGCTGGCTATTTTTACTGGGGGCTCTAATTTTGCGTGTTTGGATTTCCTGGACCCCAGCTGTTTATTTTCTCCCGCAGGCCCATCTGTTGCAAGTCAGGTCCCTCCTGACCTCCAGGCTCCACGGCCAGCATTATAGCCTGGAGTCAAAGTTCCTGGGTGAGCTGTATCTTTGGCCAAATTCTTTCACCTCGTTGAGCCTCAGTTCCCTCATCTGTAAGGTGAGATGATGGCAGAACCTCACGGAGGAGCAGGGCAGGGCCCTGTAAGAGGTGGAGCCGGGCACCGGTGAGCAGACAGCACTCAGCACAGGGCCCGTCTAGAGCCTGCAGTCACACCTCCAGCCTGGGAGCCCTCACCCTGAAGAACAACAGGGATCTGGGAAATGAGACCAAAGCGTCCCCCAGGCCAGCAGGTGTGGCCAGAGGAGCTGATGGGCAGTAGTCTGTGCTGTCCGCATGCAGCCCTGACTGAGGTGGGCAGGACCACGAAGCTGGTAGAGCCAGCCAGGGCTGCACGGACAGAACAGGCCTGGAGCTCTCACCTGGTGGGCACCTGACTGTGCCTTTCCTCGTCCTGGAGGGAAGGTGGCCCCTCAAGCCCAGCTTCAGCCTTCGGAGAACACGCCCACTGCCATGCTGGGTGAATCCTCAGTGCACATCCCAGACAGAAGACTGTGAGACATCCTTTATTAGGCCAAGAGTGGCCACGTGCACAGATTGACAGCCGCTCCTCCCTGTACTGGGACCACCCAGCGTCTTCAGGAGCCTCTGGGCCAGAGGCGAGTGAGGACAGCACCAGAGAGTGGGAGGGGAGGAGGGGCAGGACAGATGTGGTTTGGACCCCAGGGAAAGGGCAGGGAGCAGCGTGGCACAGATTTTTTTTTTTTTTTTTTTTTTGAGACGGAGTCTCCCTCTGTTGCCCAGGCTGGAGTGCAGTGGCACAGTCTCAGCTCACTGCAAGCTCTGCCTCATGGGTTCAAGTGATTCTCCTACCTCAGCCTCCCATGTAGCTGGGATTACAGGCACCTGCCACTACGCCTGGCTAATTTTTGCATTTTCAGTAGAGACGAAATTTCATCATGTTGGCCAGGCTGGTCTCAAACTCCTGACCTCAGGTGATCCTCCCTCAGCCTCCCAAAGTGCTGGGATTATAGGTGTGAGCCTGGCCAGACCTTTCAAACAGAGGCGGGGGGTGCCTGTCACGGGGACCCCGCCCACTCAGAGACTTCCAGGTGCTTCTGCTGCCCGAGTACCCACAAAGGGAGATCAGAGGCAGGCAGGGCGCTCTGGTCCAGCTGGGAGCCAAGATACCCTATCCCCACCTAGACGTTCACTGCGGAGGGAAAGCTGCTGTTCTCATTCCTGGGGATGGAGAAGAGAATGGGAACATGGGATGCAGTCTGTGCCGGGATCTAGAACCTTCTGCTTTCTCCCCTCAGTGAGAGAACCCACCCTCTCCCTCCCCTTCCTCCCTGGCAAGGAATCCTGAGAAGAAACAGCCTCCCCCAGGGAGGGTTCTGAAGTGCGCCTGAACCCAAATGAGCTCTGGGGCCAGGAAACGGTGTATATAAATATATAGGCTGTGTATATATATTATAAATGTATCTATATATGTATATATGTACATGCACAGCTCAGAGCGTCCTAGCCTGGTACAGGGCCTGCCTGGTGCCTCCTGGAGGCCTGGCCTGCTGGGGCTGTCACTTGAAGTCAAGAGTCCTGGTGTCAGGGATGTAGAGGGATTGGGTCTGGCGACTGCGTCGTGGCGTAGTGTTGAGGACGTCCACGCTCTTGCGGCTGGAACGCACCACGTCAGCCACAAAGCTGGTGCACTCACTGCAGACATCCTTCAGGACACAGCCGTGGGCGTAGATGTGGGGAAACGCCTCCTCCACGCTCTGCCACTGTGGCCCTTGTAGAGATCTGGGGGGCGGGAGAGGGCAGTCAGGTAGAGGAGCCAGCCAGAGTGCAACACCCCCTCCCTGACTGTGCATCCCACAGCCCCCTCCTGGCTGCCTTTCACCCTAGGCCTCCCCTTGGCCCTCAGGCAGCAAACACAGCTAGCAGCGTTCATCTCAGCAAAGACCCTTCCCTGACCACCAGAGGCCAGTTTCCATCTCATACGACTCAGCCTCCCAGAGCCCTACAAAACGATCTGTCTCTGCCTTGGATTTCCATTTCCTTGGGGCATCCTAGTGCACAGAGACAAAGCCAGCCCCTCCACCCCAGCTCCCACGTTCCTGTTCACGCTCGACCTCCACAGCGACTCAGCACAAGGCACAGAACGCACTGAAAAATGTCTCTCCTCTGGGTCGGCGTGGCTTTGGCGGCTGATACCCTCTGAGGACTCTCAAAGCCCAGTGTGTAGACAGGGATGTGTCCAAACTTCTTAGAAGGCATCTTCATCTGCAGCACAGAGGGAGGAGGTGTGAGCCAGGCATCCCCACAGACACATTCAGGGTACACTCAGTGCTAAGGAACCTCCCCAGTCTGGGACCTGCGTGGCAGCCAGAGCTGCCTGGAGAATATCTGCTGTCCCTACGCTCTCCGATGTCTCCTCTGTGCCTTTCGTCTGAAGACTGGCACGTGATTCCTGCTTGCTGCTCATCTGGGCAGGGGCTTCTTAGAGGGCACAAACCGTCCCTTTTTATACCATACAGATCTACCACCATGCACTGCACATAATCCACATTTAACATGGATGCGGTGGAAGCTTCTCCATTGCCAAGTGGCAGGATATAGAGTAAGATTTTTAAAATAGTGTTAGTAAAAGTCTTGCTTCTGAACTGAGGCCTGAGGGGTAACATACATATATATAATTTTTTTTTTTTTTTAAGACAAGGTCTTGCTCTGTTGCCCAGGCTGGAGTGCAGAGGCACAGCCACACTCACTGCAGCCTTGAACTTCTGCGCTCGAGATATCCTCCCACCTCAGCCTCCCAAAGTGCGGGAACAGCAGGCATGAGCCACCGCACCTGGCTGGTGACATACTTTTATTTGTATTTTATTTTATCTTTCTGAGACGGAGTCTCTGTCACCCAGGCTGGAGTGCAGTGGTGCGGTCATAGCTCACTGTGGCCTCCACCTCCCGGGTTCAAGTAATTCTCAAGCCTCAGCCTCCTGAGTAGCTAGGATTACAGGTGCGTGCCACCATCCGCAGCTAATTTTTTTGTATTTTCTGTAGAAATAGGGTTTCACCATGTTGGCCAGGCTGGTCTCAAGTAGTCTGCCAGCCTCATCGGCCTCCCAAAGTGCTGGGATTACAGGTATGAGCCACCATGCCCAGCTGACATACTTTTAAATGTTAGGACCCCTTAACCTCTGTGTACCTGCACGTGAGCACACACCCCAACTGCAATAAGGAGCCCCTCCTAGAACACCCAAAAAGTTATAGAATGTAAGAAGCTAGGACTTTTAGAGGGGAAGTGAAGGGTTTTTTGGTACCAGGCTACTAAAGTGGAATGTTTAAAAACAACCTGTAAGAGTCTTTAAAAACTGCACACTATCTTGGAAAGTATGGGAATGGATTCTGCTGAAGGGAGATGAATGAGGTGCCTGGTGAGGGCAGCATCATCCAACACCTCCAATCAAAGCCAGTGGAGCCCCTCATCTACCTAGCTCAGAACCCAGATCCCACATGGTCCTCACCTTTATGCTACAGGAAGTGCAGACAGCTCTGGAAGGGAACAGAGGAAATGCAGTGTCAGCAGGGAGGATACCCACGAAGAAACAGCTGAGAAACTCGCATTCCAGCCTCCACACATTCCAGCTCAAACCGTCCTTGCCTTCTGCTTGATGCTTGGTTACTTCAGTGCTTTATTTTACTCCAAAATCTTGCTTTTCTTTATACTTAGGTATCCACCCAAAATATATGTGCCCCTCAGCGTTCTCTTAGGAAGGTTGGCTCCAGGAGCTTTCTCCTACCAAGTTTTCTGTTGCCAAGTGGCAGGATATAGAGTAAGGTTGACAAATAGTGGTGTTGGGCCAGATGTGGTAGCTTATGCCTGTAATCCCAGCACTTTAGGAGGCCAAGGCAGGTGGATCACCTGAGGTCAGGAGTTTGAGACCAACAAGGTGAAACCCCGTTCCTATTAAAAATACAAAAATTAGTTGGGCGTGGCTGCAGGCACCTGTAATCCCAGCTACTGGGTGGGCTGAGACAGGAGAATGGCATGAACCCAGGAAGTGGAGGTTGCAGTGAGCTGAGATCACGCCACTGCACTCCAGCCTGGGGGACTGAACGAGACTCTGTCTCAATAAAAAAAGAAAAATAGTGGTGGTAAAAGTCCCTTTTAAGCAGATTTTTGTTTCTGAACTGAGGCATGATGGGTCACATACTTTTGGAATGTTTAAAAACAAAAACCTATGAGGGTCTTTAAAAACTGCATACTGTCATCCGGGCACGGTGGCTCACGCCTGTAATCCCAGCACTTTGGGAGGCCAAGGCGGGTGGATCACGAGGTCAGGTGTTCAAGATCGGCCTGGCCAAGATGGTGAAACCCTGTTTCTACTAAAAATACCAAAATTAGCCGGGTGTGGTGGTGGGCGCCTGCAGTCCCAGCTACTCGGGAGGCTGAGGCAGAGAATTGCTTGAACCCAGGAGGCGGAAGTTGCAGTGAGCCAAGATCATGCCACTGCACTTCAGCCTGGGTGACAGAGAGAGACTCTGTCTCAAAAAAAAAAAACAAAACCTGCACATTGTCTCGGAAAGACATCTAAGATTCCTTCTAAGATGACGCGTAGACATTGGTGTGTGCCTGACACTACTCACCGTAAAAGCACCATGGAAGCCAGAGGGGCCTCAATTGAGATGCTCAGTTTTAAAAGGTGAGTCAATTTTGTTTTAATCCCCGTATCTGACTTCAAAAATAAATACCTTCTTATGAAAAATTCAAGGCCGGGCGCGGTGGCTCAAACTTGTAATCCCAGCACTTTGGGAAGCAGAGGCGGGCAGATCACGAGGTCAGGAGATCGAGACCATCTTGGCTAACATGGTGAAACCCCGTCTCTACTAAAAATACAAAAAAATTAGCCGGGCCTGGTGGCGGGCGCCTGTAGTCCCAGCTACTCGGGAGGCTGAGGCGGGTGGATCACCTGAGGTCGGGAGCTGGAGACCAGCCTGACCAACATGGAGAAACCCCATCTCTACTAAAAATACACAAATAGCCAGGTGTGGTGGCACATGCCTGTAATCCCAGCTAGTCGTGAGGCTGAGGCAGGAGAATCACTTGAACCTGGGAGGCGGAGGTTGCAGTGAGCCGAGACTGCGGCATTGCTCTCCAGCCTGGGGAACAATAGCGAAACTCCGTCTCAAAAAAAAAAAAAAAAAAAAAATTCAAACATGAGAGAATTAAAATTTGGACACTACATCCTCAGAAATGATCCCTGCTAGTAATGGTTTCCATCCTCCAGGCTTTTCCAAGTATATATCAACAGAAATATATATAATTTTACAGATAAAATGAGGTGATTTTTTTTTTTTCCCAGACAGGGTCTTGCTCTGTCACCCAGGCTGGAGTACAGTGACACCATCATAGCTCACTGCAGCCTTGACCTCCTTGGCTCAAGTGATCCTCCTACCTCAGCCTCCCGAAGTGCTGGGATTATAGGCGTGAGCCACCATACCCAGACTTACTTTATTTATTTATTTATTTATTTATTTGCGACAGTCTCCCTCTGTCACCCAGGTTGGAGTACAGTGGTACTATCTCAGCTCACTGCAAGCTCCACCTCCCAGGTTCAAGCAGTTCTCCTGCCTCAGCCTCCCAAGTAGCTGGGACCACAGGCGCCCACCACCACGCCCGACTATTTTTTTCTATTTTTAGTAGAGACGGGGTTTCACCATGTTGGCCAGTTTGGTCTCAACCACCTGACCTCGTGATCCGCCCACCTCAGCCTCCCAAAGTGCTGGGATTACAGGTGTGAGCCACCACGCCCCGCCCCAGCCTTACTTTTTTATTCAGTCTGGGAAACTCTAGCTTTTACTTGGGTTGTTCAGATCATTTACAGTTAATGTGATGCTAGATAAGTTGTGTTTAAGTCTGACATCTTGCTATTTGTTTTCTTTTTGACTCATTTATTTGTTCCCCTTCTTTTCCTACCTTTTTTTGGATTAATTAATATTTATGGTTCCATCTTATCTCCTTTGTTGGCTTATTAGCTGTAACCGTTTTATTTTAGTGGTTGCTTTAGGACTTACAGTATACATCTTTAACTTATCACAGTCTACCTTTAAGTAATATTTGTATTGCATATATAACACCTTACTATACCTTATCATAGTGATTCACCTTATCATAGTGAACATAGTGTACTTCTGGCCGGACGTGGTGGCTCACGCCTGTAATCCCAGCACTTTGGGAGGCTGAGGCGGGCGGATCACGAGGTCAGGAGATTGAGACCATCCTGGCTAACACGGTGAAACCCCGTCTCTACTAAAAATACAAAAAACTAGCCGGGCGAGGTGGCGGCGCCTGTGGTCCCAGCTACTCGGGAGGCTGAGGCAGGAGAATGGCGTGAACCCGGGAGGCGGAGCTTGCAGTGAGCCGAGATTGCACCACTGCACTCCAGCCTGGGCAACAGAGCAAGACTCCATCTCAAAAACAAAAAAAAAGAAGTATACTTCCAATTTTCTCCTCTCCCTGGCCTTAATGCTAACTATTGTTATCAACACTACTTATACGTGTGTTACAGAACCCACAATACATTGTAATTAATTTTGTCTTTTTTGCCTGCCTGGTAATCTTTGATTAGATGCCAGACATTTTATCTTGCTGAGTACTGCTTTGTTTTTTTGTTTGTTTTTAAAAAAGTCTTGTTCTTGAGCTTTGTTCTCAGAATCAGTTAAGATATCTGTGAACAGTTTGATCCTTTCAGGTCTTGCTTTTATGATTTATCAGTCAGGCCTGGAGCAACACTCACTTTGGGCTACTTATTCCACATTAGTGAGGCCAGGCCTTCGTGTGCATTCTGGTGAGTGCCCTGTGAATCACGACATTTCTGGCTGTGGCTGATGGAAACGGATGTTATTCATTCCTGGCCCTGAGCACTGTTCCTTCAGATCTTTATAACAAGGGAAGGTAAATTTTTTCTGTAAAGGGCCAGAGAATAAACCTTTTAGGCGTGGCTGAGCGAGTAACAAATGGGTGTGGCTGTGTTCCAACGAGACTTTACTCGCCAAACAGGCGGAGGACCAGATTGGGCTATGGTTTGTCAATCTCTGCTTTAGGAGAAATGTTTTGCAGCCTTCAGTCATTTCCTTCAGAGAGGGGGCCCTTCTCTGAGGCTTTCTCGGCGCAGCCCTCTCCTCCGGAGTTCTGCATGGGGGATTCAAGCTGCTGTGGTCTCCCTGGATTTCCTCCTTTCCGGGAGTCTGGCGGCTGTGGCTCATGGCCGAGAAACTCTCCAGACAATGACTGCGGTGATGGCAGGCCTGCCCTGTTGTGTTTCCTTTTTGTTGCCTGCTGTCCAAAGTCTTGAAAAACATTGTTTCATATCCTGTTTGTTCTGGGCTGTAGAAGATGCCGATTACCCCATCTTGGCTGAAACTGGGAGTTGCTTAGCTATTTAAGTTTCATTTAATTTAAATAAAATTTAAAATTTAACTCCTCATTCAACTAACGATATTTGTGGACTCATCAGCCATGGAACATGCTAGAACATTCCTGGAGTCACAGGAAGTTCTGTGGGCAGCACTGCCCAGAGGCTTCTCACCTCCTCCTCCCCTTGTGAACTGGCAGCTAAAGGGAAGGCTCACCTCTTGCAGAAGAGACAGGTGGGCGGCCACGAGAACAGCGGGAACTTGGCCCGGCAGCAGCAGCAAATCTGTCAGGAAAGACCTGATTAGAGCCCGGCTTTGTCCAAAGCTCCCTGGGTCCTGCCCTGTCCTTGCTGCCCCTCAGGGTTCCCAACCAGATCATGAGCAAACAGTCCTGGGATCCGCCCCCGACGCAGCGGGCAAGAGAGCAGCCCCACGTCTAGGCAGCCTCACCTTCCCCTTCTTCAGACTGCTGAAGAGCTCCTTGTTCTGCAAAAACTTCTCCATCTCGGCCTTCACCAGCACACGGCGCACGTCCATCACCTCTTCCACGGTCAGCGCAAGGCTCTCCACGGGGTGGCTGAACTCCTGGGGGACGGGGCAAGGGGCTGTGCTCACTCGGCCTCAGGTAGAAAGTCTTCCATGCAGGAGTCTCCCCCAGCTTGCTCTCCTTCCCTGAGGACCCTCACGCCTTCCTGGCCTCAGCCTAAACAAGCCCGCGACCTTCTAAAACACTTGTCCGTCAGCCATCCATCCCCGTGTCTTTGATGAGGCGCTACTGCTGCAGGCTAGGCCTCCCATGACCAGCGGCCCCTGCCAGCCAACCCAGCCTTCACTGGCCACGCTCCACACACACTCCCCTCAGCCCATGTTTGTTCAAGGTGTCCCTCCCTGCAAACACACTATGGGCAGATCCACACCAGCCAGAGTCCATCTCAAATCCTCCCTCCCTGAGCAGCTGATGTCCTCTCATCCGGGAGGTCCAGGAGCCTCCAACAGACCACCTCACTCCTGGGGCCCAGCTTGCATCTGCCCATCTGCACTCAGCACACCTCCTGTGTCCTGACCACCAATTCCTGGGGCCACATTATGATGAGTGTGTCCTGTTTTTGCCTCCCTGTGCTTGGCATAGAACTTGACACCTGATCTCTCTAAGCCTCAGTTTTCTCTTCTGTAAAACGGGGCTGGATTTCAGCTCCATCGAGATGACTCATGCCGGCATCGCGTTTGCAGTGTCAGTCATTACTCTGCCGAGGCAGGTGGGCACCGTCTATGAAGGTGCCACACGGATGGAGTTGGACCATGTGCTCTGCTTTGGATTTGCAGTGGGTTATCCTGTCTAGAGCTGGGAACACATGCTCCTGTCTGGCACTGGGAGGAGCTGCGGCCCTTGCATTTGTTCCTCACTATGACCTGAGGCACCCAGAGCTTTGGGCTTCTGTTGCCAATTGCCTGATGGTGCTGTTTCCAGCTGAACAGGTCACCTGAGATGTCACAGATGTTACGCCAACAACGTCCGTGGCCAGGAGACCTCACGTCGGGTGCAGAGAACAGCTGCCTGCCCCCCAGGTGAGGCTGTGAGCCCAGGGCAGATGGAAGGCCAGGTTCGGTGATGCTCAGTAGCCCCCCTTCAGAAAGCACTTCTGAGACTTCAGAGCTAAAGAACCACTCATGTGACCTGTGGTCATCTTAAATGCGTCCTCTAATTCCTTAAGAAGTGTTGGCCGGGCGCGGTGGCTCAAGCCTGTAATCCCAGCACTTTGGGAGGCCGAGACGGGTGGATCACGAGGTCAGGAGATCGAGACCATCCTGGTGAACATGATGAAACCCCGTCTCTACTAAAAAATACAAAAAACTAGCCGGGCGAGGTGGCAGCGCCTGTAGTCCCAGCTACTCGGGAGGCTGAGGCAGGAGAATGGCGTGAACCCGGGAGGCGGAGCTTGCAGTGAGCTGAGATCCGGCCACTGCAACTCCAGCCCGGGAGACAGAGCGAGACTCCGTCTCAAAAAAAAAAAAAAAAAGAAGTGGGCCTTAATTCCCTCCCTCCCATTGAGAATAGGCTGGACTTCCTGACTCGCTGCTAATGAGTTGGGACAACGTGGCACTTCTGGACTTGGCCACAAATACTCAGTGGCTTTCACGGCGGTCACTCTTGAGCCACATGCTCTGGGGGATGCCAGCCGCCACCCTGTGGAGATCGCCAAGCAGCCCCGAGAGAGGCCTGTATACACAGCAGGGCACTCGCGTCTCCTGCTCACAGCTGGCTGAGGACGCCACTTCATGTGGTTCCTCCAGCTCCCATTTGAGCCTTCAGTCGAGACTGCAGGCCCCACTGCCATCCTAACTGCAGCCTCACGAAAGACCCTGGGCCGGAGCTACACGGCGAAGACACTTCCGGAGTCCCAACCCTCAGAAACTGTGTGAGATAATACATGTTTGTTATTTTAAGATGCTACATTGTGAGGTAACTTTTGATGCAGTGATATATAGCTAATCTTAGACTAATGAGGCAAGCCCTGCATTTCGGCGGGGCCTGCGACCTAGACTAACGGGGCAAGCCCTGCGTTTCGGTGGGGGATACGAACAGTGCCTTGCGTTTATATAAGGCTCATAGTTCTCAAAGCATTTTAACATCTGTTCTCATCTGAGCCTCTTGATAAAACCTCAACTAGCGGCAGCAACCACACCGTTCACATCCCTCCAACACCTGCATGCTGCCAGCATGGCCCACGGGCCGCACACTCGCCTTACCTCAGTTGATTAAATGATACACTAGAACTCACGTCCACGTGGCCTCAAGATGTCAGCAAAAGTGAGCTCCTCACAATTACAGGTCAGATATGAAACCGAGGGGAGAGGGGCTGAGCAGTACCCTGGCGGCGTCACGGCCAGAGTCAAGGTCGCGACCCAGTGAAGCCCCGTCACACTGACCTCCAGGCACACAGGGCGCGCAAGTTCGCCGCCTGCCCTAACCCCACACTGAACCCTTCAATTCGGGACGTCCCTTGCAAGGTGGCTCCAGGATCCGGGGTCGCAGTGCGGTTCGGCCCCAGCAGGCGGCAGCAGAGACCACTGCCGCAGGCCAGCAGCGCCACCACTGGCGCCCCGAAGACGTTCAGACCACGCCCCCCAGACCGGCGCTCAGACCACAGTCCCCAGACTGGCGCTCGGACCACGCCCCCCAGACGCGCTCAGACCCGCCCTCCCAGACAGGCGCTCAGACCACGCCTCACAGACTGGCGCTCAGACCACAGTCCCCAGGCAGGCGCTCAGACCACGCCCTCTGAGACAGGCGCTGAGACCACGCTCCCCAGACAGGCGCTTGGACCACGCCCCCCAGACAGGCGCTCGGACCACGCCCCCTGAGACAGGCGCTCGGACCACGCCCCCCAGACAGGCGCTCAGACCCGCCCTCCCAGACTGGCGCTCAGACCACGCCTCCCAGACTGGCGCTCAGACCACAGTCCCCAGGCAGGCGCTCAGACCACGCCCTCTGAGACAGGCGCTCGGACCACGCCCTCTGAGACAGGCGCTGAGACCACGCTCCCCAGACAGGCGCTTGGACCACGCCCCCCAGACAGGCGCTCAGACCCGCCCTCCCAGACAGGCGCTCAGACCACGCCCCCCAGACAGGCGCTCGGACCACGCCCTCTGAGACAGGCGCTGAGACCACGCTCCCCAGACAGGCGCTCGGACCACGCCCCCCAGACAGGCGCTCGGACCACGCCCTCTGAGACAGGCGCTGAGACCACGCTCCCCAGACAGGCGCTCGGACCACGCCCCCCAGACAGGCGCTCGGACCCGCCCTCCCAGACAGGCGCTCAGACCACGCCCCCCAGACAGGCGCTCGGACCACGCCCTCTGAGACAGGCGCTGAGACCACGCTCCCCAGACAGGCGCTCGGACCACGCCCCCCAGACAGGCGCTCGGACCACGCCCTCTGAGACAGGCGCTGAGACCATGCTCCCCAGACAGGCGCTGAGACCACGCCCTCTGAGACAGGCGCTGAGACCACGCTCCCCAGACAGGCGCTGAGACCACACCCCCCAGACAGGCGCTCAGACCCGCCCTCCCAGACAGGCGCTCAGACCACGCCCCCCAGACAGGCACTCGGACCACGCCCCCCAGACAGGCGCTCAGACCACGCACCCCAGACACTGCTCAGACTATGCCTCAGGCAGGGCCTCAGTACTGAACACCTGGCTGGCAACGGGAAGGTGGGCGCAAAGACGCCTCCTGGGTCGCCCTGGATGACAACTGCACCCTCACTCACCAGCCACAGGTGTTTGGCATCGGGGGTCATGGAGGCCTCGGGTCTGTCCATCGAGGAGCCCCGGTTGCTGAGTAGGGGGTGGCTGGAGTCAGAGACGCTCGCAGGACAGGTACCTAGGGGAGAGCAGAGGCTCCGTCAGGACTGCCTGACAGGAGCTGTGGAAAGGAGGACTGTGCAGAGGGGATGACAGAGATTGTGGAGGGCTCCAGGGGAACCAAGCAAAAGGTCAAGTGGAGAAGCAGCCACGCAGTAGCTACACAGGTAATTCTAGCACTTAGGAGGCTGAGGCGGGTGGAACCTTGAGCCCAGTAGCTTGAGACCACCCTGGGCAATGTAGCGAGACCCTCATCTCTAGAGAAAAATATAAGTTAGCCAGGCGTTGTGGAGCATGTTGGTAGTCCTAGCTACTCAGGAGGCTGAGGCGGGCGGATTGCTTGAGCCCAGGAAGTCAAGGCTGCAGTGAGCTATAATGGTGCCTCTGCACTCCAGCCTGGGCACCAGAGCAAGACCTTGTCTCAAAAAGAAGAAAAGAGTGAAGAGTGAAAAGTGTGGCTTCCACATTGGGACTTCCGTTGGGGCCCATGTGGTATAGAGGGTCCACAGGACCCCTGAAGGGTCCCTGTGTCTGAGCCCCAGAACGAGCTGGCGTGGGCAGTCCCACAGCACCAGTGGCCTGTGTCTGAGCCCCAGAACAAGCTAGTGTGGGCAGTTCTACAGCACCAGTGAGGCAGACTACAGATGCGTGGGGCGGGACCCTCCTCCCACAGTCCACGCCTCACACTGGAGCTGGAGGTCGACCTCCCTCCCTCCACCAGCTCCAAGAGGCTGAGGCACAGCTCCAGGTGGGGGAGACCTAGGTTAAGCGAGAGGTTTGGAAGTGGCCTGGCCTGGACCTCCTAACACTGGGAAGGGAGCCATAACCACCAAACGTGATTGTCCCAAGACTCTGGCCTCGCAGGCAGACAAGGAGGCCTGGCCGTGCCTGGTGGGATGTGGTGGGTGGGGTGACAAGAACCCTGAGTTGTGAGGGCTCTCGGTAAAGTTCAGCTCTCACGATGGTAGGAGCAGCCCTGTACAGCCAGCAAGAATCGTTCTGTGCTCAGCAGCGCGAAAAGCAGTTGAAGGAACCATGGCGCAGGTTCCAGAGCCATGTGCTGCAAGCCCAGCTAGTTCACTAAGGACACACTGCTCCCTTCTCAGAGGACTAGAAGGTCTATCACTCATCAACTCATCTAGTTAGCTATCTTTCTATATCCCAATGTTAATAATAATTATGTCTAGGTAATAGAATCATGAGAATTATTTTTAAATATTAAAAAATATTTTTACAATAAATATGCATTACTTAATAAGAAGTTTTCAAGTTAAAGGGAGATGCCTGCCTGAGGTAGTGCCCTCTTGCAGGCACGAGCTCCCTTGGTCCCTGGGAGCTGCCTGCTCAGGAAGACGTGGGCTGAGGTGGAGGGATGGGTGCCCACAGGATGGGTCAGGGCGGGGGCGAAGGGGGGTACGGGGGTGAGAAGCAGCACTTGCCCTGGTCTCGGGAGCCGGGCCTCCACACACGCGCGCTGCCAGCTCGGGGCCGTGGTGGCTCCGTCCCTCCTGGGGGCTGGGTGGCAGACTGCAGGCCAGAGGCCACCTCACTTCGGAGCTGGGCCAGGTCATGCTCTGAGAAGGAGCGGTCCCGTTTCAGCATCACCTCCCCACAGGGAGACTCTTCTTCCTGTGGACACACCAGACGCAGCCTTGCCCTAACAATGTCCACCAGTGCCTCCTGCCCATGCCTGGACCGAAGCAAAGGACCCAGGGATGCCGCTGGGTCTGCTGCGATGTGGGGCAGCCTGCACCCACTTCCCAGCCTGCCTGCCTCTGGGCAGTTCATGGCAAGCACCCTAATAACCAAGCCCTTCCCCAAGGCCTTCTGGAAAGTCCTGGAAATTGACAGGTCTAGTGTCAGATGGAGGCAGAGCCCTCTGGGATGGCCCCCAACAACGCCATCACCAGCCCTTCTGTGAAGAGAGAAGCATTCCATTCACAGGGCAGCCAGGATGGGCAGGGAGCCTCGCTGGGACCACCTTTTCACATCAACTAGTGGGGGGCTCAGTTTCTGGGCCTGAGACAGCGAGGCACTTCCGCCGTCAGCCTTCCATCGTCTGTGGGAGGAGGCAGCCCAGGCCCTCTCCCAGAGTCACCCTTCTGAGCGGCCAAGATGGCAGGGTCCCCAAGCCCCACAGGCCTCCTCCTAGGGCAGGACGTCAGTTTCAAGGGAGGGCCCCTGGACAGGGGACACCACACTCCCTGCTGCCCCCAACTTAGCTTAGCCCTTCTCACTTCCTTGGCCCCCACCCTCCCATTCCTGGTCTCTTTTCAGGAATACCCACGGGCTCTGACCTCAGATGTGTTCATTTCCTCCATCTCCGCCAAGGTGGGCGCCTTGAGCAGCACACGGGGCCGCGGGCGCTGGGCACTGCCCCCAGCATCTGTGACCGACAGGTTGATGCAGGAGGTGGACTTGGCATCTCCAGAGCAGGCGTTGAGGATGCAGGGCAGAGACCCAAACCCTGGGGAGACGGGAGCCAAGCAGGACAGGCCAGTGAACGGGGAGACAGCAGGCAGGAGCTGACAGCTCTGTGTGCACCAGCTGGCTAAATTCCCTGACTTTGCAGAAGGGAAAACTGAGGGCTAGCCAGCCATTTAAAAAAATGAGGAACTAGGCCGGGCGCCAGCGGGATTGTGCCACTGCACTCCAGCCTGGGGGACAGAGCAAGACTCCATCTTAAAAAAAAAAAAAGGAAAATGAACTCCAGCCTAGAGATCTGCCTAGTGTCTCAGAGGCAGAGCAGATGCAGGATTGGAGTTTGCCATCCCATGTAAGGAATGGTACAGCACTGAAGGCTCTCAGTGACCTTTCACAAGGAGAATTAGGTCTCAGACATTTGAACAAATGCCTGTCTTGGGGCCGGGCGCGGTGGCTCATGCCTGTCATCCCAGCACTTTGGGAGGCTGCGGCGGGCGGATCACCTGAGGTTGAGAGTTTGAGACCAGCCTGGCCAACATGGTGAAACCCCGTCTCTACTAAAAATACAAAATTAGCCAGGCGTGGTGGCAGGTGCCTATAACCCCAGCTACTCAGGAGGCGGAGGCAGGAGAATCACTTGAACCCGGGAGGCAGAGGTTGTGGTGAGCTGAGATCGCGTCACTGCACTCCAGCCTGGGCAACAAGAGCGAAACTCTGTCTCAAAAAAAAAAAAAAGAAAAGAAAAGAAAAACATTTGCCGGGCGCAGTGGCTCAAGCCTGTAATCCCAGCACTTTGGGAGGCCGAGATGGGCAGATCACGAGGTCAGGAGATCGAGACCATCCTGGCTAATACGGTGAAACCCCGTCTCTACTAAAAAAAATACAAAAAACTAGCCAGGCGAGGTGGTGGGCGCCTGTAGTCCCAGCTACTCGGGAGGCTGAGGCAGGAGAATGGCCAGAACCTGGGAGGCGGAGCTTGCAGTGAGCTGAGATTGCGCCACTGCACTCCAGCCTGGGCGACAGAGCGAGACTCCGTCTCAGAAAAAAAAAAAAAAAAAAAGAAAAGAAAAACATTTTAAAAGTTTGCTTTTATTCTATTTTTCTTCTAAATGCTGAAATGTGTCATACTATTGTAAACAATGTAGACTGGCAAATACACGTCAAGTCCAGGATAACAGGGTATAAGATCATGTTAGGCGTGGTGGCTCACACCCATAATCCCAGCACTTTGGGAAGCTGAGGCAGAAGGATCACTTGAGCCCACAAGTTCAACACCAGCCTGGGCAACAGAGCAAGACCGTGTCTCTACAAAAACACAAAAATTAGCCAGGCGTGGTGGTGCATGGCATGCCTGTCGTCCCAGCTACTCGAGAGGCTGAGGTGGGAGGATCGCTTGAGCCTGAGAGATTGAGGCTGCGTGACCTATAACGGTGCCACTGCACTCCAGCCGGGGTGACAGGGTAAGACCCTGTCTCAAAAAAAAAAAAAGACATAGGAAATTCCAATGGCCTTGTAAAGTTTTTAATGAAATGCATAAAAAGTGATTTTTTTTTTTTTTTTGAAACTAGGTCTCACTCTGTCACCCAGTCTAGAGGGCAGTGGTACGATCATGGCTCACTGCAGCATCAAGCTCTCAGGCTCAAGCAATCCTCCCACCTCAGCCCCTGGAGTACCTGGGATTACAGCCATGTGCCACCACACCTGGCTAATTTTTCTTTGAAATTTTTGGCAGAGATGAGGTCTCACTATATTGCCCAGGCTGGTCTCGAACTCCTGGGCTCAAGTGATCCTCCTGCCTCAGCCTCCCAAAGCGCTGGGATTACAAGGTGTGAGCTACTGAGCCCAGCCTCAAAATTTCTTATTTTTGGCCAGGTGCAGTCGTTCACACCTGTAATGCCAGCATTTTGGGAGGCCAGGGCGGGCAGTTCACTTGAGCCCAGGAGTTTGTGTCCAGCCTGGCCAATATGGTGAAACCCTGTCTCTACTAAAACTACAAAAAAACTCAAAAAATTAGCCAGGCGTGGTGGCGCGTGCCTCTAATCCCAGGTACCCAGAAGGCTGAGGCATGAGAATCGTTTGAACCTGGGAGGCGGAGGGTGCAGTGAGCCGAGGTCGTGCCACTGCACTCCAGCCTGGGCAACAGAGTGAGACTTCATCTCAAACAAATATATACATATTATTTTAATTTAGTTTAATTTTTTTATCCCCAAGTAATCTGAGTTTCAAAAGCCTGTGTGCCTCAAAAATTAAGATGCTCTGTGTCTTCCATGGGTTCAGGCGCCCTCAGGGAAATGCCACCTTCCAATGTGCAACCTGACCAGGGGAATGGGGGGCCCCACCAGGGGCACAGGGGTCTCTCTTCTCCCGCCATCCCTTCGCTCACCGCGGGCAGCCCAGCCCTCGCCCCGCACTGGGCGCAGCCTCCGCTCCTGCTTGATCTCCTCCAGGATCTTCTCATGCAGGGACCTCTGCTTCGGTGGCAACGGGCGCAGCCGCCTCTCAGAGACCTGCAGTGGGGAAGCAGGCCATGACACGGGCCCACTCTGGAGTCGGAAGAGCCGGCTAGGCCCACCCAGAGGGAGTGCTGCTCCCGGGGGCTCTGCATGCACCTGGGGTGGGGTGGGCATGGCTCACATGGCCCCTTCCCAGAAAGAGGGCCCAGGGCCACACAGCCCCAGGCTGGCCCACTGGCAAGAGGAAGCCAGCCCGCCTCACCCATGACACAGACGCGCTGGGACACCTCCCAGGCTGGCCACAGGACAGCACCAGGCCCCGGGCGGCCCCTGAGGAGGAGGAGGCTGGGGCGGCACCTGCTTCAGTGGAGGCCGTGAGCGGATGAAGTCCAGGATGAGCTCGTGAGCGTCCTTCTTCACCCGGGGCGGGATGTCCCCATCCACCTGCGGGGAGGATGGCTGATCTGAGGCCCTGCAGGGACCATCCGCTAGAGCAGGAGGACTGGGAGAGGCTCGCTCAGCCCAAGGACAGCCTGGTCTTCACACCTACCCATCCTCCCACTCTCAGCTCGTGGGGACCCAGCTGCTTCCCTAGGAAGCGCACGGCAGACCCACAGGCCATGCTCTGGGCGGCCACAGCATCCACAGTCTGATGTGTCCCCTCCCGGCTGCCCCAGTCTCCAGCACCTGGGACTCATCTGGAGGTAGGGTGGGGTGGCACACACCTCACAGGGGCATCGTAAGAGCCATGCTGCAGGGCGTGGTGGCTCACGCCTGTAATCCCAGCACTTTGGGAGGCCGAGACGGGCGGATCACGAGGTCAGGAGATCGAGACCATCCTGGCTAACACGGTGAAACCCCGTCTCTACTAAAAATACAAAAAATTAGCCGGGCGAGGTGGCGGGCGCCTGTAGTCCCAGCTACTCGGAGGCTGAGGCAGGAGAATGGCGGGAACCCGGGAGGCGGAGCTTGCAGTGAGCTGAGATCCGGCCACTGCACTCCAGCCTGGGAGACACAGCGAGACTCTGTCTCAAAAAAAAAAAAAAAAACCCCAAAAAAAAACCAAAAAAAAAAGAGCCATGCCAGCGCATCCTAAGGGCTCCATGAGTTTTGTTAAAGCAAAAATATCCTATAGCCAGGCCAGGCAGGTGGCTCACGCCTATAATCCCAGCACTCTGGGAGGCCGAGGCGGGCGGATCACAAGGTCAGGAGATCGAAACCATCTTGGCTAACACGGTGAAACCCTGTCTCTACTAAAAACAGAAAAAATTAGCTGGGCGTGGTGGCGGGTGGCTGTAGTCCCAGTTACTTGGTAGGTTGAGGCAGGAGAATCGCTTGAACCCAGGAGGCGGAGCTTGCAGTGAGCCGAGATCGCGCCATTGCGCTCCAGCCTGGGCGACAGAGTGACTCCGTCTCAAAAAGGAAAAAAAAAAAAATCCTAGGCCGGGCGCGGTGGCTCAAGCCTGTAATCCCAGCACTCTGGGAGGCCGAGATGGGTGGATCACAAGGTCAGGAGATCGAGACCATCCTGGCTAACACGGTGAAACCCCGTCTCTACCAAAAAATACAAAAAACTAGCCGGGCGAGGTGGCGGGCGCCTGTAGTCCCAGCTACTCGGGAGGCTGAGGCAGGAGAATGGCATGAACCCGGGAGGCGGAGCTTGCAGTGAGCTGAGATCCGGCGACTGCACTCCAGCCTGGGTGACAGAGCGAGACCCCGTCTCAAAAAAAAAAAAAAAAAAAATCCTACAGCCTTGGCTCTTGTGGCCTCCAGGGGCCATCCCTGGTCCTCCAGAACCTTCCGCACGTCCCTTCCCTGCCTGGTCACTGTCCCCGAAGTGATACCGAGCTGTGGGAATTGGGGCCACATCTCCCTAATCCATGTTCTACCGCCCAGTACCCAGCACAGAGAGCAGGGACCCTGGGCCCCTCTTCCAGGTGGGCCGCCCAACGGCCGGGCTGCCCCTCGGCGGCCGTCCCACTCGCCACGACTTCCACGGCCGCCCCGCTCACCATGACCTTGCGGAGCTTGTAGTTCCGGGCCCGGATGTCCTGCATTAGCATCTCGAAGGGCGTGAGCTGGAACTCGGTGGGGAGGGGGTTGAACTCCTGCTCCTGCACCTTCTTCAGCTTCACTCCGTGGCGGAGCTCCCGCATGAGCTGAACCCACAGCCGGGCCTGGGCCCCGGGGAAAGAGACCGGCTCTCAGCCCCAGGTAAGGCTCCACGGCCCTCCAGGCAGAGACCCCCGGCAGGCTGGGCGGCGTAGTGGCCCGGTCAGACAGGAGCGGGTCTTACCCAGTCTGTGTGACCCAGGCTGTCCAGCTCTGCCTGTGGCGTCTCCACCTGCGGCTCGTCCTCTCGAAGCTTCTGCAGCATCTGTGACCACACACGCTCGTTAGTCCAGGGGAGGGACGAGAATGGTGGACACAGGACAGGCCCCGTCCGTCAGGGACACGGCCACGTGACGGGGGCTCCACTCAACCAGCCAGAAAAGAGATGAGTGGGCATTTTGGCCCAGGCTTCAGGACTCGAAAAGATATCTGGGGAAACCGAGTCATCGCCACAGGTGGCGGACACAGGTGTGGAGGCTCCACTCTCCCCGTTTCATTCAGCTCTCAGTTCACATGGCGCTTCCTCAGGTGGGCCACGCACCCCGCCGCCCCCCTGGGCCCCTGCAGCTGCTCTAGGTCCCAGCCTGGCCTTTACGCTGAGCTGCTTCTCTGAGCAGCGTCTGGGGCTCGGTGCAGTGTGGCACAGGCCAGTTTTTGTGCGTGGCTTGAGTGAATGGACACATGGTGGAAGGTGGATGGGAGGGTGGATGAGTTGCTGCCCAGTAAGTCCAGGGAAACAGACATGGGTATGTGCTTTGTGAACTGGGGAAGGTGCCAACCCTGTGGTGAGGGCCTGTTTGGGAAGTGCTCTGTGCTAAGAACGTGGGAAGAAGGTGCGGCACCTGCTGCATGGGTCACACATGATCTCGGTGGCACAGAGCATCTGCTCTCACCAAGTCCCAACCCTAGAGAAGCACCTGCCCTTTGGCACAGCCCCCACAACCAAGACAGAACCGGTCACCCTGGCTTCTGCCCCAGGGACCTGCCACGCTGCTTTGGGACACTCCCTGGGCAGCACAAGGTGTGAGTCTGCCCACAGGCCTCATGTATGCCAGCCCAGGGCAAAGGGCACACAGGGTGGCACTCCTGTCCTTCCCGGAACACCTGTACCTATTCCTAAGCAGGCCGCTCCCGGCCAAAATGCCAGCAGACACAGCTACACCCCATGGAGTAACCCTTCTCTCGCTTCGTCCCACCACGAACTCCCCAAACTTCGCCTCGGTCAACTGCCTGCATGCAGAGCCGTTTCCTCCTAAAGAAAGAGCTTCCTGGCCAGGCACAGTGGCTCACGGCTGTAACCCCAGCACTCTGGGAGGCCAAAGCAGGAGGATCACTTGAGCCCAAGAGTTTGAGACCAGCCTTGAGTAATACACTAAGACCTTGTCTCTAAGAATAAAAGAGCTTTCATTGTCTGAGTAAGAAACTGATCTGAGCAGCAGAAAACAGCCTGATCAGAGACAGAGACACAACAGCATGAGGACCATCTGCTAATTGTGGGGAACGTTAGAAGCATGTCCCAGGAGGCCAAGGGGGAGCTGAGAGGGAGGGCGGAAGATGGGCCATGGGATCTATGTGGTGAGAGAGGGACAGAAGATGGAGCATGGGATCTGGGGGATGAGAAGGAAGGCGGAAGATGGGCCATCGGATCCAGGGGATGAGAGGATGGAAGATGGACCATGGGATCCGGGGGGTGAGAGAGAGGGCAGAAGATGGGCCATGGGGCCTGGGTGGTTAGGGGAGAGCGAAGATGAACCATGGGATCCAGGAGCTGAGGGGGAGGACGGAAGATGGACCATGGGATCTGGGGGTAGGAAGAGAGCCATCCAACCGTGGTGCCCACTTGGGCTGCAGATGAGGCCAAGCAGCTCAGGCTGCCGCCCGGTGTCAAAACCACCTGCTATGGCTCAGAGGGCCAGGAACCTTTCTTGGTTAGAGGACAAGAGAGACAGGGTCAGGGAGGAATGAGGACCAGCATCAGTTAACTTTGAAAACATCTTCTGCCACCGAGGCAAGAGGGGATCCCCTGCCTCTCCAAGGCCTGGCTTTCTCCTCTGTGAGATGCTGATGGGAGAAAAAGCAGAGTCCACATGTGCAGAGACCCCATGATACAGAAACACATCAGCTCCCTTGGGGCAGCAGCCGTGCCCAGGGAGAGGCTGGGAGAGTCAGAGAGGGATGGTTGAGTCCACGGAGAGAGGTAGGAGGCCCAGGGGAGAACTCTGGCTTGGGAGCCATGTCAGAGCCAGCACTGCCCGACTCTTGCTTTGTGGCTTTGGGCAACGGTCCCAGCCTCCGAGCCTGCACCTGCTCAGCTGTCAAACGGCCTCTCCAGCTGTAAGTGGCAGGGGAGTGAGGCTGGGTTGTCACAGGACCAGCAGGTGGGTTTTCCCACCCAAAGCTCCAAGCAAGTGGCTGAGCCTTTCTGTGGTTCCTGAGTATAGAGGGGGCCACCTTTGGCATCATATTTCAGAAGGAACCAGGGCCTGGAGAGGCTGGTGGGGAGGCAGGACGAAGGGTGCCCTCTTGCAGATGTAAAAGAGAGCACAATGGGTGCCAGGACAGGATAACAACTTAGAGGCAACAGGAGAGAGCAGTTGGGGAAGGGGCTGAGCCCATCGCTTAACTTCTCTGGTAAGAAGCAAGTGTGAGGCCGAGCGCGGTGGCTCATGCCTGTAATCCCAGCACTTTGGGAGGCCAAGGCAGACAGATCACCTGAGGTCAGGAGTTCAAGACTAGCTTGGCCAACATGGTGAACTCCTGTCTCTACTACCAGGTGTGGTGGTGGTGCCTGTAATCCCAGCTACTTGGGAGGCTGCAGCAGGAGAACTGCTTGAACCTGGGAGGTGGAGGTTGCAGTGAGCCGAGATCCAGCCACTGCCCCTCCAGCCTGGGTGACAGAGTGAGACCCTGTCTCAAAACAAAACAAAAAAACAAAAAACAAAAAACAAAACAAAACAAAAAAACAAGGAAGTGTGAGGGTTAAGTGGGAATACATAAGGCCAACAGCAGTCCCACCGAGAACCTGACTTTCTGTCCACCAAGAGCCCGGCCTTGCCAGTCTCCTCCCACACGCAGGCACCTCCTTGGCCCCCGGCACCCTCCACGGTCGCCCCCACGCACCGCTCACCTCCTTGGCCCCCCGGACCCCCCACGGTCGCCCCCACGCACCGCTCGCCTCCTTGGCCCCCCGGACCCCCCACGGTCGCCCCCACGCACCGCTCGCCTCCTTGGCCCCCCGGACCCCCCACGGTCGCCCCCACGCACCGCTCGCCTCCTTGGCCCCCCGGACCCCCCAGGTCGCCCCCACGCACCGCTCACCTCCTTGGCCTCCCGGACCCTGGCCAGGAAGGCCCGCAGCTCCAGCGTCTCCACGAAGAGCGCGCGGCACACGGCCTGGTAATGCGCCTGGGCGCCCTGGGGGTCGGTCAGCCGCGCCGCGCACAGCCGCATGGCCTGGGCAAAGGTGCGCACACTGCGGGGGACGCCCTCGGCCTCCTCCTCCTCCTCGGGACCCCCGTAGCCCTCATCGGCGGCACCGCAGCCGCTGTCCTCGCTGTCGTTGTTGGCCATGAGGTCGATGAGCCGCTCCAGCTGCGGGCTGAGTTCGCGCTCCTCGCTCTCGTCCAGCCCCCAGTCCAGCGCGCGGTAGATGGCGAAGCCCAGGGACTGCACGGTCTGCGGGACAGGGGCGCGGTCACCGGGCGGTACTGCAGGGGGGTGGGGCGGGGAGGCGGGGAGGGCAGAAGGCGGCTGGCGGGTGTAGAGGGCCCAGCACCCGGCCAGGGAGACAGCAGCTGTCGGTCCGGAGACCAAGGCACAAGCAAGATATGGAGCGGACAAAAAGGATGTGCCCGGCCGGGCGCGGTAGCTCACGCCTGTAATCCCAGCACTTTGGGAGGCCGAGGCGGGCGGATCTCGAGGTCAGGAGTTCAAGACCAGCCTGACCAACATGATGAAACCCCTTCTCTACTAAAAATACAAAAATTAGCCAGGCGTGGTGGTGCGTGCCTGTAATACCAGCTACTTGGGAGATTGAGACAGGAGAATCGCTTGAACCTGGGAGACGGAGGTTGCAGGGAGCCGAGATCAGGCCTCTGCACTCCAGCCTGGGCGACAGAACAAGACCCTGTCTCAAAAAAAAAAAAAAAAAAAATCGAAGTTTTTAAAAAAGCACATTAAAAATCAGTGAAGCTTCACAGTAGAGACCTGATTTCCATCATCTACCACAAAGGGCACAGGTGCGTCTGTGGCGTGACCTGGCGGCGGCCGACATGCACCGACTTGGAGACCCACAGGCCCAGGTGGCCCCCAGGTGGTCAGGTCTGCTAGGACAGGGAGGCAGAGGCAGCACAGCTGGACACGGGAGGTCGATGACAACTACAAGGACACTCTAAGTTGCACCGCACTGTGTTCCATGTCTTAAAGGGTTCTCATAGTTTCCCTTTACAAGTTAAGAAAGATCCGGCCGGGCGCGGTGGCTCAAGCCTGTAATCCCAGCACTTTGGGAGGCCGAGATGGGCGGATCACGAGGTCAGGAGATCGAGACCATCCTGGCTAACCCGGTGAAATCCCGTCTCTACTAAGAAATACAAAAAATAGCTGGGCGAGGTGGCAGCGCCTGTAGTCCCAGCTACTCGGGAGGCTGAGGCCAGAGAATGGCGTGAACCCGGGAGGCGGAGCTTGCAGTGAGCTGAGATCCGGCCACTGCACTCCAGCCTGGGCTACAGAGCCAGACTCCGTCTCAAAAAAAAAAAAAAAAACAAGTTAAGAAAGATCCACACACAAACACAACTACAGCACTCCTTATGTCAGATGCTGTACCTGGCCCGGCACAGCACGTACCAACCTCACCTCCAGCGACACTGACGTAGGGACGGGGACGGAGGCGTGGAGAGGTCGGTCCCCTTGACCACAGTCTCGACTGGCCAAGCTGGATCAGGACAGGGGTGCTGCTCATGGCCCCTGTCTCAGCTCTGTGCCACGCTGCCAGGGTGGGGGGCCATGGTGTGGCAGATCGAGCCACACCTCCCCCAGGCACTGTCCACTTCCTGGGGCCACTTTGCCTCAGCGGCCCTGCAGGGGGCCTTTGGTCTCTCATTTAGTGTACACTCCCCTCCCACCCACTGCTGGGAGCCCAGGAAACCTGAGCCTGAGCCTGAGCCTGCAGCAAAAAAGTCACAGAAGGCTCTGGAACCTGCCTCGTCTGTCCTGCAGAAACACCACAGAAGGCTCTGGAACCTGCCTCGTCTGTCCTGCAGAAACACCACAGAAGGCTCTGGAACCTGCCTCGTCTGTCCTGCAGAAACACCACAGAAGGCTCTGGAACCTGCCTCGTCTGTCCTGCAGAAACACCACAGAAGGCTCTGGAACCTGCCTCGTCTGTCCTGCAGAAACACCACAGAAGGCTCTGGAACCTGCCTCGTCTGTCCTGCAGAAACACCACAGAAGGCTCTGGAACCTGCCTCGTCTGTCCTGCAGAAACACCACAGAAGGCTCTGGAACCTGCCTCGTCTGTCCTGCAGAAACACCACAGAAGGCTCTGGAACCTGCCTCGTCTGTCCTGCAGAAACACCACAGAAGGCTCTGGAACCTGCCTCGTCTGTCCTGCAGAAACACCACAGAAGGCTCTGGAACCTGCCTCGTCTGTCCTGCAGAAACACCGCAAAAGGTCCTAGAACCTGTCTAGTCTGTCCTGTAGAAACACCACAGAAGGCCCTGGAACCTGCCTCGTCTGTCCTGCAGAAACACCACAGAAGGCCCTGGAACCTGCAGGGGCACTGGCAGGAAGCGTGAGTGTCTGTGGGAGTGGAGCCCCAGCCCACCCTGGGAGCTCACTGTTGTCTCATCTCCACTGTAGATGGACAAGACTCATCCTAGAATCAAGGTCAGAGGGCACGGCAGCAGCCAAGGCCTAACCAGTGACAGCAGGGCCCTGGCCAGGGCTCGGGGGGTCCCCTGGAGCAAGGGATCTCCAGAGAGGAATCTTAGGGCCCCTCCTGGGCACAGTGACAAACAGAGGGCGGGGTGTGAGGAAGCCGACTGGCAACAGCCTCTGTTAACACAAATTCCCAGCAGTTCTTTTCTGGGCCCCAGAGGGAAGGGCAAGGAAGGACAGCGTGGCAGGAAGTGCATTTCCCACCCGCTCTGGGTGGGGCTGGCCTCAGCTCCTGCTGTCCCTGGTCATGTGGCTCCGATTCTGCCTCGTGGCGCAGGACAGACAGAGGGAGGAAGCAGCAGAGCCCCCGACGCCACCCTGTGCAGAGCGGCACCCAGCCCCTCTGGGCCACTCCCTGCTTTTCCTGACCACATCGGGGGAAGGGTTAACTGCAGAGCGGCACCCAGCCCCTCTGGGCCACTCCCTGCTTTTCCTGACCACATCGGGGGAAGGGTTAACTGCAGAGCGGCACCCAGCCCCTCTGGGCCACTCCCTGCTTTTCCTGACCACATTGGCAAAAGGCTTAACTCCAACCCGAGCCTCTTATCTGAAGGCTGCGTCCATAAAAGCTCTTCTGTGCCCAGGTCACTGGAAACTTTCTCTGAAAAGCAAAAAGCTTGCTTTCCCGTAAGGAAAATTCTGGGCGGGCAGCCAGTCTCAGGGCCTTTCACCTCCACTCGCCCACAGCAGGTGCAGGCCTGGGGCAGCCGGTGGGCAGTACTGCCAGCCTGGGACGCCTGCCCAGTAACTGAGGGGCTGTGCAGTCATTTCATGGAATCCAGGAGCGAGACGTTAAGGAGCTCCTCTGCCCTCTTCCTGGGGACAGGGCGATCAGGTTCATGTGTGCGCCTCTGAGACAGACAGTCTAGGCTGCATCTCCGCCTACCAAGCTCTCTCATACCAAACGTTTAAGAGGTGCCACGGCAGACCCCCTTTGGAACGTCTTCCAGGAGGTAGGCAGCAGCTGCACCTCTGTTTGGAGACTCAGGACAGCAGGGCCAGCCCTGCCTCCCAGCCCTGGAGTCCTGGACTTCGGAAAGGTAAACTGTCCCGCGTATTATGCAACGGTGAGACAAATGACGAACAACCAGACACAGCCACCCAGACGGGCCCCCACTCACGTCCCAGGAAACTGCGTGTGGCACAACGCCATCTCCACAGAGCTGCCAAGCAACCCTGAACGGGATGCTGTCTAAACATCAGCGCCCCGAGCTTCTCCACGGTGGAAGGCGTCTTATCACTGAATTGTCAAGCATTGCAGGTGGTGACATAGACTTTGGTTTTATTATTATTTTTAAATGATCAACAGCAGAACATATAGTCTCTTCTGGTCTGTGTCACACCCACGCTGGGTATACTACTGTGTTTAATAATATATAAATAGGTCTTGCAATAAACCTGTTTTTTTTTTTTTTAAACAATTAATCTCACTTGGGTATGAAAAACTGTTTTAAAAAAGAAGATACTTGGAAGGCTGAGGCAGAAGAATCGCTTGAACCTGGGAGGCGGAGGTTGCAGTGAGCCAAGATCACACCACTGGACTCCTCCCTGGGCAACAAGAGTATAGGTCTTAAAAAAACAAAAGGCCGGGCGTGGTGGCTCAAGCCTGTAATCCCTGCACTTTGAGAGGCCAAGCTGGGCGAATCATGAGGTCAGGAGTTTGAGACCATCCTGGCCAACATGGTGAAACCCCATTTCTACTAAAAATACAAAAATTAGCCGGGCATGGTGATGGGTGCCTGTAGTCCCAGCTACTTGGGAAGCTGAGGCAGGAGAATTGCTTGAACCTGGGAGGCGGAGGTTGCAGCGAGCTGAGATCGCGCCACAGCACTCCAGGCTGGTGACGGAGAGAGACTCTGTCTCAAAAAAAAAAAAAAAAAAAAAAAAAAACCCACAAAAATTAGCTGGGCATGGTGGTGAGCGCCTGTAATCCCGGCTACTTGGGAGGCTGAGGCAGGAGAATTGCTTGAACCTGGGAGGCAGAGGTTGTAGTGAGCCAAGATCGCACCACAGCACTCCAGCCTGGGTGACAGAGGGAGACTCCGTTTCCAGAAAAAAAGAAGAGGCCAGGCACAGTGGCTCATGCCTATAATCCCAGCACTTTGGAAGGCCAAGGTGGGAGGATGGCTTGAGCCCAGGAGTTTGAGACCAGTCTGGGCAACACAGTGAGACTTCAGCTCATTAAAAAATAAAATAAAATGAACAAAAGCAAAAAAACAAACAAAACCAAAAAGGCAGTAGAAAGATAAAACATGAAGGTGCAGATGTGACTTCAGGGCAGGTGAGTGGGAGAGGAAGGCACTGCCGTGCTGAGGTCTGAGTTTGGTCGGGTGGGGTTTCTGGGCACTGTCATCAGGCTGATTTTTTCCTGTTTGCACCTGAGGTCCTCACCCTGACTCTGGCTCTGTGTCTGGGAGGCCGGCCCTGTAGACATCACCTGGGGTCCTCATCTGTCCAGCTATGGAAAGAGGCAATACCACTGCCTCTTCTCCCGGCCAGAAGCACCCACGGGGGCCCTCCCCACCCTGGTGGTCTCCTCCCCGTCTGCTTTCTGTGAGCAGAGTTTCATCGAGTCCCTGCAATTAAGCCTGTTGGGTATTTTATCTGTACCCTGCCTCGCTGAAACAACTGTATAACTACGTACGCTTTATAATTTACATTGTAAGATGCAGGTATGTTTTCATACACATCAAGTAATATTTGGAATTTTTAAAAAAGTACCTGGGCTTCCGAGCTTGCTAGTGGCACCACCATGGTTGCGGGTTCTGTAAGAGAAGTGGGAGTTAAGGTATTTGTCAGCATCTCCAGGACCCCGATAAACATAGCTGTCCACCCACCTCCCCTCAGGAACACACGCCACATCCCCAGTCTCCGCCGGAAAACCAGAAAGCTCACAGCAGGCCCAGCCACTCAGTCATCTGGACACGCACCTATGAGGCCCAGCTCGAGCTGGCTCTAAGCAGGACACCCAGGTACAGGGGCCAGGAGAGCAAGGCAGCCCCTGCCCACAGAAGGAGGATGGTCAGCTGGCGGACAGACCCCCAGTGCCCCACGCAGCAGCCCCGGTCCATGGTGACCACTCAGAGGGGACTCAGGGCTAGAGAGAAGCCAATGGGTCCCAGTCTGTCCCGGGCAAAGCAGGAGGCTGCCCCTAGGGAAACTTGGCTGCGAGCAAGAGTGGAGGAGGAGGAGACCAGATGTGGTGGCTCACACCTATAATCCCAGCACTCTGAGAGGCTGAAGTGGGAGAACCGCTGGCAGCCAGGAGTTCAAAACCAGCCTGGACAACACAGTAAGACCCTGTGGCTACAAAACATTTTAAAATTACTTTGGGAAGGCCGGGCACAGTGGCTCACTCCTGTAATCCCAGCACTTTGGGAGGCCGAGGTGGGTGGATCACAAGGTCAGGAGATCAGGACCATCCTGTCTAACACGGTGAAACCCCGTTTCTAAAAATACGTTTCTAAAAACCCCGTTTCTAAAAATACAAAAAAAAGGCTGGGCGCGGTGACTCACGCCTTGTAATCCCAGCACTTTGGGAGGCCGAGGTGGGCGGATCATGAGGTCCCGAGATTGAGACCAGCCTGGCCAACATGGCGAAACCCCGTCTCTACTAAAAATATAAAAATTAGCTGGGCACGGTGGCGGGCGCCTGTAATCGCAGCTGCTTGGGAGGCTGAGGCAGGAGAATCGCTTGAACCTGGGAGGCGGAGGTTGCAGTGAGCCGAGATTGTGCCATTGCACTCCAGCCTGGTGACAGAGCGAGACTCCGTCTCAAAAAAAAAAAAAAAGACGGCAGCAAGGCAGCAGCTGCATCCACTGGCACGTCTTCAGGACAGATCCTGTGGTCTGAAAGGAGACACACCACCTGCCTGGACGGAGGTTGTGCACCCCCGAAATCGCAGCAGTCAGACGAGAAACCCCGGCTCAGAGGGAGTGACTTTGCAGAGCGGGTGAGTCAGCATCTGACCGAGACCCTGATTTGGGGATTTCTTAGAGAACCAAGTCCGAGTGGAAACACAGGAAATGCAGGTGGAGGCCGGAATCTCACGTATTTTGTTTATTGAACTTGGCCCTGAAGGAGGCCGGGGAACGAACCTGCCTTTTGGAGGTGCCTACTTACAACTCCCATTTCACAGATGAGGAAACAGAGGTCCGGAGAATGAGTCTGCTTGCTCCAAGGTATCAAGGCTGATGAGTGCCAGGAGTGGGGCCAGGCTGTGGGACCCCAGGGTCTGTGCTCCCCAACCCTCCTCCCCCGGGGTTCCCAAGACACTGTGCTGGGTGAAATTTGAAAAAAAAATCCACCCACTTCTGCAGCTTTCCTTGAACTGGGCATGCGGGTGGAACTGTGCTAGAACAAGAGCTCCAGCTGCCTGAAATTCTTTCTGGAATGAGGTAAGATATGTATGTGTATGTATATATAAGCCATGGAATTGTCTGCTCAGTGGACCTGCTAACTCTGCAAATATTTTCAAAATGCCACCAAGAACCAGGAAGATTGCCAAAGATACAGGGAGTCTGATCCATTGAAATGATGGAAAGCAATCCGCCCCCAGCATCAGTGGAGTTAATAAAACAACGAGCAGCCCACAGTGGGGGGGTAGGTCCCCAGGGCCTGGGCAGTCCTGGCCCCAAGCTGGGCTTTCAGCAAGTTTGCAGCTGTGATTGGGCCGAGGCAATGGGAAGGTGGAAGACACTGGACCCAAACAAAGGTGCTCCCTGGAAGAGACCAGGGCCCTGGGCTACTCGTGCAGGGAAGGACTGACTGGTGGCCAGCTGGCCCTTCAGTGCCCTTCACAGACTAAGCCCATGTCAGGCGAGGTCCTCAGTGCATGGGGAGCTTCTGGTTGGAATAATTCAATGTTTGAGCCCCTGGTTCAAATACTCCATATGTTAATAAAAAAGTTGTACCAAAATTAAATGTTCATGACTGGGCATGGTGGCTCACGCCTGTAATCCCAGCCACTCGGGAGGCTGAGACAGGAGAATTGCTTGAACCCAGGAGGTGGAGGCTGTAGTGAGCAGAGATGGTGCCACTGCACTCCAGTCTGGGCGACAGAGTGAGACTCCATCGCAAAAAAAAAAAAAAGAAAAAAAAATTATATGTTCATGAATCTAATTGTATTTAAGCTGCAAAGACTTGGGGTGTCTCTGGTTCTGAGATGAGAGATTATCTGGGGGAGACTTGGGGGCTGACAGAGGCCTTGCAGTCAGAGCCCTAGCCTAGGACTCTGCTCAGATGTTATAAAACTAGGTGTTAAAAAATTATTGGCCGGGCGCGGTGGCTCAAGCCTGTAATCCCAGCACTTTGGGAGGCCGAGACGGGCGGATCACGAGGTCAGGAGATCGAGACCATCCTGGCTAACACAGTGAAACCCCGTCTCTACTAAAAAATACAAAAAACTAGCCGGGCGAGGTGGCGGGCGCCTGTAGTCCCAGCTACTTGGGAGGCTGAGGCAGGAGAATGGCGTAGACCCGGGAGGCGGAGCTTGCAGTGAGCTGAGATCCGGCCACTGCACTCCAGCCTGGGCAACAGAGCGAGACTCCGTCTCCAAAAAAAAAAAAATTATTTACCGTGGGGCGCGGTGGCTCACGCCTGTCATCCCAGCACTTTGGGAAGTCCAGGCAGGTGGATCACCTGAGGTCAGGAGTTGGAGACCAGCCTGACCAACATGGAGAAACTCCGTCTCTACTAAAAATACAAAATTAGCCAGGTGTAGTGGCACATGCCTGTAGTCCCAGCTACTTGGGAGGCTGAGGCAGGAGAACTGCTTGATCCCGAGAGGCGGAGGTTGCAGTGAGCCGAGATCATGCCATTGCACTCTAACCTGGGTAACAAGAGCAAAACTCAGTCTCAAAAAAAAAAAAAAAATGTATTTACTGTGGCCTCAATCTGCACAGCCATCCTACAAGGGTTGGTGCCATGATTCTGTTACAGATGAGGAAACCAAGGCTCAGGCAGGTTGAGAAACTTACCCAAGACCACACCCCTAATAAATGGGGCAGCCGGGCCACGAAGCACGGCCAGACCACAGCAAGCAACACAGCCGAACACTCAGATGTAAGTGCACATAGAGCTACCACAACCACGTCACCAATGTGGCCACAACCACGTAGCCAATGTGGCCACATAGGATTATACAAACCATCTTTTGCTTATTTAAAAAATTATCTCCAGAGGCGAGCAGACGGAGGTGTGAGGACTCCAGAGTTCTCATTGAGTCTGTTAGTGCCACGCTGAGGTGGGAGCCAGAACCAGGACACCTGGTTTCCATCCACCTCTAGGAGCTGAGAGCCTATTTCTTTCTCCCTGCAGGGAAGCACAGCCTCAGTGAGAGAAGAAAAGCCACTTGCGTTTCTTTTTCCTTTTTTTTTTTGAGACGGAGTCTCGCTCTGTTGCCCAGGCTGGAGTGCAGTGGCGTGATCTCGGCTCACTGCAAGCTCCGCCTCCCGGGTTCATGCCATTCTCCTGCCTCAGCCTCCTGAGTAACTGGGACCACAGGTGCCGCCACCACGCCTGGCTAATTTTTTTTTGTATTTTTAGTAGAGATGGGGTTTCACTATGTTAGCCAGGATGGTCTCGATTTCCTGACCTCGTGATCCACCCATCTCGCCGTCCCAAAGTGCCAGGATTACAGGCTTGAGCCACTGCGCCCGGCCTTCCTTTTTTTTTTTTTTTTTTTTTGGAAACAAGGTGTTGCTCTGTCACCCAGGCTGGAGTGCAGTGGCATAATCATGGCTCATTGCAGCCTTGATTTCCTGGGCTCAAGCGATCCTCCCACCTCAGCCTCCCAAAGTGCTGGGATTACAGGTGTGAGCTACTGCACCTGACTCAGGTTTCTTTTGTATAAAATAACAAATGAGTAGAACAAAGATGCTAGGGAGTCTGAAACAACCTGTGTGTGCTTGTGAAAGACGACAGGTTTCATTCGGAAGGGAGATGTCTATGGGACATTTGCTGCCTGGAGATGCCCCAGCAGCTTCGAGAGGAAGGTCCTCCCACGCTGCGGGCAGGTGGGTAGTGGACAGAGGTTACCGGGCAGCCTCAGCCTCCATCTGCCTGGGGGCACCAGCTCAGCCCGGCAAGGAGCTTGGTGGGAATGAGGCACAAAGGAGGAGGTCGGATCCTGACCAACCTGTGGCTACTGGCGCTGGCTGTCTTGCCCCTGTGACCTCACTTCCTCACCTGCAGGACAGAGGCAACTCCTACTCAATCTCACGCATGACGTTACCTCGAATAACAAGTCAGGTGGCAGACACAACACACAACACAGGCACGATCCTCAGTGACGAGCAGTGAGGCCACCGGGGCCCCTGGCTCGGCCCAAGGGTGACCTGCCCCTGACTCTCTTAGGCTTGGAGTCGGGACAGGGATGGCTCTGGGGGAGCCCATGCTCTCGGCATGGGAAGGGGTACAACTCCCCTTTTCACCCCACCCCCAGAGGAAGACCTCACACATCTTGAGGCGGCCACAGCATTTGGTTCCACCGGGCCCACCCCTACGCATGGCCCCCAGGGGGTTTAAATGCTGACAGTGAGTGAAGCCCATTTCTGATCTCTCCGGCCTCGAGGGGTTTCCTGCCTTCCCAGGTCTCAGGCTGAGTGCTCTCAGAAGCACCAGGGCCAGGGCAGACCGGGGGACGCAGCACACCCATTCCTGGCAGACACAGGAACTGGCAACAGTCCAAAGCAGGCACCCTGCAGCAACTTTCCCATCACGCGTCCCCCGGCCCCCACTGCCAACACTCGTGGAAGGCACAGGCACCCGGCCACACACCCACGGCACCCCTCCCAACAGTTTAACACTCGAAACACAGACGCGTCCACCTGAGACACAGGGAGACGCCCACACGGGGACACCGGGCAGCTGTGAAAGAGAAGGAGAGCCCTTTGTGCGGAGAAAGCCCAAGGCCCGCACTGAGGGAGAGAGAGGACGGCCCCTGAGCTCGGGAGGAGACAGAGCCATCTGCCTGCGCACAGACAAAAGACGCTCCTTGCACTGCTGGGATGCTCTCCGGTTGCACTCAGCACCTCGATTTGGAGCATGTAGGTGTGCTAGTGTCAAGAAATCAAGGTATGAGAGTGAGCAGGCCCGCAGCACCCACGTCAGTCTGAGAATTCAGGGTTGGGGCCTGGCGGTCCAGAGCAAACACAGACCTGCTGTCAAACAGCCTGTGTGGCTCATGGTGCTTCCCTGGTTCCCGCTGATGAAACAGACATCACCTACCATAAAAGTTACTGTCGGCCGGACGCGGTGGCTCACGCCTGTCATCCCAGCACTTTGGGAGGCTGAGGCGGGCAGATCATGAGGTCAGGAGATCGAGACCAGCCTGCCAGTGGAGGTGAAACCCCGCCTCCACTAAAAATATAAAAATTGGCCAGGCGCGGTGGCTCAAGCCTGTAATCCCAGCACTTTGGGAGGCCGAGACGGGCGGATCACGAGGTCAGGAGATCGAGACCATCCTGGCTAACACGGTGAAACCCCGTCTCTACTAAAAATAATACAAAAAACTAGCCGGGCGAGGTGGCGGGCGCCTGTAGTCCCAGCTACTCGGGAGGCTGAGGCAGGAGAATGGCGTGAACCCGGGAGGCGGAGCTTGCAGTGAGCCCAGAACGCGCCACTGCACTCCAGCCTGGGCGACAGAGCGAGACTCCATCTCAAAAAAAAAAAAAAAATATATATATATATATATAAAAATTAGCTGGGTTGGTGGCACATGTCTGTAATCCCAGCTACTCAGGAGGCTGAGGCAGGAGAATTGCTTGAACCCAGGAGGTGGAGGTTGTGCTTAGCTGAGATTGCACCAGTGAACTCCAGCCTGGGCAACATGGCAAGACCCTGTCTCTATTAAAAATACAAAAAAAGGCCGGACGCAGTGGCTCATACCTGTAATCCCAGCACTTTGGGAGGGCGAGGCGGGCAGATCACGAGGTCAGGAGATCGAGACCATCCTGGCTAACGTGGTGAAACCCCATCTCTACTAAAAATACAAAAAATTAGCCGGGCATGGTGGCGGGTGCCTGTAGTCCCAGCTACTTGGGAGGCTGAGGCAGGAGAATGGCGTGAACCCGGGAGGTGGAGTTTGCAGTGAGCCGAGATCACGCCACTGCACTCCAGCCTGGGCGACAGAGCAAGACTCTGTCTCAAAAAAAAAAAAAAAAAAATAGCTGAGCGTGGTAGCGTGCGCCTGTGGTCCCAGCCACTCTGGAGGCTGAGGTGGGAGGATTGCTTGATCCCCGGAGGCAGAGACTGCAGTGAGCCAAGGCACTCCAGCCTCGGCGACAGAGCAAGACTTGTCTCAAAAAAAAAAAAAAAAAAAAGGAAAACAGAAAAAGCAGCTGCTGAGAGCAGGCAAATGGAAGCCCGGAGGGAGAAACACCCTCACGAAACCAGGGAGCGTTTGTTTAGCAAACAGAGCGTGCTCTTCGGGTCCGCGGGACCCATGTGCTTCCTCTTGCGTTTCACTTCCACCAGTGCCCATCTCAGAGGCGGTGGCTGATCCCTGGGCTGAGACCGACCCACTCCTTCCTTAAGCTCACACAGCCCCGACACAGGGCGTCCTCCCACTGCAACAAGAACCCGGGACGCCAGGCATCGGTGTGTGTGGAGACCCAAGTCGGGCAGATGTGTCTCGGCCAAAGAACTGCCCTCAGCAGTGCCCCACACCCCCAGCTTCTCCGCTCCTGCAGGGATCCCGACCCAGCCCCTGCCTGGCGTGTCTCAAGGGAACCCCACTGCTGGTCACAGCAGAAAGCCAGCAGCTGAGAGGTGACAGCATCAGATTCTACCTGAGAAGGTGCCCTCTCTCCCGGCTAATAAGCACCCCTCACACAGGCCTCACGATGCGGCCATGCCATTAATCCCAGTCCAAGAGGTCCAGAGACTCGGGTGAGGAACTGGCCCAAGGCCACCCAGCGGAGTCTGACCCTGGGCTTAGCCTTGGCTCCAGGGCTGACACGGAGACCTCAACTCTTCCCCTCACCACCAGCCGGGTCCCCTGAGGGTGGAGTGCCTCACCCCTGCAGCGGCAGGCCAGGGAACTTGCTACAGGTGCGGATTTTCTGGCTGACCTGGGAAGGTCAGATTCAGATGTTCCGGGGCAGGACTGGGATCTGGATTTAACAGGCCCGATAAGGGAGCCTCGAGTCCCGCTCGAGGGAGAAGACCTGCAATTCCGGAACCCACACGATGGGCCGGCCCGGGCAGCTTTGGAAACACAGATTCCTGGGGCCTAGAGCTGGAATCTGGGGTGCGGGAATTTCTTTTTTTTTTTTTTTAGCTGGAGTTTCACTCTTGTTACCCAGGCTGGAGTGCAATGGCACGATCTCGGCTCACCACAACCTCCACCTCCTGAGTTCAAGTGATTCTCCTGCCTCAGCCTCCTGAGTAGCTGGGATTACAGGCATGTGCCACCACGCCCAGTTAATTCTGTTTTTTTTTTTTTTTTTAGTAGAGACGGGGTTTCTCCATGTTGGTCAGGCTGGTCTCAAACTCCCAACCTCAGGTGATCTGCCTGCCTCGGCCTCCCACAGTGCTGGGATGACAGGCGTGAGGCACCGTGCCTAGCCAGGGGAATTTTTTTTTTTTTTTTTTTTTTTTTGAGACGGAGTCTCGCTCTGTCACCCAGGCTGGAGTGCAGTGGTGCGATCTTGGCTCACTGCAAGCTCCGCCTCCTGGGTTCACGCCATTCCCCTGCCTCAGCCTCCTGAGTAGCTGGGACTACAGGTACCGCCACCACGCCCGGCTAATTTTTTGTATCTTTTAGTAGAGACGGGGTTTCACCGGGTTAGCCAGGGTGGTCTCGATCTCCCGACTTCGTGATCCACCCGCCTCGGCCTCCCAAAGTGCTGGGATGACAGGCGTGAGCCACCGCGCCCGGCCCGGGGATATTTTTAACAGCTCTCCAGGGGTGGCGAGGCTTCACAGAAGAGGTCAAGGTGGTGCTGGGTGAATGTACATTCCGGATTCTTGCATTTCACTGTATGTAAATTTCACCTCAAAAGAAAATAACTATAAACAAATGTTGGTGTCTGCTTAATCCCACACGGGCTGAAGTATTTAGGGGAACTGTCCTACTGTCCACAACTTCCCTGAAATGCATTAAAATGAGATGGAACGGAGGATAGAGGGAGACACAAGGAAATACGTGGAGACACTGGAGGAGGAATCTGGAAGTGGGTAGTGGGCATTCCCTGAGATTCTCAACCCCCAGCCTGCCGCAATCGGCAGAATCACGGGCCCTAGAGCTGTCTGTGTTCTAACCTCAGAACCTGTGAGCGTGTACTGAGAGGCGCTGAAGGCGGCAGGTGAGGGTCCAGGTGCTGACCCCTGACAAGGTAGATCATCCTGGGTTCCCAACCCGTTAAACTGTAAGAGAATAACCAATGTTTGTTTTGTTTTGTTTTTGAAATGGAGTCTCACTGTGTCGCGCAGGCTGGAGTGCAATGGCGCAACCTCGACTCACTACAACCTCTGCCTCCCAGGTTCAAGTGATTCTCCTGCCTCAGCCTCCTAAATAGCTGGGACTACAGGCGCCCACCACCAAGCTCAGCAAATTTTTGTATTTTTAGTAGAGACGGGGTTTCACTATGTTGGCCAGGCTGGTCTCGAACTCCTGACCTCAGGTGATCCACCTGCCTCAGCCTCCCAAAGTGCTGGGATTACAGGTGTGAGCTACTGCGCCCGGCCCATACACTCCTTTTAAACTATTCCCACGTACTCCTCCTGCTCCTCAGTCCCAGAGAGACACACGTGCTGGAATGAAGGGGTCTTTGGAATGAGGAGGAGAGAGAAGCCAGGCGAGGCTGGGCCCTTCCTCCAGGTGTCTTGGACTTCCCTGGGCACGAGCTGATTTGCCTAATTACCAGGTGTGTTTCCAGCCCACCTTCCTCCTAAATGGGGCCTCAACCTAATCTGGAGTCCCAACGCCCTCTGAGGAGTCAGAGTGAATGATGAGGGCCAAAACCTTCTTCCTGTGCTGAGACCCACTGGTATGTTTGCTTAAACGGGCCGCATCCCAGGACCAGACCAACCAGTCCCCCCTACAGGCTGTGGGAGCCGGCTCTCACCAGCACTCCAATACCTCTGTTGCTGAATTAGAAAAACAGCAGATTCTTTCCTATCTGGGGCAGAGAAACTATTCTCTGTGGACATCAGGCTGGTGGTGACTCGGTGTAGGAGGGCCTGGAAGGTGGCAGTGAGGACGGGGCCGCGTCCCCACCTTTAACCGAATCTCAACAGTAGCACGGGGATCCCAAGCCTTTGCCTGAAAGCACAAGGCAGAACTTGCAACAACTGCCCAAGCCAGGGCTCAGCGAACAGTCACTGGGCTGTGCTCACTGGGGTCGCCTACGACAGCCAGCCACGAGCCCAGGCAGCTTCGCAGACGTCCCCATAAAGAAAACACGTTTGCTGCAGGACGGCCTTCCCGTGAGGTAATCCTTGCTCAGAGGTGAGACTAAATCGGGAATGCCATCTACAAACAAACCCAGCTCACACAAAGACACACCCAGCTCAGGCCCACACCCACACACAGCGGCCAGCCTCCTTCCCGCTTTCCACATGGAGGGGCTCCGCGACGGAGGTCATTTTACATCACCAAGAACGCGCACGGAGGAGTGCCCAGCCCCCACCAGGTGCACTTTGCAGAACCCCTCCCTGAGAATCCAGTCAGGATTCGCAGCCTGGACCCACACGTGCTGCTCCCCGCGGCGGGTCCAGCCAGCTCAGAGGTGCAGGATCCTGGACCCACATGTGCTGCTCCCCGCGGCGGGTCCGGCGAGCGCAGAGGTGCAGGGTCCCTTGCTGCCACCCCCACTGGCCAGTGCTCCTGGAGCTGGGCGTGCCCCAGGGCTGCACAGACGCTAACACCACCGCTGCGGCTCCTCCCTCCCATTTCACAGAGAAGGAAACTGAGGTACAAAAGCAAACCTTCTCAAGCCCAGCAGGCCGTGGAGGCCTGAGCTGAGCCTGCCCCTGATACCGCCTGGGTGGTTAATTTCCCTTTGTGGACTTCAGTTTTCTCATTTGTAAAATGGGAATCAAAACAGTGCCTTTGGCTGGGCGCGGTGGCTCACGCCTGTAATCCCAGCACTTTCGGAGGCCAAGGCAGGCAGATCACCTGAGGTCAGAAGTTTGAGACCAGCCTGGCCAACATGGTGAAACCTCATCTCTACTAAAAATACAAAAGTTAGCCGGGCGTGGTGGTGGGTGCCTGCAATCCCAGCTACTCGGGGGGCTAAGGCAGGAGAATCGCTTGAACCCGGGGAGGTGGAAGTTGCAGTGAGCTGAGATCGCACCACTGCACTCGAGCCTGGGCGACAGAGTGAAACTCCATCTCAGAAAAAAAAAAAAAAAAAAAAAAATTAGCTGGGTTTGGTGGCGGGTACCTGTAATCCCAGCTACTTGGGAGGCTGAGGCAGGAGAATCGCTTGAACTCAGGAGGCTGAGGTTGCAGTGAGCCGAGATCATGCCATTACACTCCAGCCTGGGCAACAAGAGCGAAACTCCGTCTCAGAAAACAACAACAACAACAACAACAACAAACAGGGTCCTTTGTCAGAGGAGCAAACGAGAGAACGGAAGGGCACTGCTCAACCCGGCCCTGCAAACGCCCTGGGTGCTGAAACATAGTTCCCTCCTGTCAGGGGTACCTGGCCTCATCTCCACACCATGTCTTGACTGAGTGCCCCTCCCAGAGTGCAAGAGAAGCAGAGCCTGAACTCCAAGGGTGCCCGGGGACCGTAAGGGCAGGTGACGCTGGCTGTGATGCCCCTCAGCTCTGGTGAGGAGTCAGGAAGCTGCTAACAGAAGCCACCTGGTTTGAGGAACGCATTCCAACCAGAAGTGTCCTGGCTTCCAGGGGGAGAGTCAGGAGGAGGAAAATGTTACCTCCTCTGGAAGCAGAATTTCATCTTTCCAATCAGTTCTTGCTTTTCTCCAGCACAATTGCAGACACCATCTCCAGAAAACAACGAAACACTCACATGCACACGTTTGCAGGGTGCAGACAGTCCCGGCCACTGAGGAGGCCCAGCCAGCCCAGATCCAGCGGCAGAACGGGCACACTGGCTGCGGGCTGGAGGCCACAGTGTTCCTCGGCAAAGGTGGACTCCAGCACAGACACACAAAGGGGCTTCCGTGGGTGAAAAGGATGCCCCCTTCACACAGGCACTAACCATGGGGTGCTTCCTGGGCCCAGAGCCCCCTCTCGCCTCACCCGGGCATGCACTGCCATCACTCTGCCTTCAGAAGGAACGGGGACAAGAAGCCGGGGCCTGCTCATCAGTGCAGCGCAGGAGGGAGAGGGAACCAGAGGAAGAAAGAGCTTCACACTCTGCAGAGCTTCAGACCCGGACGCGGTGCCCAGTGCTGCCTGGATTACTATGGGTGTTTCTTTTTTTTTTTTTTTTTTTTTTTGAGACAGAGTCTCGCTGTGTCTCCCAGGCTGGAGTGCAGTGGCCGGATCTCAGCTCACTGCAAGCTCCGCCTCCCGGGTTTACGCCATTCTCCCGCCTCAGCCTCCCGAGTAGCTGAGACTACAGGCGCCCGCCACCACGCCCGGCTAGTTTTTTGTATTTTTAGTAGAGACGGGGTTTCACCGTGTTAGCCAGGATAGTCTCGATCTCCTGACCTCGTGATCCGCCCGTCTCGGCCTCCCAAAGTGCTGGGATTACAGGCTTGAGCCACTGCGCCCGGCCTACTATGGGTGTTTCTGTGTGGAACACAGGCTGAGAGATGAATGGGTTGGGAAGGCTCAGGAATCTGGGAGTGTGGCGGGGCTGTGAAACAGCAGAACCCCAGAGCCAGTGCCCGAGGGGTGCCTTAGGGGCAGATGGCCTCAGAGCCGGGCAGAAGGGGAAGGGGCAGGAGGAAGGGTAGGGGATACCTGGAGGACCAGCAACGTAGGGCATCCTAGCATAAAGAGGGGGGCCTGCCTGTGAAAAAGTTTAGCATCCAGGCGGGCATGGTGGCTCACATCTGTAATCCCAGCACTTTGGGAGGCCGAGGTGGGCAGATCATGAGGTCAGGAGATCGAGACCATCCTGGCTAACATGGTGAAACCCCGTCTCTACTAAAAATACAAAATATTAGGTGGGCATGGTGGCAGGCGCCTGTAGTCCCAGCTACTGGGGAGGCTGAGGCAGGAGAATGGCATGGACCCGGGACGCGGAGCTTGCACTGAGTCAAGATCGTACCACTGCACTCCGGCCTGGGCGACAGAGCAATACTCCATCTCAAAAAAAGAAAAGAAAAAGTTTAGTGTCCAAAATTGACAAGAAAAAACATTCAAAAAATAGGGTCACGTGTAAAGCAGCCAAGCAGGGTGAAGAGGGCAGGTGACAAAAGGAAGAGCCGTCTCACCCACCTCGCCACACGTAGAGCACACAGACCCACATCAGCAACATGTCTGAGATGTATTTGAGAAACCAGCCAGCTGGGCGCGGTGGCTCAAGCCTGTAATCCCAGCACTTTGGGAGGCCGAGACGGGCGGATCACGAGGTCAGGAGATCGAGACCATCCTGGCTAACCCGGTGAAACCCCGTCTCTACTAAAAAATACAAAACACTAGCCGGGCGAGGTGGCGGGCGCCTGTAGTCCCAGTTACTTGGGAGGCTGAGGCAGGAGAATGGCGTAAACCCGGAGGGCGGAGCTTGCAGTGAGCTGAGATCCAGCCACTGCACTCCAGCCCGGGCAACAGAGCGAGACTCCGTCTCAAAAACAAAAAAAAAAAAAAAAGAGAGAAATTGGCTTTGCCTCAGGGAACAGCTCCCCACACAGCAGTGATGCCTGACAGAGTTTCCTGCCTCAATTTGTACAAAGTAACTCTCCATCATGAGGTTTTAATAATGGCCTGTTAAAGGCTGGGTATAGTGGCTCACGCCTGTAATCCCAGTATTTTGGGAGGCTGAGGCGGGTGGATCACTTGAGGTCAGGAGTTCAAGACCTGCCTGGACAACATGGTGAAACCTCATCTCTACCAAAAATACAAAAATTGCCGGGCGCGGTGGCTCACACCTGTAATCCCAGCCCTTTGGGAGGCCGAGGCGGGCGGATCATGAGGTCAGGAGATCGAGACCATCCTGGCTAACACCGTGAAACCCCGTCTCTACTAAAAATACAAAAAAATTAGCTGGATGTGGTGGTGGGCACCTGTAGTCCCAGCTTCTTGGGAGGCTAAGGCAGGAGAATGGCGTGGACCCAGGAGGCAGAGGTTGCAGTGAGCTGAGATGGAGCCACTGCACTCCAGCCTGGGCTACAGAGCCAGACTCCATCTCAAAAAAAAATAAAATAGGCTGGGCGCGGTGGCTCAAGCCTGTAATCCCAGCACTTTGGGAGGCCGAGACGGGCGGATCACGACGTCAGGAGATCGAGACCATCCTGGCTAACACGGTGAAACCCCGTCTCTACTAAAAAATACAAAAAACTAGCCGGGCGCGGTGGCGGGCGCCTGTAGTCCCAACTACTCGGGAGGCTGAGACAGGAGAATGGCGTGAACCCGGGAGGCGGAGCTTGCAGTGAGCTGAGATCCGGCCACTGCACTCCAGCCTGGGCGGCAGAGCGAGACTCCGTCTCAAAAAATAATAATAATAATAAAAAATAAAATAAAATAAAAAAAATAAAAAAGCCTCTTAAATTACCTTCACACGGTAACATGTTTTCCGTTTCCCCATTTAAACAAAAAGCTTCCAAGCAGTTATAAAGTCTTCAGAGTAAAGATTAGGAAGTCTCTTCTAGTCATTGTTTTTCTAATCTGAGCTTAAAAACGCGAAGTATTATTCCTTGTGTGCTAAGATATTATTATTCATCCTCCTAAATATGGTTTAGTTTGTTGTTATTTTTTTCAAAGTTGTTTTACACACCTACTACCCATCTTCAGTTTGTGTGAGAGGGTGGGTATCGAAGGCCCAAGGTCACAGGTTGAGAAATTCAACTGGCGTAAAAAACTGAAACTAAAATGCCAACAAGTGAGACGTGGATGTTTTCCTGTTGGTATTTACAGGGAGAAATAAATACGCATCTTTTAATGTATTTACGTATCACTTAAGTCCCAGAGAAAGGCTGGGTTGGCCACCTTTGAGGAGACAGCTGGCCGGCCGTCTCAGCTGACTCAGAAGCCCCACAAAGATGGCAGAGAAACTTCAGGGTAATAGATTTTTCTTAAACCTTAAAAAGACAGCAAGTCATAAACCTCATTCACCTTTATGAGACAGGGTTATGAACGGAAACCAAAGATAGTATCAAATAAAAAACGAACTGGACCACAGGCGGGTACCGCCCCCTAAGCTCAACACGGTGCCCTGCCTGAACTTTGAACCGCAGCCAGGAACTGCTGCCAGGGCTGTGATGACCGGGAAGGGGCCACACCACCCAGGGGATGGAGGTGGAGAGAATCAGATCACTGCTCTGAGGACGCCTTGTACAGCACCAACAGGAAGCAGGCAGCTGGGCTCCCGCACAGCTCAGGGACAAACGAGGAGCCCTGGATTCTAACCACTTACCACTGTGTGCCTCGGTTTCCCCATCTTTACAGTCAGAGGGTCAGATCAACCAGGCTGCCTACAGCCCCCTCCTGCTCTGCACTCATCTCCAGGGATGGGGTGAAGTCCAGGCACCCTCTCACAGAGGCTCTGTGAGCATGCAGCCTCCTGGGCCCCGTGCACCTGCCTTCTCAGCCCATCCTTTGGGCGGCAGTGGGCACAGCCCTGAGGGGCACCACACTGAATCCGAAGGCTGCCACTGTCTGAGTGCCCGCACAAGCCTGCGCCTCGGGTTTCTCCAGAGGAAGGAACACTGTCAGGGCTTGCTCTTGCTGTCACCTCTGTGGGATACTGCAAATGGCAGGAGTGTGGAGGCACTGGGGGGGCTCCAGGATAAGCAGGACCTGGTGAAGGAACACGGAAGGGCTCTTGGGTGGGGCACAGCGGCCCCCACCCCACGTGGCTCTGTCGGTTGCTTCTGTTTGCCCTTGCCCTGGCCCTTCCTGGTCCTCCACGGAGGCCTCCTCATGCAAACCCACAGCTCAGGCCTGGAGAGTCCGGCAAACACACAGCCTGCCTCGACCCCACAGCACGGTACCAGCATTTGGGGTGATACCCCATGCTCCAAGCCAGCACTCCAGCTCTCCAGGGAAGAAATCACTTTTGGTTTTTTTTGTAAAGGGTAAATAATCACTTAAGCTCACCATTCTCACTAACTTCAAGTATCTTTCTAGGGCTTAATTGTTGGTTCTGGTTGATGGTTAAGAACAGAAACACCAAGCAGGCTGTCTCCCCAACTTTACACACCCCTTCCTCTCCCAGTTAAACCCAGGGATTTAGTGTCCAGTTCAGACACCAAGAGAGGCACAGGCCCCACCTCCCACCCAGGAGAAAGTGCCCCAAGGGGACGCTTCTGTCTCCTTTCTCGCGAAGGCAGGGGAGGAGTCGCCCCAGCAAAGCCCCAGCTCCGTGCTCCCTGAGCCACCGGCCCAAGTCCCTCTCCCGGAGGAAGCCAGGCCACCGGGGAGCAGCCCGCCCCGCCCTGGGAGAGGCGTCAGATGGGGAGTCCGGGCGGGGAACGTCCAGGGCCGGGGAGGCAGAGGAAGGAGGGAGAGAAGGAGGGAGGAAAGAGGGAGGGAAGCAGGGAGGGAGAGGGGAGGGAGGGAGCTCCGGGTCCCGCAGAGGGGGGGGGTCTCCCGCTCCAGAAACGGTGGCAGCCCTTCCACCGGGACAACCCCCGCCCCCGAAGACGGGACGGACGCCCCAGACCGCGGTCCCCGCCGCCTGGCCCCGCCCCCGGCCTCACCCGCGGCCTCGGGCTCCCGCGCCCCGACCGAGCCGTCCCCGCGCAGCAGGAGGTCCCCGGTATCCCGCAGGCGCCGGCCCGGCGAGCCCCGCAGCCCGCGGCAGCCCTGGAAGCACACGGCCCACGCCTGCTCCTCGTTGAGCGGCTGCTCGTAGGCCTTCAGCACCTCCTCCAGGGACAGCTCCCAGGGCTCCGGCCGCCCCGCGCCCGCCGCGTCGCCGCCGCAGCTGCCCGCCCGGGCCATGGCGGGGCCGTCATCGCCTCCCGCGCGCCGGGCCCGCGTCCATGCAGCCGCGCCTTCCGCCGCGCAGGTTCAGCCCGGCCGCCCCGCCCCGCGCGAGCGCCTCAGGTGGGGGGCGGGGCGGCGCCGGGGGCGGGGCGCGGAGGGCGCGGGGGAGGGGCCTGCAGGGGCGTGGAGGGGGAGGGGTGTGGGGGGAGGGGATGCGTGGAGGGGGAGGGGCGTGGAGGGAGGGGGATGCGTGGAGGGGGGAGCGTGGAGCGGAGGGGGAGGGGCGTGGGGGATGCGTGGAGGGGGAGGAGCGTGGAGCGGAGCGGGAGGGTCTCGGAGAGGGACCGACGCGGGGGGCTGGACGCGGGCAGGTGCGGAGGGGCTGGGGGCTCAGGGCTGGGGACGCGGGGGCGCGGGGCCGAGGCCTCGTGCTGGGCAGGACCGGGGCCAGGGGTGGGGGGCGCAGACATGGGCCGGGGCCCGCGCGCTCGGACACGCAGTGACACCCCCGGCGCTGCCCGGCAGACCCAGACGGCCGATGCCCACGCAAGCCCAGGCCGGCGTCCAGCTGGGGACACTGCGGTGACCGCGGGGGCCTGGGAGGTTTGCCGCTGGGAACGCGGGAGGGAGCCCGGAGGAGCTGAGCAGACAAAGCCCCGGGCAAGGTGACCTCCAGGGGTTGTCGCAGGGTGGCTGGGGTGAGGGCGACTCCCCGCATCCGGCCTTCAGGTATGAAGCCCTTAATAAATGCCTCTGCCTAGCAGGGAATGTGCCTGCAGTGACGTCTCCAGGGTGTCCGTGAAAAATAAACAAGCATGGTTGGCCAGGGATGGCGCGCATCGCGCATCCCATTTGGGGCGTTTGTTTCTTCAGGCCGGGTCACTCCCGGAGACTGGGTGTTAGCTTGAGGGACGCAAGCTCGGTTGGGGCTTATCCCGAGACCTCTTCAGCCATAGCTGTGTCAGATCTGAGTAACTGGGCAAGAAAATGCAGCTGGGGCATAACCGTTCCCAAGCCTGGGTGCTGCCAGTACCACCAGGGCATGACATGCAGATTCCTGGGCTCCAGGGATGGAGATTCTGGTGCGGGTCCGAGGTGAAACTTGGGGCACTTGGAGTTCTAGACTCCACCTGGACAACTCCTGGTGACCACCCAGGAGTTCCAGACCCGCCTGGACAACACAGTGAGATCCCATCCCAAAAAAGAAGTTCCACAATGATTATTTTCTTTTTTTTTAGAGACTAGTTCTCACCCAGGCTGAAGTGCAATGGTACAATCGTAGCTCACTATAACCTCAAATTCCTGGGCTGAAGTGATCCTCCCACCTCAGCTTCCTGAGTAGATGGGACTAAAGGCATGAACCACCAGGCCCAGCTGATTTTTTCTATTTCTTGTAGAGATAGGATCTCACCATGTTGTCCAGGCTGGTCTTGAATTCCTGGGCTCAAGCAGTCCAGTCCACCTTGGTCTCCAAAGTGCTGGAATTACAAAAATGAGCGACCGCACCAGTCCAGCTGGACTTTTTTTTTTTTCCTTTTTTTTTTTTTTTTTTTGAGAAGGAGTTATGCTCTTGTTACCCTGGCTGGAGTGCAGTGGCGCGACCTTGGCTCACTGCAACCTCTGCCTCCTGGGTTCAAGCAATTCTCCTGCCTCAGCCTCCCAAGTAGCTGGAATTACAGGTGCCTGCCACCACACCCAGCTAATTTTTTGTGGGTTTTTTTTTTTTTTTTTGAGATGGAGTCTCGCTCTGTCTCCCAGGCTGGAGTACAGTCGCCTGATCTCGGCTCACTACAACCTCCGCCTCCCGGTTTCAAGCGATTCTCCTGCCTCAGCCTCCCGAGTAGCTGGGACTACAGGCGTCTGCCACCACTCCCGGCTAATTTTTGTATTTTTAGTAGAGATGAGGTTTCACCATATTGGCCAGGCTGGTCTCGAACTCCTGACCTTGTGATTCGCCCGCCTTGGCCTCCCCAAGTGCTGGGATTACAGGCTTGAGGCACTGCACCCGGCCTAATTTTTTGTATTTTTAGTAGAGACAGGGTTTCGCCATGTTGGCCAGGCTGGTCTCAAAATTCTGACCTCAGGTGATCTGCCCACCTCGGCCTCCCAAAGTGCTGGGGTTACAGGTGTGAGCCACCACGCCCGGTCCAGCTGGACTTTTCATCTGTAAGCGGAAAGGAGTCTGACGATCACAAACTGTGCCTAAAGTTTTTATAGTCAGCAGCGGGGCAACGTTCACATCTTTCTTTGATTCCCCAAACTAAAACACAACCAAAAGTAACAGGAGTGGACCGGGCACAGTGGCTCATGCCTGTAATCCCAGCACTTTGGGAGGCCGAGGCGACCCGATAGCTTGAACCCAGGAGTTTGAGACCAGCCTGGGCAACATCAGACCCTATTGCTACAAAACTATAAAAACATTAGCCAGGTGTGGTGGTGTGTGCCGGTGGTCCCAGCTACTTGGGAGGGTAAGGCAGGAGGACCACTTGAGCCTGGGAGGTCGAGGCTGCAGTGCGCTGTGATTGCACCATTGCACTCCAGCCTGGGTGACAGTGAGGCCCCATCTCTAGTAAATAAATGCATAAAGACTAACAGGAGCACTGGGGTTTTGCAGAAGGAAAATTGGAGATGAGCGGGGTGGGGGTGGGGTGCCATGCCCTGAATACAGTGTGCCACAAACCTGGCACTCAAGCAGATCTCCCTTCCTGATCTGTCCCTGCCGCCCCCAGCATGGGTACCAACAAAGGATAAGTTAGGAATCTCAAGTTCTGCCTTAGAAGAGCGACAGCGGAAAACCTTCCGTGAGCATCTTATTTATGCAGAAGCAGCGGTCTCCACATTCGTGGTAACGAAAGGCCGTGGCCCACACACTGCCAGGTGTGTGACGACGGGGAATTGTTCTCTGCTGACGTCTGAGGCTGATCCTTGGGCCCACACACAGGGTGGTTTCTCCCTTCAGAATGCATGGGAATAGAGACTTCCATTTGCAACACCCCACTGAGTAGCTCTCACCACTTCTTGCCAGAAGTCAAGTTGGGGGACATTGCTCTCACCACGACTGGCCCGCCACCCCCAGAGCACTCTTTGGAGCTGCAGCCTTACCACTGCCACAGTGCAGCACTGGCTGGGGAAGTCTGAGCAGAAGATGGTAATTAACCTAATGGGAAGCTGGCTGGGGCACAAGGGGACCTTCTCTCTTCCTCAAAGGGCCTCACGTGTCCCTTACCGACCACAAGGTTTTAGGATGTAATTTGTGAGCTCAGTCCTCCAGCCGCTACTGCGTCCTGGCAAGGACCTAGTGCTGACTCACCTGGCTGAACAGTGACTCTCTCTGAACTGGCCTCAGCCATCCTACCTGGGATCCTTATGGACTCACCGGCAGTACTTACAACACTGAGATTTTACTAAAAATGTTAAAAGTTAGGGCCAGGCACGGTGGCTCATGCCTCTAATCCCAGCACTTTGGGAGGTTGGGTGGTAGCGGGGAGCAGTTCACGAGGTCAGGAGTTCAAGACCAGCCTGGCCAATATGGTGAAACCCCGTCTCTACTAGAAAAATGCAAAAAAGGCCGGGCGCGGTGGCTCAAGCCTGTAATCCCAGCACTTTTGGAGGCCGAGACAGGCGGATCACGAGGTCAGGAGATCGAGACCATCCTGGTTAACACGGCGAAACCTCGTCTCTACTGAAAAATACAAAAAACTAGCCAGGTGAGGTGGCGGGCGCCTGTAGTCCCAGCTACTCCGGAGGCTGAGGCAGGAGAATGGCGTGAACCCGGGAGGCGGAGCTTGCAGTGAGCTGAGATCCGGCCACTGCACTCCAGCCTGGGGGACAGAACAAGACTCTGTCTCAAAAAAAAAAAAAAAATTAGCCAGGCATGGTGGCGCACGCCTATAATTCCAGATACTTGGGAGACTGAGGCAGAATTGCTTGAACCTCGGAGGCAGAGGTTGCAGTGAGCTGAGGTGGCGCCACTGCACTGCAGCCTGGGAAACAAAGTGAGACTCTGTCTCACAAACAAAAAAAAGGAAAGAAAGAAAACATGGCCAGGCACAGTGGCTCACGCCTTTAATCCCAGCACTTTGGAAGGCTGAGGCGGCCAGATCATAATGTCAGGAGATCAAGGCCATCCTGGCCAACATGGTGAAACCTCGTCTCTATTAAAAACACCAGGCCGGGCGCGGTGGCTCAAGCCTGTAATCCCAACACTTTGGGAGGCAGAGACGTGTGGATCACGAGGTCAGGAGATCGAGACCATCCTGGCTAACACAGTGAAACCCCCTCTCTACTAAAAAATACAAAAAACTAGCCAGGCGAGGTGGCGGGCCCCTGTAGTCCCAGCTACTCAGGAGGCTGAGGCAGGAGAATGGCGTAAACCCGGGAGGCGGAGCTTGCAGTGAGCCGAGATCCGGCCACTGCACTCCAGCCTGGGCAACGGAGCGAGACTCCGTCTCAAAAAAAAAAAAAAACAAGGCCGGGCGCGGTGGCTCAAGCCTGTAATCCCAGCACTTTGGGAGGCCGAGACGGGCGGATCACAAGGTCAGGAGATCGAGACCATCCTGGCTAACATGGTGAAACCCCGTCTCTACTAAAAAAAATACAAAAAAACTAGCCGGGCGAGGTGGCGGGCGCCTGTAGTCCCAGCTACTCGGGAGGCTGAGGCAGGAGAATGGCGTAAACCCGGGAGGCGGAGCTTGCAGTGAGCTGAGATCCGGCCACTGCACTCCAGCCTGGGCGACAGAGCAAGACTCCGTCTCAAAAAAAAAAAAAAAAACAACAAAAACAAAAACAAAAACAAAAATAAATAAATAAAAAATGAAAACACCAAAGGCCGAGTGCGGTGGCTCACACCTGTAATCCCAGCATTTTGGGAGGCTGAGGCAGGCAGATCACAAGGTCAGGAGATCAAGGATGGTGAAACCCCATCTCTACTAAAAATACAAAAATTAGCCAAGTGCGGTGGCTCACACCTGTAATCCCAGCACTTTGGGAGGCCGAGGAGGGTGGATCACGAGGTCAGGAGATCGAGATCATCCTGGCTAACACGGTGAAACCCCGTCTCTACTAAAAATACAAAAAATTAGCCGGGTGTGGTGGCGGGCGCCTGTAGTCCCACCTACTCAGGAGGCTGAAGCAGGAGAATGGCGTGAACCCAGGAGGCGGAGCTTGCAGTGAGCAGAGATCGTACCACTGCACTCCAGCCTGGGCAATAGAGCAAGACTCTGTCTCAAAAAAATAAAAAAATAAAAATATAAAAATTAGCTGGATGTGGTGGCACGTGCCCATAGTCTCAGCTACTCAGGAGGCTGAGGCAGGAGAATCGCTTGAACCTGAGAGGTGGAGGTTGCAGTGAGCCGAGATGGCACCATTGCACTCCAGCCTGCTGACAGAGCGAGTCTCTGTCTCAAAAAACAAACAAACGAAAAGGGACTCAACAAGAAGCATCGTAGAGATTGATGCAGGTCAGTCATTAACTCAGCTTGGAAAGCTTCAGAGCAAGGGTGTCCAATCTTTTGGCTTCCCTGGACCACATTGGAAGAAGAATTGTCTTGAGCCACATATAAAATACACTAACAATAGCTCTGTGCATACATCTCACAGTGTTTTAAGAAAGTTTAAGAATTTGTGTTGGACTGCATTCAAAGCTTTCTTGGGCTGCATGTAGCCCGCAGGCCGCGGGTTGGACAAGCTTGCTTTAGACCAAGGCCATTTCTACAGTTATGGATTGCCTACTTCTAAAAACATGCTTTTTTTTTTTTTGAGATGGAGTTTCACTCTTGTTGCCCAGGCTAGAGTGCAAAGGCACAATATCGGCTCACCGCAACCTCTGCTTCTCAGGTTCAAGCAATTCTCCTGCCTCAGCCTCCCTAGTAGCTGGGATTATAGGCATGTGCCACCACGCCCCGCTAATTTTGTATTTTTAGTAAAGATAGGGTTTCTCCATGTTGGTCAGGCTAGTCTCCAACTCCTGACCTTAGGTGATCCACCCGCCTTGGCCTCCCAAAGTCCTGGGATTACAGACCTGAGCAACCACTTCTGGCCTTTTTTTTTTTTGAACGTAGTCTCGCTCTGTCACCCAGGCTGGAGTGCAGTGACGCGATCTCAGCTCTATGCAAGCTCTGCCTCCTGGGTTCACGCCATTCTCCTGCCTCAGCCTCCCGAGTAGCTGGGACTACAGGTGCACATTACCACGCCTGGCTAATTTTTTGTATTTTTATTAGAGACGAGGTTTCGCCGTGTTAGCCAGGATGGTCTCAATCTCCTGATCTTGTGATTCGCCCACCTAGCCTCCCAAAGTGCTGGGGTTACAGATCTTTTTTTTGAGACGGAGTCTCTGTCGCCCAGGCTGGAGTGCGATGGTGCAGTCTCGGCTCACTGCAAGCTCCACCTCCCAGGTTCAAGCGATTCTCCTACCTCAGCCTCCGGAGTAGCTGGGATTACAGGGGCCCTGACACCATGCCTGGCTAATTTTTGTATTTTTACTAGAGATGGGGTTTCACCATGTTGGCCACGCTGGTCTTGAACTGCTGACCTTGTGATCCGCCCACCTTGGCCTCCGAAAGTGCTGGGATTACAGGCGTGAGCCACTGCGCCTGGCCAAAACATGATCCTTATCCTTCATTTCCAGTAGATTAGGAAATCCTGGGAGAGGGAAATGATCAGTAATCGGGCTGCTCTGCTTGGGGACAAACTAGACATTTAGTGTGGTGATTAACCCACCAGTGCTTGGGGTTGGGTAATCACTTTATCAAGTTATCGCAGGAGCAGAAACACTCCCAGAATGTTTATCTTATGGTATAACCTGCTCATTCATGCAAATTTACCAGGCACTGATTTCTTACGCCTGGGGAAAGAGCAGCGCAACCCCAGGTAGGTGCCTGCCCCTCTGTTCTTACAGGCAGAGTAATGGTACACAAGGAAACCAAGTCCAGCCAGCAGGTGGGGAAGGGCTCCCGGTGCCAACGTCAATCAGGAACCCACCGGTGATGTCTGCTTTTTCCCATGCTCTGTGTTTGGTGCTTTGAAAAATATCAGAGGGAGCCTTTGAGGGGCTGTGAATCTTCTCCACACCATGGCAGTGCCGTCAGAGGGGCTGTGTGGCTGATGACTGCAGCTGGCCACAGATTAAAAAGCTCTAGGAATTATACCTCTGGGCATCCTACAGACACAGAGCCTAGATCTCAACTGTGGGTTCCCGGAGGCTGAGAAGGTGAGTTGGGGGTCCCCAGGTGTTCTGTGGCTCTAATTACCCAGTGAACTCCAGGGGAGGAGTGTGGGGCCCCAGGGTCCCAGGTGGCATAGCAAAGCCCTAAGTGCCTTGTGACAGAAGTCAGAGCAAGTCAGGCACAAAGTCAAGTTCAGGTCAAAGGACTCCTCCACCATCTAGACGCAGGCAGGGCCACTTTGCCTGTGGCCAGTGGAGTGCAGAGGTTTCTTTGGCCACGCCTTACTCATTCCATTTCAGATTCAAAAACAAGGTCGGCTCCTCCCAAGGGATTCTGTGTACCCCGTCCGGGTGAGCAGCCAGGCCGCCTGCACCCCCGAGGCCCCTGAATACTCTCTTTGTCACGGTCTGTGCGGCCAGGCAGGGTCGGAGCTCAGGGGCCCAGAAGGAAAAGCAGACATTTGAGAGCCCTGGTTTTGTGCTTTCAGTTTATTTTAGGGTAACTATAAAGGCCGTGGATCCCAAGGGGTGCAAGATTGAGCCGGGCTGGACCTGATCTCTGAAAGGGAACCCAGGACAGCTCTGAGGGAAGGGTTCCGGCCCGGGGTGCTCCAAGGTTTCTAGGCTGGTGACTAGGCAGACACGGAGGCTGAGCATGGCTGAACCCAGACACTGCGAGGGATCCAGACCATGGGGCGGAATGTGTAGCCATGGGGAGGTCCCAGAGCACAGACAGAGGAAGCCCTGGACAGCAGGAGGGCTGGGTCAGCGAGCAGGACCCGTGCAGTATGGTGAAGAGAGACAATCACCCTGCGATTTGGGGTCAGGAGATGAGAGAAATACTCAAGGCCCTGTCTGCTTCCTATTGAGGGTGGTCAGAGTTATTTACACTGTTGAATTTGTTTCTTTTTTGAATAGATAAAGCAAGGTGGTTAAAAATGAAAGGGTCGGCCGGGCGCGGTGGCTCAAGCCTGTAATCCCAGCACTTTGGGAGGCCGAGACGGGCGGATCACGAGGTCAGGAGATCGAGACCATCCTCGCTAACACGGTGAAACCCCGTCTCTACTAAAAAATGCAAAAAAAAAAAAAACTAGCCGGGTGGGTTGGCGGGCGCCTGTAGTCCCAGCTACTCGGGAGGCTGAGGTAGGAGAATGGCGTAAACCTGGGAGGCGGAGCTTGCAATGAGCTGAGATCCGGCCACTGCACCCCAGCCTGGGCGACAGAGCAAGACTCCGTCTCAAAAAAAAAAAAAAAAAAAAAAAAAATGAAAGGGTCCTGGCCGGGCGTGGTAGCTCAAACCTGTAATCCCAGCACTTTGAGGCAGGTGGATCATCTGAGGTTGGAAGTTCAAGACCAGCCTGACCAACATGGAGAAACGCCATCTCTACTAAAAATACAAAATTAGTCAGGTGTGGTGGCACATGCCTGTAATCCCAGCTACTCGGGAAGCTGATGCAGGAGAGTCTCTTTTTTTGTTTTGTTTTTTGAAACGGAGTCTTGCTCTGTCATTCAGGCTGGAGTGCAGTGGCGTGATCTTGGCTCACTGCAAGCTCCACCTCCTGGGTTCAGTTTACCCCATTCTGAGGCAGGAGAATCTCTTGAACCTGGGAGGTGGAGGTTGCGGTGAGCCAAGATCTCGCCATTGCACTCCAGCCTGGGTGACAAGAGTGAAACTGTGTCTCAAAAACAAAAACAAAACAAAAAGAATGAAAGGGACATGCTGAGATGTGTCACTTAGACACTAGTTCCTGCGTGAACATGAGGTGGACAAGCTCCTCCCCACATTCGACAGCAAACATTGTCTCAGATGGTGAAAGCACCTCCAGTGCCTGCCCAGGGGCCTGAATGTTGTAAAATGACAGAAATAGACTGGGCGTGGAGCCTCACACCTGTTGTCCCAGCACTTTGGGAGGCTGAGGCAAGAGGACCACGAGCCTGGGAGGCAGAGTTTGTAGTGAGATGAGATTGCGCCACTCTAGCCTTGGTGGCAGAGTGAGACCCTGTCTCAAAAAAAAAAAAAAGGCCGGAGGCCAGGCGCGGTGGCTCAAGCGTGTAATCCCAGCACTTTGGGAGGCCGAGATGGGCAGATCACGAGGTCAGGAGATCGAGACCATCCTGGCTAATGTGGTGAAACCCCATCTCTACTAAAAAACACAAAAAAACTAGCTGGGCAAGGTGGCGGGCGCCTGTAGTCCCAGCTACTTGGGAGGCTGAGGCAGGAGAATGGTGTAAACCCGGGAGGCGGAGCTTGCAGTGAGCCAAGATCCGGCCACTGCACTCCAGCCTGGGCTACAGAGCAAGACTCCATCCCGGGGAAAAAAAAAAAAAAAAAAAAAAAAGGCCGGCCACAGTGGCTCATGCCTGTAATCCCAGCACTTTGGGAGGCCAAGGTAGGCGGATCACCTGAGGTAAGGAGTTTGAGACCAGCCTGGCCAACATGGCGAAACTTTGTCTCCACTAAAAATACAAAAATTAGCCAGGCGTAGTGGCAGGCACCTGTAATCCCAGCTACTTTGGAGGCTGAGGTGGGAGAATCGCTTGAACCTGGAAGGCGGTGGTCGCAATGAGCAGAGATCTTGCCACTGCAGTCCAGCCTGGGCGACAGAGTGGGACTCCGTCTCGGGGAAAAAAAAAAAAAAAAGAAAAAGAATGCGGAAGTTCGGCCGGGCGCGGTGGCTCAAGCCTGTAATCCCAGCACTTTGGGAGGCCGAGACGGGCGGATCACGAGGTCAGGAGATCGAGACCATCCTGGCTAACACGGTGAAACCCCGTCTCTACTAAAAAATACAAAAAACTGCCGGGCGCGGTGGCTCACGCCTGTAATCCCAGCACTTTGGGAGGCCGAGGCGGGCGGATCACAAGGTCAGGAGATCGAGACCACGGTGAAACCCCGTCTCTACTAAAAATACAAAAAATTAGCCGGGCGCGGTGGCGGGCGCCTGTAGTCCCAGCTACTCAGGAGGATGAGGCAAGAGAATGGCGTAAACCCAGGAGGCGGAGCTTGCAGTGAGCCGAGATCGCGCCACTGCACTCCAGCCTGGGCGACAGAGCGAGACTCTGTCTCAAAAAAAAAAAAAAAAAATACAAAAAATTAGCCGGGCGCGGTGGCGGGCGCCTGTGGTCCCAGCTACTCAGGAGGCTGAGGCAGGAGAATGGCGTAAACCCGGGAGGCGGAGCTTGCAGTGAGCCGAGATCGCGCCACTGCACTCCAGCCTGGGTGACAGAGCCAGACTCCGTCTCAAAAAAAAAAAAAAAAAAAAAAGAATGCGGAAGTTCCTTACAACTGATAGGGATAACTCTCTCCACACTGCTGTGTGGCAAAGCAGAGGCAGAACAGGCCATTACAAAAGATGTGCCAGATCAAAGGACAGGTGAACTTTCTTTTCTGGAGATGGAGTTTCGCTCTTGTCGCCCAGGCTGGAGTGCAGTGGTGCAATCTCAGCTCACTGCAAGCTCCTCCTCTCAGGTTCACGCCATTCTCCCACCCCAGCCTCCCAAGCAGCTGGAACTACAGGTGCCTGCAACCATGCCCGGCTAATTTTTTGTATTTTTAGTAGAGATGGGGTTTCACCGTGTTAGCCAGGATGGTATCAATCTCCTGAGTTTGTCATCCACCCGCCTCGGCCTCCCAAAGTGCTAGGATTACAGGCGTGAGCCACTGCACCCTGCCAAGACAGTTTTGCTCTTGTTGCCCAGGCTGGAGTGCAATGGCGCGATCTCGGCTCACCACAACCTCTGCTTCCTGGGTTCAAGCGATTCTCCTGCCTCAGCCTCCAGAGTAGCTGGGATTACAGGTATGTACCACCACAGTCGGCTAATTTTGTATTTTTAGTAGAGAGGGGATTTCTCCATGTTGGTCAGGCTGGTCTTGAACTCCCAACCTCAGGTGATCTGCTGGCCTCAGCCTCACAAAGTGCTGGGATTACAGACATGAGCCACCACACCTGGCCAATTTTTGTATTTTTAGTAGAGATCAGATTTCTCCATGTTGGCCAAGCTAGTCTCGAACTCCTGACCTCAGGTGATCCACTAACCTCGGCCCCCCAAAATGCTGGGATTACAGGTGTGAGCCACTGTATCAGGTGCCCCTGCCCCCTTTTTTTTTTTTTTTTTTGAGACAGGGTATCACTGTGTCATCCAGGCTGGAGTGTAGTGGCACGATCATGGTTCCCTGCAACTTTAGCCTCCTGGGCTCAAGTGATCCTCTCACCTCAGCCTCCCAAGTAGCTGGGACTACAGGCTTATGTCAGCACACTGGGCTACTTCTTGTATTTTTTGTAGAGATGGAGTCTTGCCATATTGCCCAGGCTGGAATTCTTACCTTTGTTAATTGTATTTAACGTATCTTTCTTTTCCGGCCATCTTCATGGTTTTCTCTCTGATTTCCACAGTTTGAACACAGTGCATGTGTGAAGCAGGGGCTCATATTTATCAAGTTTTGTGTGTGCTCTGAGCTCAGGTCTGCATTTTGTTGTCTTTTGTTATTTTGGGAAAATTGTTGGTAATTTTCTCTTCAAACATTTTTTCTAATTTGTTCTTTCTTCTTCTTTTGGGAGTCCTATTACATGCATATTGTATCATTTGATATTTTCCCACAGTTCTTGGATGCTCTTTTTAAAAAAAAAAAAAAACACAAAAAACCTCTTTTCCTCTTTGTTTTCCAATGTGAGTAATTCCTATTTTTCTCAGCTGTGTTGATGATACTACCGACCCATCAGAAGCATCACCTGTTACCGCGTTCTTTCTTTCTTACAATCTGATGAGTTTCCTCCTCATGCATATTGTTCACCCTTCATACGAGAGACCTCCACATATTAATCATAGTTATTTTAAATTTCCAGCCTGTTTCAATTTCTCAGTCACCTCTGAGTCTAGTTCTCTTAATTGCTTTGTCTTTTTTTTGTTTTTGTTTCTGAGACAGGGTCTTGCTCTGTTGCCCAGGCTAGAGTGCGGCAGCGTGATTTCAGGCTGTTCCCTGAGTACTCACCATGGATTGCGAAGTGTCCGAGTAGGGCCGTGCAGGAGTCGTTGTGGGGGTTTCATGGACTCTGAATTCTCATTCCTGCTCCATTCTCCGCTGGTGAATCCAAGGCCCCACTCAGTGCCTCGGCTGACAAAGAGCATTTGTGGTGCTGAACGTCATCGAAGCAATCAACACAATAAAGGCGCCTGCTGGGGACCGCGGCCACTGCGGGGGGATGGGGACGGGTCTCCAGAGCCTCTACTTCCCCAGGGCTTTGAGGCACCTTAGCTTCCCCTGGGCACTCGCTCCTTTTTCTTTTTCTTTTCTTTTTTTTTTTTTTTTTGAGACGGAGTCTCGCTGGGTCGCCCAGGCTGGAGTGCAGTGGCCGGATCTCAGCTCACTGCAAGCTCCGCCTCCCGGGTTCACGCCATTCTCCTGCCTCAGCCTCTCGAGTAGCTGGGACTACAGGCGCCCACCACCTCGCCCGGCTAGTTTTTTGTATTTTTAGTAGAGACGGGGTTTCACCGTGTTAGCCAGGATGGTCTCGATCTCCCGACCTCGTGATCCGCCCGTCTCGGCCTCCCAAAGTGCTGGGATTACAGGCTTGAGCCACCGCGCCCGGCCTCCTTTTTCTTTTTTCTTTTTTTTAGACGGAGTCTCGCTCTGTGGCCCAGGCTGGAGTGCGGTGGCGCCATCTCGGCTCATTGCAAGCTTTGCCTCCCGGGTTCCCGCCATTCTCCTGCCTCAGCCTCCCGAGGAGCTGGGACCACAGGCGCCGCCACCACGCCCGGCTAATTTTTTGTATTTTTAGTGGAGACGGGGTTTCACCGTGTTAGCCAGGATGGTCTCGATCTCCTGACCTCGTGATCCGCCGGTCTCGGCCTCCCGAAGTGCTGGGATTACAGGCTTGAGCTACCGCGCCCGGCCGGCACTCGCTTTTACCAATTCTTATGTTGGGTTTTGTTTTGAGACAGGGTCTCGCTCTGCCGCCCAGGCTGGTTAAAAGAAAACCCCGTCTCTACTAAAAATAACAAAAATCAGCCAGGCGTGGTGTCGCGCACCTGCAATCCCAGCTACTCGGGAGGCTGAGGCAGGAGAATCACTTGAGGATCCGAGATCGCGCCACTGCATTGCAGCCCGGGAGACAGAGGGAGACTCCGTCTCAAAAAAAAGGAAAAACAACAAACAAACAAAAAGAAAGAAAAGTGATGGGGTCTCGCTCTGTTCCCCAGGCTGGTCTGGAACTCCTGGGCTCAAGCGACCCTCCAGCCTCGGCCTCCCAAAGCGCTGGGAGCACAGGCGCGGCCACCGCGCGGTCTCCGGCTGCCGAAACGCCGCCCAGCGCGGGGACCGTTCGGCCGCCGGGAGGAGGAACAGCGGCTGCCCCGAGCTCAGAAGCGCGCGCGGCTCCGCGCTCCCCGCGGGGCTCTGCGCCTGCCTCGGCTTGGTTGGCCAGGTGGTCGCTTCAGGACCAACCCCAGTCATTCCCGGCAGGAACCACGCCTAAGGGGCCGCAGCCTCCCTGCGCGAGACGCCCTAGCGGACTACACCGCGGCCGCACAGCCGAACCCAAGCCGGACATCACCGCGCAGGCGCCTCCGCCACGACCAACATGGCCGCCACGCGAGGCCTCGACCTGAGGGGCGCGGCCTGGCCGCCGCCAGCCAACGGGCGCGCGCGCCTGGCCGCAGCCAATAAGAAGGCAGCGCGGGCTCGGGCGCAGGGCGCCGCCGCCAGGGCTCTAGGCGCTGACTCCATGGCCGGCTTGCAGGTCCCGAACTCCGCCTCGGGCCAGGGCCCAGGGGGCCGCCGGAGGTCCTGGGCCGAGCTGCTGGGTAGGCGGGCGCGGCAGGCCGCGGGAGTGGGCAGCACCGGGCCCGGGACGGTTTCGCCGGTCGCCCAATCCCTTCCCGCCGGAACCTCCGCGGGTCTGATCCCGGGAGGCCGCGCCCGGGGGGTTGCGCGGGGCGGGCGCCAGGATGGGGCGGCGCGGCTGCCTCGGACCCGGCCCGGACCCGGCCCCGACCCCGACCCCGACCCGGCTCCTCCTGCGCCTGGGCCGACGCCCTCCGGCCCTGCCCGCGGGGCGCCCCCTGGGTTCCCCAACGCCGCCTCCGCCGGCCGCCCTGCCAGAGCCGGGCCTGGGGTGGGCGGCGTGGGTCCCCTCAGCGCAGAGGCCGCCCCTCGCCAGCCTTCTCGGGCTCCCCTGACTCGGGCCCTCTTGGGCCGTCTTCCGCGGCGTCCGCGCTGGCGCCGTTTTCCTTAGTTTCCCGACACCTGCGCCCTGGGGAGGAGCCGCGGCCGCTCTTGGGAGGGTGTCCCTGGTGGGTTTCCCCGCGGCGTCCTGCGCGTCGGGCCCGGGACCCCGGGTGTAAACGGGGCTGTGATGGTTTGGAACCGACTTCTCTCCATAGCGGGAAGGCTCAAGAGGCAGAAATGCAATCCTGAAAGGGCACAGAAATTAAAGGACTCAGCTGTGCGCCTCCTGCGAAGCCACCAGGACCTGACTGCCCTGTTGCTTGAGGTAAGAGGAAGCTGGGGTCCGTCTGCGGGCAGATTTAGGTTCGGGGTTTTTGAGCCCAGCCACGGCACAGCTTTCCTAAGAAGACACGCGAGGCGGCGGGCGCGGTGGCCTGGCCCGCAGAGGGGGAGGGTGGCCTGAGCCCAGGAGTTCTGGAACAGCCTGGGCAACAGGGTGAGAACCCGCCTCTTTTATTAAAAACAAAACAACAACAAAAAAAACAGGCCGGGCGCGGTGGCTCAGGGCTGTAATCCCAGCATTTGGGGAGGCCGAGGCGGGTGTATCATCCTAGGTCAGGAGTTCAAGACCAGCCTGGCCAGCATGGTGAAATCCCCGTCTCTACTAAAAATACAAAAAGTAGCTGGATGTGGTGGCGGGAGCCTGTAATCCCAGCTACTCGGGAAGCTGAGGCGGGAGAATTGGTTGAACCTGGACCCGGGAGGCAGAAATTGCAGTGAGCGGAAATCACGCCACTTGTAATCCGGTCTGGTTTACAGAGCGAGACTGTCTCAAAAAAAAAAAAAAAAAAAAAAAAAGCCCGGTGTGGTGGCTCACGCCTGTAATCCCAGCACTTTGGGAGGCCGAAGCGAGTGGATCACTTGAGGTCAGGAGTTCAAGACCAGCCTGACCAACATGGTGAAACCCTGTCTCTACTTAAAATATAAAAAGTAGTCGGGTGTGGTGGCGGGCACCTGTAATGTGCCCGAGGTTGCAATGAGGGAGATCCCGCCTCTGCACTCCAGCCTGGGGGACTTCGTCTCAAAAAAAAAAAAAAAAAAAAAGCCCAGTAGGGAAGCATTACTTACACACAGCTTGTGTTTATGCACAGAGCTTGAATTTTTTTTTTTTTTTTTTTTTTGAGACAGAGTCTGACACTGTTGTCCAAGCTGATGTGCAGTGGGGCGATCTCGGCTCACTGCAGCCTCCACCTCCCGGGTTGAAGCAGTTCTCCTGCCTCAGCCTCCTGAGTGACTGGGACTACAGGTGCACACCACCATGCCCGGCTAATTTTTGTATTTTTAGTAGAGACAGGGTTTCGTTATGTTGGTCAGGCTGGTCTTGACCTCGTGATCGGCCCACCTCAGCCTCCCAAAGTTCTGGGTTTACAGGCGTGAGCCGCTGCGCCCGGCCTGGAACTTGAACTTTTTAAATGGAGTTCATTGTTTTGGATTCTAGGTAGAAGGTCCACCGTGTAAAAAATTGTCTCTCAGCAAATTGATTGACTGTGACAGTTCTGAGATCTATGCTAATCATTCTAGTTCCTTTATAGGTAAGTTACAGCTTCATTTTCTCTATTTTGAATTGCAGAAGAGTTTTTATATAGGAACTATGGTTTGCTAAATTAAGTAGAAATTTAAATTTCCTCAGATGATGGATTTCCACTTTGTGTGGTCACAAATTCTATGTGATGTTTTTGTGACTTGTGCTTGGGCGTCTTATGATGCTGTGTTTAAAAGCAGCGTTTGAGTCAACCTGCAACTCAGAAGCAGTAGGACCCAGAGTGTCCCTTGGAAAAACATGGGATATAGCAGCAACAGGGATTGCCCCTTGCTCGTTGAGACCGGTTGTGGTGTGCCCAGGAGAGTAGACGGGAAGGCAATTTTCTAGGTACCTCCTTCTCTCCCCAGTTTGAGAGTGGGAGATGGGGAAAGTTCTGGGTCAACAACAGTTAAGTTATTTTCTGATCCTTCACGTCTTTGTTATGTAATGACTTGTTTCTATTAAAATAACCTTCAGGCCGGTCGCGGTGGCTCAACCCTGTAATCCCAGCACTTTGGGAGGCCGAGATGGGCGGATCACGAGGTCAGGAGATCGAGACCATCCTGGCTAACACGGTGAAACCCCGTCTCTACTAAAAAATACAAAAAATTAGCCGGGCGCGGTGGTGGGCGCCTGTAGTCCCAGCTACTCGAGAGGCTGAGGCAGGAGAATGGCGTGAACCCGGGAGGCGGAGCTTGCAGTGAGCTGAGATCCCGCGACTGCACTCCAGCCTGGGCGACAGAGCAAGACTCCGTCTCAAAAAAAAATAAAAAATAAATAAAATAGGCCGGGCGCGGTGGCTCAAGCCTGTAATCCCAGCACTTTGGGAGGCCGAGACGGGTGGATCACGAGGTCAGGAGATCGAGACCATCCTGGTTAACACGGTGAAACGCCGTCTCTACTGAAACATACAAAAAACTAGCCGGGCGTGGTGGCGGGCGCCTGTAGTCCCAGCTACGTGGGAGTCTGAGGCAGGAGAATGGCATGAACCTAGGAGGCGGAGTTTGCAGTGAGCTGAGATCCGGCCACTGCACTCTAGCCTGGGTGACAAAGCGAGACTCCGTCTCAAAAAAAAAAAAAATAAAAAATAAAATAAAATAACCTTCAGTAATAACGCTCCCTTGACCACTGAACACTGAATGTCATTGGCAAATGATACGGATTTTCACTGTCACAATTATATTTGAATTTCACAAATTACATATTATTCCAAGGATCCAGACTAGCCGCACGGATAAACCTTTGATTCATTAATTTTTCAGTTTGTTTTTTTCTGCGCGCACACACACACACACACACACACACACACACACACGCACAGTAAAAGCCTTGTAGATAAAAACAGACTTTCCCGTGGAGATACATTGGAAACAAACGACTAGAAATTGGCATGGTTGGCCGGGCACAGTGGCTCACGCCTGTAATCCCAGCACTTTGGGAGGCTCAGGCGTGCAAATTACCTGAGGTCGGGATTTGAGACCAGCTTGACCAACGTGGTGAAACCCTGTCTCTACTAAAAATACAAAAATTAGCTTGGTGTGGTGGCAGGTGCCTATAGTCCCAGCTACTCAGGAGGCTGAGGCAGGAGAGTTACTTGAACTTGGGAGGCGGAGGTTGCAGTGAGCTGAGACCCCTCCATTGCACACCAGCCTGGGCAACAAGAACAAAACTACGTCTTAAAAAAAAAAAAAAGGAATTGTCTGCTTTTTTTAAAAAAAAAAAAGGCCGGGCGCGGTGGCTCACGCCTGTAATCCCAGCACTTTGGGAGGCCGAGGCGGGCGGATCACAAGGTCAGGAGATTGAGACCACGGTGAAACCCCGTCTCTACTAAAAATACAAAAAATTAGCCGGGCGCGGTGGTGGGCGCCTGTAGTCCCAGCTACTCAGGAAGCCGAGGCAGGAGAATGGCGTAAACCCAGGAGGCGGAGCTTGCAGTGAGCCGAGATCGCGCCACTGCACTCCAGCCTGGGCGACAGAGTGAGACTCCGTCTCAAAAAACAAAAACAAAACAAAACAAAAAAAACATTCTGTTGCCCACGCTGGAGTGCAATCACGGTTCACTGCAGTCTTGACCTCCTGGGCTCAAGTGATCCTCCCACCCCAACCTCTTGAGTAGCTGGGACTACAGGTGTGCACCACCATGCCTGGCTAATTTTTTTGTAGAGACAGCGTTTTGCCAGTTGCCCAGACTGGTCTCAAACTCCTGAGCTCAAGCCATCCGTTCACCTCAGCCTCCCACGGTGTTGGGATTGCAGGCCTGAGCCACTGTGCCCGATCTGTCTACTTTTCTACCGAGAATTTCATCAACAGTTGATGATTTCTCACATTATAATTTTAAGCTTCTATAATTATTGTAAATTTTTTTTTTTTTTTTTTTTGAGACCAAGTCTTGCTCTGTTGCCCAGGTTGGAGTGTAGTGGCGCAGTCTCGGCTCACTTCATCCTCTGCCTCCTGGGTTCAAGCAAGTCTCTTGCCTCAGCCTCCCGAGTAGCTGGGATTACTGGTGCCCGCCGCTGCGTCCACCTAATTTTTGTATTTTTAGTAGAGACGGGGTTTCACCGTCTTGGCCAGGCTGGTCTCGAACTCCTGGCCTCGTGATCCACCCTCCTTGGCCTCCCGTACTGTTGGGATTACAGGCATGAGCCACCGTCCCCGGCCTGTAAATGTTTTAACTTATGTGTTGATAATGTGTTTTTAGATTCAGTACATTACAAAAACAGGCACGTATTGCAGTCTCCAGTTTTTTGTGTTTTTTTTTGAGATGGAGTTTTGCTCTCGTCCAGGCTGGAGTGCAGTGGCGTGATCTCGACTCACTGCAACCTCTGCCTCCCGAGTTAAAGCGATTCTCCTGCCTCAGCCTCCCGAGTACCTGGGATTACAGGCATGCACCACCATGCCTGGCTAATTTTGTATTTCTAGTAGAGAGAGGGTTTTACCATGTTGGTCAGGCTGGTCTCAAACTCCCGACCTCAGGTGATCCACCCGCCTCGGCTTCCCAAAGTGCTTGGATTACAGGCGTGAGCCACCGAGCCTGGCCTCCAGTTTTTTGTTGTTGTTGTTGTTGTTTTTTTTTTTTTTGAGACGGAGTCTGGCTCTGTCGCCCAGGCTGCAGTGCAGTGGTGCGACCTCGGCTCACTGCAAACTCCGCCTCCCAGGTTCACACCATTCTCTGCCTCAGCCTCCCGAGTAGCTGGAACTACAGACATCTACCACTACACCTGGCTAATTTTGTTTTTGTATTTTTAGTAGAGACGGGGATTCACCGTGTTAGCCAGGATGGTCTCGATCTCCTGACATCGTGATCCGCCCGCCTCAGCCTCCCAAAGTGCTGGGATTGCGGCGTGAACCACCGCACCCGGCCCAGTTTTTTTAAGCAATTAGTTTTGGCTTGGCGTGGTGGCTCACACCTGTAATCCCAGCAGTTTGGGAGGCCAAGGTGGGCAGATTATGAGGTCAGGAGTTGGAGACCAGCCTGGCCAACATAGTGAAACCCCATCTCTACTAAAAATATAAAAAATTAACTGAGCATAGTGATGCATGTCTGTAATCCCAGCTGTGTTGGAGGCCGAGGCAGGAGAATTGCTTGAACCTGGGAAGTGGAGGTTGCAGTGAGCCGAGATGGCGCTGTTGCACTCCAGCCTGGGCGACAGTGCAAGACACCATTGCAAAAAAACGAAAAAGAAAAAATTTTGGAAGGCAAATAAATTAGAAAATAGCTTATGGGCATTGCCTGCTTCCAGGTTGCTGACCATTTCTCACTGTATTGAACGCAGACCAGTGGCTGCTCGGGAGAATGGTGGCTGCTGCAGGCTGTTAGTGAGGTTCCACTTGGTGGCCTGTGGACTGAGCACAGCTGTGACTGTACCTGCCTACCAGGTACATGTCAGAGCACTGGGAAATCCCTGCCTGATTTTCACACAACCATCAATGTGAGTCAACAGGAGCAGGGTTATCTCTGAAGTAATTGGAAAAACAGTGTAATTGAAAGAGCCTGCTGGAGTTCTCGATTGTGCTCCTTTGGAAAAAGATGATAAAGTTCTTGGTCAGAATGTATTCTTTACCTTGCTTCTTTTGTGTCGTGGGAACGAATGCGTAACTCTGGGTTCGGGTGTTGCCACCAGTTTTATTGTGCGCTGCTTGGGTCATCAAATTCTAATTTTTATCTCACGTTTTTCCCTTTGTATCTATTTTCCCCCTTTAAAAGGCATTTTTTGTGCGTGTGCTGCATCTTAAAATAAGGCATTTTATTTTTTTATTTTTATTTATTTATTTATTTTTTTGAGACAGAGTCTCGCTCTGTGGCCCAGGCTGGAGTGAGTGGCATGATCTCAGCTCACTGCAAGCTCTGTCTCCCGGGTTCCCGCCATTCTCCTGCCTCAGCCTCCCGAGTAGCTGGGACTACAGGCACCGCCACCACGCCTGGCTAATTTTTTGTATTTTTAGTAGAGACGGGGTTTCACCATGTTAACCAGGATGGTCTCGATCTCCTGACCTCGTGATCTGCCCGCCTCGGCCTCCCGAAGTGCTGGGATTACAGGCGTGAGCCACCGCACCCGGCCAAAAATAAGGCATTTGAAACAGCAAGTCTTTGGTTTTAGATTTTGTCTCATGTGTTAAGAGAAAGCTGTGGTTTTGTTTTGTGTTTAAGGCTCTACTTTGCAGGATCAGGCCTCAAGGCTGGGGGTTCCCGTGGGTGTTCTCTCAGCCGGGATGGTTGCCTCCAGCGTGGGACAGGTCTGCACAGCTGCAGCGGAGACCAGTCACCCTGTGCTGCTGACTGTGGAGCAGAGAGTAAGACACCAGCCAGGATGAGGAGACCTGCCCATTGTTACTTTTAAGCTGGTTGGGAAAACAGGACATTTCTTTAATATTGTTTCAGGTAATCTGTTTTTTAAAAAATGTAATCTGTCTTTTCAGAAGAAGCTGTCTTCCCTGTTAGAGTTTGCTCAGTATTTACTGGCACACAGTATGTTCTCCCGACTTTCCTTCTGTCAAGAATTATGGAAAATACAGGTAAATTTGAGATTGCAACTCTGGCTCTCCAGTGTTCCAGGCAATGTTCTGTTGATCGAGATGGAGGCAACAGAGTACCTGGGTTTTCTCGGGAATTCTGCCGAGCTTCTCATTAATTACAGAGAGTGGATGAAAAAGGGTTTAGAAATCATCTGTGGATTGGAAAGAAAGTACCTTCAATTACCATTTTTGTCACTATTTACCTATCATTAGTAACTAGTTTATTAGAATAAAATATATTATAAAACATGTTTAGCCTTCTTGGGTTTATTATTATTAAGAATTTTCCAGGGCAGTATAGTAAACTATTAAAAAAAAAAAGTATGTAATTTTTTTTCAGAGACAGGGTCTTGCTATATTGCCCAGGCAGGTCTTGGACTCCTGGCATCAAGCAGTCCTCCCTCTTGGGCCTCCCAAAGTGCTGGGATTGCAGGGATGAGCCACCATGCCCAGCCTAATGATAAAATATACAAATGATTCTTACCTGCTCTTTTTTGAAGCATTTTGAACTTAGTAGAATTATAGACTTTCGATGAATGGAAAGAATGCAAAACATTTGGTAGTACTAAACGAAATTAGTAAATACACAGAAAAAGCAAAGAACCAAGGTGATCATTTATTCACCTTGGTTCGTCATTTTTTTCCCATTCTTTTTCTTCTTCTTTTTTTTTTTCTTTTTTTTTTTTGAGATGAAGTCTTGCTCTCTCGCCCAGGCTGGAATGCAGTGGCGCCATCTTGGCTCACTACAACCTCTGCCTCCTAGGTTCAAGTGATTGTCTTGCCTCAGCCTGCTGAGTACTTGGGACTACAGGCGCCCACCACCACACCCAGCTAATTTTTTGTATTTTTAGTAGAGATGGAGTTTTACTGTGTTAGCCAGGGTGGTCTCAAGTATCCTGACCTCATGATCTGCCCACCTCGGCCTCCCAAAGTGCTGTGATTACAGGTGTGAGCCACTGCGCCTGCGCTTGGGTTTTTTTTTATATTTTTGAGACAGGGTATTGCTCTGCTGCCCAGGCTGGAGTGCAGTGGAGCGATCTTGGCTCAGTGCAACCTCTGCCTCCCAGGTACAAGCGATTGTCCTGCCTCAGCCCCCTGAGTAGCTGGGATTACAGGCACGTGCCACCATGCCCAGTTAATTTTTGTATCTTTAGTAGAGATGAGGTTTCACCATGTTGGCCAGGTTGGTCTTCAATTCCTGACCTCAGGTGATCTGCCCATCTTGGCCTCCCAAAGTGCTGGGATTACAGGCGTGACCCACTGTCCAGCCTTTCCCATTCTTTTATCCAGCATACATTATAGGGTTCATTAGATTTTTCAGTTACTGCTTTGGTCCCTGCTCTCATTGTCATCTAGCTGGGGAAACAAGCCACTAAATCCACAAGAAGTGCGATGCTACAGGTGCTCACAGGTTTACGAAGAAGATAGACATGCCTATCAGATTGGAGAGTTAGGGAAGCCTTCCTGCACAGACTGAAGAGTGTGAGTTAGGGGGATGAGAAGGGGAGGCCACAGGGAGATCAGGGCACTGTGACTGGGACACAGTGTTCAGTGAGTGGCACAGGGTCTGAGCTACATGGAGGGTTATCAAATGGGAGAGGGTTGAGTGAGAAAGACAAGGGACACGCACAGGGCACACTGAAGGCTGACCTTTGTCGTGGCAGCTACGAGGAGCCAGTGAAGGCTTCTGAAGGAGCGATTGTCATGTCAGGTGTTTGTAATACTGTGTTGGCTGCAGTGTGGAGAAAGAGTTGGAAGTAGGCTCCACTGGAGCCCCGGCTGAAGCAGTAGGAAAAGGGAAGGAGAAGCAAGTGTTGGGCAATGGTATGTGCGTGCCCAAAGGCCAGGGGGTTTGAAAACAAGGACAGTTTTGTAAAAAACGATGTATTTCTTTTTTTTTCTTTTTTTTTTGAGACGGAGTCTCGCTCTGTCGCCCAGGCTGGAGTGCAGTGGCGCGATCTCGGCTCACTGCAAGCTCCGCCTCCCGGGTTCACGCCATTCTCCTGCCTCAGCCTCCCGAGTAGCTGGGACTACAGGCGCCCACAACTGCGCCCGGCTAATTTTTTGTATTTTTAGTAGAGACGGGGTTTCACCGTGGTCTCGATCTCCTGACCTTGTGATCCGCCCGCCTCGGCCTCCCAAAGTGCTGGGATTACAGGCGTGAGCCACCGCGCCCGGCAAGGCTGAACATTTTGTAGGAAAATGCACGCATAAAGGACTCAAACTACTGTTTTTTTTTTTTTCCAGAATTCTTTGTTGCTTGAAGTGGTGTGGCATCTTCATGTACAAGGCATCGTGAGCCTGGAAGAGCTGCTGGAAAGGTAGCGTACTAACGATGATTCGGTGTTACTGTTTTTGCAATCTAGTCTAGTATAAATTATATTTCATAAGCCCAAAATCAGATGGGTTTCATTTTTGGCTTTGAAATATAATTTATACTAGACTAGATTGCATTGCATATTTATACTAGACTAGACCTGGAGGAACTGTTGTTTCATTATTTCAAGAGAACATCTGTGTTTTTTTGTGTGTGTGTTTTTTTTCTTTTTTATGTTTTTTTTTTTTTTTCTGAGACAGAGTGTCACTCTTGTTGCCCAGGCTGGAGTGCTGTGGCACAATCTCGGCTCACTGCAACCTCCGCGTCCTGGTTTCAAGCGATTCTTCTGCCTCAGCCTCCCAAGTCGCTGGGAATACAGGCGCCCACCTCCTCACCCAGCTGGTTTTTGTTACTATTTATTATTTTTTTTAGAGATGGAGTCTGGTTCTGTCGCCCAGGCTGGAGTGCAGTGGCACAATGTCGACTCACTGCAACCTCTGCCTCCCGGGTTCGTGCCATTCTCCTGCCTCAGCCTCCCAAGTAGCTGGGACTACAGATGCCCGCCACCATACCCGGCTAATATTTGTATTTGTATTTGTTTTTTTTTTTTTTTTTGAGACGGAGTCTTGTTCTGTCTCCCAGGCTGGAGTGCAGTGGCACGATCTCGGCTCACTGCAAGCTCCACCTCCTGGGTTCACGCCATTCTCCTGCCTCAGCCTCTGGAGTAGCTGGGACTAAAGGCACCCGCCACCATACCCGGCTAATTGTTTTGTATTTTTAGCAGAGACGGGATTTCACCATGTTAGGCAGGATGGTCTCGATCTCCTGACCTCGTGATTCGCCCGCCTCGGCCTCCCAAAGTGCTGGGATTACAGATGTGAGCCACTGTGCCTGGCCAATGTTGGTATTTTTAGTAGAGACAGGGTTTCACCGTGTTAGCCAGGATCTTGATCTCCTGACTTTGTGATCTGCCCGCCTTGGCCTCCCAAAGTGCTGAGATTACAGGCGGGAGCCACTGTGCCTGGCAATTTTTGTTATTTTTAATTGAGATGGGGTTTCGCCATGTTAGCCAGGCTGGTCTCAAAGTCTTGACCTCAGGTGATCCACCTGCCTTGGCCTCCCAAAGTGCTGGGATTACAGGCGTGAACCACCTTGCCTGGCCTTTTTTTTCGTTTTGAGGTGGAGACCCACTCTGTCACCAGGCTGGAGTGTAGTGGTGTGATCTGGGCTCACTGCAACCTCCACCTCCCAGGTTCGAGCAATTCTGCCTCAGCCTCCTGAGTAGCTGGGACTGTAGGTGTGTGCCACCACATGCAGCTAATTTTTGTATCTTTAGTAGAGACAGGGTTTCACCATGTTGGCCAGGATGGTCTTGATTTCTTGACAGTTCTTGGATTACAGGCATGGGCCACCATGCCCAACCGGAATAATATTTTTTATTTCATTTTTTTGAAATGGAGTTTTGCTCTTGTTCCCCGGGCTGGAGTGCAGTGGTGTGGTCTCGGAACACTGCAACCTACGCCTTCTGGTTTTAAGCGATTCTTCTGCCTCAGTCTCCCGAGTAGCTGGGATTACAGGTTACCCGCCACCACGCCCGGCTAATTTTTGTATGTTTAGTAGAGATGGGGTTTCTCCATGTTGGCTAGGCTGGTCTTGAACTCCTGACCTTGAATATGCCTGCCTTGGCCTAGAGCAAAATTTCATCTCAAAAAAAAAAAGAAAGAAAAACCTGCTGCCTAGGATATACGCACCTAATCTCAGAGCACCAAAATCTATGAAGCAAAAATGGCCAGAATTAAAGGGAGAAATAGACATTCCAGCAATAATCATTAGAGATTTCAATACCCCCCTTTCAGTAATGGATAGAACAAGTCAGATTAAGAATGATACAGGCTGGGCGCAGTGGCTCAGGCCGGGCACGGTGGCTCACATCTGTGATCCCAGCACTTTGGGAGGCCGAGGCGGGTGGATCACGAGGTCAGGAGATCGAGACCATCCTGGCTAACACAGTGAAACCCCGTCTCTTCTAAAAATACAAAAAATTAGCGGGGCGTGGTGGCAGGCGCCTGTAGTCCCAGCTACACGGGAGGCTGAGGCAGGAGAGTGGCGTGAACCCAGGAGGCGGAGCTTGCAGTGAGCCGAGATCGCACCACTGCACTCCAGCCTGGGCGACGGAGCAAGACTCCGTCTCAAAAAAAAAGAATGATGTAGAAGTTGAATGCTACAAACCAGCTGACCTGACTGACTGTGGAATACTCCACCGAGTAGCAGAATGCGTATTCGTAAGTTTAAATGGAACAGTCCCCAGGATAGAGCATAAGGTTTAGGGCAAGGCCAGTTGCGGTGGCTCACGCCTGTAATCCCAGCACTTTGGGAGGTCAAGGCAGGCGGATCACCTGAGGTCAGGAGTTCAAGACCAGCCTGTCCAACATGGTGAAACCACGTCTCTACTAAAATTACAAAAATTAGCCGGGCATGGTGGCAGGTGCCTGTAATGCCAGCTGTTCAGGAGGCTGAGGCAGGAGAATTGGTTGAATCCAGGAGATGGAGGTTGTAGTGAGCGGAGATTGTGCCATTGCACTCCAGCCTGGATGACAAGAGTGAAGCTGTCTCAAGAAAAAAAAAAAGATTCAGGCCATAAAACAAATAGGAATACATTTAGAAGGGTTGAAATCATTCAAAATATGTTCTCTAACCACAAATGAATTTAATTAGAATCAGCAACATAAGGGAATTGGGAAAATCCACAATATTTGGAAGTTGAACAACATAATGGGTCAAAGAAGTCGAAAGGGAAATTAGAAAATAACTTGAGCCTGGGCGAGGTGCCTCACACCAGCCGTTCCGGGTGCGGCGACTCACACCAGTCATCCAGCACTTGGGGAGGGCAAGGTGTGGGACTCCTGAGCCCGGGAGTGTGAGTCCAGCCTGGGCAAAGTAGTAAGACCTCCAGCTGGGCGTAGTGGTCCGCACCTGTTGTCCCAACTACTCAGGAGGCTGAGATGGAAGGATTGCTTGAGCCTGGGAAGTTGAGGGTGCAGTGACTGTGATTGTATCGCTGCACTCCAGCCTGGGTGACAGCAAAAAACTGTCTCAAAAAAAGAAATTGAGACATATGGCTCAGCTGAATCCCCTGATGATGGGACTGAGTTGAGCCATTGGTCTGTCTGTGTGTGTCTCCAGCCATCCCGACATGCATGCCGTGGGAGCATGGCTCTTCAGGAATCTGTGCTGCCTTTGTGAACAGATAGAAGCATCCTGCCAGCATGCCGACGTCGCCAGGGCCATGCTTTCTGGTACGTTCATGACAAGACGCGGGGTTTTGGGTAAGACTCATTTTGATCTGTGATAATGCCTTTTGCTCTCAAGTGCTCTGGGAGACAGAACAGCCTCTCTCCCTGTGGCCATGGGGAGAGGGTCCCCATGGACACGGCTCCCAGTCTTAGCCTGTTGTGGTTTCACATTGAACTTGACTGGTGTGGAAATAGTAAGTTGGCCCATTGACATGTGTTTAAGTGTTTCCATGCACCTTTCCCATAGAGTGACCACAGCTGCTGCTGCCCTCTGAAGCAGCAGGCCCCTGCTTTGCCAGTAATTCCTTTTTTTTTTTTTTTTTTTTTTTTGAGACAGTCTCCTGCTGCTGCCCAGGCTGGAGTGCAGTGGCATGATCTTGGCTCACTGCAAGCTCCGCCTCCCAGGTTCAAGTGATTCTCCTGCCTCAGCCTCGTGAGTAGCTGGGACTGCAGGCATGCGGCACCATGCCTGGCTAACTTTTTTTTTTATTTTTTGTAGAGACGGGGTTTCATTAGGTTGGCCAGGCTGGTCTTGAACTCCTGACCTCGTGATCCACCCGCCTTGGCCCCCCAAAGTGCTGGGATTATAGGCGTGAGCCACCATGCCTGGCCTTCCTGAGGAATGATATTACGAGAAAAACTTGGGACTGTAATGTTCCCCCATAAACTAAGAAGGTGCTGAGAGACCGAGAATGGCTCGGACCAGTCCAGCCTGACGAGGACGTACACTCAGTGCACTCCCGGATGGCGGCAGGACAGCCCTAGAGAGCTGCCCCACCCCCATCTCGAAGGTGCATTTAAGCTCAATTTCCGGCTCTTTGCCTGCTGTGTTTGAGTGATGAGACTCTTTTCCTTGGTGAGATTTCATATCCTCTCTGGGATATTTGGGTTCTCAGGGACACCTGCTGGGAGACCCATCCCACTACAAATGACGCCTACTAATAAAAATTAGGCTGGGTTTGGTGGCTCACACCTGTAATCCCAGCACTTTGGGAGGCTGAGATGGGTGGATCACGAGGTCAGGGGATCGAGACCATCCTGGCTAACACGGTAAAACCCCGTCTCTACTAAAAAATACAAAAATTAGCTGGGTGTGGTGGCGGGTGCCTGTAGTCCCAGCTACTCGGGAGGCTGAGGCAGGAGAATGGCGTGAACCTGGGAGGCAGAGCTTGCAAGTGAGCTGAGATCGCGCCACTGCACTCCAGCCTGGGCGACAGAGCCAGATTCTGTCTCAAAAAAAAAAAATTGATGAGAAACTGATCCGTACAGGTAGCTTGTGGGTTTTTCCTTTTTCCTAAAGCTTTTTGGTGGCATGAGCGCCTTAGCATTCCTGAGCTACTGTGACCTGGTCTCAGATAGGTTAAGTTTAAATCAAAGTTAGAAAATATTTCGGATTTCAGTCCTTTTGATCTTAATTTTTAAAAAGCTGAGATTCCCTTTCCTCGCCCATCACATTCCTGAGAATAGGATGCTTCTGGGTCCCTCTAGTCCTCTAGTCTTGGAGATTGGTGGGCGAGAGAATCCGTGAGACCTTCCTTGGAAACTACTTTTATTTAAGCGAAGAAAATTGGGCTGGGTTTAGTGAGTCATGCCTATAATCCCAGCACTTTGGGAGGCCAAGGCGGGTGGATCACGAGGCCAGGAGTTCAAGGCCAACCTGGCCAAGAGGGTGAAACCCCGTCTCTACTAACAATACAAAAATTAGCTGGGCGTGGTGGCAGGCACCTGTAATCTCAGCTACTTGGGAGGCTGAGGCAGAGAATTGCTTGAACCCGGGAGGCGGAGGTTGCAGTGAGAGCGATCGCGCCATTGCACTCAAGCCCAGGCGACAGAGGGAGACTCCGTCTCACAAAACAAGAAAGGAAAAAAATCTTCCTATAAATTTGTTCCCTTTCAAATAGAACTGCAACAGGAAGGCATCTGGCTCATCTAAGGGTTCTGATTGGGTCTTGTGAATGCTAGTGTGGCTGTGGTCAGGTGAGCAGTAACTTCTGTAAGGTTCCTCTCAGGCTAGGAGCTGCTCACAGGGGTCCTGGTGGGCCCAAGCCGTATGCTCCTCTGAAGTGGATGGTCTGTGCCGTTGACAGTTGCTTGGAGACCACGATGTTCATAAATACTTTGGTTTTGTGGTTTTTCAGATTTTGTGCAAATGTTTGTTTTGAGGGGATTTCAGAAAAACTCAGATCTAAGAAGAACTGTGGAGCCTGAAAAAATGCCGCAGGTAGGAGGAAAAGTCAAGTGAAGAGTTTGGAGAATCGGCCTCATGAAAATAGACTGCAGCTTGTCCTTATTCCAACTGTTGAAATATATCTATGTGTCTCTCTTTTGAAACATGCGGTTTGCAGTATTTATGGGGTACATGTGATACTCTTATGTGCATGGAGTGTAATGATCAAGTCTTTATATAGAGTATCCATCACCTCCGGTGTGTATCCTTTCTGTGTGTTGTCAACATTTCAAATATTACAGTTATTTTGAAATATACAATCAGTTGTTAACTGTTGCCGCCTCACTGTGCTGTGGAACATGAGAACTTCTGTCTAGCTGTATGTTTGTACCCGGTGACCAACTCTCGTCATTTCCCCACCACATATACCCTTGTCATCTCTGGTGTCTCTCATTCTACTCCACCTCCACAAGATCCGCTTTTTAGCTCCCACATACGAGTGATAACGTGCAATACTTGTCCTTCTGTGCCTGGCTTATGTCACTTCACATAATGGCCTTCAGTTCCATTCCTGTTGCCGCAAATGACAGGATTTCACTTTAAAAAAAGAGAATAGCCGGCCGGGCGCTGAGGCTCACGCCTGCAATCCCAGCACTTTGGGAGGCCGAGGCGGGCGGATCACAAGGTCCGGAGATCGGGACCATCCTGGCTAACACGGTGAAACCGCTTCTCTACTAAAAAAAAAAAAAAAAAATACAAAAAATTAACCAGTCGTGGTGGCAGGCACCTGTGGCCCCAGCCACTCGGGAGGCTGAGGCAGGAGAATGGCGTGAAACCTGGAGGCAGAGCTTGCGGTGAGCTGAGATTGCGCCACTGCACTCCAGCCTGGGCGACAGATCCGCCCGCCTCGGCCTCCCAAAGTGCTGGGATTACAGGCTTGAGCCACCGCGCCCGGCCCTTTTGTTTTTTTTTTTTTTTTTTTTTTTTGAGACAGAGTCTCTCTCTGTTGCCCAGGCTGGAGTTCAGTGGCTCGATCTGGGCTCACTGCAAGCTCCGCCTCCCGGGTTCACACCATTCGCCTGCCTCAGCCTCCTGAGTAGTTGGGACTACAGGCGCCCGCCACCATGCCCAGCTAATTTTTTGTATTTTTAGTAGAGATGGGGTTTCACCGTGTCAGCCAGAATGGTCTCGATCTCCTGACCTCGTGATCCACCCGTCTCAGCCTCACAAAGTGCTGGGATTACAGGCGTAAACACTGTGCCTGGCCTTTTCTTATTTTTATTTATTTATTTATTTATTATTATTATTTTTTTAGACGGAGTCTCGCTCTGTCACCCAGGGTGGAGTGTGGTGGCGCAATCTTGGCTCACTGTAACCTCTGCCCTCTGAGTTCAAGTGATTCTCCTGCTTCAGCCTCCCGAGTAGTTGGGATTACAGGCACCTGCCACCGCTCCTGGCTAATTTTTTGTTATTAGTAGAGACGGGATTTTGCCATCTTGGCCAGGCTGGTGTTGAACTCCTGACCTTGTGATCCACCCACCTCGGCCTCCCAAAGTGTTGGGATTACAGGTGTGAGCCACTGTGCCTGGCCTATTTTTTTTTTTTTTTTTTTTTTGAGACGGAGTCATGCTCTGTCTCCCAGGCTGGAGTGCAGTGGCCGGATCTCAGCTCACTGCAAGCTCCGCCTCCCGGGTTCACGCCATTCTCCTGCCTCAGCCTCCCAAGTAGCTGGGACTACAGGCGCCCGCCACTTCGCCCGGCTAGTTTTTTTTTTTGTATTTTTTAGTAGAGACGGGGTTTCACCGTGTTAGCCAGGATGGTCTCGATCTCCTGACCTCGTGATCCGCCCGTCTCGGCCTCCCAAAGTGCTGGGATTACAGGCTTGAGCCACCGCGCCCGGCTGTGCCTGGCCTATTTTTTCATCGTCTTTTTTTTTTTTTTTTTTTTTTTTTTTTTGAGGCTGAGTTTCGCTCTTGTTGCCCAGCCTGGAGTGCAATGGCGTGATCTCGGCTCACCACAGCTTCCCTCCGCCTCCTGGGTTCTAACGATTCTCCTGCCTCAGCCTCCCAAGTAGCTGGGATTACAGACAGGCATGTGCCACCATGCCTGGCTAATTTTGTATTTTTAGTAGAGATAGGGTTTCTCCATGTTGGTCAGGCTGGTCTCAAACTTCTGACCTCAGGTGATCCACCCACCCCAGCCTTCCAAAGTGCTAGTATTAGAGGCGTGAGCCACCGCACCTGGCTGATAATGGCCATTTTTTTCATACACTTGGTGGCCATTTGCATGTTTTTTGAAAATGTTTAGGCCGGGCATGATGGCTCACACCTGTAATCCCAGCACTTTGGGAGGCCAAGACGGGTGGATCACCTGAGGTCAGGAGTTCGAGAACAGCCTGGCCAACATGATAAAACGCCATCTCTGCTAAAAATGCAAAAATTAGCTGGGCGTGGTGGCGCATGCCTGTAACCCCAGCTACTAGGGAGGCTGAGGCAGGAGAATTGCTTGAACTCAGGAGGAGGAGGATTCAGTGAGCCAAGATCGCACCACTGCACTCCAGCCTGGGCACCAAGAATGATACTCCATCTCAAAAAAAAAAAAAAAGAATATGTTTAATCATGTTCTTTGTCCACTCTTTTTTTTTTTTTTTTTTTTTTTTTGAGACAGAGTCTCACTCTTTTGTGGGCTAGGCGCCTGTCACCTAACCTGGCTAATTTTTTGTATTTTTAGTAGAGACGGGGTTTCACTGTGTTAGCCAGGATGGTCTGGATCTCCTGACCTCATGATCCACCCACCTTGACCTCTCAAAGTGTTGGGATTACAGGCGTGAGCCACTGCGCCCGGCCCTTTGTCCACTTTTTGAATGGGATTATTTTTGTTTTCCCTGCTGAGTTGTTTGAGTTCCTTATATATTCTGGATATTAGTTCCTTGTTGGATGAATAGCTGGCAAATATTTTCTCCCATTTAACAGGTTTTCTGTATTGTTTCCTTTGCTGTGCTGAAGCTTTTTAGTTTTTATTTTCAGTTTTTTTTTTTTTTTTTTTTGAGACGGAGTCTCGCTCTGTCGCCCAGGCTGGAGTGCAGTGGCCGCATCTCAGCTCACTGCAAGCTCCGCCTCCCGGGTCTATGCCATTCTCCTGCCTCAGCCTCCTGAGTAGCTGGGACTACAGGTGCCCGCCACCTCACCCGGCTAGTTTTTTTGTATTTTTTAGTAGAGACGGGGTTTCACCGTATTTAGCCAGGCTGGTCTCGATCTCCTGACCTTGTGATCCGCCCGTCTCGGCCTCCCAAAGTGCTGGGATACAGGCTTGAGCCACCGCGCCCGGCCTTATTTTCAGTTTTTTTTGAGACGAAGTTTCACTCCGTTGCCCAGGCTGGAGTGCCACGGCACGACCTCGGTTTACTGCAACCTCTACCTCCCAGGTTCAAGCGATTCTCCTGCCTCAGCCTTCTGCATAGCTGGGACTGCAGGTGCCACCACACCCGGCTAGTTTTTCTATGTTTAGTAGAGATGGGATTTCACCATGTTGGTCAGGCTGGTCTTGAACTTCTGACCTCATGACCTGTCCGCCTCGGCCTCTCAGAGTGTTGGGATTACAGGCATGAGCCACTGTGCTGGCCTTTTTTTTTTTTCGTTTTTTTGAGATAGAGTCTTGCTCTGTCACCCAGGCTGGAGTGCAGTGGTGCCATCTCGGTTCACTGTAAGCTCCACCTCCTGGGTTCACGCCATTCTCCTGCCTCAGCCTCCCAAGTAGCTGGGACTATAGGCATCCGCCACCACGCCTGGATAATCTTTTTTGTATTTTTAGTAGAGACAGGGTTTCACCTTGTTGTTCAGGCTGGTCTAGATCTCCTGACCTCGTGATACGCCCGCCTCGGCCTCCCAAAGTGCTGGGATTACAGGCGTGAGCCACTGCCCCTGGCCATTTTTTGTATTTTTAGTAGAGACAGAGTTTCACCTTGTTTTTCAGGCTGGTCTAGAACTCTGACCTCAGGTGATCCACCAACCTCGACTTCCCAAAGTGTTGGGATTACAGGCACGAGCCACCATGCCGGCCTAGTTCTGGGTTCTCTGTCCTGTTCCGTGGGTCTGTGTGTGTGTGTGTATCAACCTCATGCTCTTTTCATTTCTGTAGTCTTGTAGAATGGTTTGAGCTCAGGCGGTGTGATTTTTTTTTAGCTTTGTTCTTTTTCCTCAGGATTGCTTTGGTTATCTCTGTTCTTTCTTGGTTCCATGTGGATTTTAGAATCTTTTTTTCTATTTCTGTGAAGAATGTTATTGGTATTTTGGTAGGGATTGCATTGAATCTGTAGATTGCTTTGGATACGTCCCAAATTTTCATTCCCTTTTGGAGGTTCCTGAGCCAGTGGCTGACATTTCTTTTTTTTTTTTTTTTTTTTTTTTTTTAGACGGAGTCTCGCTCTGTCGCCGGGGCTGGAGCGCAGTGGCCGGATCTCAGCTCACTGCAAGCTCCACCTCCCGGGTTTACGCCATTCTCCTGCCTCAGCCTCCTGTGTAGCTGGGACTACAGGCGCCCGCCACCTCGCCCGGCTAGTTTTTTGTATTTTTTTAGTAGAGACGGGGTTTCACCGTGTTAGCCAGGATGGTCTCGATCTCCTGACCTCGTGATCCGCCTGTCTCGGCCTCCCAAAGTGCTGGGATTACAGGCTTGAGCCACCGCGCCCGGCCTGACATTTCTATACTGCAGTCTGTGGGCTTTGTTTGAGGAAGTCTGTTTTATTGTTACCATGAGTTGTTCCCTGAGTAGCGGTGTGCTTTAAGCCCAGGAGATGTGAAGAAGGGAAATGGACAGTGGCACCTTCTCACCGTCTTCTGGCTCTAGAGGCATCAAGGGTGAAAGTCGTTAGTTCCATAGCCCAGATTCAAGGCGTGTGCTTCCTCTCTCCACTGAAGTACTGCAGCAAAACTCTGTGCCTGCGAAAGCCAGTGTCCTGCCCAGTCCTAGGCTCACAGCCTCAGGCCATGCTGAGAGCAGCCTTAGGGTAATTCCAGAAAGTTCAGCCTTCTGACTCTGTCTGGGTCCCTTCATTGTTGGGATACTTTCTAGACCTATGAAGGTTTTTAATTTGTAAAGTCCGTTTCTTAGAGTAACAAGTAATAATTCCTTGTGTGATGCAGGTATCACACAAATTACAGAAAAGTACCACGTGATGGTAATTCACATTCTATTCTGACAGGTCGCGGTTGATGTACTGCAGAGAATGCTGATTTGTAAGTTAATTGCCCTGTGGCCCAGACTGTAAATGACTTAGTTTGCTTATTAGCAAGTCTGTCCGTTTTCTGCCTTTCCATTTGAGGTGTTTCTCCCCCGTATGTTTCACTGTGTAGAGTCCTGGTACTGGAATGCCCTTGTTTTGGTTGTAATTTGGTGTGGATTTACCTTCCCATTCTTACTCTGGTTTCCAGTTCCTAGCGGCTTTAGATTTAATTTTCAGAGCTGTGAAGGGATACCATGTTAATGTGTGGGTAACAGGGAAGCGTTTTATTGTCTGTGTTTTGATTAATGGCTTCCAGATTGTAGACGTCTTGATGGATGTGGGCCCTCTGGAGGACTGGAAGTGGGTCCCATGTCCGAAAGCACTTGGGGATTGTTTCTGGGGGGCTGCCACTGTATGCTGACATCTGTTTTCTGTTCCTGGCTCTGTCGTCAGTTGCACTTGACGCTTTGGCTGCTGGAGTACAAGAGGAGTCCTCCACTCACAAGACCGTGAGGTGCTGGTATGTTCTTGAGGGTGGCCTGCCTGAGTGTGCTGCAGGGGGGTTCCTGCCAAATTAAAGAGCCAAGACATTTTAAACACTTCCAGAGCTTCGGCAGCCCACTCCTGAGCACACTTCCTCTGCCGGTTACGATAACGTGCGTGAGGAGGAGGCGACCGTGGGAAAGCCCTGGGAATGCTCCGGTCAGCCTTTTCCCCGTGAGGATGAGGTCGGAAGGTGTGCCCGCTGCAGGATCCTGTTCCGCCTCTGGAAGTCCTGTACCAGTGCTTTGTCCCGCTCACTGTGACCTCCTCCCCTTTGTGGAGTCTCCCCTTGCTCCTCCTCCCCTGGGTGTGGTCCAGGCTCTAGAGCTTGCCCTGCCTCTCAGCCCCCCACATTTCCAGAACACACGGCAGCCGCACCTCTACAGACTCCCGCTGCCTGCCCTCCACAGGTCCTGCTCAGATTCACCAGTAGGCAAAGCTTGGGCCTATTTGCTTTTTCTCTCCACGGCCCTGTGGAGATGTGCGGAGACCTCTATAGGTGGGGAGGCGGAAGCTGAGGAGTGGGGCTGGGTGGAAGGTGGACGTCGGGGTTTGGTGGAAATGGGGCTCTGGGGTTTGCTTCCCTCTAATGTGGTCAGGGGACCTTGAAGTGAAGTCTTGAGAAACCCGTAGAATTCCCCACCGTTTCCAGGCCTTGTAAGAAATCAGTAGAATTCCCCACCGTTTCCAGGCCTTGTCAACCTTCTTATTCTTTAATTAGTTTGCTCCTTATTTTGCATCCCTCACAAGTAACTGTTTAACTGCTCAATTAAATGTGTTGTACCATTTGGTACTTTTAGTGGAACAGTGAATAAAGCACTGTGTGATTTTCTGAATGTTTGTGTGCATCAGTTAGCTTAGGCTGCTGTGACAAAGTGCCAGAGACTGCAGTGTGGATGCAGGTGTGTTTCACAGCGGTGGAGGCTGGAAGTTGGAGGTCAGGGTGCCCCCGAGGTTGGGTTCTGGTGAGGACCCTCTTCCTGGCTTGCAGGAGACCTCCTTTTTCTGTGTCCTCATGAGGTAGAGAGGGGGAGAGCAAGCCCTCTGGTGTCTTCTCCGGGCGGTTATCTCATCATCACCTAGGCCTTCTCAGCACCCACCTGGAGAGGCTGGGCTTCAACAGAGGAACTTTGTGGGGATACAGTTTAGTCTGTGGCAAGGGCTTTTTAAAATAATCTGCATGATAAGATTACTCACACTGATGTCCTGAGCGGCAGATAACAACCACTGACCTGCTGCTTTTTAAATTTTGTAATTAGTTGCCAATAATTTATTTTTGAGACAGAGTTTTGCTCATGTTACCCAGGCTTGAATGCAATGGTGTGATCTCTGCTCACCGCAACCTCTGCCTCCCAGGTTCAATCGATTCTCCTGCCTCAGCCTCCTGAGTAGCTGGGATTACAGGTGTGCATCACCATACCTAGCACGAGCCTGTAATTTTGTATTTTGTATATTTTAGTAGACACGGGGTTTCATTGTATTGGTCAGGCTGGTCTCGAACTCGTGACCTCAAGTGATACACCCACCTGGGCCTTCTAAAGTTCTGGGATTACAGGCATGAGCCACCGTGCCCAGCTGGACCCTTGATTTTCTTACCTGGGGAGTCGGCTTAAAGTACCCCTTGCTGGTTGCAGGTTGTAAAGCCTCAGGGGGTCTGGGCTGGGCTTTGGTGGTCTGTATGGGCCTACTGGGGTATAGCAGGCTAATAGACCTCAAGTGCTCTTGCCACCTGGCTCTGTGACCCCATTCCCCCCTAGAACGTCCTGTTCTCTCACACAGATGGCCCAGGAAACCGTAGTCCCATCCATTCCTTCCTCATCTTCATGGACAGAGCTGGCCTCAGCCCCTGTTGTGACTGCAGTGTTTGAGGCCCTGGTGTGCTGGGCTCTTCTCCTCGCAGGCTTGGCACGACCCTCTGGGGGAGTTCCGTTTTGCAGAGAGTGCCGCTGAGGCCCCGTGGGGTTGGCTTCTGCTGCTCCACTCCTGGGTGCGGTGCAGCCTGCCCTTCCCAACCTGTTTCCTTCTGCTTGCTTCCGCTGCTCTGCTCCGTGGACTTCGCCATTGCCTTGTCTCCTTTATCGTTGAATTGCCACCTCCTTGGATTCAGTTTCACATCCATGGTTATAGTGGCCTGGCCAAGAAAGCCCCTTCCTTCCTTAAAGAAAGGGCGAGGGCCGGGCGCGGTGGCTCACGCCTGTAATCCCTGCACTTTGGGAGGCCGAGGCGGGCGGATCACGAGGTCAGGAGATCGAGACCATCCTGGCTAACACGGTGAAACCCCGTCTCTACTAAAAATGCAAAAAATTAACCGGGCGAGGCGGCGGGCGCCTGTAGTCCCAGCTACTCGGGAGGCTGAGGCAGGAGAATGGCGTGAACCCGGGAGGCGGAGCTTGCAGTGAGCCGAGATCGCGCCATTGCACTCTAGCCTGGGCGACTAAGCGAGACTCTGTCTCAAAAAAAAAAAAAAAAAAAAAAGAAACGGCGAGGCCGGGCGCGGTGGCTCAAGCCTGTAATCCCAGCACTTTGGGAGGCCGAGACGGGCAGATCACGAGGTCAGGAGATCGAGACCATCCTGGCTAACACGGTGAAACCCCGTCTCTACTAAGAAATACAAAAACTAGCCGGGCGAGGTGGCGGGCGCCTGTAGTCCCAGCTACTCGGGAGGCTGAGGCCGGAGAATGGCGGGAACCCGGGAAGCGGAGCTTGCAGTGAGCTGAGATCCGGCCTGGGCGACAGAGCGAGACTCCATCTCAAAAAAAAAAAAAAATAAATAAATAAGTAAATAAATAAAGGGCAAGCCTGGGCCAGGCGCAGTGACTCACGCCTGTAATCCCAGCACTTTGGGAGGCCGAGGCGGGCAGATCATGAGGTCAGGAGATCAAGACCATCCTGGCTAACATGTGAAACCCTGTCTCTACTAAAAATACAAAAAAAAAAAAAAAATTAGCTGGGCATGGTAGCAGGCGCCTGTAGTCCCAGCTACTCAGGAGACTGAGGCAGGAGAATGGTGTGAACCCTGGAGGCGGAGCTTTCAGTGAGCCGAGATCACACCACTGCACTCCAGCCTGGGTGACAGAGGGAAACTCCGACAGAGGGAAACGCTGTCTAAAAAAAAAAAAAAAGAAAAAGAAGGGGCGAGCCTGAGCCACAGTTTGTGCTGGGATCGATGAGTGGCGTGCAGGGCACCTTCCCTTTCCTGAACCCTCTTTCTGCTGCATTGGCAGGTTCGGCGTGTTCAGTGGACACATGCTCGGCAGTGTCATCTCCACAGATTCTCCGAAGAGGTTCTTCAGTCACACGTTGACTCAGATACTCACTCACAGCCCTCTGCTGAAAGGTGGGCCCCGAGCGGAGGCTGCTCAGTTGCTGCCCAGTTTGGGGATTGTTGTTGCGCTGTTGCCTTGGTAACGCTGACGGGAGATGCCAGGAGCTCTGGGACCTCAAGCAGAGATTGGGTCCTGAGGTGCCTGAGATTGTTACTGAATATCCTTTCATCTGAAAGGAACAGATTCTTATAAGAAAATTCAGAACTATGAGTGGACAAAGTAATTGTCACTAAAATAGAAATACCTCTTTTTTTTTTTTTTTTTTTTTTTTTTTTTTTTGAGTCGGAGTCTTACTTTCCCAGGCTGGGGTGCAGTGACACAATCTCAGCTCACTGCAATCTCTGCCTCCCAGGTTCAAGCAATTCTCGTATCTCACCCTCCCAAGTAGCTGGGACTACAGGCACCAGCCACCATACCCGACTAATTTTTTGTATTTTTAGTAGAGGTGGCATTTCACCATGTTGGACAGGCTGGTCTCAAACTCCTGACCTCAGGTGCTCCGCCCAGCTCGGCCTCCCAAAGTGTTGAGGTGTTGGCATTACAGGTGTGAGCCACCGCACCCAGCCTAAATTAGAAGTATCTTTTTATTTATTTCTTTATTGGAGACGGAGTTTCGCTCTGTTGCCCAGGCTGGAGTGCAGTTGTGTGATCTCGGCTCACTGCAGCCTCCACCTCCCGGGTTCAAACATTCTCCTGGTTCAGCCTCCCAAGTAGCTGGGATTACAGGCGTGTGCCACCATGCCTGGCTAAATTTTGTATTTTTAGTAGAGAGGGATTTGACCATGTTGGCCACGCTGGTCTTGAACTCCTAACCTCAGGTAATCCACCCGCCTCGGCCTCCCAAAGTGCTGGGATTACAGGCATGAGCCACTGTGCCCAGCTGCTGTCTAGTCTTTTAAAACTTGGTGTTTGGGTATGCACCTTCTGCTGGAATACCTGATCACCCAGCACAACTCACATTATCTTTCTGCTGGCTGCCCTTGCCTTGCTGGGACTGTGTGATGGTTCTCAACTAGACTGGGTGTCACGTTTGATGGCCCGGGCATCGTCTGCCCAGTAGGTGTCCTGTCACCCATGTATGACAGACTGTTTCCGAGATTCCACTCTTACGAGTGGGGCCAAGATGGACACTTTGAGCTTTCTCTGTGTCTGGCATATCCCCAGGGTAGATGCTCAGGCAGGAAGTGGGTGACAGGTGGAGGACGAGGGATGCATGGATGGCTCCCGACAGGTGCTGTGAGGTGCTCGGGGCTTTGTCATCACTTGGCCGAGCTGAGCTTCCTTTCAACAGCATCCCCACCATAATTGGGTTGTTGACAGTTATTTTATCCCCACCATGATTGGTTTATTGGCAGTTTATTTTATTTTACGTATTCATTTTTTTGCTTTTGAGACAGAGTCTTGTTCTGTCACCACGCTGGAGCGTGGTGGCGCGATCTTGGCTCACTGCAACCTCCGCCTCCCAGGTTCAAGCAGTTCCCTGCCCGAACCTCCCGAGTAGCTGGAATTAGAGGTGCCTGCCACCATGCCCGGCTTCTTTTTGTATTTTGAGTAGAGACAGGGTTTCACCATCTTGGCCAGGCTGGTCTAGGCCTCTTGATCCACCCACCTTGGCCTCCCAAAGTGCTGGGATTACAGGCGTGAGCCGCCGCTCCCAGCCTTATTGACAGTTTAGAAGCAGGAAGGTTGAAATGCAGTTGGTCCGTTGGGAAATATTGATTGTGAATATGACAAAGCATTACAAGTAACTGACTGGGCTTGAGAAACAGAATTGATGATAGAACAAATAGGCAACAAACAGGGAGATGGTGAACTTTAATAATTGAAAAAGTACATATTAATATCTGTTTTCACACTGAAGCTTTGAAATACAACTTTTTGACCAGGAGCAGTGGCTCACGCCTGTAATCCCAGCACTTTGGGAGGCTGAGGCGGGCGGATCATGAGGTCAGGAGTTCGAGACCAGCCTGGCCAACATAGTGAAACCCCGTCTCTACTAAAAATACAAAAATTAGCAGGGTGTGGTGGCAGGCGCCTGTAGTCCCAGATACTCGGGGGGCTGAGGCAGGAGAATCACTTGGACCCAGGAGGTGGAGCTTGCAGTGAGTGGAGATTGTGACACTGCACTCCAGGTTGTGCAACACCGCGAGACTCCATCTCAAAAAATTTTAAAAAAATAAAAAAGTATCTGGGTTATGGTGGCACACGCCTGTGGTCGCAGCTACTTGGGAGACTGAGGCAGGTGGATTGCTCGAACCAGGGAGGTTGAGGCTGTGGTGAGCACTGCACTCCAGCCTGGGTGATAGTGAGACCCTGTCCAAAAACAAAACCCACAACTTCTTGATCTCTGACTTGAAGTTTTTGTCTCTTTCTCCCCACGCAGCATCTGATGCTGTTCAGATGCAGAGAGAGTGGAGCTTTGCGCGGACGCACCCTCTGCTCACTGCACTGTACCGCAGGGTGAGTGGAGGTGGTGTGAGACCTGCTGCCGAGCTCGTGGTGGGGGATTGAGATCTGCCGAGTCCGTGTCACGCTGCCTGCCGAGGACGGCACATCGGGAGGTTCAGGGATGTCTAGTGAGACATGGCTGTCCTCATTGAGGCCACCGTCGGTTCAGGAGACTGAACTTGTCCGTTGGGCTGAGCACCTCCTCCTTGAGATAAGGAGGATTCTTTCCAACCGGTGCTGAGCACGGTGAGGGGAGACGTCACGGTGAGGGGAGAGAGAGACGCCGCGGTGAGGGGGAGACGCCGCGGTGAGGGGAGGGACGCCGCGGTGAGGGGAGAGACGCCGCGGTGAGGGGAGGGACGCCGCGGTGAGGGGGAGACGCCGCGGTGAGGGGAGAGACGCCGCGGTGAGGGGAGAGACGCCGCGGTGAGTGGAGGGAGAGACGTCGCGGTGAGTGGAGGGAGGGACGTCGCGGTGAGGGGAGGGAGAGACGTCGCGGTGAGTGGAGGGAGGGACGTCGCGGTGAGGGGAGGGAGGGACGCCGCGGTGAGGGGAGGGAGGGACGCCGCGGTGAGGGGAGGGAGGGACGCCGCGGTGAGGGGAGGGAGGGACGCCGCGGTGAGGGGAGGGAGGGACGCCGCGGTGAGGGGAGGGAGGGACGCCGCGGTGAGGGGAGGGAGGGACGCCGCGGTGAGGGGAGGGAGGGACGCCGCGGTGAGGGGAGGGAGGGACGCCGCGGTGAGGGGAGGGAGGGACGTCGCGGTGAGGGGAGGGAGGGACGTCGCGGTGAGGGGAGGGAGGGACGCCGCGGTGAGGGGAGGGAGGGACGCCGCGGTGAGGGGAGGGAGAGACGTCGCGGTGAGGGGAGGGAGAGACGTCGCGGTGAGGGGAGGGAGGGACGCCGCGGTGAGGGGAGGGAGGGACGCCGCGGTGAGGGGAGGGAGAGACGTCGCGGTGAGGGGAGAGACGCCGCGGTGAGGGGAGGGAGGGACGCCGCGGTGAGGGGAGGGAGGGACGCCGCGGTGAGGGGAGGGAGGGACGCCGCGGTGAGGGGAGGGAGAGACGCCGCGGTGAGGGGAGGGAGAGACGTCGCGGTGAGGGGAGAGACGCCGCGGTGAGGGGAGGGAGGGACGCCGCGGTGAGGGGAGGGAGGGACGCCGCGGTGAGGGGAGGGAGGGACGCCGCGGTGAGGGGAGGGAGGGACGCCGCGGTGAGGGGAGGGAGGGACGTCGCGGTGAGGGGAGGGAGGGACATCGCGGTGAGGGGAGGGAGGGACGTCGCGGTGAGGGGAGAGACGTCACTGTTGAGCTGTCACAGCTCCACGTGTTACTTTGCAGTGGGAAGTGAGGGGGCTGCGGTGGCTACCGGCTGGGAGGGAGGTGAGGGGTCATCTGTCCCACACTGGTTTGCTTTGATACTGAAGGGAGCGGACACTTTTATTTCAGCTCTTTGTGATGCTGAGTCCAGAGGAGTTGGTTGGCCATTTGCAAGAAGTTCTGGAAACGCAGGAGGTTCACTGGCAGCGAGTGCTCTCCTTAGTATCTGCACTGGTTGTCTGCTTTCCAGAAGCGCAGCAGCTGCTTGGAGGTGAGCCTTCACGAGAGCCGGTGGTGCTGGTCAGAGTGTGTGGGGGTGTGATTTGAGCACTGCTGTCAGCAGAGTCCCAGCTGACTGTGGGTGAGCCTCTCAGTGAAGCCCTTCCCTACCTGCCCGGAACCTGTAGTGCCTCATGTCCATGGAATGGTCCTCGTTGGACACTTCCGTAAGCACTGACTGCTGCTCTGACAGGCCAGAGTGCACTGCTGCTTCATTCAAGTCTCTAGTGGTTTGTGCTTGACATGCTGTGATTGCTGTCTAGTCTTTTAGAACTTGGTGTTTGGGTATGCACATTCTCCTACTGGAATACCTGATCACCCAGCACAACTCACATTGTCTTTCTGCTGGCTGCCCTTGCCTTGCTGTAACTATGTCATGGTTCTTAACTAGACTGGGTGGCGCGTTTGATGGCCCAAGCATTCGAGAGCTGCCAGCTGGACAGCATGGTCACTGCGTTCCTGGTTGTGCGCCAGGCAGCACTGGAGGGCCCCTCTGCGTTCCAGTCATATGCAGACTGGTTCAAGGTAAGTGACCTGCCACTCAGCTACCTAACACCTGATCTTCCCAGAAGGCCTGGGAGTGGAGACCATGCTGTCCCTACCTGACACTCTGTCATGAGAGTGAACAATCTTGCTGTCAACTTTGCCAAGTGGCCTCAGCAGATCTTCCTCTGTGTGTGCTGAGGGGCCTGGATCCTCCCTGTTGGGGCCTTGGCCCCTTTCCCTGGTTTCTGTCTCACTTACTTGATGGAGCCTCCTACTGTCTTTCATAAGAAAATTAGTGAAGTCAAGCCTGGACACCATAGGGAGACCTCATCTCCACCAAGAAACACCAAAAACACACACAAAAAAACAAAGAAAACTATGCAGGTGTGGTGGCAGATACCTGTGGTCCTAGTTAGGAGGTTGAGATGTGAGGATTACTTGAGCCTGGGAGATCAAGAATGCAGTGAGCTGTAATTGCACCACTGTACTCCAGCCTGGGTGACAGAAGGAGACTCCATCCCAAAAAGAAAAGAAAATTAGTGAAATTAGGAAAGGGGGACACAGACGTGGCTGTTGATTTTTGCACATTATACAGTGTCTCTTATTTTCCCTTTTTTTTTTTTTTTTTTTTGACACGGAGCCTTCCTGTGTCACTGAGGCTGGAGTGCAGTGGTGCAGAAAGCTCACCTTCTCGGCTCACTGCAACCTCCTCCCCCCAGTTTTAAGCAATTCTCCTGCCTTAAACTCCTGAGTAGCTGGGATTACAGGCGTGCGCTACCATGCCCGGCTCATGTTTGTATTTTTAGTAGAGACAGGGTTTCACCATGTTGGTCAGGCTGGTCTCTAACTCCTGACCTCGTGATCCACCCGCCTTGTCCTCCCAAAGTGCTGAGATTACAGGCATGAGCCACCGCGCCCAGCCTTTCCTCCTTTTCTTTTTTTGAGACGGAGTCTCATTCTGTCACTCATGCTGGAGTGCAGTGGTGCCATCTCGGCTCACTGCAACCTCTGCCTCCTAGGTTCAAGCAATTCTCCCGCCTCAGCCCCCAGAGTAGCTGCGGTTACAGGTGTTCGCCACCACACCCGGCTAATTTTTAGTAGAGATGGGGTTTCATCATGTTGGCCAGGCTGGTCTCAAACTCCTGACCTCAAGTGAACCGCCTGCCTCAGCCTCCAAAAGTGCTGGGATTACAGGTGGGAGCCACCACACCCAGGCTTACGTCTCTAGTTTTCATGTAAGTCCTGAAACAAGTACTTCCCTTCTTCAGTGGTATCATGTATTCTTCCTTTTTCTTTTTCTTTTTTTTTTTTTTTTGAGATGAAGTCTCACTCTGTTGCCCAGGCTGGAGTGCAGTGGCGCAATCTCCACTCACTGCAAGCTCCTCCTCCCGGGTTCACGCCATTCTCCTGCCTGAGCCTCCTGTGTAGCTGGGACTACAGGCGCCCGCCACCAAGCCTGGCTAATTTTTTGTATTTTTAGTAGAGATGGGGTTTCACCATATTAGCCAGGATGGTCTCGATCTTCTGACCTCGTGATCCACCCACCTCGGCCTTCCAAAGTGCTGGGATTACAGGTGTGAGCCACCGTGCCTGGCCTCTTCCTTTTTCTTTGGAACACACACAGTGTTCTCTCTGACAGAAGTTTATGCAGCTGTTCCCAAACCTGAGTGGGCATTAGACTCGCCTGGAGGGGGCTTTGGAAATACAGATCCCAGGGCCCATTTCAGACTGAGTCTGAGCTGAGACCTCAGGGATCCCTGGGCAACCCCTGTGCAAACCCCCAGTTCATGTCGGGAGTTGGGTGTCTTTGAGACATCAACTGTGAAGGGCACTCATGGTTACTCTTTTAGTGCTTGTAAGTAAAGTTTCCATTTGAAGGGTTACTTTTTTGTAGAAGTTTTGGGTTCGGACCAGGTACAGTGGCTCATGCCTGTAATCTCAGCACTTTGGGAGGCCTAGGCAGGAAGATTGCTTGAGCCCAGGAGTTCAAGATCAGCCTGGGCAGCACAGTAACACCTCCGTCTCTACAGAATGTAACAGTTAGCTGGGTGTGACGGTAAGCACCTGTGGTCCCAGATGCTTACGGGCTGAGGCAGGATGATTGCTTGAGGCTAGGTGGTTGAGGCTGCGATGAGCTGGAATTGCATTACTACACTCCAGCCTGCGAGACAGAGCAAGACTCTGTCTCAAAAAAAAAAAAAAGGATTCAGTTTGCCTGCCATCACCACCTTGGTGAAGTAGTTGCCTCTTTGTAGGAGTCTCAGCTCCCTGAAATTTTAAAGAGCCACGTGCCTGCATAGCCATCATGACTGCTAGTGCCTGCTCCTCCCTGGGGCCTTCTGAGGAGGTGAGGCTGCACAGCAGGCTGAGCCGCATCTGTTCGTATTGGGAGAAGGTGGGGATTGGTGTGGTGTCAACTCACTTTTATTCCTTAAAGTTCCTTCTCACCTGCCCTCAGGCTCTCCCCAGCTCTGCCGAGTTGGCCTGGGGCTTCCACTAAACTAAGAGGAGAGGCATTTGCTCTGTCCTTAGTGAGGTGCTGAGAGATTTGTGCCAGAGTCCACCTGGTGCTCAGGTCACGAGTTCATGGGTCTCCCAGGTCTCTCATTCCTCGGTTCCCACGGCGACAGTTGGGTCCACCTGGTGCTCAGGTCACAAGTTCATGGGTCTCCAGGGTCTCTCGTTCCTCGGTTCCCACGGCGACAGTTGGGTCCACCTGGTGCTCGGGTCACAAGTTCATGGGTCTCCAGGGTCTCTCGTTCCTCGGTTCCCACGGCGACAGTTGGGTCCACCTGGTGCTCAGGTCACAAGTTCATGGGTCTCCCAGGGTCTCTCGTTCCTCGGTTCCCACGGCGACAGTTGGGTCCACCTGGTGCTCAGGTCACAAGTTCATGGGTCTCCCAGGGTCTCTCGTTCCTCGGTTCCCACGGCGACAGTTGGGTCCACCTGGTGCTCGGGTCCTGAGTTCATGGGTCTCCAGGGTCTCGTTCCTCGGTTCCCACGGCGACCGTTGGGAGAGGACACTCTGGAGTGCTGTGTTGATGGTGCTGTTTTGGTTTTGTTTGCTTTTTTTTTTGTTTGGTTTTGTTTGCTTTTTCTTTTACCTTTTCAAATCAACTTTATCAAAATATAGTTGAAATGAAATAAAATGTATCCAGTTTAAGTGTACCATTGAATGAGGTTTTTTGTTTGTTTCTTTTTGTGTGTGTTTTTTTTTTTTTTTTTTTTTTTTTTTTTGAGACGGAGTCTCGCTGTGTTGCCCAGGCTGGAGAGCAGTGGCGGGATCTCCACTCACTGCAAGCTCTGCCTCCCGGGTTCACGCCATTCTCCTGCCTCAGCCTCCCGAGTAGCTGGGACTACAGGCGCCCGCCACCTCGCCTGGCTAATTTTTTGTATTTTTTAGTAGAGACGGAGTTTCACTGTGTTAGCTAGGATGGTCTCGATCTCCTGACCTCGTGATCTGCCCGTCTCGGCCTCCCAAAGTGCTGGGATTACAGGCTTGAGCCACCGCGCCCGGCCTCTTTTTGTGTTTTAAGAGACTGAGTGTTGCTCTGTTGCCCAGGCTGGAGTGCAGTGGCATGATCATAGCTCACTGCAGCCTTGACCTCCTGGGGTCAAGCAGTCCTCCTGCCTCAGCTTCCAGAGTCACTGGGACTACAGGTGTGTGCCGCCACACTCAGCAAATTAAAAAACTTTTTTTTTGTAAATGCATCATACTGTGTTGCCCAGGCTGGTCTCGGATTCCTGGCCTTAAGCGATCCCCCCACCTCAACCTCCAAAGCACTGGGATTACAGCCTGAACCACCATGTCCAGACAGTTAGATGAGTTTTGATAAATATATATATGCATATTCAGTCTTTGAACATTTGTTTTTGTTTTGTTTTGTTTTTGAGATGGAGTCCCTCTCTGTCACCAGGCTGGAGTGCAGTGGCGTGTTCTCGACTCACTGCAACTCCCGCCTCCTGGGTTCCAGCGATTCTCCTGCCTCAGCCTCCCGAGCAGCTGGGACTACAGGTGCACACCACTACACCCGGCTAATTTTTGTAATTTTAGTAGAGATGGGGTTTCACCATGTTGGCCAGGATGGTCTCGATCTCTTGATTTCGTGATCCGCTCCACTTAGCCTCGCAAAGTGCTGGGATTACAGGCATGAGCCACCGAACCTGGCCTGAACATCTGTTTTAATTTTTACTTTTGAAGGCAAATCCCAGCACTGTGGGAGGATGAGGCAGGCAGATCGCTGGAGCCCAGTAGTTGGAGACCACCCTTAGCAACATGGCAAAACCCCATCTGTACCAAAAATACGAAATTTAACTGGGTGTGGTGATGGGTGCCTATAATCCAGCTACTCAGGAGGCTGAGGCAGGAGAATCGCTTGAAGCCGGGAGGTGCAGGTTGCAGTGAGCCCTGACTGTGCCACTGCACTGCAGCCTGGGTGACAGAGCGAGACTGTCTCTCAAAAAGAAAAAAAAAAAGCTGGGAGTGGTGGCAAATGCCTGTAATCTCAGCTACTAGGGAGGCAGGAGAATCCCTCAAATCTGGGGGGCAGACGTTGCAGTGAGTCAAGATTGCGCCATTGCACTCCAGCCTGAGCAACAGAGCCAGACTCTGTCTCCAAAAAAAAAAAAAATGTACACAATGTTGCACGCTTTCAGAAAGACCAAGGTGAGCCTTCAGTTCCAGTTGCAGTTCAGGTTTCCTGATGGATATTAACTCGCTGAGCTTTCACCAGGATCTCCTGTGCGCTCACACGGGGCCACCAGGATCTCCTGTGCTCACACGGGGCCACCAGGATCTCCTGTGCTCTCACACGGGGCCACCAGGATCTCCTGTGCTCTCACACGGGGCCACCAGGATCTCCTGTGCTCACACGGGGCCACCAGGATCTCCTGTGCTCTCACACAGGGCCACCAGGATCTCCTGTGCTCACACGGGGCCACCAGGATCTCCTGTGCTCTCACACGGGGCCACCAGGATCTCCTGTGCTCTCACACGGGGCCACCAGGATCTCCTGTGCTCTCACACGGGGCCACCAGGATCTCCTGTGCGCTCACACGGGGCCACCAGGATCTCCTGTGCGCTCACACGGGGCCACCAGGATCTCCTGTGCTCACACGGGGCCACCAGGATCTCCTGTGCTCACACCCGGGGTCAGGGCAGCAGGAGCTCGTGCGGTTTTGCAGTAAGTGGCTCCGTTTTCACAGAGGTACACGTTCTCTCTGCAGGTTCACTTGTGATGCGTTCAGGGCCATGCCCATTTAAAATCTTCCTTCCCTCCCTGACTGACTGCAGCCCCCAGGACCTTGCTGCAGCCCCCTTCGTTCCTGGAAGGGTTTGCTCATGTTCCGTGCTTGCTCTGCTGGGGTCTTGCAGTGTCACTGTCTGAGGGGTGGCCCTCCTTGGCCTGTTTTCCTTATGCACCTCTCTTGCAGTGATCTGTCCACTGATGGATGAGGTTAGAAGTTAAAGTGTGTTCAGAAGCGGCTTCATCCCACAAAATCAGTTTGTTTGCTGTGCATAAACACTTCTTAGGGCATTTAACAAATTGTACCCCAAGGATCCCAAAAGGATACCATCAGTGTTTGTTATAGATAATTATTTTTAACTGCTTTTCTTTGAATAACTTTTAGATCTTCTCTTTAATCAAAGCACAGCCACGCCATCTGTAAATGTGTGAACCACAGTGACTTTTGGTTGTTTCTCTTTTTTTCCTTTCTGTTCAGGAGACAGACTAGAGAAGCAGCCCAGACACTGCCTAGGTGGTGCAGCCGCGCCTGGCTGTCCTGGGCTTCACACTCTTCTCTCCACACAGGCCTCCTTTGGGAGCACGCGAGGCTACCATGGCTGCAGCAAGAAGGCACTGGTCTTCCTGTTTACGTTCTTGTCAGACCTCGTGCCTTTTGAGTCCCCCCGGTACCTGCAGGTGAGAAGCTGACTGCCATATCCATGATTTCTGGTGCTTCTGCTCACCTACTCAATCTGAGGACTGCCTTGGCCTCCCCAAGAGCCTCCTGCAGATCTGCTCTGAGCCTCTCAGCCAGGCCCCTCCCCTTCCCCAAGCAGTTTATGGTGAAACAACACAAACATTGCAGCTGGGGGTGTCCGTGTGGACACAAAGTGAGGGCATGTGTGCCAGTAATGGCAAACTCTCAGAAACTCTTTTCTCCTCTAGGCCAAGGAGGTGGGTAGATAGACCCGCTCAACACGGTTGGGTGTGGCCTTCACTGCTCATTTTCTTCTCTTTAAAGTCCTCTGTTCTTTTTCCCTTCCTCCCTCAAAACAGCAAGCAGGTCTGAGTGGTGATGTGGAGAGACATTCTCAGCGCCCAATGATGCAGGAGGAGGAAGCTGTACTGCAGTGAGGTGTTAGGGACTCATTTTGGCTCTTTTTTTTTTTTTTTTTTTGGAGACAGTCTGACTCTGTTGCCCAGGCTGGAGTGCAGTGTTGCCATCATAACTCACTGTAGCCTACACCTCCCAGGTCAAGCAATTCTCACACCTCAGCCTCCTGAGTAGTTGGGACTCCAGGCGCACACCAGCAAACCTGGCTGGTGTTTTTTCTTTTTTTTAGTACAAATGGAGTACTTGCTATATTGCCCAGGCTGGTCTTGAACTGAGCTCAAGTGATCCTTCTGCCTTGGCCTCCCAAAGTGCTGGGATTACAGGCATGAGCCACTGTGCCCAGCCTGACCCTCATCTTTTAAGAAAATTGGGCCGGGCGCGGTGGCTCACGCCTGTAATCCCAGCACTTTGGGAGGCCGAGGCGGGCGGATCACGAGGTCAGGAGATCGAGACCAGCCTGGCTAACACGGTGAAACCCCGTCTCTACTTTAAAAATACAAAAAACTAGCCGGGCGAGGTGGCGGCACCTGTAGTCCCAGCTACTAGGGAGGGAGGCAGGAGAATGGCGTGAACCCGGGGGGCGGAGCTTGCAGTGAGCTGAGATCTGGCCACTGTGCTCCAGCCTGGGCGACAGAGCGAGACTCCGTCTCAAAAAAAAAAAAAAAAAAAAAAAAAAGAAAATTGGCCGGGCGTGGTGGCTCACACCTGTAATCCCAGCACTTTTGGAGGCTGAGGAGGGCAGATCACTTGAGGTCAGGAGTTCGACACCAGCCTGACCAACATGGAGAAACCCCATCTCTACTAAAAATACAAAATTAGCCTGGTGTGGTGGCACATGCCTGTAATCCCACCTACTTGGAGGCTGAGGCAGGAGAATCGCTTGAACCGGGGAGGTGGAGGTTGCAGCCGAGACCGCGCCACTGCACTCCAGCCTGGGCAACAGCAAAACTCCCTCTCCAAAAAAAAAAAAAAAAAAAATGCAGTGTCTCCTCTGTCCCCTTTGACCAGGAAGCCAAAGGCGTGGAGCTGCAGGTGGGCCAGCCAGTTCCTGCTGCTGCTAGGATTGTACATCCCTGGTTTCCCCAGTGAGCCACCCAGGACTTGGAGGACCAACTACATTAGAATTCCTTCGTTTTTCACCTGGGGAAGCATACAGAGTCTCGCTCTGTCGCCTAGACTGGAGTGCAGTGGCATGATCTCGGCTCACTGCAAGCTCCGCCTCCCCGGTTCACGCCTTTCTCTTGCCTCAGCCTCCCGAGTAGCTGGGACTACAGGCACCGGCCACCACGCCCGGCTAATTTTTTGTATTTTTAGTAGAGATGGGGTTTCACCATGTTAGCCAGGATGGTCTCAATCTCCTGACCTCGTAATCCGCCCATCTTGGCCTCCCAAAGTGCTGGGATTACAGGAATGAGCCACTGCACCTGGCTTGTGTTTTAATTTTACTAATGGTTTGCTTTGCATACTCGTAAGTCTGTAAAGGGCCATGTTTCTCTACTCAGCACTGTGGATGTTGGAAGTGAATTGTGGCCTCCCTGGAGTCCAGGCAGTTCCCAGACTAATGGTGCTGCACTCTGCCATCTATCCTCAGGTGCACATTCTCCACCCTCCCCTCGTTCCCAGCAAGTACCGCTCCCTCCTCACAGACTACATCTCATTGGCCAAGACACGGCTGGCCGACCTCAAGGCAAGCTGCCCCTCCGTGCCCACTCCTCACCCCTGTCCCGGCAGAAACTGCTTTGTTTTCTTGTTCTCATTCTGTCTCTTCTCTGAAGGTTTCTATAGAAAGCATGGGACTCTATGAGGATTTGTCATCAGCTGGGGACATTACTGAGGTAACATTGCTTGAGCCCTGCAGGGTCTCAGCCAGTCACGCCCACCATGCAAAGTCCAGTTTCCTTTGACTCTTGAGTTGAGCTTGAGCTTTTATGTCTGGTCTTGCCTTGGGCGCAGCTGGGGACTAGGCTCTGGGGGCCTTTGTTTGCCTTGTCCCACCTTGTGTGTGTGGAAAGAGTTACTGTGTGTGGGAATGAAGCACCTCACGCTGCAGTAAATTTGTCCTTTCAGGAGACCTTGGTTCATGTGGGGTTGAATGGAGAGGTGGTTGCTCATGTTTTTCCCTGAATCACAGAAAAGTGTGAACTTTTTTTCTTTGGAGTCGGAGTCTTGCTCTGTCGCCCAGGCTGGAGTGCAGTGGCCCAATCTCGGCTCACTGTAAGCTCCGCCTCCCAGGTGCACGCCATTCTCCTGTCTCAGCCCCCAAAGTAGCTGGAACTACAGGTGCCTACCACCACGCCCGGCTGATTTTTTGAGTTTTTAGTAGAGATGGGGTTTCACTGTGTTAGCCAGGATTGTCTCGATCTCCTGACCTCATGATCCGCCCGCCTCTGCCTCCCAAAGTGCTGGGATTACAGGCATGAGCCACTGCGCCCGGCCGAAATCTTTACTTTCAACTCTTTAGTCTCCTAGAGGCATGAAAGAGGCTCACGGCAGGCTCTCAGCAGAGCTGAGCTGTCTTGATGAGCGCTGCACATCGCCGGGTCTGAGCTTTGTGCGTGTGGAAGCGGCAGTGTTGTCCCTTCCCCTGTCTTGCTGGTATTTTGGGACATTGTGGAGTGCTCCAGGGCCCCTGCTGTGGACACACCATGTGGGCCTTTACCTTTAATTTGTACAGAGTCTTTGCATCAAGGAAGCACAGGTTGAGTGTGGCCTTCACTGCTCACTTTCTTTTCTTTAAAGTCCTCTGTTCTTTTTCCCTTCCTCCCTGTGTGGGAACCAGCCCCACAGCCAAGCTCTTCAGGATGTTGAAAAGGCCATCATGGTGTTTGAGCATACGGGGAAAATCCCAGTTACCGTCATGGAGGCCAGGTAGGCTGGGCTGCCCAAAGGGCCGCTGGTGGCTGCAATGTGTGCAGACTCTGCTCTGATGCCTGTCAGTGTCTTGGGGCTCTTCTGCGTGTGTCCCAGGTCTGCTCAGAGCCACATGGGGCAGGTTGGCCACTGTCTATTCATGGAGAGACAGGAGTCAGGGCTGTAAATGTCACATCGAGGATCCTGCCGTGAGGGGATACGGGCTGAGGTCAAGAGCTATACATTTGCCATGAAACATGTTTTCCTCTGTAAAAGCAGGTGATGCCCCCCAATGCTGAAACAGCTGACAGGAAGTGCTGATTGGGGAGCTTGCACTGGGAGGGAAGACAGCGGGGCCCTGATGATTTTTTTTATCAATGCCTTCTTCGTGACCAATATGGAGTCAGTAATAGAGAGCTGAATAGCACAGCTTTATTCAATTTGTTGTGATCCCAAAACATCTTGAATTCCAGTGGTTACCCGTGTGGATGAGCTGATTGCAGCTCCCAGGGTTTTGAAATTAGCTCCAAGGAAATTGCCCCAAATGGACCTTACATGGTCCTCATGGCCTCAGATTGATCCAGGCTCCACGTTCATGCCCGGGGAGCAGGTGGAATGTGGTCCTGCCCCACACATGCTTTGTCCCAGAACTGTGCGCAAGAAGGCTTCGTAATGCATCGTGGCTTTGGAACAAGCCCTCACGGTCCACTCTCTGAAACACCAGTCACTGTCTGTGGGAATTGCCTTTTCGCTGCACTCACCTACGCACTGTCTGCTTCTCTGTGTTGCAGCATATTCAGGAGGCCTTACTACGTGTCCCACTTCCTCCCTGCCCTGCTCACACCTCGAGTGGTCAGTATGCGTCTCCATGAGTTCATGACCAGTTGTGTAGAAAGCAAGGACTTTGCTTGTCAGCCTCTCACAGGGCTCTTCTCTTCCCACAGCTCCCCAAAGTCCCTGACTCCCGTGTGGCGTTTATAGAGTCTCTGAAGAGGTATGCAGCCACGGCTGGAAGGGGAGAGCTGTGCTTCCAGGTTTCTTCTGACAATGCGAAGATTTGTGGCTCTTCTGTAGAGAAATTTGATATAAAATATTGGCTCCAAAATTAGTTGGTTACTATTTTTTTTAAGACGGAGACTCGCTCTGTCACCCAGGCTTGGAGTACAGAGGCGAGATCTCGGCTCACTGCAACCTCCACCTCTTAGGTTCAAGCGATTCTCCTGCCTCAGCCTCCTGAGTAGCTGGGATTACAAGCCTGTGCCTGGCTAATTTTTTTTTTTTGTTTTTAGATGGAGTCTCACTTTGTAGCCCAGGCTAGAGTGCAATTGCACGATCTTGGCTCACTGCAAGCTCTGCCTCCTGGGTTGGAGCAATTCTCCTGCCTCAGCCTCCTGAGTAGCTGGGATTACAGGTGTGCACTACCACGCCCTGGTAATTGCTGTATTTTTAGTGGAGACGGGGTTTTGCCATGTTGGCCAGGCTGGTCTTGAACTCCTGACCTCAGAAGATGATCCACCCAGCTCGGCCTCCCAGAGTGCTGGGATTATAGGTGTGAGCCACCGCTCCTGGCCTTTTTTTTTTTTTTTTTTTTTTTTTTTTTTGACGGAGTCTCTGTTGCCCAGGCTGGAGTGCAGTGGTGCGATCTCAGCTCACTGCAACCTCCACCTCCTGGGTTCAAGCAATTCTCCTGCCTCAGCCTCCTGGGTAGCTGGGATTACAGGTGTGCACCACCGCGCCCAGCTAATTTTTGTATTTTTAGTAGAGACAGGTTTCACCATGTTGGTCAGGCTGGTCTCAAACTCCTGGGCTCAAGTGATCTGCCCGCCTCGGCCTCCCAAAGTGCTGGGATTACAGGCATGAGCCACCGCGCCCGGCTGTATCATTCTTTAGTGAAAGAAAATGTTTCAGTACATAATGATTGTGCAAAGAGGAGAACTGAAGGAAAATCAGAGAGCTCTGGGAAAGCCTCATGCTGCACAACTTTAGGGTAGACCTGGAAGTTCTTGTTTAGAATAATAAGGTATCCCTGGGTCACTTACATTGCAGGCTGCTATCTAGAAAGTTGGTTGCTATCACAAAAGTATCTTCTTATTTCTTGGAAGAAATAGGAAAGTATAAGTCCTATATTCCAGCAAAATTTTTAAAGTTCTGGGACCTGTAAGAAGATCAAAAAGAGAGGCCGGGCGCGGTGGCTCACGCCTATAATCCCAGCACTTTGGGAGGCGGAGGCGGGCGGATCACGAGGTCAGGAGATCCAGACCATCCTGGCTAACACGGTGAAACCCCGTCTCTACTAAAAGTACAAAAAAATTAGCCGGGCATGGTGGCGGGCGCCTGTGGTCCCAGCTACTCGGGAGGCTGAGGCAGGAGAATGGCGTGAACCCGGGAGGCGGAGCTTGCAGAGAGCCAAGATTGCACCACTGTACTCAGCCTGGGCGACAAAGCAAGACTCTGTCTCAAAAAAAAAAAAAAAAAAAAGATCAAAAAGAGAAAGAGCCTTTTTTTCTTTTTCTTTTTTGTATTTTTGTATTTTTAGTAGAGACGGGGTTTCACTATGTCAGCCAGACTGGTCTCAAACTCCCGACCTTGTGATCTACCCGCCTCGGCCTCCCAAAGTGTTGGGATTACAAGCGTGAGCCACCATGCCCTGCAAAAATCATGTCTTTAATCTTAAAATAAGTTTATTCTCTGGGATCGTTTCTTTGAATTGTTTTGAGACAGGGTCCCACTCTGTCACCCAGGCTGGAACACAGCAGTACAGTCATGGCTCACTACAGCCTTGACCTCCTGGGCTTCAACAGTCCTTCCCCTCTGCCTCCCCAGTAGCTGGGTCTGGAAGCGTGCTCCACCATGCACAGCCATTTTTTAAATGTTTTGAGGACATGGATTTTTGCTGCGTTGCCCAGGCTTATCTCTCTCTCTTAGCCTCAAATAATCCTCCTGCTTCAACTTCCCAAAGTGCTGGGATTACAAATAGGAGCCGCTGTACCTGGCTTACCCTTATCTGTTAAGAAAGTTTCCTCTTAATTTGCTAAGGATTTTTAGCATGAACTCATGCCTGTTGTTGTTGTTGTTGTTGTTGTTTTGAGTCAGAGTCTCGCTCTGTCACCCAGTCTGGAGTGCTGGGGCGCAATCTTGGCTCACTGCAAGCTCCGCTTCCCGGGTTCTTGCCATTCTCCTGCATCAGCCTCCCGAGTAGCTAGGACTACAGGCGCCCGCCACCACACCCAGCTAATTTTGTTTTTGTATTTTTAGTAGAGACAGGGTTTCACTGTGTTAACCAGGATGGTCTCAATCTCCTGACCTCATGATCGATCCGCCTCAGCCTCCCAAAGTGCTGGGATTACAGGCATGAGCCACCGTGCCTGACCCTTTTTTCTTTTCTTTTTTTTTTTTTTTTTTGAGACAGAGTCTCGCTCTGTTGCCCAGGCTGGAGTGCAGTCGCACCAGCACCATCTTGGCTCATTGAAACCTCTGCGTCCCAGGTTCAAATGATTCTTGTGCTTCAGCCTCCCGAGTAGCTGGGATTACAGGGGCCCCGTCAACACACCTGGCCAGTTCTTGTGTTTTAGTGGAGTTTCGCTGTGTTGGACAGGCTGGTCTTTAACTCCTGACTTCAAGTGATCCGCCCGCCTTGGCCTCTCAAAGTGCTGGGATTACAGGAGTGAGCCACCACTCAGGGCTGAATTAATGCTTTCTCCCTCTTTTAAGATGATCATGCTTTTCTCCTTTAATCTGTGAATGTGATTGATTACGTTTATTTGTTCCTACTGTTGGAATATCCTTGTATTCCTGAAATATCTCCTGCTTGGTAATAATTTTTTGTTTTACAAACTACTGACTGGCCGGGCGCGGTGACTCACGCCTGTAAATCCCAGCACTTCAAGAGGCTGAGGCAGGCAGATCACCTGAGGTCAGGAGTTCAAGACCAGTCTGGCTAACATGGTGAAACCCCATCTCTACTAAAAATAAAAAAATTAGTCGGGCGTGGTGGTGGGCTCCTGTAGTCCCAGCTACTTAGGAGGCTGAGGCAGGAGAATGGTGTGAACCCAGGCTCGGGAGGCGGAGCTTACAGTGAGCTGAGATCGCACCACTGCACTCTAGGCTGGGCAACAGAGCGAGACTCCATCTCAAAAAAAGTAAATAAATAAATAACAATAAATAAATAAACTACTGGCTTTGGTATTTTGCGTGTTTTTGCATCAATGTGATTCCCCTGTAGCATCTTGGCTGCTTCAACATCAGGGTCTTATTGCCTCATACAGTGAATCGAGCAGCTTTCCTTTTTGTGATCTCTGAAACATTTTGTTTGGTAGAGGAATTCTGTGTTTTAAGGTTTGATAAATCTTGGATGCAAAGCAGTCTGGTGCTGTGTCTTTTTTTTTTTTTTTAAGACAGTCTCTTGTTGCCCAGGCTGGAGTACAGTGGCACAATTTTGGCTCACTGCAGCCTCCACCTCCTGGTTTCAAGTGATTGTCCTGCCTCAGCCTCCTGAGTAGCTGGGATCACAGGCGCACGCCACCACACTCAGCTAATTTTTGTATTTTTAGTAGAGATGGGGTTTCGCCATGTTGGCCAGGATGGTCTCAATCTCCTGACCTTGTGATCCACCTGCCTCAGCCTCCCAAAGTGCTGGGATTACAGGTGTGAGCAGCTGCGCCTGGCCAATTTATATATATATATATATATATATATATACACACACATATATATATATATATATATATATTTATTTATTTGAGATGGAGTTTCGCTCTTGTTGCCCAGGCTGGAGTACAATGGTGTTATCTCGGCTCACCGCAACCTCCGCCTCCCGGGTTCAAGCGATCCTCCTGCGTCAGCCTCCCCAGTAGCTGGGATTACAGGCGTGCACCACCACGCCCAGCTAATTTTCGTATTTTTAGTTGAGACGGGGTTTTGCCATGCTGGCCAGAATGGTCTCAAACTCCCAACCTCAGGTGATCTGCCTGCCTCAGCCTCCCAAAGTGCCAGGATTACAGGCGGGAGCCACCACGCCTGGCCCAATTTTGCCTATTTTTAATGACATGAACTAAACATTTTTCTTAGTATTATTCATTAAAATTAACAAAGATTCATGTTTCGAATTTGGAAATCACCAAAAATTGAATGGGAGAAATAGAAATAATTTATAATTTCACTGGCAGGGATAATCACCGGTGGTATTTTGTGGTCTAGTGCTTTAGATATTAATATGTGATTAATACGACATATTTTGAAACAGTGCTATTTAAATCTATAGATTTTTAAATCTTTTCTAAACATGGACTCATAGTGTACACAGTATTTATAATTTATTTAAATTTAATATGTTTTTATTTTATAACAGGTTTGGGGATTGTAATCTTGAATTAGTTCAAGCCATAGCTGACTTGGTTTTATTGTTTTCCTGTGATCCAGAGCAGATAAAATCCCCCCATCTCTGTACTCCACCTACTGCCAGGCCTGCTCCGCTGCTGAAGAGAAGCCGGGAGGTGAGTTCCTGGGCCGCTGCCCCGCTGGGACTCGTGCTTTTCCGCTTTCCTGACCTTGAGCGTCTCTGGTGCAGCAAAGCCCGAGTGAGCTGGGGGGTGGCCGTGCCGGCTCGGGCTGGTGCTGTGGGTGCAGGGTCCGCCCACCACGCTGACGCCAGGGCCAGCCGTGGCACAGGCTCTTACCTGGGGGTCCTGAAGAATCCCTCAGCCCCTTCTGGAAAGGAGTGTGTGTCCTGCGCAGCCCCACTTTGTCGTTCGTCATCTTCCCGTGGGCCGCGCTGAGGTGTGTTTGTGCTTCAGACTCGGGTGCGCTCTCAGCGGCCACCGCGGGGCCCGCAGCGCCGGCTCCAGCCTGTTGCAGGGAGAGTCACGCAGCACTTTTCTGTTGCGCAGTTCGGGTAGGAGCAGACGGCAGGCTCTGGCCTCTGGGGAGCAGCGGTGCAGCTGTCGGTCAGATCCAGGCCCTCACTGGGAGTCCGTGAAGGCTGCACGGGCAGCAGTGGGAGGTGCCACCATGAGGCTGGTTTTTCTTGCAGTGTGGCTTTGTCTCCAGCAGAAGCCAGCACCTGCCTGTGGGAGCCGCTCAGCGCTGAAGGCGTAGATCTGAGGCTGCTGTGTCCGTGTGGGCTTTTTTTTTTTTTTTTTGAGACAGAGTCTCGCCCTGTGGCCTGTGGACTGCAGCAGAGTCATCTCGGCTCGCTGAAACCTCCGCCCCCTGGGTTCAAGCAGTTCTCCTGCCTCAGCCTCCCTAATAGCTGGGATTATAGGCGCGCATTACTGCGCCTTGCTAGTTTTTGTATTTTTAGTAGAGGCGGGATTTCGCCAAGTTGGACAAGCTGGTCGCGAACTGACCTCAAGTGATCCTCCTGCCTCGGCCTCTCAAAGTGCTGGGATTACAGGCGTGAGCCACCGTGCCCGGCCCCCTGTGTGTTCTTCTAGCTCCCATTCCACCTGCAGGGCCGGGGAGGCTGGATGAGACTCTTTTAATGAGCTACAGGCCTGTTTTAAGTTCTGTTTGCCAAAGCTCCTTTTTTCAATAAGCTTAGAAAATTTCCAGCAGCCATAGAGACCCAGGAAACTTCAATGGGCAAAGAACAAAGGTCCCTGACCCACCCCCTTTTTTTTTTTTTTTTTTTTTTTTGGTTGGTGGTTTATTTCAGACGGAGTCTCACTCAGTCGCCCAGGCTGGAGTGCAGTTGCACGATCCCTGCTCACTGCAAGCTCCGCCTCCCGGGTTCACACCGTTCTCCTGCCTCAACCTCCCAAGTAGCTGGGACTACGGGTGCCGCCACTACGCCCGGCTAGTGTTTTGTGTTTTCAGTAGAAACGGGGTTTCACCGTGTTAGCCAGGATGGTCTTGATCTCCTGACCTTGTGATTCCCCTGTCTCGGCCTCCCAGAGTGCTGGGATTACAGGCGTGAGCCACTGTGCTCGCCGACTCCCCCTCCCCCGCCCCCGTTTTTACCAGCATTGAAACCGCTCTGTCGTGCTGGGGAATGCTATAGGGGCCGCAGGGCAGTGTACCCTGTGCTGTGAGGCGTTTGCTTCTCTTAAGAGGTGTTCTCCTTCCCCCTGGGTCCTCCTTCCCCTGGGGTCCACTTGTTCTTAGCTTTTGGTGGCTTCCAGAATGGTTTCTAATGATTTGTCTGATAGGGCTTATGCACAGGCTCTAGAGCCTATGATTTCTGGTTTCATTTTGGGTGTGACTGCATAGCAGTGCATTGTCATGCTTGTGTCTTCTCCAGCAAGCCCAGAACGTGAAGGTTTTTTACTGTAAAAACACATGCAGTGTATCTTCCTTTTTATATTGAAAGTGGTGGCCAGGCACAGTGGCTCATACCTGTAATCTCAGCACTTTGAGGCAGATCATGAGGTCAGGAGATGGAGACCGTCTTGGCCAACATGGTGAAATCCCGCCTCTACTAAAAATACAAAAAATTAGCTGGACATGGTGGCACGTGCCTGTAATATTACCCAGCTACTCGGGAGGCTGAGGCAAGAGGATGGCTTGAACCCGGGAGGCAGAGGTTGCAGTGAGCCGAGATCGAGCAGTGCACTCCAGCCTGGCGACAGAGGAAGTCTGTCTCAAAAAAAAAAAAAAAAAAAGGGGATTGAGGAACCAGGGGACTAAATGGTCACCTATCCGTGATCCTGTCCCTACCCTCGCCAGCCCCCGACGCTCCTTGTTTTCCTTGATGTGTATGCTTTTCACAGTGGTGGAGTGGTATTAATGGTGCACACAGAACCACTTTTTTTCTTAAACTTGTTTATAAATGTAATTTTTTTTTTTTTTTTTTTTTTTGAGGCGGAGTCTTGCTCTGTCGCCCAGGCTGGAGTGCAGTGGCGCGATCTCGGCTCACTGCAAGCTCCGCCTCCCGGGTTCCCGCCATTCTCCTGCCTCAGCCTCCCGAGTAGCTGGGACTACAGGCGCCGCCACCACGCCCGGCTAATTTTTTTGTATTTTTTTAGTGGAGATGGGGTTTCATTGTGTTAGCCAGGATGGTCTCGATCTCCTGACCTCGTGATCCGCCCGCCTCGGCCTCCCAAAGTGCTGGGATTACAGGCTTGAGCCACCGCGCCCGGCCTATAAATGTAATTTTTTATTAAACTTGTTTATAAATGTAATTTCCAATGTGGTGGCATCCAGCATCAGGGAGAACACAGCATTTACCTCCTCAGAGACTCCCAGTCACTCTGTCTGCCACACACAGCAGCTTGGAAGTGCACAGCTCTGTATTTGACTGTGTGAAGTTTCTGTTTTTGCAGTGAAGAGTCCTGTTGAGTGTCTTTGCATCTGGTCTCCTCCTTCTTCCCACAGATGCAGCTCTGGGAGTGAGGGCAGAACCCAGCTCTGCTGAGGAGCCCCTGGAACAGCTCACGGCTGCACTGGTAGAGCTCAGATCCTCCATGACAGACCCCAGCCAGAGTGACGGTGAGGACGGATGGGGGCTTACGCTGTGCCTCGTGTGCACAGCCCGTGGTTGGGGCTCTGTGGCTGGGCCATTTTCCCCGTAGTGATGTCAGGCTAGTAGTCCAGTATTTGGTGGTGAAGACTGACCCCGGGCTGGTGGGTGTGGAACCTTTTTTGAGACAAGGTGGAAGGCTGGTCCTACTCAGGCCGTCACAGACCCTTGGCAGAAGATGAACATTCTGCTAGTTGCATCTGAGTAGGACGGATGATGATGGAGAAGAAACTGCAGTGGCTAGGATATGTGTTTTCCCTTGTCCTGACTGCCAGGGTAGATGCCACATAGACACACGGGCTCTCTGCCCTGTGATCCTGACTGCCAGGGTAGATGCCACATGGACACACGGGCTCTCTGCCCTGTGATCCTGACTGCCAGGGTAGATGCCACATGGACACACGGGCTCTCTACCCTGTGATCCTGACTGCCAGGGTAGATGTCACATGGACACGCGGGCTCTCTGCCCTGTGATCCTGTTTCCATGTGACAGTTTTCTGTGAAATGTTCATCATGGATTGAGAACATGCAGTTTATTTTTTCTTTTTTTTTGAGACAGAGTCTCACTCTGTCGCCCAGGCTGGAGTGCAGTGGAGCCATCTCGGCTCACTGCAAACTCTGCCTCCCTGGTTCTTGCCATTCTCCTGCATCAGCCTCCTGAGTAGCTGGGACTACAGGCGCTGCCACAACGACCGGCTAATTTTCTTGTATTTTTAGTAGACGGGGTTTCACCGTGTTAGCCAGGATGGTCTAGATCTCCTGACCTCGTGATCCGCACGCCTCAGCCTCCCAAAGTGCTGGGATTACAGGCATGAGCCACCGCACCCGGCCCGCAAGCCATATTTTTAATTGAGTAACTTGCATAGATTTTTATTATGAATTGATTTTATTTGAACTGAGAGAAGCTCATGGAGGCAATTTTTTTTTTTTGAGACAGAGTCTCATGCTTATTGCCCAGGCTAGAGTGCAGTGGCGCAATCTTGGCTTACTGCAACCTCCGTCTTCTGGGTTCAAGCAATTCTCCTGCCTCAGCCTCCCAAGTAGCTGGGATTACAGGCGCCTGCCCCCATGCCTGGCTAATTTTTTGTATTTTTTAGTAGAGACAGGTTTTACTATGTTGGCCAGGCTGGTCTCAAACTCCTGACCTCAGGTGATCCACTCGTCTTGGCCTTCCAAATTGCTGGGATTTCAGTGTGAGCCACTATATATATATATATTTTTTTTTTTTTTTGATATGGAGTCTCGCTCTGTCGCCCAGGCTGTAGTGCAGTGGCGCAATCTCCACTCATCCCAGGTTCACGCCATTCTCCTGCCTCAGCCTCCCATGTAGCTGGGACTACAGGCGCCCGCCACCACACCCGGCTAATTTTTGTATTTTTAGTAGAGACGGGGTTTCACCGTGTTAGCCAGGATGGTCTCGATCTCCTGACCTCGTGATCCACCAGTCTCGGCCTCCCGAAGTGCTGGGATTGCAGGCGTGAGCCACCATGCCCGGCATTGTTTTTTTTTGAGACGCATTCTTGCTCTGTTGCCCAGGCTGGAGTGCAGTGGCACAATCTCGGCTCACTGCAAGCTCTGCGTGGAGGCAATGTTCACAAAACTGTTAGCACTGGCTGGGGCTGCAGTGCCTCGATAGCCTTTACTCAGACCAAGTGCACCAATTCCTAAGTGTAGCCTTTCAGTGATGTGCTTGTGCAGAGTGTGGGGGACATTGAGGAAAAGTTCTAGGGCTTAAGCAAGAGGTTGACAAATGTCAGGTGAGTCCTGTTTCTAAAAGCAAAGTGGTGTTCACCTTCAAATGATGGAGTTGGGCTGTGTGTGGCCCATTACCCTGGGCCAACATGGAGCCTCCGGCACGTGCTTAGACACACGTGGTGTCTGGAGGGCTGGCATGGGATTTCACATGGGGAGCATAGAAAGTGGAGGTTCACGTTGGTGAATGAACATGTCCGCCTCTCAGCTGATCAGAAGAAGGTAGTGGATGGCTTCTGCCCCATTTGCCATGACACATGCTCCACCACAAGGACTGCAAGCCACCTGCAGGGCAACTGGGGGATGTGTGCAGCCAGCAGGGTCCGTGGAATCGCACTTGATGGGAGGCGGAGCTCTCTAGGCCACAGCTGCCTCCCTCCTGTCAGGGTTCCCATCATCCCTAACTAGTTTCTCCATTTGCAGTTATATCGGCACAGGTGGCAGTGATTTCTGAAAGACTGAGGGCTGCCCTGGGCCACAATGAGGATGACAGCAGCGCTGAGATATCAAAGATTCAGCTCAGCATCAACGCGCCGAGACTGGAGCCACGGGAATACACGGTAGGTGTGGGGGCTCAGAACGAAGTAGGGGGTCTTTACCATTTTCCATTAGGCAGAAGCAGTAGACTCAAGGAGCCTTCTCTCATTTTCTGTTTGACTTGCTCAGTTAGTGTGGTATCAGGTGTTCAGGGCCAGGCAGCAGTCTACCAGGGTCAGCCACCCTAGTCTGTTTGTGTATGAAGAGCTCCTTTTACATTTTATTTATTTATTTAGTTTTGGAGACAGGGTCTTGCTTTGTTGCCCAGGCTGGAGTGCAGTGGTACAATCATGGCTCACTGCAGCCTCGACCCCCTGGGCTCAAGTGATCCTCTTGTCTCAGCCTCCCAAGTAGCTGGGACTACAGGCATGCATCACCACACCTGGCTAATTTTTGCATTTTTTGTACAGATGGGGTTTCTCTGTGTTGCCTCGACTGGTGTAGAAGTCCTGAGGTCAAGTGATCTGTCTGCCTCGGCCTCTCAAAGTGTTGGGATTATAGGCATGAGCCACTGTGCTTGGCCTCTTTTTTTTCTTTTTTTGGAGACTGAGTCTTGCTCTGTTGCCCAGGCTGGAGTGCAGTGGCGTGATCTCGGCTCACTGCAACCTCCACCTCCTGGGCTCAAGCAGTTCTCCTGCCTCAGCTTCCTGGGTAGCTGGGATTACAGGTGCATACCACTATGCCCAGCTGATTTTTGTATTTTTAGTAAAGACTGGGTTTCATCCTGTTGACCAGCTTGGGCTCAGCTGCCTCTTTAGAACATGCAACAGAGGCTGTTTGTGGCCCCAGAACCTAAGATATTTTTCTGGTGCCTTACACACAAGGTTTGCCAATCCTGCCCGCTGCTATAGAATTTTGTGCTTGGCAATTACATGAGGGCTGCTGTTCCCAGGATTGGGGAATGGGGGCCTGGATACCAGTTTGCATCGTAATGTGCCCTCCAAACATAAGGCTGTTTTGGAGTTCTGTTTGCAAAGCAGAATTGCGATGTCTGTGGCGGGAGAACTGGCCGGCTTCCTTCCTGCTGCTCCCGTCCCCGGGATGCTGCGCTCACAAGAACCGTGTCTCCACAGGCTGTGGACCTCCTGCTGACGTCTTTCTGTCAGAACCTGATGGCAGCCTCCAGTGTCGCTCCCCCGGAGAGGTGAAGGCGCAGGCGGCTTCCTGGGTGGTGGGGCTCCTCTGGGTGCCGCCTCCTGCTGGCCAGGGCTGCAGGCCAGCGACGCATGAGCTCATCTCCACAGGAGCACGCGGCGAGGCTGAGTTTCATCAAATAGGTCGCAGCAGAAGTTGGGAAGCACTGCAGAAGATGGGTTGTCTTCCAGAAAGACTGTTATTTTGGGGAACAACTTGGCTGTTTCTTGGGCCGCTGGTGCCTGGGTTAGCTGTTGTAGGGATGTGCAGGACTGAATGGCCAGTACTGATGGTTTTGCGGCTGTCCCTGCAGGCAGGGCCCCTGGGCTACCCTCTTCATGAGGACCATGTGTGGATGCGTGCTCCCTGCAGTGCTCACCCGGCTCTGCCAGCTGCTCCATCACCAGGTGAGGCTCTGCTTCACGGGGCCACCCTTGGGGGCCCACTCTGAGGGCCAGGCTGCTGCTTCCCGGCTTGTCTTCAGTGCCTTGGAAAATTCCAGCTGGGAAGAGGGCAGTCTGCTCTGCCACCCTTGTTCTCGTTGCAGGGCCCAAGCCTGAGTGCCCCACATGTGCTGGGATTGGCTGCCCTGGCCGTGCACCTGGGTGAGTCCAGGTCTGCGCTCCCGGAGGTGGATGTGGGTCCTTCTGCCACTGATGCTGGCCTTCCTGTCCCTGCACTCTTTGATAGCCTCCTGACCTGTAGGACGAGGGATTCCTTGCTCTTCTGCCTGAAGTGAGCTGTTCTTCCACAGTTGTGTCTTCTCTCCTCTCTCTAGAAAAGTGATGCATGCTCGTTTGATAAAATGGAAGAGACAGACATGCAGACGTACCACCCAAAGATAACCACTTTTTAGCATTTTGGTGTATATCCTTCCAGAATTTTATCTGTCATATGTTTATAATATGTATGCATTTGTTTCTTTGTTCATAAAAATGAGATCATACTGTACTAAGCTGCTGAAATTAATAGTAGATAGTAACTGTCTACATCGTTAAGCATTCTTTGATGTCCTGGTGAGAGCTGCTTTGTTTTGTCTTGGGGTTGTCTGGCCCTTGGTTGGACCAGCTTCCTCTCGTCAGGTTCTTCGGCACCCCGTGGTGAGCAGCTTCCCAGTGTGTACATGTACACTTCAGGCTATTTCTCTAGGGCTCAGCAGATGGGGCCATGTGCTGAGGTGAGGAAGGACCCTGTGGTGGAGAATGGTCTGCTCAGGGCCTCAAGGGCTCCCTGCAGCTGCCACGCAGAGGCAGAGGCCAGGACAGAAGGCTGGGAGACTCCAGTGGTCATTGCTCTCTGGGGCTTGGCTTGCAGCTCCTGGGTCTCTTGGGCAGAGGAATCCGAGGTTGGGACAGAAGCCCTGTTGTGATGCCGGAGACCCTGTGAGGAAAGGGGAGAGCTGGCATTATGACAGGGTCTGAACAACAGAGAACTTAGAAGAGGCTCAAGAAATGTACGTGGAGCAAGGAGAGGAAGTCAGATGGCAGCTGTGTGGATCCCACACCCTCAGACGTGGGCCATGGGGAACAGGCAGTGGGTACTCCGGGGGTTCAGAGCCCCTCCCAGGCGCTTGGCCCCACCAAATAGTCCCCACTCACCCCAGGCCCCAAACACTGAGTGCTGGGTATTGGCATGAGAGGCACACGGCCGATGGAGAAGTTGGGAGCTGGTGAGGAGGGAGGCGTCTAGGTGACTTGGGGGAGACAGGGCCATCCCCTTTCAGGAACACAGAGATGCCGCAGGATATATATCCAAGTGAAGAAAGCAAAATACTGAACTCTGTCTCAGATGCTACTTTTTGCATAAGAAAGGGAGAATGAAATATATATTTGGTGTTTTCAGTTTTTTTTCTGTTTTTTTTTTTTTTGAGACAGAGTCTCACTCTATCGTCTAGGCTAGAATGCAGTAGCATGATCTTGGCTCACTGCAACCTCCGCCTCCCGGGTTCAAGCAGTTCTTGTGCCTCAGCTTCTTGAGTAGCTGAGACTACAGGTGTACACCACCACGCCCAGCTAGTTTATATATTTTTAGTAGAGATGGGATTTTGCCTTGTTGGCCAGGCTGGTCTTAAACTCCTGACCTCGGGTGATCTGCCCACCTTGGACTTCCAAAGTGTTAGGATTACAGGCGTGAGCATCACGCCCAGCTCAAATATGCATCTGAAAAACAGAAACATTAGACCCCTAAGAACACCATGACAGTGCTTTGGCATCTCCATTGCCTCATGGAGTCTCACTCTGACGTTCTTGGTTACAAGTGAGAATTTTTCACATGGGTATTACTGTAGGTACGTATGTTGAGTAAATGAGACATTTCTTGCTGAGTCCCCCAGGCTGAAGTGATCCTCCCGCCTCAGCTTCCCAGTAGCTGAAACCACAGGCACATACCCGCACACCCAGCTAGTGAGAGATAGGGTCTCACTATGTTGCCCAAGCTGGTCCTGAACTTCTGGGTTTAAGTGATCCCCTGAGCTGTGATTGTGCCACTGCACTCCAGCCTGGGCATCAGAGTAAGGCCCTGTATCAAAGAAAAAATAAACCAAGGATTGGGCCAGGCACAGTGGCTAACGCTATAATCCCAGCACTTTGAGAGGCTGAGGTGGGCAGATCACTTGAGGTCAGGAGTTTGAGACCAGCCTGGCCAACATGGTGAAACCTCGTCTCTACTAAAAAAATTTAAAAATTGACTGGGTGCGGTGACTCATGTCTGTAATCCCAGCACTTTGGGAGGCCAAGGTGGGTGGATCGCGAAGTCAGGAGATCGAGACCATCTTGGCTAACACAGTGAAACCCCATCTCTACTAAAAATACAAAAAAATTAGCTGGGCATGGTGGCGGGTGCCTGTAGTCCCAGCTACTCGGGAGGCTGAGGCAGGAGAATTGCTTGAAGCTGGAAGGCAGAGCTTGCAGTGAGCCGAAATCACACCGCTCCACTCTGGCCTGGCAACAAAGCGAGACTCTGTCTCAAAAAAACAAAAAACAATAACAGCAACAACGAAAAAATTAGTTGGGCACAGTGGGAGAGCCTATAATCCCATCTACCTGAGAGGCTGAGGCAGGAAAATCACTTGAACCCAGAGGCAGAGATTGCAGTGAGCCCAGGTGGTGCCACTGCACTCCAGCCTGAGCAACAGAGCGAGACTCAGTCTCAAAACAAACAGACCAAAAAACCAAGGACCAATGCTCAGGTCATCCAGTTTAGAATGCACTAAACTCAGTTTTGTGAAGTTGAAAGTAACTTTTTCCTTCATCCCTTATTTTGTATGGATAACATTTATATGTTATAATTTCTGTTTTCAGATTTTGTACAGCGGCAATTTCGTACTCTCTGTGCAAGTTTTCTTCCCAGTCACGAGATATTTTGCACAGCTGCTTATCTCCAGGCCTTATTAAAAAGGTGGGTTCAGTCATTTCCTATTTTTCCATTCTGCTGTACGTTTCAGGTTTACGCAGCTTTCAGACCGGAAGGCCGAGGTCTGCTGCCGCCTCATGCCCATCTCAGGGGCAGCTCCTGAGTCAGGCTGGCTGTCATGGCCACCTCTACTGTCTGCTTGGGCAGCCTGACTGCTGAGCGCTGCCTTTTCTTCTGTTCTCTGAGTGTAAAGTGAAGTTGTATGAAGACAGCTACGCGTCTGTAGTTGTAAGGAAATAGATGTTGGTATTTATAGGAGAGATGAATTAAAAGATCAGTATTCATAAAAAGTATCTTTCTCTGGAAAGAAGAATACTCATTTGTCTCGTCTAGTAAATGTTCCTTACATTGTTCAGAAAAAGGAATTTTTTTTTTTTTTAAAAGATGGAGTGTTGCTCTGTAGCCCAGGCTGGAGTGCAGTGGTGCGATCTCGGCTCACTGCAGCCTCCACTTCCCAAGTTCAAGCAGTTCTCCTGCCTCAGCTTCCCAAGTGGGTGGAATTACAGGCACCTGCCACCACGCCCAGCTAATTGTTTTATATATTTTTTAGTGTGACAGTTTCACCATGTTGGCCAGATTGGTTTCAAACTCCTGACCTCAAGTGATCCGCCCACCTTGGCCTCCCAAAGTGCTAGGATTACAGGCATGAGCCACCGCGCCCGGCCCAGACAAAGGAATTTAAAGATGAGCATTGGAGGCCGGGCGCGGTGGCTCAAGCCTGTAATCCCAGCACTTTGCGAGGCCGAGACGGGCGGATCACAAGGTCAGGAGATCGAGACCACCCTGGCTAACACGGCGAAACCCCGTCTCTACTAAAAACACACAAAAAAAATTAGCCGGGCGAGGTGGCGGCGCCTGTGGTCCCAGCTACTCGGGAGGCTGAGGCAGGAGAATGGCGGGAACCCGGGAGGCGGAGCTTGCAGTGAGCTGAGATCTGGCCACTGCACTCCAGCCTGGGCGACAGAGCGAGACTCCGTCTCAAAAAAAAAAAAAAAAAAAAAAGATGAGCATTGGAAACCCTGAATGTCAAAAGCAAAGGTGAAATGGCACTGAAACCAGTGTTGTCCTTTTATAGGATTTTAATGAACGCCTCAAGTATAAAATAGTGGTTTTTAGGCTGGGCTTGGTGGCTCACACCTGTAATCCCAACACTTTGGGAGGCCAGCGTGGGTGGATCATCAGGTCGAGAGATTGAGATCAACCTGACTGACATGGTGAAACCCCGTCTCTACTAAAAATACAAAAATTAGCTGGGCGAGGTGGCGCATGCCTGTAATCCCAGCTACTTGGAAGGCTCAGGCAGGAGAATGGCTTGAACCAGGGAGGCGGAGCTTGCCAGTGAGCCGAGATTGCACCACTGCCCTCCAGCCTGGGCGACAGAGCGAGACTCCGCCTTTAATAAATAAATAAATAAATAAATAAATAGTGGTTTTCAACTGCAGGCTTCACATCGGAATCACCTGAGAAGCTTTTGAAACTACAGATTCCTGGCCCCTTTCCAGATAAATTAAGTCAGAATCTGGGAGCAGCCCCTGAGGATCCAGGGTGCACATATTTCCAGTTATTTCCTCTGAGGAACTTTGCCTCTGGTGCCAAGTTTTTAAAGAAAACATGGTGTTGGAGCTTAGGAGAGGGCAACATGGTCCCCACCCAGCGCACTGGGCAGGGACGGCAGTCCGGTTATAAACATGGGAGGCTCTCGTCTCCTCAGGGGCAGAGATGGACACGGTCACGTCCTTGGAGCAGTCCGGTTGTAAACATGGGAGGCTCTCGTCTCCTCAGGGGCAGAGATGGACACGGTCACGTCCTTGGAGCAGTCCGGTTGTAAACATGGGAGGCTCTCGTCTCCTTAGAGGCAGAGATGGACACGGTCACGCAGCACCGATAGCGTGTCTCACTTGTCCAGTGGTGTGCGCTTTTGGTGGCAACGGCATTCCTGGCAAAGGCCTAGAGATGGGCGGTTTCACGACCCAGGACCAAACCAGCCCTACCCCTGGGAGGCAGTTTTGTTCCTGCAATTCTGCTTCCAGACATTTAGCTCAAGGAAACAGTCAGATGGCAGGCACGTCTCTTCCCTGGAGCGCTGTGCGCAGCCATGACCACTGAGGGGCTCTACACGCTCCCAAGGGCTGGACTGAGGTCCCCTGAACGTGAGGTTGTGTGTTGCCCCCTCCCAGGGCCTGGACTGAGGTCCCCTGAACGTGGGGCTGTGTGTGTGGCTTGGCTGTTGATGGTCTGTTTCCACCTGAGCATTGGCTTAACCGCTCCCAGTGAAACTTGCATGATACTGTCTGTTTCAGTTTCAGTTCCTTGTGTTCAGATTGTTCTCAGAGGCCCGACAGCCTCTTTCTCAAGAGGACGCAGCCAGCCTTTCCTGGAGACCCTTGTACCTTCCTTCCGCAGACTGGCAGAGAGCTGCCCTCTCTCTCTGGACACACAGAACCTTCCGAGAGCTGTTGAAAGAGGAAGATGTTCATGTAGGTCACTGTTCCTTCCCCTGCATCGTGCCACATCCTGTGTGTGCAGACTGTCTCCTCAGAGGCAAGAACAGCAGCACCTAGGTGGTTTGATTGGAATCTTGACTGACATCATTGTGGCCTCATGTGCAGCTGTTAAGAAATTATACATGGCCGGGCGCGGTGGCTCAAGCCTGTAATCCCAGCACTTTGGGAGGCCGAGACGGGTGGATCACGAGGTCAGGAGATCGAGACCATCCTGGCTAACACGGTGAAACCCCGTCTCTACTAAAAATACAAAAAACTAGCCGGGCGAGGTGGCGGGCGCCTGTAGTCCCAGCTACTCGGGAGGCTGAGGCAGGAGAATGGCGTAAACCCAGGAGGCGGAGCTTGCAGTGAGCTGAGATCCGGCCACTGCACTCCAGCCCGGGCGACACAGCAAGACTCCATCTCAAAAAAAAAAAAAAAAAAAAAGAAATTATACAGAGACTGGGCACGGTGCTCACACCTGTGATCCCAGCACTGTGGGAGGCCAAGGCAGGTGGATCACCTGAACTCAGGAGTTTGAGACCAGCCCAGGCAGCATGGTGAAACCCCATCTCTACAAAAAAGGCAAAAATTAGTTGGGCGCAGTGGTGTGCACCTGTAGTTCTAGCTGCTTGGGAGGCTGAGGCAGGAGAATCGCTTGAGTCTGGGAGGTGGAGGTTGCAGTGAGCCAAGATCACGCTACTCTACTCCCACCTGGACGACGCAGCGAGACCCTGACTCAAAAAAATAAATAAATAAATACAGAGAAACCCTGCTATACTTTCTGAGTTTCTCCCAACACAAACTTCTTTTTTTATTTTTAGTGATAAATGTTCTTTGAGACAATGTCTGGCTGTGTTCAGTGGTGCAGTCTTGGCTCACTGCAGCCTCTGCAGGTTCAAGCGATTCTCGTGCCTCAGCCTCTCCAGTAGTTGGGACTACAGGCGCCCGCCAGGCGCACAGGAGTGAGCCTAGAGACGCTGAGTGGCGTCTCTAGGTTAGTAGTACAAAAACCTCAAGGTTGTTGTACTACTTTTTCTGCTTTTTTTATTGTTAACTATGTTAGCTACACAAAAGTAAGTATGATGCTGTGTTTTGATGTGAGGAATGATGACCAGGCGCAGTAGAAAAAGAAAAGGAGGCAGTGAATAGCTCTGTGCCCACCAGGGGCTCAGAGGGAATCTTCCTGCATTGCTCCCTTGGCTGTGCCGCATCTGTGGGTGTCCCTGTGCGGAGCTCGGCAGCTTCAGCCTTTACCCAGATAGGAGTGCGCGGCAGGAGTGTTGCTGCTTTTCCTGCAATGTGAGGTTTGGAGATTAGTCCACAAATCAACATATTGAAATTAGTCGGCCGGGCGCGGTGGCTCACGCCTGTAATCCCAGCACTTTGGGAGGCCGAGGCGGGCGGATCACAAGGTCAGGAGATCGAGACCACGGTGAAACCCCGTCTCTACTAAAAATACAAAAAATTAGCCGGGCGCGGTGGCGGGTGCCTGTAGTCCCAGCTACTCAGGAGGCTGAGGCAGGAGAATGGCGTAAACCCAGGAGGCGGAGCTTGCAGTGAGCCGAGATCGCGCCACTGCACTCCAGCCTGGGCGACAGAGCGAGACTCCGTCTCAAAAAACAAAAAACAAAAACAAACGAAATTAGTCCCTGTTGATTCATGGAACTGTTTTAAGATTTACAGACAGGAAACATGTTAACACAAGTCGGATGCCATGGCTCATGCCTACAATCCCAGCACTTTGGTAAACCGAGGCGGAAGGATCACCTGAGCTCAGTTCAAAACCAACCTGGTCAACATAGTGAGACCTTGTCTCTACTAAAATTTTATTTTATTTTATTTTTTGAGACGGAGTCTCACTCTGTCGCCCAGGCTGGAGTGCAGTGGTGCGATCTCAGCTCACTGCAAGCTCCGCCTTCTGGGTTCACGCCATTCTCCTGCCTCAGCCTCTCAAGTAGCTGGGTCTACAGGCACCCGCCACCACGCCCAGCTAATTTTTAGTATTTTTAGTGGAGACGGGGTTTCACCGTGTTAGCCAGGATGGTCTCAATCTCCTGACCTCGTGATCCGCCCATCTCGGCCTCCCAAAGTGCTGGGATTATAGGCGTGAACCATCGTGCCCAGCCCTGTGTGTGTGTGTGTGTGTGTGTGTGTGTGTGTGTGTGTATTTTTAGTAGAGACGGGATTTCACCGTGTTAGCCAGGATGGTCTCGATCTCCTGACCTCATGATCCGCCTACCTCAGCCTCCCAAAGTGCTGGGATTACAGGTAGGAACCACCGTGCTTGGCCTACTAAAAATGTTTTTAAAAAACTTACTTGGTCATGGTGATGTGCACCTGCAGTCCCAGCCATCTGAGAGGCTGAGGGGGAGGATGCTGGAGTCCAGGAGGCAGAGCCAGCCACGAGCTACGATTGTATCACTGCACACACTCCAGCCTGGGCAGCAGACCCTGTTTCCAAAAATAAATGAAGGTATGCTACTGTGAATAGCTGTAGAATGTTGTTGTTTTCTTTTTTCTTTTTTCTTTCTTTTTTTTTTTTTTTTTTTTTGAGACAGAGTCTCACTCTGTCACCCAGGCTGGAGTGCAGTGGCCGGATCTCAGCTCACTGCAAGCTCCGCCTCCCGGATTCACGCCATTCTCCTGCCTCAGCCTCCCGAGTAGCTGGGACTACAGGCGCCTGCCACCTCGCCCGGCTAAGTTTTTGTATTTTTAGTAGAGACGGGGTTTCACTGTGTTACCCAGGATGGTCTCGATCTCCTGACCTCGTGATCCGCCCGTCTCGGCCTCCCAAAGTGCTGGGATTACAGGCTTGAGCCACCGCGCCCGGCCGTTTTCTTTTTTCTTTTTTCTTTTTTTTTCCTTTTTATAGATCTCACTCTGTTGCTTACTGCAGCCTTGACCTCCTGGGCTCAAGCGATCCTTCCGCCCCAGCCTCCCAAGAGGCTGGGACCACACACACGTGTCACCATGCCTGGCTGATTTTTAAATCTTTTGTAGAGACGGGGTCTTGCCATGTTGCCTAGGCTCAAGCAATCTGCTGGCCTCAGCCTCCCAAAGTGCTGGGATTACAGGCATGAGCCACTGTACCCAGGCAATTTTTAAATGAGATGGGGTCTTACTATGTTGCCCAGACTAAAATAGCCGTTTTATACTTGGAAATAAAGGATTACAGTGCTAACATCTTTGTGCTAGGGAAATCTTGTAAGAAACAATTCTTGACAAAACTAAAGTTTCTTTCCTGTAGAACTCTCAGCTGCAATTTCATTATAACACAGGGACACGGAGGGCTGCGTATGAGATGAAATGACAAACTGTTTTATAAACCTGCGGTGGATTGTGTGTTCTGTCCTCATTGTATTGAATTGCTCCCTTTCTCTCAGTTAACTTACCAAGACTGGTTACACCTGGAGCTGGAAATTCAGCCTGAAGCTGATGCTCTTTCAGATACTGAACGGTATGTGTTGAAAAGAGCTACCCTGGCCGGGCGTGATGGCTCACACCTATAATCCCAGCACTTTGGGAGGCTGAGGCAGGAGGATCTCTTGAATCCAGGAGTTTGAGGTCAGCCTGGGCAACACAGGGAGACTCCATCTCTACAAAAAATAGAAAAGGAATTAGCTGGGCGTGCGGCACATGCCAGTCATCACAGCCAGCTGGGAGGCAGAGCAGGAACACTGCTTGAGCCTGGAAGGCAGAGGGTGCGGCAAGCTGAGATCACACCACTGCACTTTAGCCTGGGCAGCAGAGTGAGATCCGATCTCAAAAGAAAAAGGAGCTTCCCTTTAAAATGTTACACAGTTTTCTACACTGTCTTAAAGCCTACGTTTTGACATTTTATCCTCAATTTAATGTTTTGTTTAACTGTTAATCTTTTTTTTTTTTTTTTTTTGAGACGGAGTCTCGCTCTACCGCCCAGGCTGGAGTGCAGTGGCCGGATCTCAGCTCACTGCAAGCTCCGCCTCCTGGGTTCACGCCATTCTCCTGCCTCAGCCTCCCGAGTAGTTGGGACTACAGGCGCCTGCCACCGCGCCCGGCTAGTTTTTTGTATTTTTTAGTAGAGACGGGGTTTCACTGTGTTAGCCAGGATGGTCTCGATCTCCTGACCTCGTGATCCGCCCGTCTCGGCCTCCCAAAGTGCTGGGATTACAGGCTTAAGCCACCGCGCCCGGCCAACTGTTAATCTTTGAGCACAATTTTAATTGGTTTTTGTTTTGTTTTGTTTTGTTTTTGGTGTCAAGATTTATTAAAGCGAAATTGAACGTAAAGTTTCCATGTGGTGGGAGCACCCGGGAGGGTTGCCCAATTTCAATTGTTATTCCTTTATTTAAGAAACATTTACTGAGCTCCTACCATGTGGTAGACACTTATAGAGTGTTCTAGAAGCAGGGAGTATAGAGGGAAAGAGACAAGGCTGCTCATATGGCACCTGTGTATCGATGAGGGCAGATGTGGCACATCGAGGGCACCCACTTAGACTTCACCCTGCCCTGGCTGGGCTGTGGCTGCTCTCCAGGAGCTGTACACCTGCGTCCTGGCCCTGGCAACACGCAGGTAGACACAGAAGTAGATTAAAGGTAGGAATGAGCTCTGGAGATACCAGACAGGGCCGTGTGAGAGGAAATGACCAGGGAGGAGAAGAGGCTGGTGTGGAGGAGGTGGTGCAGACTTTGAGGAGAGGTGCTGGCCTTGACATGGGGGCACCAGGAAGTGGGTAAATGAAGCACTGAACCCCCCCTAGGTCCCAGGGCTGATGACTGAGACCACTGGAGAGGTCAGTTGTGCTGTTCTGGACATAGGAGTAGGGAGCCCAGAGGGCCCTTGGGTTTGAGGCTGTGGAGTTTAGGGTGGAGGTCAGGGAGAGGGGAATGTGGTCACTGCAGACAGGGAGCGTCCTGCTGGGTACATGAGCCTCGGGGTGCCTGCCACACCCAGACTCAGGAGAGGGTTGGCATCAGCCACCCTGTGTTCCTCGTCCTGGCCGTCAGGGGCCCTCCAGGCACATGCAGCACTGTCTCCTGCGCCTGGATCCTGGCATCCGATTCTGGATGAAACCAATAGAAGTAATAGGAAAAGGAAAACGGGGGCCACAGAAACAACAATTCGCTGCTGCCTGCGGCAAAACGGGCGCCGATGGTTCGGGTTGTGCCAAGCCCGCTCTGCAGGTGCTTCCTCCACACGCTCCCGTTTCTCCTCCTGGCTCCTCTCCGGGGTGGAATCTAAGGAGGTCAGAGGGAGGGACTGGTCTACGTGGGGTCATGAGGACCTCTCCTTACCACTCAGGTCACTGCTACGTGGAAGTCGTGTTGAGATGTGTTCCTGGGATTTTCTTTCTTTTCTCAATTACTTAAGTGATACTTAGATACATTCTGTGCCAGTTCCAGACAGTGTGGGTAGAGCACACACCCCTTAGCACTCATATTTGCATGGTTGCATTTTCCTGGTTTTGGCTCTTTCTGTGTAAATGGATTGCAGTATTGATGGTTCTGTGCACTGCAGATTTGTTTGTTTGTTTGAGACAGGGTCTCACCCTGTTGGCCAGGCTGGAGTACAGTGTTGCAGTTATGGCTCACTGCAGCCTCCCTCTCTAGAGCTCAAGCGATCTGCCTGCCTCAACCTCCTCAGTAGCTGGGACCACAGGCGGGCACCACTATGCCCAGCTAATTTTTTATTTTTGGTAGGAATGGGGTCTCCCTATGTTGGTCATGCTGATGTCAAACTCCTGGGCGCGAGCGATTCTCCCACCTTGGCCTCCTCCCACAGTGCTGGGATTATAGGTGTAGCCACCACAGTTTTGAGTGAGTGTGTCCTTGAGCCCTTTCCTGTCCATATGCACAGAGCCCACAGTCTGGACGCAGGTTGCTTCACCATCCCCTGCCGGTGGGCCTGTGAGTAGCTCAGGTGCCCTCAGGTGACTTGACAGCCTACATTTTTGTGCTTGCCTGTTCTGTTCACCAAGCTCATCCGCTATGTGGCCAGCAGTTACCCAGTGGGATGTCATCCTGAGTGGCCTTTGATCAGTGGAAGGGGGGCGGTTCACAAAGGCCACTCCTGAGACCAGGCCTTTCCCACAGCCCCAGGCACCCCACCCTGCAGACAGTGAGGTCTCATTCCTACTCCAAGGTCCCGAGCCGCCAGTCTCAACCCAGCTCTCACTAGTGCTGTGTGTTCCTTACTGTGGGCCTACTCCCTGGTTATGGGGAACTGCTGGTCGCGAAGCATTTCTCAGAACTGATGTCAGTGTTTGCTGTTCCAGGCAGGACTTCCACCAGTGGGCGATCTATGAGCACTTTCTCCCTAAGTCCTCTGCTTCAGGAGGCTGTGACGGAGACCTGGAGGCTGCGTGTACCGTTCTTGTCAACGCTCTGATGGATTTCCACCACAGGTTAGCAGCACACCCTGTATTAGGGTTCCCTAGAGGAACAGAACTAATAGGATATATACAAAGGGGAGTTTTTGGCCTTGCTGGCCGCCGATTAGATGGTGCCCACCCAGATTAAGGGTGGGTCTGCCTTTCCCAGCCCAGACCCAAATGTGAATCTCCTTTGGTAACACCCTCACAGACACACACCCAGGATCAACATTTTGCATCCTTCAACCCAGTCCAGCCGACACTCAGTGTTAACCGTCACACACCAATGAGGCCTTACTTGAAATCATGGCAGCTCTAAGAATACATTTTTCTCTCACTCCAATTGTGTTATGCAAAGTACACTCGAGCATATCACATGGCAAATCTAAGTCAGTACAAAGTAAAGGCAAGCTTCCTTAATCGGTTGTTTCTTTATGTGTATAGACTTGTTAAGTGCAACAACTTTGGGCCGGGCGTGGTGGCTCACACCTGTAATCCCAGCACTTTGGGAGGCCGAGGTGGGTGGATCCCCTGAGGTTAGGAGTTCGAGACCCAGCCTGCCCAACATGGTAAAACCCCATCTCTACTAAAAATATAAAAATTAGCTGGGCGTGGTGGTGTGCGCCTGTAGGCACAGCTACTTGGGAGGCTGAGGCAGGAGGATTGCTTGAACCCAGGAGGCAGAGGTTGCAGTGAGCCAACTGGGCGACAGAGCAAGACCCGTCTCAAAAAAAAAAAAAATGGCAACAACGTTTTTCTGTTCTGTCACCTGGTATTCAAGGTGAGCAAGTGCGAAGCACAGCACAAATGGCCTAGCAGATACTGGGCCTCTCTCCATCTGAGAGGGATTCTCAGGACAGAGCAGTTCCTGAGGTGGTGCGTCTGGGCCAGAAGGATGGACGGAGTGTACCTGGGGCTGTCCAGGCTTTGTTCCCAGCAGCTCTTGCCTGCAGCTCCAAACTATTGTGTTACAGCTTCAGCATTCAGTACAGATGGCAAGTGTGTATGCACCTTTCCTCCATGTCCCCTGCCTGTGGCAACCAGGAATCCATTTTCTGTTCATGGATTTGCCTTTTTTGCATATTTAATATAAATAGAATCACATAGTATGTGGCCCTTTGTGTCTGGCTTCCTTGGCTGAGCAGAATGTTTCTGAGGCTCATCCGTGTTGTAGCACATATCAGCACACCCTTCCTTCTTATGGCCGACTGACGCTCACAGAAGGTGTGGGGCTGTATCAGCACACCCTTCCTTCTTATGGCCGACTGACGCTCACAGAAGGTGTGGGGGCTGTATCAGCACACCCTTCCTTCTTATGGCCGACTGACGCTCAGAAGGTGTGGGGCTGTATCAGCACACCCTTCCTTCTTATGGCCGACTGACACTCACAGAAGTGTGGGGGCTGCACCAGCACACCCTTCCTTCTTATGGCCGACTGACGCTCACAGAAGTGTGGGGGCTGCACCAGCACACCCTTCCTTCTTATGGCTGGCTGACGCTCACAGAAGGTGTGGGGGCTGTATCAGCACACCCTTCCTTCTTATGGCCGACTGATGCTCACAGAAGGTGTGGGGGCTGTATCAGCACACCCTTCCTTCTTATGGCCGACTGATGCTCACAGAAGGTGTGGGGGCTGTATCAGCACACCCTTCCTTCTTATGGCCGACTGATGCTCACAGAAGGTGTGGGGGCTGTATCAGCACACCCTTCCTTCTTATGGCCGACTGATGCTCACAGAAGGTGTGGGGGCTGTATCAGCACACCCTTCCTTCTTATGGCCGACTGACACTCACAGAAGGTGTGGGGGCTGTATCAGCACACCCTTCCTTCTTATGGCCGACTGACACTCACAGAAGGTGTGGGGGCTGTATCAGCACACCCTTCCTTCTTATGGCCGACTGACACTCACAGAAGTGTGGGGGCTGCACCAGCACACCCTTCCTTCTTATGGCTGACTGACGCTCACAGAAGGTGTGGGGGCTGTATCAGCACACCCTTCCTTCTTATGGCCGACTGATGCTCACAGAAGGTGTGGGGGCTGTATCAGCACACCCTTCCTTCTTATGGCCGACTGACACTCACAGAAGGTGTGGAAGCTGACGCACCTCTATCGTGGGTGACTTCCTGTTAACCCTACTCCAAGAATGCCTCCTGAGATTTCCCATTTATCTGCTGTTACCTTAAATCCCACTCTTAGGTCAAAACAACCTTGAGGCTGGGCGCAGTGGCTCATGCCTGTAATCTCAGCACTGACAGGCCAAGGCAGGCAGATCATCTGAGCTCAGGAGCTTGAGACCAGCCTGGTGAAACCCTATCTCCACAAAAAAAAAAAAAAAATTAGGCATGGTGTGCCTGTGGTCCCAGCTACTCATGAGGCTGAGGTGGGACTGCTTGAGCCTGAAAGGCAGAGGTTGCAGTGAGCTGTGATAACACCACTACATTCCAGCCTGGGTGACAGACCCCATCTCAAAACAAAAAAAACAAATTTTCCACCTTAAATCCAGCGGTTAGATTCACAGAGCATTCTTGCTTTTCCCTGAGGGGTTGACTTCAATAATCCTTCCCTGTGGTATAGAAGCCCCGCCTGGGGGTAGCATTGCAGGGATGCATCCTCTCTCTAGGCTGCCCAAGACATGGCTTCTGTCTGTCAGCCCTTAAACATTTCTGTCTGAGAAACTGGATTGTTCAGCCTCTTTCTCCAGCTTCCCAACTTCCCCAGCCTTTATGGGTAGGTTTGCACAGAGCTGCTCACTGCAGAACAGAAGGATCAGCCATATTTTGTTTATCCATGTACTTTGTTTGTTTGAGACAGAGTCTTACTTTGTCTTATATATTTATTTTGAAACAGGGTCTTACTTTGTCACCCAGGCTGGGATACAGTGGTGAGATCTCAGCCCACTGCAGCCTCGACCTCCTGGGCTCAAGTGATCCTCCTGCTTCAGCCCCTCAAGTAGCTGGGACTACAGGCACCACCTCACCTGGTGGCTAATTTTTTTTTTTTTGAGACGGAGTCTCGCTCTGTCGCCCAGGCTGGAGTGCAGTGGCCGGATCTCAGCTCACTGCAAGCTCCGCCTCCCGAGTTTAGGCCATCTCCTGCCTCAGCCTCCCAAGTAGCTGGGACTACAGGCGCCCGCCCAGCTAGTTTTTTGTATTTTTTAGTAGAGACGGGGTTTCACCGTGTTAGCCAGGATGGTCTCGATCTCCAGACCTCATGATCCGCCTGTCTCGGCCTCCCAAAGTGCTGGGATTACAGGCTTGAGCCACTGCGCCCGGCCCTGGTGGCTAATTTGTAATTTTAGTAGAGATGGGGTTTCACAATGTTGGCCAGACTGGTCTCGAACTCCTGACCTCAGGTGATCTGCCCGCCTCGGCCTCCCAGTGTACTGGGATTACAGGTGTGAGCCTCTGTGCTAGGCCGGACTTGCTGGTGGCCATCCTAGTGCGTATTAAGTGCTATTTCATTGTGGTTTTGATTTGTACTTCCCTGATGGGTAGTGATTTTGAGCATCTTTCTATTTTCTTATTGGCCATTTGTAGATTTTCTTTGGAGAAATATCTATTCATATCTTCAGCCCATTTGAAAACTGGGTTACATTCATAACAGCGTTTTGGTTAACAATGAGCCACATATATGACACTAATCCCATAAAGCCATAGTTGTTTTGTCACTTTTTTTTTAAGTTGTGTTTTTACTGTACCTTTTCTATGTTTAGATGCACAAATACTGTTGTGTTCCAGTTGCAGTATTCAGTACAGTTCCATGCTGTGCTGGTTCATAACCTGGGCGCAGCGGGCCATGCCATGTGGCCTAGGTGTGCGGGGGGTCTGCTAAGTCTGTGCAGTGGGCCATGCCATGTGGCCTAGGTGTGCAGGGGGTCTGCTGTCTAGGTCTGTGCAGCAGGCCATGCCATGTGGCCTAGGTGTGCGGGGGGTCTGCTAAGTCTGTGCAGTGGGACATGCCATGTGGCCTAGGCGCGCGGGGGCTCTGCTGTCTAGGTCTGTGCAGCAGGCCATGCCATGTGGCCTAGGTGTGCGGGGGGTCTGCTGTCTAGGTCTGTGCAGTGGGCCATGCCATGTGGCCTAGGTGTGCGGAGGGCTCTGATCTGTGTCGGTGCACTTTGATGTTCACGTGAGGAAACCACCTAAAGATGTGTTTCTCAGAATGGATCCTTGTCATTAAGCAGTTCATGACTGTATTTATCTTACTGAGTTGTATGAGTTCTTTATATATTTTAGATAAAGTTCTTATTAAATATATGATATGTAAATATATTGTCCCATTCTGTTAATTCTCTTTTCACACTCTTGATCGTATCCTTCAATGCACAAAGGTTTTAAATTTTTATAAAGTTCAGATCATCTGTTTTTAGTTTAGCTCTTTAGGATTTTGATCCATTTTGATGGATCAAAAAACATTTTGGGCCACCCACGGTGGCTCACGCCTGTAATCCCAGCACTTTGGGAGGCTGAGGCTGGTGGATCACTTGAGGTCAGGAGTTCGAGACCAGCCTGGCCAACATGGCGAAACTAAAAAAATACAAAAGCTAGCCAGGCGTGGTGGCAGGTGCCTGTAATCCCAGCTACTCGGGAGGCTGAAGCAGGAGATTTGCTTGAACCTGGGAGGTGGAGCTTGCAGTGAGCCGAGATTGTGCCACCGCACTCCAGCCTGGGCGACAGAGTGAGAGACTGTCTCAAAAAAAAAAAAAAAAAATTGTGTGAGGTGGTCCAGCTTCATTCTGTTGCATGTGGCCACGCAGTTGTCCCAGCACCATTTGTTGAAAACACATCTTTCCCTGCTGAATGATCTTGGCACCCTCGTCAAAAGTGAGGTGGCCGTTCGTGTGAGGATTTATTTCTGGCTCATTGTGTACCTTGGTCTGTATGTCTGTATGCACTGCACCATTTGGATGACCGAAGCTTTGTAGTAGGTTTTAAAATTGGGAAGTGTGAGGCCTCTAACTTTGTTGTTTTCCAGGATTGTTTTGGCTTTTCTGGGTGCTTTGTAGTTGCATCTCATTTTGGGATGAGCTTGTCAATGTCTACAGAAGTAGCTGAGATCCTGATAGGGCTGCTTGTGGGGCAGTGAGAGCGTCTCCTTTCACTGTGAATCGTTTGTTGCTAATGTATAGAAACACCACTGATTCTTGTGTATTCATTGGCCCGAGTCATTTTTTAGCTCTTACGAGTGTTTTTGTATCGATTCCTTAGGGTTTTGTATATATAAGATCATTATCTGGCCGGGCACGGTGGCTCACGCCTTAATCCCAGCACTTTGGGAGGGTGAGGTGAGCGATCACCTGAGGTCAGGAGTTGGAGACCAGCCTGGTCAACATAGTGAAACCGCATCTCTACTAAAAATACAAAAATTAGCCGGGCCGGTGATGAGCTCCTGTAATCCGTTACTTGGGAGGCTGAGGCAGGAGAATCACTTGAACTCAGTGGGCAGAGGTTGCAGTGAGTCGAGATCATGCCACTGCCACTCCAGCCTGGGCGACAAGAGTGAAACTCAGTCTCAAACAAAAAAAAAACAAAAGGAAGATCATATAATCCGTGAACAGAGATAGTTTAACTTTTTCCTTTCCCATCTGGATGCTTTCCTTTTTCTCGGTGAATTGCCCCGGCTTGAACTCCCAGGGCAGTGTTTTTTGTTTTTTTCTGAGACGGAGTCTCGCTCTGGCACCCAGGCTGGAGTGTGGCGGTGTGATCTCGGCTCACCGCAACCTCCGCCTCTCGGGTTCAAGCGATTCTCCTGCCTCAGCCTCCCCAGTAGCTGGGATTACAGGCACCCGCTGCCACGCCTGGCTGCTAATTTTTGTTTGTTTGTTTGTTTTTGAGACAGAGTTTCACTCTGTCTCCCAGGCTGGAGTGCCATGGCAGGATCTAAGCTCTCTACAACCTCCGCCTTACGGGTTCCGGCAATTCTCCTGCCTCAGCTTCCTGAGTAGCTGGGATTACTTGTGCCTGCTAACACATCCATCTAATTTTTTGTATTTTTAGTAGAGATAGGGTTTCGTCACGTTGGCCAGGCTGGTCTTGAACTCCAGACCTTAGGTGATCCGCCTGCTTCAGCCTCCCAAAGTGCTGGGATTACAGGTGTGAGCCAGTGTGCCCGGCCTAATTTTTGTATTTTTAGTAGAGAAGGGGTTTCACTATGTTGGCCAGGATGGTCTTGATCTCCTGACCTCAGCTGATCCGCCCGCCTCAGCCTCCCAAAGTGCTGGGATTACAGGTGTGAGCCACCGCGCCCGGCCCCAGTGCAGTGCTGAGTAGAGGCAGCGACACTGCTTTGAGTGTAGAGAGCACATCCTTGTTGCCCCTGATCTTAGAAGAAAAGCTTTCAGTCTTTCCTCATTAAATTTGATGTTAGCTGTGGGTTTTGCATACATGCCAGGTACCAGATTGAGAAGATCCCCTTCTGTTCCTAGTTTATTGAGTGTTTTTATCACAAAGGGATGTTAAATTCCACCAAGTGCTTTTTCTGCATCTGTTAAGACAATCCTGTGGTTTTTGCTTTTTATTTTACTGAAAACTGCATTCTATTGATTTGGGGATGTTAAGCTGTCCTTGCATTCTTGGGAGAAACCCCAGCATGGTTATGACCAGCATGGTACATAATTTTTGTATTTCTTGGGTTGGGGTTGGTAGTATTTTGTGGCAGTTTTTGTTGTTTATTGTTGAATAATGTGAGGTCACACTGTCAGAAAAGCACAGCCATCACTCAACTCTGGAGGCAGGAGGAGAACTGGGAACTCCAGCACTATTAGGCGATACTGAGGAAGATTTTATTGTGTTTTGTTTTCAGCTCAAGGAGTTATGACCACTCAGAGAATTCCAATTTGGTCTTTGGTGGCCGCACAGGAAATGAGGACATTATTTCCAGATTGCAGGTGAGTTTGAGGATGCCACAACTCAGTGCGTTCACTTCATTTAAGCTGCATCCTATTAAGATGTTTATTATAGTCTGGGCGTCGTGGCTCATGCTTGTAATCCCAGTACTTTGGGAGGCCGAGGCTGGTGGATCACCTGAGATCTATACAGGTAGACAGCATGTACCTGTGTGTGTTCACTGTCAGTCAACAGGCGTTTACTGGTGCTGGCCACCCATGTGTCTTCTGTGCCAGGCCCCTGTCTTCCCCTCCCCGAGCACTGGGGCCTCCTAACTCCTTAGCCAGATGCTTTCCCTAGACCCACCTGGCTCCTTCTCCTCAGTGAGACCATCTGGTTATTCCTCTTAATAATCATCATTATTATTATTATTATTATTATTATTATTATTATTATTATTGGGACAGGGTCTTGCTGTGTCACCCAGGCTAGAGTACAGTGGTGCGCTCATAGCTCACTGCAGCCTTGACTTCCTGGGCTCAAGCAATCCTCACAGTGTGCACCTGAGTGCACCACCACACCCAGCTGATTTTTTGTAGAGATGGAGTTTTGCCATGTTGCCTAGGCTGGTCTCGAACTCCTGGGCCCAAATGAACCACCCATCTCAGTCTCCAAAATTGTTGGATTATGGGCGTGAGCCACTGCACCTGATCTTTATTCTTCTTTAAAAAACACAGCCGGGCCGGGCGCGGTGGCTCAAGCCTGTAATCCCAGCACTTTGGGAGCCCGAGACGGGTGGATCACGAGGTCAGGAGATCGAGACCATCCTGCCTAACAGGGTGAAACCCCGTCTCTACTAAAAAAAGCAAAAAACTAGCCGGGCGAAGTGGTGGGCGCCTGTAGTCCCAGCTACTCGGGAGGCTGAGGCCGGAGAATGGCGTAAACCCGGGAGGTGGAGCTTGCAGTGAGCTGAGATCCGGCCACTGCACTTCAGCCTGGGCGACAGAGCGAGATTCCGTCTCAAAAAAAAAAAAAAAACACAGCCGGCCGGGCATAGTGGCTTGTGCCTGTAATCCCAGCACTTTGGGAGGCTGAGGCGGGTAGATCACTTGAGGTCAGGGGCTCAAGACCAGCTTGGCCAACATGGTGAAACCCTGTCTCTACTAAAAATACAAAAAAGTAGTTGAGCATGGTGGTGTGTACCTACAGTCCCAGCTACTCGGTGGTGTGTACCTACAGTCCCAGCTGCTCGGTGGTGTGTACCTACAGTCCCAGCTGCTCGGTGGTGTGTACCTACAGTCCCAGCTGCTCAGGAGACTGACTTAGAATCAACTGAGCTCGAGAGATCAGGATTGCACTGCTGCCCTCCAGCCTGGGCAGCCGGACTGAGACTGTCTCAAAAAAAGAAAAAAAAAGACTTGTGAGGCAAAAATGATGTGTGGGGTAAAATGTTAGCCTGAGGTTAATCTGGGTGGAGGGCACATGGGTGTCCTTGTGCTGGTTTTTTTGGTTGGTTGGTTTGTTTTTTGAGACAGAATCTTGCTCTGTCACCCAGGCTAGAGTGCAGTGGTGGGATCTTGGCTCACTGCAACCTCCACCTCCTGGATTCAAGCGATTCTCCTGCCTCAGCCTCCTGAGTAGCTGGGATTACAGGCACCTGCCACCACACCCAGCTAATTTTTATATGGCTAATTTTGTTGGCCAGGCTGGTCTTGAACTCCTGACCTCAGGTGATCCGCCTGTCTTGGCCTCCCAAAGTGCCGAATTACAGGCATGAGCCACCATATCTGGTCTTTTTTTTTTTCTTTTTTTTTTTTTTTTTTTTTGGAGATGGAGTCTTGCTCTGTCGCCCAGGCTGGAGTGCAGTGGTGTGATCTCAGCTCACTGCAAGCTCTGCCTACCGGGTTCAAGCCATTCTTCTCCATCAGCCTCCCGAGTAGCTGGGACTACAAGCACCCACCACCACGCCCGGCTAATTTTTTGTATTTTTAGTAGAGACGGTTTCACCGTGTTAGGATGGTCTGTCTCCTGACCTCATGATCCGCCTGCCTCGGCCTCCCAAAGTGCTGGGATTACAGGCATGATCCACAGCACCCGGCTGTTTTTCTTTTTTTTTTTTTTTTTTTGAGAGGGAGTCTCGCTCTGTCGCCCAGGCTGGGATGCAGTGGCCGGATCTCAGCTCACTGCAAGCTCCGCCTCCCGGGTTTACGCCATTCTCCTGCCTCAGCCTCCCGAGTAGCTGGGACTACAGGCGCCCACCACCTCGCCCGGCTAGTTATTTTTTGTATTTTTTAGTTGAGATGGGGTTTCACCTTGTTAGCCAGGATGGTCTCGATCTCCTGACCTCGTGATCCGCCCGTCTCGGCCTCCCAAAGTGCTGGGATTACAGGCTTGAGTCACCGCGCCTGGCCCCGGCTGTTTTTCTTAATTGAAAAGCAGTACTCTAACTCCTGGGCTCAAGGGATCTGCCTGCCTCAGCCTCCCAAAGTGCTGGCATTACAGACGTAAGCCACAGCACCCGGCCTGCACTGTTCTATATTTGCAATTTCAATTTCAAAGTGATTTCCAGTTGAAATAGTTTGCCCCACTTGTTCCTTCTTGCCCTGTGCCCTGTGGAGACCTTTCCCTGACACCGCGCCCCCCGCCGTCAGGGTACCCGACTGGCTGGGCAGTGAGCCCCGAGGCCTTCCTGTGCCAGCATCCTCCTCTTTTCCAGGAGATGGTAGCTGACCTGGAGCTGCAGCAGGACCCCTCGGTGCCTCTCGGCCACACCCCTTCCCAGGGGCACTTCCTCTTTGGGATTTTCTGCCGACGACTCCAGGCTCTGACAAGCGGTTGGAACGTGGCTGCCAGGCTTCAGAGACAGAGGGAGCTGCTCATGTACAAACGGTAATACCTACTACCACCTGGGCAGGGCAGCATCTCATGACGGTCCTAGAGTTTCTTTGTAGCGAGTTCGTTTCCCGTTACTTACTTGTCTGTGTGTCCCCATCCCAAGCCTGTCCCTCTCTGTAGCACTTGCCACGGAGAGGAGGATCCAGAGGGTTTAAAGTGCTTCTGATTAAAACCTTCCGGCTGAGCGAGGTGGTTCACGCCTGTAATCCTAGCAGTTTGGGAGGCTGAGGTGGGTGGATCACCTGAGGTCAGGAGTTTGAGACCAGCCTGACCAACATGGCGAAACGCTGTCTCTACTAAAAATACAAAAATTAGCTGGGTGTGGTGGCGGACGCCTGTAATCCCAGCTACTCGGGAGACTGAGGCAGGAGAATTGCTTGAACATGGGAGGCAGAGGTTTCAGTGAGCCGAGATCGTGCCATTGCACTCCAGCCTGGGCGACGGAGTGAGACTCTGTCTCAGCAACAACAAAAAACCTTCCTGCTCAGATGTGGAGGGACGTCGCAGAAGGAGCTCCTGTCAAAGTAGGGAAAACTGTTCAGAAATGCCCATGGCAGCTGCATTTATAATAAGCGTGAAGTCATTAAATCGAAATCATTTAATTTTACAGTCGTAGGGAATTGCTTCACTAGACAGACTGGTGCATCATCCACTTGGTTATTATGTAACTGTTAAAAGTTGTTTGGTAACACGTTTTGAGTGCAGTGGGCCAAGACGGTAAAGGGGAGTTGGGCTCACAGTGCAGGCTTTGGATGGGACAGAGGGACACAGGCCACGGCTCCGGTTCCAACAGTGGCGTTGGGTTTCAGGGTGTGGTTGCTGCTCTGAGAGTCTGAGCCCTTGGGAGGGAGCAGAGTGTATGCTGTGCGGTCGCCACAGATACAGCCCCTTCTTTCCAGGATCCTCCTCCGCCTGCCTTCGTCTGTCCTCTGCGGCAGCAGCTTCCAGGCCGAACAGCCCATCACTGCCAGATGCGAGCAGTTCTTCCACTTGGTCAACTCTGAGATGGTAGGTGCCCCGTGTGCATGTGTCCATCTGATCTGTCGGTGCCTGTGGCACTGGCAGCAGCTCTTGCAACCTCCATGCGTGTCCTGAATTCACCGTGCAAATTACTGAAGAAAGGGTTCAAAGTCAAATAGGGAACAATGTCTGGAATGCTGTGTGAGGGAGGGCCCCTACCCACAGCCAGGACGGCGGCCAGCATGTCACCAAACCAGCTGTAGGTTGCCTTCTCCAAAGTTTGAGTTCCTTTAGTTTCCCTCAAGTTTTTTTTTTTTTTTGAGACGGAGTCTCGCTCTGTCACCCAGGCTGGAGTGCGGTGGCCGGATCTCAGCTCACTGCAAGCTCCGCCTCCCGGGTTCACGCCATTCTCCTGCCTCAGCCTCCCGAGTAGCTGGGACTATAGGCGCCCGCCACCTCGCCCGGCTAGTTTTTTGTATTTTTAGTAGAGACGGGGTTTCACCGTGTTAGCCAGGATGGTCTCGATCTCCTGACCTCGTGATCCGCCCGTCTCGGCCTCCCAAAGTGCTGGGATTACAGGCGTGAGCCACCGCGCCCGGCCTTCCCTCAAGTTTTAATAATTTTGACGCATGGAATCGTACAGACCATTTTGTGTGCCACGTACCTCAGTTCATTTATTTCTAATCTCAACATGCTTCACGTGTGAAAAAGCCTTGTGGTGATCTGACTACTGCTGTTGCCTGCCAGGCAGCCCCATTGTCTTCCGTTTTAGACACTGCCCAGTGTGAGTTGCAGAATGATGTTAACCAGTAGCCGGGCACAGTGGCTTAAACACCTGTAATCCCAGCACTTTGGGAAGGCGGGGGGATCACATGAGCCCAGGAGTTCAAGACTAGCCTGGGCAACACAGCAAAACCCTGTTTCTACAAAAAATAGAAAAATTAGCTGGGCATGGTGGCGCATGCCTGTAGTCCCACCTACTTGAGAGGCTGGGTCAGGAGGATTAATTGAGCCCAGGAGGCAGAGGTTGCACCGAGCCAGGATCCCGCCACTGCACTCCAGCCTGGGTGACAGCGAGACTGTCTCAAAAAAAAACGAAGTGGCCCTTGCTGTGGGGATGGGTCAGCGTCAGGGACCCAGTTGGTCAGAGCAGGGGAGACAGATGCTTGTTTTTTAAGATGCACAAATGTGAGAGATGGAATTCAGGTTCCATGCCACCTCTGGAGCATTTTATATTTTTATTTATTTATTTAAGAAGAAATTTTTTAGGCCGGGCGCGGTGGCTCAAGCCTGTAGTTCCAGCACTTTGGGAGGCCGAGACGGGCGGATCGCGAGGTCAGGAGATCGAAACCATCCTGGCTAACACGGTGAAACCCCGTCTCTACTAAAAAATACAAAAAAATAGCCGGGCGAGGTGGCGGGTGCCTGTAGTCCCAGCTACTCCGGAGGCTGAGGCAGGAGAATGGCGTAAACCCGGGAGGCGGAGCTTGCAGTGAGCTGAGATCCGGCCACTGCACTCCAGCCTGGGTGACAGAGTGAGACTTCGTCTCAAAAAAAAAAAAAGAAATTTTTTTTTGAGACAGAGTCTTGCTCTGTTGCCTGGGCTGGAATGCAGCGGCGCAATCTCAGCTCACCGCAATCTCCACTTCCTGGGTTCAAGCAATTCTCCTGCCTCAGCCTCCTGAGTAGCTGGGACTACAGGTGCCCGCCACCACACCCGGGTAATTTTTACATTTTTAATAGAGATGAAGTTTCACCATGTTGGTCAGGCTGGTCTTGAACTCCTGACCTCGTGATCCACCCACCTTGGCTTCTTCCGAAAGTGCTGGGATTACAGGTACGAGCCACCGTGCCCGGGCTTGTGTAGCACTTTAAAATGTGACAAGGAGAGCAGAGGACATGAGACTAGCAAAAGCTTTAAGAAAATCACTATGGTTTCCTCTGAATTCTTACGAAAGGCTGTTTTTCGGAAAGCTCTCAGAATGGCACGTGACAGTCGACAGACCGGAAAACACCATGGACAGCACTTGGTTAGTGAAGGATAGAGGAGCCAGAGGATGGTCGGGCCGTGGTATTAGTGTCATCCTCACCACAGATCTTGGCTTCGGGTGCGTCCCCTTCCCTGTGGCCGCTTGTGCCTCCCTGGCTTCTTCCTGGAGCCTACAAGACTGTTTGGGCCAGAGTTGCTGAGCTGCAGGATCTGGCTGCCCAGGAAGCCGTTAAGTTTCAGGACAGCACAGCCAGGGCTCCAGGCCCGGTCAGCCAGGAGCACTATCCATGGTGGCCACGCCAAGCCTTAGTGAGTGTTTTTCTCACAACAGAATCTGCACAGCAGCCACTGGTCTCGCCTCTCTTCCTGTAGCCTTTTCTTACCTGCCTTGAACTCTCTTGTAGAGAAACTTCTGTTCCCACGGAGGTGCCCTGACACAGGACATCACTGCCCACTTCTTCAGGGTAAGCTGCTCCCTCAGCCCCTCCCATGGCCTTCTCAGAATCCTGGGGGTGGGTCCTCCTGTCAGCTTCCTGCGAGTTCCTGCACTCCGCTGGTTGTGGGTCTTCGCAAACCGCCGACCTCCTGGTGCGTTCTCTCCTGCAGGGCCTCCTGAACGCCTGTCTGAGGAGCAGAGACCCCTCCCTGACGGTCGACTTCATATTGGCCAAGTGCCAGACAAAATGCCCCTTAATTTTGACCTCTGCTCTGGTAGGCCAGCTGTCTTGTCGGGAGTTTTGTTTTGGGGATGAGTGGGAGACTCCACGGCTGCCTCTGGCGTCTCTGCAGCACTTTTCCATCGGGGTGTTACCATCTCAGAGAAAATGCGTCGGGAGACATGGAGGCCACAGTTAAAGATGCCAGCTCGCGGCAGATGAGGGCCGCATGTCCTGAGTTCCTAGAACTGTCCTCGCCCCCACCGCCCCGGCCATGGGCACCCTCAGGACTTTTCCCCTGTGGACCCCGCTCAGACCCCACGGCACCTTCGTGTCCACAGGGTGCAGGGCTTGTTTGTTCACTGTCTTGGGTTACGAATTGGCTGGAGGCTGTACGGCGGCTGCCTGTGCCCCTCACGAGAGCATAACCGTGGCCCACTGGCGCCCGACTACACTTTCGTGGGACTTCGGAGCAGAGACTTCACCTCAGCTCCCGCCAGAGCTCAGCAGGCTCCCCTAACAGCCCAGGGTCCCGGGAGTGGTGGGGGCAGCATTTCCCTCACTTCCGTGACGGCTCACTTAGTCCTGAAGACCACAGCTGTCGCCCCCCCTTCTCAGTTATCAGGGACACGAGGGCCTTTTTCTCCCGTAGCACAGCATGTTCCCCAAGGAGCTCCCCAAGCTGCATTTGCACCGAGTTGTAGCTCAGTTAGTGGAATTCACGATAAATGAACTCTTCCGTGTTTAGAACCCCAGCTCTCAGCTGAGGACATCAAAGGACCAGGCATTCCCAGCTCAGGGGCAGTGTGGTCCCTTCACTGTTTCGTTAGGCCAGGCTCTTCCTTCTCCAAATTCCACGTCTTCCATGAGTGTGGGTAATAATGCCTCATGGAACTGCTTTGAGCCTTAACTGAGGTAAAAAGATACTGGCTTTGGAGTTCCAGAGCGCAGGGTGAGTGTGGGCCCGTGGTGGCCTATAGGAGCGCTGTGGGCTTTGTCATAGCTGTGGCAGCGGAGGTGTGTCCACCCCAGCCCCCCTCATCTGTGTCCTGCTCTCTCTCTAGTTGTGGTGGCCGAGCCTGGAGCCTGTGCTGCTCTGCCAGTGGAGGAGACACTGCCAGAGCCCACTGCCCCGGGAACTGCAGAAGCTGCAAGAAGGCCGGCAGTTTGCCAGCGAGTACGTGTGGGTGGTGAGGACGGGGTGTGCCTGTCCAGATGCACTTCAGGACCTGCTCGAGGTCATCTCCTAAACACCCTGGCTTGCTTGAGGAAAGTGGTGTGGGCAGCGTCTTGTGTGAGCAGGGAGAAAAGAACCGAGTTCTTGTGGTGGTGGGTGCCTGTAATCCCAGCTACCCAGGTAGTCCTTTGTTCTCCGTTCTAGGAGGGAATTGCCTGATCCAGTCACAGGGCCAGGCAGGGAGAACTGAGGGAAATAAGGCCTCTTCTTCCAAAACTTACGCAGATGGGGCCCAAGAGCACAGGGCAAGGTGGACAGGACCCGGCCGGCTGCCTCCTGTCAGCAGGAGCTCTCAGAACGCCAGGATGCGCTAGGGGCAGTACCAGCACCTGCCCAGACTCTGAGTGGACCTGGGGATGCTGGGGGATGCAGACCTAGTTTCTGATGGTCCTGAAGCCCTTCTGTGTCCTCTGATGGAAAGGCAAGCCCCAAAGGCGACAGGTGGGAATAAGGACTTGGCTGTAAGGCCCTGCACTGACCCCGTTTTCTCTGTCCCAGTTTCCTCTCCCCTGATGCCGCCTCCCCGGCACCTAACCCGGCCTGGCTCTCAGCTGCTGCACTGCACTTTGCGATTCAACAAGTCAGGGAAGAAAACATCAGGAAGCAGCTAACGAAGCTGGACTGCGAGAGAGAGGAGGCAAGAGAGGAAATTCTTTTACTGACTCTTTTCTCGCAAGCTTGGTTTCAATCCATGCAGCTTCTCTGGGCCTGCCTGATGAGCTGTGTTTTTCTAAAGACAAATATGAGGCTTGGAGTAAGACTTTGACTCTCAAGTTTACTAGTAATAATAATTCCACTTTTTTAAATGGTTGTATGTATTTGAGACAGGGTCTCACTCTGTCGCCCAGGCTGGAGTGCAGTGGTGTAATCACAGCTCGCTGCAGCCTCGTTCTCCTGGGCTCAGGCCATCCTCCTACCTCAGCCTCTGGAGTAGCTGGGACTACAGGTGTGTGCCACCATGCCTGGCTAATTTTATAATTTTTTCTGAGATGGGGGTCTCTAGTCCGGGCAAGGTGGCTCATGCCTCTAATTCCAACACTTTGGGAAGCTGAGGCAGGTGGATCACTTGACGTCATGAGTTCGAGACCAGTTTGGGCAACATGGTAAAACCCTCTCTCTACAAAATATACAAAAATTAGCCCGGTGTGGTGGTGCACGCTTGTAATCCCATAGCCTGTAAAGCTACTCAGGAGACTGAGGCAGGAGAATTGCTTGAACCCAGTAGGCAGAGGCTGCAGTGAGCCGAGATCATGCCACTGCCCTGCAGTCTGGGTGACAGAGCGAGACTCTTGTCTCAAAAAAAATAATTTTAAAAAGTAGGCCGGGCGCGGTCACTCTCGCCTGTAATCCCAGCACTGTGGGAGGCTGAGGCGGGCGGATCACGAGGTCAGGACATCAAGACCATCCTGGCTAACACGGTGAAACCCCGTCTCTACTAAAAATACAAAAAAAAATTAGCCGGATGTGGTGGCGGCGCCTGTGGTCCCAGCTACTCGGGAGGCTGAGGCAGGAGAGTGGCGTGAACCAGGGAGGTGGAGCTTGCAGTGAGCCGAGATTGCGCCACTGCACTCCAGCCTGGGCGACAGAGCGAGACTCTGTCTCAAATAAATAAATAAATAAATAAATAAATAAATAAATAAATAGAAAGTAAAACAGAGATGGGGGTCTGACTATGTTGCCCAGGCTTGAAGTGCTTTTCTTCAGCTTAGTTTTATCCTCATCACAGCCCAGTGTAAAAACTGTCAGCTTCAAGTGGTGCCTTCTGCGTTCATGCTGCAGTAGCCTCGATTCACTTGCCGAGGGACAGCCCCAGATAAGCTTGCAGTGAGACAGCTCAGAGCTGGGGTGCTGGGGACAAGAGGCAGCAAGGACGCGACTGTCTCAGCCACAGGCATGGGGAAAGGAGTGGGAGAGGAGGCTGCTCTGAGTTCCCGGCCAGGGACCACGCTGGCCTAAGACCCACCTGGTTGCTGCGCCCTGGGAAGCCTGACAGCCCCCGCAAGACCAGTGACACCCACAGCCCTCTGTGCAGGGAGCCCAGGGCGGTGTGTGTAGAACAGGCACGGAAAAAGCATCCCACAGGAGAGCTGCAGCCCGAGATCCTGTGCCCAGCCCGAGATCCTCAACGCATAGGTGCCATGTCAGCACACGACTTACACCAGCTGAAAGCTGTGCCAACAGCAGTACCCAGGGTTTTGGTGTTTATAACAGCCCTACAGGGATTCTTCTGGATGCGTCTTCAGGTTTCTTGTGTAGTTTTGTTAGAAGGGATTTTAGTGGCTCCAGGGCCTTAAGGCCCTAGTGTGTGGAGAGGACAGTGTTCATAGTCAGGCCCTGGGTTGGGATGGAGCCTGTGGGTTTATCTTCAAGGATTTTACAAACACTTCTGACAGGAGGCCTTGCAGGGAGATGATGGTGAGTTGGGACTGCGCACAGCCAAGGAGACTGCAGCAGTCTTCCTTCTGGCTCTTGTCACTTTTTCAAACTGTTTCTAGCTTTGTTTAAAGGCAAGTATGAAATGACCCAGCCAGCAGTAATTAATTCTCAATCAAGCTGTCTCTCTAAAAGTGATTGGAAAGTTTTCTAAGATCCACTTAAAGGATTTATGGCCTAGATGTAAAAAATTTCAATTAAAGAGGAACGTTTCGGCCTTATTTAGAATGACAGAGCACAGGTAATTTTAATGTAGTAAGAAGTGCACGTTTTTATTTGCAGCTATTGGTTTTCCTTTTCTTCTTCTCCTTGATGGGCCTGCTCTCGTCACATCTGACCTCAAATGTAAGTCAGACCTTACCAGCCAAGGTGTCCTCTCCCACTGTGGCCAGGCAGGGGGAACCGGGCAGCCAGTTTCCAAGTCAGGGTTTCCAGAGTGGCTCAGGAGCTCCTTGTGGTTGCGGAAGTGTGAGAACTCCCACACCATGAGCATTTTTTTTTTTTTTTTTTTGAGGTGGAGTCTCGCTCTGTTGTACAGGCTGGAGTGCAGTGGTGTGATCTCGGCTCACTGCAACCTCTGCCTCCTGGGTTCAAGCGATTCTCCTGCACCAGCCTCCTGAGTAGCTGGGATTATAGGCGTGCACCACGACGCCCGGCTAATTTTTGTATTTTTAGTAGAGATGGGGTTTCACCATATTGCCAGGCTGGTCTTGAACTGGCCTCAGTGATCCGCCCACCTCGGCCTCCCAAAGGGTTGGGATTACAGGCATGAGCCACTGCATCCAGCCTGTGGGCTTTTTTTTTTTTGTTTTGAGACGAGTCTTGCTCAGTCGCCTGGGCTGGAGTGCAATGGCGCGATCTCGGCTCACTGCAAGCTCCGCCTCCCGGGTTCCTGCCATTCTCCTGCCTCAGCCTCCTGAGTAGCTGGGACTACAGGCACCCGCCACCTCGCCCGGCTAGATTTGTTTGTATTTTTAGTAGAGACGGGGTTTCACCGTGTTGGCCAGGCTGGTCTCGGCCTCCCAGAGTGCTGGGATTAGAGGCTGAGCCACCGCACCCGGCAGGGCCTTTCTTTCAATGCCTTATTTCAGGACGTGGTGCAGCAGCCTTGGTGTGGGTGCTTGAAGTCCCTGGCCTCCTACCTGAGCCTCTTCTGGCCAGAGGCCCAGTGTTACCTTCCATAGGTTGTCACCAGTTTTAAGACTGAATAAGCAAAGAAGAAATGCCTTCTGTGCTGAGGGCTGTGCCCTCCTACCCGCGGGAGCACAGCAGGTCGGCCATTCTCAGGGCTGCTCTCCTGCGGTTTACAGAGTGCCACGGACCCATCGAAGGCTTTAGACGTTTGTGCTGCAGTCCTCGAGTGTTTAGAGAAGAGGAAGATATCCTGGCTGGCGCTCTTCCAGCTGACAGAGAGTGGTGAGAAACTGCTGAGGCGCGGATGCAGAGGGCTGCTCTTTTTAGACGCAACTTTCAAATGGTTAAGAACATGCCCTCCTTGAGGTTCACTCATTCATTTTCATGACTATCTTTCTGCTAAGTTTATAAGCTCCGTTTCAGTTGGGACAGATTAAGTACAAACGTGTAAGATAATTTACTGGCTCACTGGTCAACCCCAGGACCAATGGCCTATCGTGGGGACTGCCTCTCTCTGCCCCACACCCTCTTCCTCTCCCGGCTGCTGACGGGTGCCCAGGTATCCTTGGCTCAGGCTGTTTGCCCCGCACCACCCCCACAGCCAGGCCTCCCAGGGTACACGTCCCAACCCCCAGGGGTGTCCCCCAGCACTGGTAACAGGCAGAGACATCCAGAGTTGCCTGAGCCACCTCTTGGTGTTGCAGACAGGCTGGGGCGACTCCTCCTCCGCGTGGCCCCGGATCAGCATACCAGGCTGCTGCCCTTCACGTTCTACAGGTACCTTCACCTACAGGCTGCTCAGGGAGCAGGGCACAGCCGTGCGTGGTCAGGGCAGGGGCAGTGTTTCCCAGACCCCCATCTTAGCAGCTCTGGCTCTCCCGCCAGAGGGGAAGGGTTGCTTGTGCCTCTGACACACAGATGAGCAGCATCCCTTGGCATCACCTGCTACCTTTCCAGCAGTCTGTAGCCACTCGTCACCATGTCTTCACTTCTAGTCTTCTCTCCTGCTTCCACGACGACGCGGCCATCAGGGAAGAGGCCTTCCTGCATGTTGCCGTTGACATGTACCTGAGGCTGGTCCAGCTCTTCGTGGCTGGGGACACAAGCACAGTTTCACCTCCAGCCGGCAGGAGCCTGGAGCTCCAGGGTCAGGCAGGTGCAAGGGCCAGTCCCATCTCCAGGGGAGCTCCCCGCAGCCTGAGGCTCCTTCTGCCAGAGAACGTTCCAACACATAATGCAGATTGGGGGGGGACACACCAGCCCTGTTTCAGTGTCTTCTAACCTGTGACTTTGCCTGTTTTCTCTCTAGGGCAACCCTGTGGAATTGATAACAAAAGCTCGTCTTTTTCTGCTGCAGTTAATACCTCGGTGCCCGAAAAAGAGCTTCTCACACATAGCAGAGGTAACGTCAAGACACCCACCTTGGGCCACGTGGGGGACACGAGAAATCACAGCTGCCTGGGCCACGTGCCCGCCCGGCTGGCAATGCGACGCCACTGTTTCTGCCAGAGCCCCTTCCCTGTGGTCTGAGGCCCAGTGGACAGCATGGGCTGAGGACCTGCTCCTCTCTCACAGCTGCTGGCTGATCGTGGGGACTGCGACCCAGAGGTGAGCACTGCCCTCCGGAGCCGGCAGCAGGCTGCTCCTGACGCTGACCTGTACCAGGAGCCTCATCTCTTCTGAGAGGACCTGCCACTGCACACCAGCCCAGCTCCTTTGTAAATAATTTATTACAAGCATAACACGGAGCTCTTGTTGCACTAAAAAGTGGATTACAAATCTCCTCGATTGCTTTAGTGGGGAAAAGGAATCAATTGTTTATAAACTGTCTGGCCCCAAGTCACTCAGTGTTTGTAGCAAAATAAACCACTGGTCCCAGAGCAGAGGGAGGCTACTTGAGCTGTACACCGAGGGCGGGCAGCACCCCCCAACCCTCCCATGCAGGTGCGCACGAAGGGTGAGGCTGACACGGCCGTTGCAGAGTCCAGGCTGCTAGAGGTGCTCATCCCCACTGCCGTCCTCAGGTGGGTTCTGGCTTCACCGCCTGGTCCTCTGTGGTCACAGAGGGGCTCGGTGGCCCGGGTGGTGGCTCTGCCTCCAGGGGCAGGGCCTTGTCCTGGGTCTGTGTCAGCGGGTGCACCATGGACATGTGTACGTTGAGGTTGTGGGCCTTCTCGAACCGCCGGCCACACTGGTCACAGGCAAAGTCCAGCTCAGTCTCAGCCTTGTGTTTGGTCATGTGGTACTTGAGGGACGCCCGCTGCCTGCACTGGAACCCACAGACCTCACACCTGGGGGACAGAGGCAGGTAAGAAGCTGCGTGGGCCAGCCACAGCCCTGGGGAGGGCCCGGCTCACACTTACTGCAAAGGCTTGGCTCCTGAATGTCGCATCTGGTGGACGAGAAGGTGCTTCCGCTGCTTGAAGGTCTGTCCGCACTCGTCACAGATGTAGTTCCGCACCTCTGCGAGAGGAGAGTCCAGTGAGTCCAGGCCCTGATGCTCCAACCTCCCGGGGGGACGCCGACGACAATGTCAAACATCACAGCCAGGAAGAAGTTTCCGCACACCATACAGTGGGCCCAAGCAAGGGGCCTCTGAGGGCCTCATTTATTAAGATCTCTAAACCGCTTGATATACTATCATATGGCTTCATCAGCCATGTGCATGTGACGATTTTTTTTTTTTTTTTTGAGACGGAGTCATGCTCTGTCGCCCAGGCTGGAGTGCAGTGGCCAGATCTCAGCTCACTGCAAGCTCCGCCTCCCGGGTTCACGCCATTCTCCTGCCTCAGCCTCCCGAGTGGCTGGGACTACAGGCGCCCACCACCTCGCCCGGCTAGTTTTTTGTATTTTTTAGTAGAGACGGGGTTTCACCGTGTTAGCCAGGATGGTCTCGATCTCCTGACCTCGTGATCCGCCCGTCTCGGCCTCCCAAAGTGCTGGGATTACAGGCTTGAGCCACCGCGCCCGGCCGTGACGATGATTTTTAAAGAAACTTCAGAAATCTACTTCCTTAAACACAAATTTTTTTTTGAGATGAAGTCTTGCTCTGTTACCCAGGCTGCAGTGCAGTGGCACAGTCTCGGCTCACGGCAACCTCCGCCTCCCGAGTAGCTGGGACTACAGGCGCCCGCCACCATGCCCAGATGATTTTTGTATTTTTAGTAGAGATGGGGTTTCACCATATTGGCCAGGCTGGTCTTGAACTCCTGACCTCGTGATCCGCCTGCCTCGGTCTCCCCAAGTGCTGGGATTACACGCATGAGCCACTGTGCCTGGCCTACAAATTCTTGAAGGACACCATATCACTAAGGCTGTATAGATCACTGACTGTCACAGCTATGGCTGTTCTCTAGAATTCATCTCCATATGAGAGGGGTCCATACACAAGGGCTGGGGGTTATGCAAGGCTGTACTCACTCTGGAAACCTTTCTCGCACCCTTGAACAACGAGATACCACTTCCTAGTCAGACCCATTCTCCCTGTGCTGCCTCCACAGCTGTCCAGCCCCAAAACACTTCACAAGACAGACTTTTCCCTGCAGAGGGAAACTCTACCTTGACATTTTACTCTACCCTGTTTTTTTTTTTTTTTTGAGACGTGAGTCTTGGTCTGTTGCCCAGGCTGGACTGCAATAGCCCAATCTCAGCTCACTGGAACCTCCACCTCCCAGGTTTGAGCAACTTTTTTTTTTTTTTTTGAGACGGTCTTGTTCTGTTGCCCAGGTTGGAGTGTAATGGTACAATCATGGCTCACCACAGCCTGGAACTCCCAGGCTTAAGTGATCCTCCTGCCTCGACCGCTCAAGTAGCTGGGGCCGCAGGTGTGCACCACCATGGGGGGCTGGTGCAGTGGTTCACAGCTCACTCCCAGCACTTTGGGAGGCCAAGGCAGGCGGATCATGACATCAGTTCAAGACCAGCCTGGCCAACATAGTGAAACCCCATCTATACTAAAAATAAAAAAATTAGCTGGGCGAGGTGGCGGGCGCCTGTAATCCAAGCTACTGGGGAGGCAGAGGCAGGAGAACTGCATGAACCCAGGAGGCGGAGGTTGCAGTCAGCTGAGATTGTACCACTGCACTCCAACCTGGGCAACACACTGTCTCGGAAAAAAAAAAAAAAATGGGGCTGGGAATGGTGGCTCATGCCTGTAATCCCAGCACTTTGGGAGGCTGAGACGGGCAAATCACCTGAGGTCAGGAAATCGAGACCGGCCTGGCCAACACAGCAAAACCCGCCTCTCTAGTAAAAATATAAAAATTACCTGGGTGTCACGGTGGCTCACGCCTGTAATCCCAACACTTTGGGAGGCCGAGGCAGGTGGATCACGAGGTCAGGAGATCGAGACCATCCTGACTAACATGGTGAAACCTCATCTCTAGTGAAAATACGAAAAATTAGCCGGGCATGGTGGCAGGTGCCTGCAGTCCCAGCTACTCAGGAGGCTGAGGCAGGAGAATGGCTTTAACTCGGGAAGCGGAGCTTGCAGTGAGCTGAGATTGTGCCGCTGCACTCCAGCCTGGGCGACGGAGCGAGACTCCATTAAAAAAAAAAAAAAAAAAAAACAGCGTGGCAGCGGATGCCTGTAGTCCCAGCTACTCGGGAGGCTGAGGCAGGAGAATCGCTTGAACCAGGGAGGCGGAGGTTACAGTGAGCCAAGATCGCGCCACTGCACTCCAGCCTGGGCAATAACAGTCAGACTCTGTCTCAATCACTAAATTAAAAAAAATATCTTTGGTAGAGACAGTCTTACTATGTTGCCCAGGCTGGTCTCAAACTCCTGGCCTCAAGCAATCCTACTGCCTCAGCCTCCAAAGTGCTGGGATTACAGGCGTGAGCCACTGCACCCGGCCTGATTTCAGTTTTTTAAGGAACTGCTGGTTGTGACCATCAGTGAGTGGACAGATGCAGAGTCTGAAGAACCAAACACAAGGAACTGCTGCCATCAGGAGAGATGTGGGAGAACCCAAAAAAACAACAAAATAACCCGCATGTCAGGAGATGATCCAGCAGTAAAAATCAATCCTAATGAAAAAAGACTTTCTGTAGTAAATTCAAATAAGAATAAATAATAATTTTTTTTTTTTTTTTTGAGACGGAGTCTCGCTATGTCGCCCAGGGTGGAGTGCAGTGGCCGGATCTCAGCTCACTGCAAGCTCCGCCTCCCGGGTTTTTACGCCATTCTCCGGCCTCAGCCTCCCGAGTAGCTGGGACTACAGGCGCCCACCACCTCGCCCGGCTAGTTTTTTGTATTTTTTAGTAGAGACGGGGTTTCACCGTGTTAGCCAGGATGATCTCGAACTCCTGACCTCGTGATCCGCCCGTCTCGGCCTCCCAAAGTGCTGGGATTACAGGCTTGAGCCACGGCGCCCGGCCAAATAATTCTTATTCTGTAATAAGTTCAAAACCAAGGAAAACTATTTAAGGATCAATATACAGTTGTCCTCAGCTGGTTCCCCCCGCACCCCAACCCTTACCAAAATCTGCTCATACTCAAGTCCCAAAGTTAGCCCTGCAGAGACCCTACAGAACCTGCACTTATGAAAAGGCAGCCCTCTGAATACCAGGGATTCGAGTCCCTGACCTCGTATACGTGGGTCCACATGGTTCAAACAAATTTTTTTTTTTTTTTTTTGAGACAGTGTCTCCCTGTTGCCCAGGCTGGAGTGCAGTGGTGTGATCTCAGCTCATTGCAACCTCCACCTCCTGGGTTCAAGCAGTTCTCCCACCTCAGCTTCCCAAGTAGCTGTGCCTACAGGCATGCGCCACCACGCCCAGCTAATTTTTGCATTTTTAGTAAAGATGGCGTTTTACCACGTTGGCCAGGCTGGTCTCGAACTGCTGACCTCAAGGTGATCCACCCACCTTGGCCTCCCAAAGTGCTGGGATTACAGTGAGAGCCACCGTGCCCAGCCAAGTTTGTCATTTTGAAAACATATCCTTGTTAGATTATAAAAGTAACTTATACATTATAGGAATTGTGAAAAATAAGACGGGCACAGAGACAGCACCCTCAGTCACAACTCCCCCATCCACCTCCGGTCTCAGTGAGATGAGCTACACACACGTGAAGCAGCAGAACCACACATGCCTCCCGCCTGTCCACGCGGGCAGCGCCCCAGAGTCGGCGTGCCTTCATGCCTTCCACCTCCCGCCTTCCCTTTTAAGAGACACTCGTTTGGGCCAGGTGTGGTGCTCACACCTGTAATCTCCGGACTTTGGGAGGCTGAGGTAGGTGGATCACTTGAGGTCAGGAGTTAAGAGATTGGCTTGGCCAACATGGTGATACCCTGTCTCTGCCAAAAATTACAAAAATTAGCAGGCGTGGTTGCAGGTGCCTATAATCCCAGCTACTCGGGAGGCTGAGGCAGAAGAGTCACTTGAACCCGGGAGGCGGAAGTTGTGGTGAGCCAAGATGGTGCCACTGCACTCCAGCCTGGGCAACAGAGCAAGACTTCGTCTCAGAAAAAATTAAAAACTAAAGTGACCAATTTGCAAAGGGACACCAAGATTGCTTGGCTCTCGGTTTTGACAAACTGCCTAGATCCTGGGGAAGTCAGGAATTCCTCCCATCACAGGGAAGGGCAGATTCACACTGATGCCCTACTCTAGCCTTCATCCACCTACATGACTGTGAGTACCCGAGGCCCCATCAGCCACCTGCACGCGATCCCCAACTCCTGGGGTGGGGATGGGTATCAGGAAGATGGGAAAGCAGGTCACGTGCCCCTGGCTGTCACCACGCGGGTGACGCTGACGACGGCAGTACCTGTGTGGATGAGCTTCACGTGCCGCTGCAGGTAGCGGTCGATCATGAAAACCTTGTTGCAGCCAGGGTGGGGGCAGGGCCGCTCCCGGACCTCCTCGTGGTGCTCCTTGATGTGCTTCTGCAGGAGAAACTCAGTGAGAGACCCGCAGAGCCTCACCCGGGCCGAGCGGCACGGACCCTCGGCGGGTGGCAGCTGACGCCCCTGGAAGGAAGGCAGATCCAGCTCCTCCAGCTCCACCACTGGTTCCTCCACAGCTTCACTCCAAGACACTTCTAGACCCCCAGGGGGTGTCTCAAGTGAAAGTCTGGCCCCACATCTACCCCAGGTCCCCAGTCACCTTGGGCACAAGTCTGCGTCAGGCTCTGCGGAAACACGTGGTGCCGGCCCCAGGCTCACAGGGACAGCTGCGGGGCCTGGTCCGGCACAGCCCGTGCTCACCTTCATGCCGTCAGCACCTCGGTACACGGCTGTGCAGCCCTGGTAAGGACACTTGTAGATGGTGGGAAGCTCCTCCCTGCAACAAAGAGCACGCATGGAGCCCGGCCCCGACAGGCAGGGCGAGCCTCAAGCTCCAGGCCTCACCTCTCACAACGAAGCTTCTTCTTCCATCCTGGCTTGGGTCCCGGCTTCTTCCGAATTCTTGGTTCTTCAGACTTCTTGGCTTCCTTGCTTTCACTCTTCTTACCAGAGACCCTGAAAAAAAGAGGTTCCCAGATTCAGTGGTTTCTGATCTCCGTCTGAAAAAGATTTCTTGTCTTTAACAGGAGACATGTTTTTGAAGCTTCCCTGAGTTGCTTCTGTGCTGACTGACCCTCAAAATCTACCTGAAGCCACCACAGCCAGAGCAACTCTGGACAGGAGGCCTCAGGTGAACACAGCAGAGGGCGAGGGCGCAGGCACAGCAGGGTCAGAGGCAAACACAGCAGAGGGCAAGGCGCAGGCACAGCAGGGGTGAGTTCTGAGAACTGAAGCTTCATCCTGTGCTACACATGAAACCCAACACTGGAGATATCAGGAAAGATGGCAGAACAGACAAAGGGGCTACCCCTTCATCAAAATGACCTTAAACGCTAGGAAAACGCTCAGAATCCACTCGCTGAAACCAGGACAGCTTGATTCCAAGCTCAAGCCCCAGCCCGGGCTTTGGAGGAACAGGTGCTGTTTCCCCCGGAAGCACAAGGTGAGCAGCTGCCACTCCCGCATTCCTCAGCCCTGCCCCCGCTGCAGGGAGCCCAGCCTGTGTTCCTGGAGCTGCTGACTGGGACCATGGTGGGCAGGAGACCTTGTCCTCCAGAACTTTGGGGTTGCGCATTTTAGTTGGTCTGGCAAGTCCCTGAGGGACCAGCAAATGCAGCAGCGTCCAGTGTATGTCTATTGTGGTTCCTTTTTGGATCCAGTAAGGATAGGGAAGGAAATCCCTCAGGAGAAGAAGGGAACTTCACCACGATAAAGCTTCGACGTGAAACCCACAGCACATGCCACACTCGATCGTGAAAGACTGAAAGCTCTTCCTCCAGGATGAGGAAAAGACACGGGTTCTCTCACCACTGTTCTCAGCACAGCACTGGAGGCCCTGGCCAGAGTAACTGGGCAAGGAAAACAAAAATTCTCCCTGTTCACAAATGACATGACCTTGTATGTAGAAAACCCTAAAGCTCCACATACACAAAAACCCGAATAAATGATTTCAGCAAAGCTGCAGAGTGTAAAATCCATACACAAAACCCATTTACGTTTCTTTGTATTATCAATGAACAATCCAAAAAGGAAATTAAAAGAAAAATCCATATGCAAAAGCATGAAAAAAGTAATTTACGCTGCCGAGTCCAGTGGCTCACACTGGCAATCCCAGCACTCTGGGAGGCTGAGGTGAGAGGCTCGCTCGAGCGCACAAGGCTGCCATCAGCCGTGATCGTACCAATGCACCCCAGCCTGGGCAAGAGCATGAGACCCTGTCGCTAACTGCCCTTCTCTTTAACGAGTGCACTGAGGCTGGGCGCAGGGGCTCACGCCTGTAATCCCATCGCTAACTGCCCTTCTCTTTAACGAGTGCACTGAGGCCGGGCGCAGGGGCTCACGCCTGTAATCCCATCGCTAACTGCCCTTCTCTTTAACGAGTGCACTGAGGCCGGGCGCAGGGGCTCACGCCTGTAATCCCATCGCTAACTGCCCTTCTCTTTAGAGTGCACTGAGGCTGGGCGCAGGGGCTCACGCCTGTAATCCCATCGCTAACTGCCCTTCTCTTTAACGAGTGCACTGAGGCCGGGCGCGGGGGCTCACGCCTGTAATCCCATCGCTAACTACCCTTCTCTTTAACGAGTGCACTGAGGCCGGGCGCAGGGGCTCACGCCTGTAATCCCATCGCTAACTGCCCTTCTCTTTAACGAGTGCACTGAGGCTGGGCGCAGGGGCTCACGCCTGTAATCCCATCGCTAACTGCCCTTCTCTTTAGAGTGCACTGAGGCTGGGCGCGGGGCTCGCGCCTGTAATCCCATCGCTAACTGCCCTTCTCTTTAACGAGTGCACTGAGGCCGGGCGCGGGGCTCACGCCTGTAATCCCATCGCTAACTGCCCTTCTCTTTAGAGTGCACTGAGGCCGGGCGCGGGGCTCACGCCTGTAATCCCATCGCTAACTGCCCTTTAACGAGTGCACTGAGGCCGGGCGCGGGGCTCACGTCTGTGATCCCATCGCTAACTGCCCTTCTCTTTAACGAGTGCACTGAGGCCGGGCGCGGGGCTCACGCCTGTAATCCCATCGCTAACTGCCCTTCTCTTTAGAGTGCACTGAGGCCGGGCGCGGGGCTCACGCCTGTAATCCCATCGCTAACTGCCCTTCTCTTTAACGAGTGCACTGAGGCCGGGCGCGGGGCTCACGCCTGTAATCCCATCGCTAACTGCCCTTCTCTTTAACGAGTGCACTGAGGCTGGGCGCGGGGCTCACGCCTGTAATCCCATCGCTAACTGCCCTTCTCTTTAACGAGTGCACTGAGGCCGGGCGCGGGGGCTCACGCCTGTAATCCCATCGCTAACTGCCCTTCTCTTTAACGAGTGCACTGAGGCCGGGCGCGGGGGCTCACGCCTGTAATCCCATCGCTAACTGCCCTTCTCTTTAACGAGTGCACTGAGGCCGGGCGCGGGGCTCACGCCTGTGATCCCATCGCTAACTACCCTTCTCTTTAACGAGTGCACTGAGGCCGGGCGCAGGGGCTCACGCCTGTAATCCCATCGCTAACTGCCCTTCTCTTTAACGAGTGCACTGAGGCCGGGCGCGGGGCTCACGCCTGTAATCCCATCGCTAACTGCTCTTCTCTTTAACGAGTGCACTGAGGCTGGGCGCGGGGCTCACGCCTGTAATCCCATCGCTAACTGCCCTTCTCTTTAACGAGTGCACTGAGGCCGGGCGCAGGGGCTCACGCCTGTAATCCCATCGCTAACTGCCCTTCTCTTTAGAGTGCACTGAGGCTGGGCGCAGGGGCTCACGCCTGTAATCCCATCGCTAACTGCCCTTCTCTTTAACGAGTGCACTGAGGCTGGGCGCGGGGCTCACGCCTGTAATCCCATCGCTAACTGCCCTTCTCTTTAACGAGTGCACTGAGGCCGGGCGCGGGGCTCACGCCTGTAATCCCATCGCTAACTGCCCTTCTCTTTAACGAGTGCACTGAGGCCGGGCGCGGGGGCTCACGCCTGTAATCCCATCGCTAACTGCCCTTCTCTTAAGAGTGCACTGAGGCCGGGCGCGGGGCTCACGCCTGTAATCCCATCGCTAACTGCCCTTCTCTTTAACGAGTGCACTGAGGCCGGGCGCGGGGCTCACGCCTGTAATCCCATCGCTAACTGCCCTTCTCTTTAACGAGTGCACTGAGGCTGGGCGCAGGGGCTCACGCCTGTAATCCCATCGCTAACTGCCCTTCTCTTTAGAGTGCACTGAGGCCGGGCGCGGGGCTCACGCCTGTAATCCCATCGCTAACTGCCCTTCTCTTTAACGAGTGCACTGAGGCCGGGCGCGGGGCTCACGCCTGTAATCCCATCGCTAACTGCCCTTCTCTTTAACGAGTGCACTGAGGCCGGGCGCGGGGCTCACGCCTGTGATCCCATCGCTAACTGCCCTTCTCTTTAACGAGTGCACTGAGGCCGGGCGCGGGGCTCACGCCTGTGATCCCATCGCTAACTGCCCTTCTCTTTAACGAGTGCACTGAGGCCGGGCGCGGGGCTCACGCCTGTGATCCCATCGCTAACTGCCCTTCTCTTTAACGAGTGCACTGAGGCCGGGCGCGGGGCTCACGCCTGTGATCCCATCGCTAACTGCCCTTCTCTTTAGAGTGCACTGAGGCCGGGCGCGGGGCTCACGCCTGTGATCCCATCGCTAACTGCCCTTCTCTTTAACGAGTGCACTGAGGCCGGGCGCGGGGCTCACGCCTGTGATCCCATCGCTAACTGCCCTTCTCTTTAACGAGTGCACTGAGGCCGGGCGCGGGGCTCACGCCTGTGATCCCATCGCTAACTGCCCTTCTCTTTAACGAGTGCACTGAGGCCGGGCGCGGGGCTCACGCCTGTGATCCCATCGCTAACTGCCCTTCTCTTTAACGAGTGCACTGAGGCCGGGCGCGGGGCTCACGCCTGTGATCCCATCGCTAACTGCCCTTCTCTTTAACGAGTGCACTGAGGCCGGGCGCAGGGGCTCACGCCTGTAATCCCATCGCTAACTGCCCTTCTCTTTAACGAGTGCACTGAGGCCGGGCGCGGGGCTCACGCCTGTAATCCCAGCACTCTGGGAGGCTGAGGCGGGCGGATCACGAGGTCAGTAGCTTGCGACCAGCCTGGCCAACGTGGGGAAACCCCGTCTCTATTAGGAATACAAAACTTAGCTGGGCGTGGTGGTGCGTGCCTGTAATCCCAGCTACTCAGGAGGCTGAGGCAGGAGAATCACTTGAACCCGGGAGGCGGAGCTTGCAGTGAGCTGAGATCGCACCACTGCGCTCCAGCCTGGGCGACAGAGCAAGACGCCATCTCAAAAAAAAAAAAAATCATTGAAAAGAACTGTGTTGACTTTGCACAGGCTGCGCCTTCTCTCCCTGTCCCTGATAACTGGTTTTCGTGATCTGGCCACCTGCCCTGCCTGCCTGGATTGGGTGGCCCCTTGTTTGTTGAGTGGCTGGCCATACGGTTCCCACACCGACCGCTCTCTTCCTCAGCACAGGAGGCTTCGGAGCACCCGCAGTCTCTCTGCCCTTGTGTCCGGGACGGGGATCCTTGCGGACGGGGTGGGCTGGGCTCAGGCCTCACTGCTGCTTGTCAGTTCTTTCCCCACGAGGGCGCAGGCCCTGGTCTTCACCTCTGGCTGGAACCACTGACCCCTCATTAGCACATCATTGCCCCCAGCTGAGGGTGCAGGCGAGCTTGCCTGCTAGAACGCGAAGGTCGAGTCAAGACGACTGCGAGGCAGCACATGGGCTGGGGGCTGTGCAGAGGCCCTTCTGGGTTCCCAGGGGGGTCTCACTGTAGCAGCTGAGGAACCAAGTGCCCCGGCACTCGCCGCAGTCAGGAGGCCATGCTTGCTACCACCCAGTCCTGCCTCCTACACCGCGGGTCCCACTGAAGTCACCCCTTTAACTAGAGGCCTCTGAAAACATGTCTCCTGCGTCTCCGTCCCAAAGCACGTCTTTGTCTGCACTCCTGGGGTCCAGAGGAACCAGAGACACAGTCTGATGTGCTGTCCCTGTCACAGCAGCAGGAGCTCAGCAGAGAGGACCCTCCCCTCCTGAATCTGCCTCTCTGGAAAAGGCTCACCTGGCCCCTCCCATCCCAGCCCCCAGCCCTCCTCTCACCAGCATCCCCAGACCCTCTGGACAGCAAGGCACGGAAACATTCTCAGGTGTCCTGGGATTTGGACTCAACCTGGGGGGGTCACAGGGAGTGGGGGCTTCTCATCAGCAGCCTCGGGCGGCACCCCAGCCATGATTCCTGGGAACAAACCTCAGGGTAGGGACCCCCGTGCACCTTTTCTGGGCCTGACCAGTTTTCTGTTCATGCTGAGGCCCCTGCAGCCCCTCTCCGGCCTCCTCCTCTGCTCCTGTTTCTCTTTTCAAAACTTAACAGCATCAGAACTTCAATGAAAAAGGCAGTTGACCTCTCAGTCTGCACTGCAGGGTTCCAGTGGCTGACTGTGGTACTCACAGCCGCCGGCCCTCTGGACCTTTGTTCTGGACTGAAATGCTCAAGGACAGGGACCGGGTCAGTCGCCAACTACCTGGCAGTGTTCTGGGTACTCCTGGGTACAGGGTTGCAAAGAAGACAGCACAAGTGAAAACTAGCCCTCACCACCAAGGCCTGTGTTCTAACCAGAGAGAAAACATAAATCCCTAAAAACAAAGTCAAAACAAGGCCACAGAAGTGACTCAACAAGGAAGTGGACCGTGGCTGCCTGGCCATGGACGTCAGTGATGGGGTCACAACTGTGAGGATGACAGAGCTGGGTCCTTGGGCCTCAGGATGCACACAAAGCAGAAGCGATGGGTTGGGGAATTCCAGGGGGGACACTGGGGTGTGAACCCAGAGCAGGACTGGCAGAAGGGTCCTAAGAGCCTCATTCTCAAATGAGGCTGGGTTTTGTCAACAGACACCTGCCGTCCACTGCTGGGACTCTGAGGCAGCCCTACCCCAGCCTGCTGGTCATTTCACAGCGCTGAGACCACCAGGAGGGTACGCACAGCGGGGAGTGAGAGCCCCTGGGGCACAGGCGGGTGTCTAGGTCACCCAGCGGATGCCTCCAGCAGATCCCGGGCTACCCACTTACTTCCTTTCTGGGTAAGGCTCAAAGGACTCATCCGAAGACTGGGCGTTTTGCTTCTTGTCATTTTCGTCTTCACTCAAGACGTCTCTAGGAATGAAGACAGAATCTTCAGCAAAGCCCTGGGCCTGGGCAGTAACAGTTCCAACAACACCCCTGCCTAAAGATTACCACATGGACCCCCACGTCCCACGTTCGAGTTCTTCTGAAAATGTCTTAAATCTAGAATCCCCAAATTTCCAATCTCATTTCCGAACTCAAAGGACCGACCAGGCTCACAAGCCAGCAACCCCCACAAGCCATGTGCTCCGGGCACCAGGACACTGGACTTGGAAAGAGCACTTTCCACAGCAGCCCAGAAGGGGTGGAGGCTCTCAAAGGTGGCTTCCTGCTAAGCAGACTTTGAAAAATCAACCACCTCACCCCGTAACTGCGAACCCCTATGCAGCTGATGGGTTTGCCACGAGCCACTTCTAAGTTGACGCAAGTGGCTGGGTGTGGTGGCTCAGCCTGTAATCCCAGCACTTTGGGAGGCTGAGGCAGGTGGATCACCTGAGGTCAGGAGTTCAAGACCAGCCTGGCCAATACCGGGAAACCCTGTCTCTACTAAAAATACAAAAATTAGCTGGGCGTGGTGGGGGGCATCTGTAATCCCAGCTACTTGGGAGGCTGACGCGGGAGAATCGCTTGAAAGCGGAAGGTACAGGTCGCAGTGAGCTGAGACGGCGCCACTGCACTCCAGCCCGGGCAACAGAGTGAGGCTCAGTCTAAAAACAAAGTTCACAAAAGGAAAAGAAAAAAGAAAAAGACTGTGGCCTTTATGCTGAAACCTGAGCTGTGGTTTCGTCTCCTGGTGGTCTTGAGGACAGCCTTAGCCAGCCCAGGTGCCTCCTGGCACCTGCCCGATTTCATCACTGGACACCCCACTGGGATTGCCCCCCAAACTGGGCTGTCCTCATTTGGATGAGGTGCGTCTGTGTTGCAGCCAAGGTTGACAGGAGAGGGTGGAAATGGTGCAAACCCCAGCCTGGCACAACTGCCCTGAGTGGCGCTTGGCTGAGAGGCAGGGGTGGCCCAGGGAGTTTGCAGACACTGATGGGGTCCCTTCTGAGGCCTGTCCTCCTCCAACACCTCCTCACGGAGCCTCTGCTTCAAGTCAGAACAGTGTCATAGTCAAGGGCTAAAGTCAGGCTTCCTCTACTCCAGAAACAGCTGGAGCGAACACAAAACCATAGCCCTAAAAGAGAAAACAGCAGCAGAAACAAAGGACCCAGCCACAAGGTGGTTTCAACAAACTCACTTCTAGGCTGCTCCAGGTCAGAAACCCTATCGAGCTCCCTCTGGAGCTGCCTCAGGTCTGGGGGTGCCCTCTGGCCCCCAGGAAACCACCAATCAGAGACAAGAAGCCTCGGAAGCTCCCCAGCCCTCCTCTCCTCCCACCTCGAGAGGAGGCGCGTCCCAGCCAGGGACAGACAGCCGGCCCCTGTGACGGCTTAGTTTGGTACCAGGGCACGGGCAGCTGGCCCTACGATGGCTGTTTGGTTTTTGAAGGAGAAATGTTAGGCTATTTAAACCCACTCTTCTCTCACCCCTCAGAAAGGTCACTGAACTCGTCTTTTACCCGATCATCCGAGGTTGAAGATGGGACCTGCTTCTCACCCAACTGCCCTGAGAAACAAAGAACAAGGTCCTGTCACCAACATGGAGCACAGAAAGGTCTCACCTGCCAGGAGGTACGACTCCACTACTGATGACCAGAAGGGAGCCTGGGGTCCCTGACCCGCAAGTTTCCCCCACCTCGGCCCCATCCCTGCCAAGAGTGCTACGCGGCCTCCGATCCTGTCCTGCCAGCCCGACGTCCAGAAACACACAGGCAGCAACAAGCATCAGAACCTCAGGAACAGCAGAACCAGAAAGCCCAGTCCTCCACAGACTCCGATCCAGTCATTCTAGGACAGCCTGGACTTGGTGGATGTTCTGAGACATTTAAACAATTACTGGGCCAGGCGCGGTGGCTCACGCCTGTAATCCCAGCACTTTGGGAGGCCGATGCGGGCGGATCACAAGGTCAGGAGAATCGAGACCAACCTGGCTAACACGGTGAAACCCTGTCTCCACTAAAAATACAAAAAATTGGGCCGGGCGTGGTAACTCATGCCTGTAATCCCAGCACTTTGGGAGGCTAGGGCGGGCGGATCACCTGAAGTCGAGAGTTGAAGACCAGCCTGACCACCATGGAGAAAACCCACCACCATGCCTGGCTAAACATACAAAATTAGCCAGGCATGGTGGTGGGTGCCTGTAATCCCAGCTACTCAGGAGGCTGAGGCAGGAGAACCGCTTGACCCTGGGAGGCGGAGGTTGCGGCTCACTGATATCGCGCCACTGCACTCCAGCCTGGGCAACAGAGTGAAACTTTGTCTCAGAAAAAAAAAAACTAAAAACAAAAATACAAAAAATTAACCGGTGTGGTGGCACGAGCCTGTAGTCTCAGCTACTCATTAGGCTGAGGTAGGAGAATCACTTGAACCCAGGAGGCAGAGGTTGCAGTGAGCTGAGACCGTGCCGCTGCACTCTAGTCTGGGGAACAGAGCAAGACTCCATAAATAAATACTATTACTGTTCTCTCGGCCAGGCCTGGTGGTTTATGCCTATAATCCCAGGCTTTTGGGAGGCCAAGGCAGGAGAATCACTTGAAGCCAGAAATTCAAGACCAGCCTGGACAAAACAGTGAGACTCCATCTCTACTTGAAGTAAGTTTCTTTTTTTTTTTTTTTTTTTGAGATGGAGTCTTGCTCTGTTGCCCAGGCTAGAGCGCAGTGGCAGGATCTCAGCTCACTGTAATCTCCGCCACCCAGGGTCAAGCGATTCTCCTGCCTCAGCCTCCCGAGTAGCTGGGACTACAGGTGCCCATCAGCACGCCCAGCTAATTTTTTTTTTTTTTTTTGAGACGGAATCTCGCTCTGTCACCCAGGCTGGAGTGCAGTGGTGCGATCTTGGCTCACTGCAAGCTCCGCCTCCAGGGTTCATGCCATTCTCCTGCCTCAGCCTCCAGGGTAGCTGGGACTACAGGCGCCCGCCACCACGCCCAGCTAGTTTTTTGTTGTTTTTAGTAGAGACAGGGTTTCCCCATGTTAGCCAGGCTGGTCTCAATCTCCTGACCTCACAATCTGCCCGCCTCAGCCTCCCAGAGTGCTGGAATTACAGGCGTGAGCCATTGCACCTGGCCTAAAATAAGCTTTAAACAGTATTGTTCTCGGCCGGGCGCAGTGACTCACACCTGTAATCCCAGCACTCTGGGAGGCCGAGGCAGGTGGATCACAAGGTCAGGAGTTCGAGACCAGCCTGGCCAACATGGTGAAACCCCGTCTCTATTAAAAATACAAAAATTAGCTGGGCGTGGTGACGCGTGCCTGTAATCCCAGATACTCGGCAGGCTGAGGCAGGAGAAATGCTTGAACCAAGACCCGGGAGGCAGAGGTAGCAGTGAACCAAGATCGCGCCACTGCACTCCAACCTGGGCTACAGAACGAGACTCTGTCACAAAAATACATACAAAGATAAGTAAAGAGGTAGTATTGTTGTCAACATACTGCATACAAGTTTAAAAACCAATCAGCTCTAAGACGTGACACTCACAATCCTGTTCCTACCCAAGGCCCCCAAACCACACTGTCTCATCTGTGCACCCGTATCTTTCTGAACTATCTGGGTAACTGAGTTTTTGTTTGAGACGGAGTCTTGCTCTGTCGCCCAGGCTGGAGTACAGCAGTGCGATGTCGGCTCACTGCAACCTCTGCCTCCCAGGCTCAAGTGATTCTCATGCCTCAGCCTCCAGAGTACCTGGGATTACAGGTGCCCACCACCATGCCTAGCTAGTTTTTGTATTTTTATTAGTGATGGGGTTTTGCTATGTTGGCCAGGCTAGTCTTGATCTCCGGACCTCAAGTGATCCGCCCACCTCAGCCTCCCAAAGTCTAGGATAACAGGTAGCTACGTTTTTTGGAAGCTCCCCTGAGGACTCAAGGTGGAGGCTGAGTGCCCAGGTGGGGACAGATACGCAGACCACACGCACGACAAGAGGCCGGAGGGAAACTGGCCCCAGCCCTCCTAACACAACATCCAGAAGCAGCTGCACCAGCCCACAGTGCTAAGGGTTCTGGGGCCCAAACAAGGGCCTTGTGTTCCCCTCAGCCTGTCAGCAGAGAAAGCTGCGCCACACTGGCCCACGCCAGGGTGTCACCAGGCGGCTGGCTGAGCACCAGGAAATGACCTGCAGCTGGCCCAGGGCAGCAGCCACAGAGGCAATGGCCATTCTCTTCTCCCACGTCCACAGACAAGGCCCCATTCTTTTCTTCCTCAGTCCCCTCAGCCCCAAGCACAAGCTTAGAGGAAGACTAGATGGCTGATAAGCCACAGAAACTGCTGGAACAAAGCCCTGCTCACAGAGCAAGAGGCCGAGACAGGCCGGCCGCCCCTCCCTGCTCTCTGGCTGTGGTGAGCAGCCGCAGGTCGAAGCCCCAAGCTCTGTTCCTTCTCACACCACGCTCCGGCCACCACCTGGAGCAGTGGAGACATCCACTTTCTGCGGAAAACCCTGCCCGGCTGGGGAGCACAGATCCTGGTCTAGCACCAGCAAGAGGTGCCTCCTACCTGGGGCCCCGCAGAGGGGCAGGCTTGGCTGAGGTGGGAAGCCCGACCTGGGCCCCACCGCGTCGCTGTCCGAAGGAGGCTGGGCCTCATCCGTGCTGGGCAGAATCTTGGTCTCAGCCCCAACTGGGGTCCCTGTCCCTTTACCCTGGGAGGTCTGAGGGGCGTCCCCAGGGTTCCACCCTCGGTGCTGGGGCAGCCGTGGCGCCGTCTCCTTGTCCCATGGCCACTTGACCGCCAGCGCACTGTCCAGCAAGAAGGCTTTGCAGCTGGAGCTGGTGTCCATGGTGTAGTCGTGGCCCTGGTCGCAGCCCCACACGGCCTGGATGACGCCACAGTACTCAGAGGACAGTGTCCTCTGAAGGTGGGGCAGGGCCCTGCAGCTGGCCGCGTGTCCGTGCACCCATCCCACCAAGCCGTGCAAGCACTGGGGGCTTGATGTGATCAGATCCACTGCAGAGAGTCAACAGAGATGTCAGCTCCATGGCTGGTGGGCACCCAGCCCACCCTCCACCGGGGGAGGACTCACCCAGACACGCTCCCTCCTCTGCCCCTGCTGGGAGCTGGGCACCGACCCTGCAAAGGATCAGTGTGGCCATGAGCAGGACAAGCAGGCGCAGGTTCACAGCGCGTGTGGTACGGGACCCTCTCAAGGTCTCAAACCTCAGCGGTCCCCATAGGTAACCTTCTCTTCCCTCACCCCAGCTCCTCCCAGTTCGTCTCTCCACACCAATCCCAGGCCTATTCACACCGAGCCTGGGCATGGCCCATTCCCGCCACCCAGAGGCTGCCGCCAAGGCATGCCCTGTCCCTCTCTCAGCACCCGTCACACTGCAGTGCTGACAGCCTGAACGTGCCCTCAACAGACTCGGGCGTACTTTGCACAAGGCTTCCGGCGACCCGTCGGGGAGACGTTGACCCTCTGCAGGAAGGACCTGAGGAGGCTGTGGCACTGGTAGAACTGGGCGTGGCAGCTCTTGCAGACAAACTGAGATAAGGCGGGGTCCTGGCGGACAGCCACCCCCAGCAGGCGCTGGAAGTCCCTGACGAGCACGCGCTCCTCTGCGGACGGCCTCTCCACGCTCGCTCCAGGCGCCCTCTCCGAGATGCCGCGCAGGCTTCTCGAGGAAAACTTCCCGTGGCAGAGGCGACAGTGACCCATGGCGAGAGCCCGGCCTGCTCCTGCACAGAGCGGCAGAAAGTGTTAGCAGCCGGCAAAGGCGGAGGCTCCCGAGCACGGGGCGTCCCGGACTCCAGGTTCGAGGGCAGCGCCTGCATCGCCCTCCGCGCGGCCCCCGGACACAGCAAGCGGCTCGGGCGCGCGGCTCTAGGCGGGACGAGCCGCCCTGTGGGGGATGCGGCCGCTGGTCCAAGAAATCTTTCAAATTTCAAAGGCCTCTGAAGCCTCCCAGCGAAACAGCTTCACGAGTGAAACCTGGAACTGCACCCTCCTCCCAGCGACCGCGAGACCCGGGGACGGCGCTGCGCCCTCCAGGAAACGCCGCGGTTTCCTGTCTGCCAAGTGCAGGTGCCGCCTCCTTTCCTGCTCCCGGAGAACACGAAGCCGGAGAGGGCGATTCCCACGCGCGGGCGCCCAAGGGCGACCTGCCCGCGGTGACAGCGCTCCTCACGCCGGGTCCCTTCTGACCGAGCCCGCGGCCGGGGAGGCCGGGCCGGCGACGCCAGCGCCACGGAGCACGGGGAAAACCGAGCCGGCCGCCCAGCGCCTATCCAGACGCAGCCCCGAGTCCGCTGCGCGCTCGGCCGGGTGGAGGGGAGGCCGCGCCGCTTCCGGGCGTCAGTGCAGCTCCGCCCACGCGCAGCCCCCGCCGCGACCCCCGCCCGCCACGCCCGCGCCGTGGACCCACCTGCCTCGTGCACGCCGTCCTCGCCCGCGTCCCCGCAGTGCCCAACCGGGCCCCAGGCGCGCCGCGCCGTCGCCCCGTCCACCCTCGACCCGCCGCTGAGGGAAGGGCGGCCCCGAGCACGGCCGCCGCCGCCGCCGCCCGAGGCCCCGCGCTGCCGGGCCGCCCCAGGGGACAGGAAGCGGCCCAGCCGGTCCCGCTTCATGGCAGCGGAGGACGCCAGGAGAACCCCGCGGGCGCTGCCCGGCCCCGCTCGGCCCGTCTCGAGGTTCCTGGAGGACCCGGCGTTCGGCTCCGCTCGGCGCGCTGGAAGCGAGGCGGGGCGGGCGAGGGGCGGAGCGAGAAGCCAAGCGAGGCGGGCGGGGCGGGCCAGGGGCCAGGGGCGGGACCCCGCGGCCGAGGTTCCACGCGCGGTGCCAGCGCCCCCGCTCGTACCCGCTCCCCTCTCCGGCCCGAGAGCGGCCGTGCCCGCCGCTGCCGCCAATGGAGCGCTGGCCTGGGGCGGGGCGCTGGGCGGAGGGGCTCGCCGAGACCTCACGACGAGCCCTCCAGGGAGAGGCGACGCGGCCCTCCCCGCCTCTTACCGTGAGAGACGGAGGCGCGGGGCGGGCAGGCGCCGGCGGAGGCCACGCGGCGCGCAGGTGGCGGGCGGGCTGCAGAGGGGACGGGGGCCGGGGTCTCACGTAGACAGGGGCCTGGCTGCTGCGGTTAGACGCCCTTGGCAACTCCGTGAGGGGCCCTTCCCGCCAGCCCCATCTAGAGACGGCGAAGGGGCCCGGCCCGGTCGCGACAACCCGCCCTAGCTCTGCCACCCCCGCCACTAACACCCGTGGGGCCCGAAGTACGCGCGGAGGGGGCCCGTCGCCGGAAGTGCGGCCGCGTCCCTTCCGGCGGTCCGCCGCTCCGGCGGCTCCCGCACCCGCGCCGGCTGCGTTCCGGGCTCCCGGGCGCCCGCCCCGCCCCTCGGCTACCGCCGCCGCCTCCCCCGCCCGGCGCCATGGCCGCTGCGGCCGGGGACGGCACGGTGAAGCCGCTGCAGAGCGCCATGAAGTTGGCCAACGGGGCCATCGAGCTGGACACCGGCAACCGGCCCCGGGTGAGGCGGGGCGGGGGCGGGGCTTGGCCGCCGAGGGTGGCCCCTGGAGGGACCCCCCGCCCCGGGAGGGCGAGGACTGGGCCGGCTCGGGCTGGGGACGCGGGGGCAGGCGCCAACGGGGACCCCCCGCGGTTCCCGGGCGAGGACGGGGGCGGGGCGCAGCCCGGCGTGCAGTGACCTTGGACAGCTCAGATCCTGCCGGTCTCGGCTTTGCAGTCCGCTCGCTGAGCCGGCGCATGAGAGCCTGGGCTCCAGCTGTTGAGATGCAGCGGGAGAGTCCCCAGGCCACCTTCCAAAACCCGTGTGACGAGCAGGTCCATGCGTTCGTGCACTTTTCTGGGCAGAGATGGTAGATTTAATCCGGTTGCCACAGGGGACGGAATCCAGAGAAGGCCACATGCTCGCTCGTTTGTGAGACTTTGCAGTCGCCTTAGAAAGGAAAAGCAGGCCGGAGGGGTGTGGCCCGTTTCTGAGATGGGGCCGAATCTAAGGTTGGCGACCAGGTAGAGAAGCCGGCTCAGCCACGCCCGGCTGCCCACGGAAGGAAGGAGCCTGCCTGTGCCTAGGAGAGGCCTCGTTCCTGAATCTGCCGCTTTCCCCAAGTTGGTTTTTAGGGCAGCAGGTGCCTCCACAAGTCAGAAATCCTGCCTGGATTGTATTTTGTCTTTTTCTCTGAGGCGTAGATTTAAAGATAGGTAACTTAACAGCTGGGGATGAAACAAACACACCATATTGCTGGGCGCGGTCGCTCACGCCTGTAATCCTAACACTTTAGGAGGCCTAGGCGGCAGATCACCTGAGGTCAGGTGTTCGAGACCAGCCTGGCCAACGCGGTGAAACCCCGTCTCTACTAAAAATACAAAAATTAGCCAGGCGTGGCAGTGCACACCTGTAATCCTAGCTACTTGGGACGCTGAGTAGGAGAATCACTTGAATCCGGGAGGCGGAGGTTGCAGTGACTCGAGATCCTGCTACTGTCCTCCAATCTGGGCGACAGAGTGAGACTCTGTCTCAGCAAAACAAACCACCATAATGTGGTTCCGATGACCTGCACCTTGTCAGAGGGGTCACACGGCCTTGAAACGTAACAGTCACATGTTCTAGGCTCCTGTGTACACTGGGAATACGTAACTCAGGGGTTCTGGGAAAGGGATTTCTCAGAACTTAAGCCGGGAAGTGATTTGAAAACTTCCAGTATCACTCCCTTTATCCTCTCAGGAAGTATTTTTTTAAGCCACTGAGTGAATCACCCTTGAGTTGCACAAGAAGGAAACTCCGCATAGAGTGAAAAATGACAGCAAACTGCTGAGGTCACTTCCCCAGGCCCACTGAATGAGAACATCAGTTCCTGTGCTGGAGAGAAAGGCAGTGAGAGGAGAAAGTGAGGTCCAGCTCGTCCCTGGCTCTCTCTCTCTCTCAGGTTCTGATGTGTTTTCCAAGTCTGCAGAGCAGTGATGCTGCCTGTGCCCCAGGCAGAAAACCGTGTTCCGGCTGCAGCCAACCACTGCAGGCTCAGTGTCTCTGGTGTATCTCAGAGATAAGCAGGTGGTGGGTGTTCCTTGCTTATCCCACAAGGGGATCCGGAAGGAATGATGGAGTCACTTCCCTCCACAGGCCTGACCCCACTGTTCTCTTTCCTGGACACAGGAGGCATACACAGAATACCTGAGGACCATCCACTATATCTCCCAGGCGTTACTGGAAGAAGTGGAAACCACTAAAGGTACGGCTCAGCCGGCCGGGCGCGGTGGCTCATGCCTGTAATCCCACCACTGTGGGAAGCAGAGGCGGGCGGATCACCTGAGGTCAGGAGTTCGAGACCAGCCTGGCCAACGTGGCGAAGCCCCGTCTCTACTAAAAATACAAAAAGTAGCTGGCCGTGGTGGCGGGCACCTGTAATCACAGCTACTCGGGAGCCTGAGGCAGAAGAATCACTTGAACCCAGGAGGCGTAGGCTGCAGTGAGCCGAGATCACCCCATTGTACTCCAGCCTGGGCAACAAGAGTGAAACTCCTTTTCAAAAAAAAAAAAAAAAAAAGTCATGGCTAAGGCCTGCTGCTCCCTCCATGCTGGACAAATTGTGGGCAGCCTAGGCTGGGCGCGGTGGCTCACGCCTGTAATCCTACTACTTTGGGAGGCGAGGCAGGTGGATCACAAGGTCAACAGATGGAGACCATCCTGGCTAACACGGTCAAACCCTGTCTCTACTAAAAATACAAAAAAGCCGGGTGTGGTGGCAGGCACCTGTTGTCCCAGCTACTCGGGAGGCTGAGGCAGGAGAATGGCGTGAACCTGGGAGGCAGAGCTTGCAGTGAGCCAAGATCACACCACTGCACTCCAGCCTGGGTGACGGAGCCAAACTCCATCTCAAAAAAAAAAAAAAAAAAAAAAATTGTGGGCAGCCGAGCCATTGATGAGTGCCAGGCTTCAGGGGGGGCTCCTGTGTCCTTCCAGCCTGACCATCTGTAGCAGGTGGACCGGCCCACACTCAGTGTGATGTAGTGGCAGGAAGGGACGAGTGTTGTGGGTAAGAGGATGGAGATTGGGGTGTGGCAAGACACTGGCTCCAGTGAGTGGCACAGAGGTGGGGCAGCATTCCAACAGTGGGGTGTGCAAAGGCCCTGAAATAGGAGTGGGCGGGGTGGGGCTGTGTGCATGCCTTGGGTGGAACTGGGGCTGTTCTGGTGTGAAGGAAAACTTGAAGAGGCTTTGAGGGAGAGACCAGCCTGGAAGCGGAGCCTCAGGTGAGGACTGAGGATGGCAGTGGCCGGACCACCCAGGATGGGAGCAGTAAACGGTCTGGAGATGTGTCCTGAGGGTGGAACAGAATAGACTTGCAGGAGGCACATGGTGACAGGAGCAGACTGGCGAGGGGGGGAACAGAAAGTTCCATGATGAACACATTAAGTTTGAGGGGGCCACCAGCCACTGGACATAGGAGCACAGAGGTCAGGGGGAGCTAACAGTTGCCCCAGCTCCCTAGGGAACCAGTGAGCTCAGCTGAGCTCTGGCGCTCCAAGATTGAGGAGTTGGGTGGAGGAGTGGCAGAGGATCCCCTGGGGAGAGCAAAGTCCCAGAAGACAGAGGAACGCCTGTGGCCCACCGTATCTGGCAAGGTGGGGATGGGTAAGGGCAGTTTCCGAAATCGGGGCCAGATAAGAAAATGGGAGTCTGTGAGAAGTTTTCTGTGAAAGGCAGCAGGGAGGTGGGTCAGGCGCTGGGGCAGTGGGTCCAGGGGTGAGTCACAGAGGCAGCTCCCACGTGTGCAGAAGGGCTGTGTGAGCAGGCCCGTGGTCACATGCAGAGGTGTTCCATGCCAAGCCTACAGGAAGGAAGGACTTTAGGGACACAGCCAGTGGGAGACGGGTGAGGCAGTTCCCCTCAGCACGTCCTTGTCTCTGTAAAACAGCCACTTCCCATTTAGGGTCTAGGCTCTGACAGGCCTTGATGAGGGACACACAGACTTAGCAGGCTCAGGAGGCAAAACCAGGGCAGATGATTAGAGATGAGTGGGTGGGGGGGCTTGCCCGGGGTCCACGGTGGGGCAGGGGGCTTGCCTGGAGTCCATGAGGGATAGTCGGCTTTCCCGGGGTCAGTGGGGAGTGGAAGGGGCAGTGGGCTTGCCCAGGGTCCATGGGGGGCAGTGGGGGATGGGGGGGCAGTGGGCTTGCCCAGGGGCAGTGAGGGGTTGGGGGGCAGTGGGCTTGCCTGGCTTTTCCATTGCCTCATTTTATCTCAGCAATAGGTAACGGTGATAGAGCCAACTGTGACCAGCCTTCTTGTCCCTCCTCCAGAAGCTAGGGAGACTGTGCCCCCGGACACCTCCAAGATGCTGAAGCTAGCGCAGCAGTGTCTGGAGAGGGCCCAGTCAACGGCCACCAAGCTTGGTGGGTCTCCTGCAGTAGGCGGCTCTCCTGGGGCATCCCCCAAGCCTGCATCTCCTCTGTGGGATGTGGGCCCACCGCTTGACCTCTGGCTACCGATGGCTTGCAGGGAAAACACGCCTGAAGCCAACCATGCCTGCCGCTGCTCCCATCCCCCAGCCTGCCGGCAGACACCGCCGCGTCTACTCCGACGAGGGAGGGAAGCTCTCTCCTTTTCTGCCACCCGAGATCTTCCAGAAGCTTCAGGGGGCAGAGTCACAAAGCTCTAAGAAGTAAGATGGGCAAGACGGGAGTTGGGCTGAGCCTGGGATTGGGTTTTTGAGGCTGAGGAAAATGAGGTGATCACAGTGAATTTTTAAAAAATGAGTCCCGGAATGGGAATATCCTCTTGCCTGATACAGCCAAATGCAGGCTGGGCACGGTGGCTCACGCCTGTAATCCCAGCACTGTGGGAGGCCGAGGCGAGCAGATCACCTGAGGTCAGGAGTTCCTGACCAGCTTGGCCAACGTGGGGAAACCCTGTCTTTACTAAAAATACAAAAATTAGCTGGCTGTGGTGGCGTGCACCTGTAATCCCAGCTACTTGGGAGACTGAGTCAGGGGAATCACTCGAGTCTGGATGGTGGAGGTTGCAGTGAGCCAAGATCACGCCATTGCATTCCAGCCTGGGCAACAAGAGCAAAACGCCATCTCAAAAGAAAAAAAAAATTAGGCATAGTGGTGTGCCCCTGTAGTCCCAGCTACTAGGGAGGCTGAGGTGGGAGGGTGGGAGGCTCACTTGAGCCTGACAGGTTGAGGGTGCAGCCGTAATGGTGCCAGTGCACTCCAGCCTGGGCAACAAAACGAGACTCTAATAAAAAAAAAAAATTAGCTGGGAACAAGAATAAATTACATATATATGTCTAAGTACATGCATACGTACAAAAGTGAGCAGACAAGTTTATAATAGCATAGCAGACATAGCTGAAGAGCAAATTCATGTATTGGAAAAAAGGTCAAAAGATATCCAGAATGAATCACAGAAACAAAAATTAAAGACAGAAAACAAGAGATGGAGCTGGGCGCAGTGGCTTACGCCTGTAATCCCAGCACTTTGGGAGGCCAAGGCGGGCGGATCACAAGGTCAGGAGTTCGAGACCAGCCTGGCCAATATGGTGAAACCCCGTCTCTACTAAAAATACAAAAATTGGCCGGGCGCGGTGGCTCAAGCCTGTAATCCCAGCACTTTGGGAGGCCGAGACGGGCGGATCACGAGGTCAGGAGATCGAGACCATCTTGGCTAACACGGTAAAACCTCGTCTCTACTAAAAAAAAATACAAAAAACTAGCCGGGCGAGGTGGTGGGCGCCTGTAGTCCTAGCTACTCAGGAGGCTGAGGCAGGAGAATGGCGGGAACCCGGGAGGCGGAGCTTGCAGTGAGCTGAGATCCGGCCACTGCACTCCAGCCTGGGCGACAGAGCGAGATTCTGTCTCAAAAAAAAAAAAAGCCGGGCGTGGTGGCGGGTGCCTGTAGTCCCAGCTACTAGGGAGGCTGAGGCAGGAGAATCGCTTGAACCCAGGAGGCGGAGGTTGCCATGAACCTAGATCATACCAGTGCACTCCAGCCTGGGTGACAGAGTGAGACTATGTCACACACATACAAAAAGAGAGAGATGGAAAGCCTAACGTGTTCACTGGAGTTCCAGAAAGAAAATGGGAGAGAGGCATTATTAGACGTTAGAATGGCAGACAGTTGTCTAGAACATCATGATGAAAAATACAGACACAAATGCAAAAAGCCCAATGAATCCCAAGTGGGAGAGACAAGAAGGGCCCACTCTGTCCCTGCTGTGGTGGCGCCTGGCTTCCCAGTCACCTCGTTTCTGCAAGTGTGGCTTCAGGGCAGGGTGGCCAGGAGCCAGGCTCTGTCTTTCCTCCTCCTTGTCCCCACCACCACCCTCTACTGTCCCTGACAGTAGGAAGGTAAGAGGGACGGAAGCTTTCAAGGTGGAGTGGCTGTTAGGAGCTGTCTAAGGGAGGCAGAACGCTTCTTCCTTTCACGGGTCACAGACTGCTCTAGCCGTTTGACCCATATAGTGCCTTTAAAGCAGCGGTGTCCAATCTGTTACCTTCCCTGGGCCGCGCTGGAAGAACTGTCTTAGGCCACACATAAAACACATTAACACTAACGATAGCCGATGAGTTTTAAAAAAAAATTGCAAGGCCGGGCTCAGTGGCTCATGCCTGTCATCCAGCACTTTGGAAAGCCAAGGCAGGCGGACTACCTGAGGTCACGAGTTCGAGATCAGCCCGGCCAACATGATGACGCCCCCATCTTTACTAGAAACTATAAACATTAGCCGGGCGTGGTGGCGCACACCTGTAGTCCCAGCTACTTGGGAAGCTGAGGCAGGAGAATCACTTGAACCCGGGAGGCGGAGGTTTCAGTGAGCCGAGACTGTGCCACTGCACTCCAACCTGAGCAACAGAATGAGACTCTGTCTCAAAAAAACAAACAAAAAAAATTGCAAAAACAGGGTTTTTTTGTTTTTTTGTTTTTTTTTTTTTGAGACACAGTCTCTGTCATCCAGGCTGGCATGCAGGCACGTGCTACCACGCCCGGCCAATTTTTGGTATTTTTAATAGAGACTGGGTTTCACCATGTTAGCCAGGATGGTCTCAATCTCCTGACCTCGTGATCTGCCCACCTTGTCCTCCCAAAGTGCTGGGATTACAGGCATGAGCCACTGTGCCCGGCCCCCAGTGATGTTTTAAGGAAGTTTAGGAATTTGTGTTGGGCCACATTCAAAGTCATCCAGCCCTCGGGTTGTTGCACAAGCGTGCTTTAACAGGATTCATGCTGTTGCCAAACACGTATAACTGATCTCCATAGAAGTCCAGTGGTCCAGCTTCTCTTGAAAAGCCAAAAGTCCTGGCAATACCAAAACCTGTTTTTTTTGTTGTTGTTGTTGTTGTTGTTGTTAACGTTTTTTGTTTTGGTTTTGGTTTTTTGAGACAGAATCTCGCTCTATCACCCCGGCTCAAGTGCAGCGGCCAGATTTCGGTTCACTGCAACCTCGCCTCCCGGGATCAAGCAGTTCTGCCTCAGCCTCCCGAGTAGATGGGATTACAAGCGTGCACCATCAAGCCCACTAATTTTTGTATTTTTAGTGGAGATGGGCTTTCACCATGTTGGCCAGGCTGGTCTCGAACTCCTGACCTCAGGTGATCCGCCTGGCCTCAGCCTCCTAAAGTGCTGGGATTACAGGCAGGAGCCACTGCACCTGGCCAAAATCTGGGTTTTGGAAGAGGAAGCAAGAAGGGGCAGATGTTGCAGCCCAGGCCAGATAGCTCCCCTCCTCTTCCTCCTCACCTCCTGGCCTCAGAGCAATCCGGGAGGATGAGAGAGGCTCCTCTGGTGGCCAGACACCACTGGGCTTCCTGGGGTCTAGAGGTCTAGACAGCAGCTCTGTCACATTTCCAGAGAGCTGACGCCACTGGAGGAGGCCTCCCTGCAGAATCAGAAGCTGAAGGCTGCGTATGAGGCCCGAATGGCCCGGCTAGACCCCAGCCAGGCCATGCAGAAGACGTCCCTAGTGAGTGCGGGCTGCAGAGGGCCTGGGGGGCGTCGGCGCGGGCTGTGGGGGGCGTCGGTCTTACTCCCTCCTTCCCCGCCCAGACCCTCTCTCTACAGCGGCAGATGATGGAGAACCTAGTGATCGCCAAAGCCCGGGAGGAGACAGCACCCTTTCTGACCACCCGAGGGGAAACTCGGTGTGGCTTTGAGCCAAGGGCAGAGAAGGGGACAGCGAGGGGGGCGGAGGTTCCAGGGTCGGGGTACAGGGCTGAGGGGCTTCCCGCTTTGCAGAGGCATGGCCTCAGGGGAAGGTCCTCACCCCCATCCCCCAGGCTCTCTGGCTCGGCTCTCCTGGCTTGAGCGCAGGCTACCTTCTGCCCCAGAAGCCTCACCTGGGGACAGCCCCTCATTGGGGGGGGGGTCCCTGTGACGTCTCGGCCTCTCGGGGTGTGGGACGGGGTTGGGAACCGAGGGCCCGCTCAGATCCGACGCTCGGCCCCTTGACTCTGCACCCAGCTCCAGAGAAAGATGGAGGAGCGCCGGCTGCGGCTCCAGGAGGCCGCCAACAGGTGGGATTCCTACCCGCCCCTGGGGCGGCGGCGGGGAGGGCCTGGCCCGGGGACCCACCACGTGCCTTTCTCCCCAGGAGGTTTTGCAGCCAGGTCGCCTTGACCCCGGAGGAACGGGAGCAGCGGGCCCTTTACGCCGCCGTCCTGGAGTACGAGCAGGACCACGTGCGTCCCCCTCCGGCCCAGGCTTTGTAGGAGGATCCCGGGGAGGGGGCGGGGCCAGAGCCGCGTGGGAGGGCCCAGTGAGGGGGCGGGGCCAGAGCCGCGTGGGAGGGCCCAGTGAGGGGGGCGGGGCCAGAGCAGAGTGGGAGGGCCCAGCGAGGGGCGGGGCCAGGGCTGCGTGGGGGCGGGGTTTAGCGAGGGGGCCAGACCAGGGGTCGCGTGGGAGGGTCCCAGCGTGGGAGGTCCCAGCAAGGGAGCAGGGCCAGGTTCACCTAAGGTCTCCTTCAGGTGTGGGTGGGGGCGGGGGCGGGGCGCTGGCGCTAGGTTTCTTGCACCCAGGACGGGCTCCCACAGTCTCTAGGGGTCGGCATTGGTGGGAGATGAGGCGCGTCCGGTCGTGGCGGACCCACTGTGCTTTCCTTCAAGGCCACTTGTCCCATAGGACTGGCCGAAGCACTGGAAGGCCAAGCTCAAGAGGAGCCCGGGGGACCTGTCACTCGTGACCAGCCTTGTCTCACACCTGCTCAGGTAGCTGGGCCTTCAGGCTCCGCAGAGCCCCTGCGCACCGGCCTTGGGCGCCTCTCCCTGGTGCCAGGTGCCGGAGACGGGCTGGACTGACCCAGGGACCCTGTGCCCCGGCCACGTGGACACCGCAGCTCCCTTTGCGCCGAGGGCGGTTCTCGGCTTCTCTAACCTCCCCAGCGCGGGCGGGGGCAGACTTTCCAACATTCACTGTCAGGAGGTAACGCGAGTCACTTCTCTGAAACCGGGCGTAGCGCAGCGCCTGTGGATGCCACGGGGAGGCCGGGGCTGGCCGCGTTCTCACGCCCTCCTCTCCCGCAGCCTCCCCGACCACCCGATCGCGCAGCTCCTGAGGCGGCTGCAGTGCGCCGTGTACAGCGCCCTGTACCCCGCCGTGAGCAGAGCAGCCGCGCCAGCCCCGGGCTGCTGCCCCCCGACCCCCAACCCCGGAAGCCGACGGCTGCGGCCCTCGCAGAGCCTCCATTGCATGCTGTCCCCGCCCGAGCCCAGCGCGGCCCCGCGGCCCCAGGACTGCCCCCCCACGCCCCCACTCCAGCCCGGCCCCGTGGGGCCTCCCTCGCCCCTGGGGGACACCGCATCTGGATTGCCGGACAAGGACAGCTCATTCGAGGACCTGGAGCAGTTCCTGGGGACGTCTGAGCGGCAGGGCCAGGGCCGTGGGGTGCAGCCGGAGCCCCAGCTGCAGCAGCTGAAGAGCGCGGTGGAGGAGATCCACAACGCCATCGGTGAGGCCAGGCCCTCCCTGGGAGAGCGGCCGCAGCTCTCCACCCCTGCTTGCTGGTCCATTTCAAGCTTGTTTGGGGAAGGGTCTGTCAATCAGAGCCTCTGATCAGACTCATGTCCACCAGCCTACGCCTCAGCCCTTCTCATTTTGGAAATAGACTGGTAGCGACGGGGTTTCACCATGTTGGTCAAGCTGGTCTCAAACTCATGACCTCAGGTGATCTGCCCACCTCGGCCTCCCAAAGTGCTGGGATTACAGGCGTGAGCCACCGCGCCCGGCCTAGAGTTTTCTAAGAACCAGTGAGGGCCCCCGACAGCCCCCCCCAGCGGCGATCTCGCTGTGCTGCCCACACACTGAGGAACTTGGCCAGGGTCCCCACCCACAGGGGTTGATTCTAAAGGCTCCCCTGGTCCCTGCGGTTTTGGGTAAAGGCCCTTTTGAGAAAGGGATCATTCTCCGGTGTTTTCTCAGTTTCTGGTCCCAGACTCCCTGCCCTGGGCCAGGAGGGTCAGGGGTGGGTGCAGGAGGCTTGAAGGCGGTGGAAAGAGGACCAAACAGGGCCCTCTCCCCTCTGCTCCTGGACACTGCCAGTTGGTCTGCCTCTCAGAGAGCTTGCTTGGGCGGAAGAAGGCCCCATGGCTTAGAGCCACTTGACCCGGCAGGGGAGGAACCTATGTGGACGTGTCTGGCTCTGTTCCCAGCAGACAGGCTGCTCTCGCTGACCCTTCTGGCCTTTGAAGGCCTAAACACAGCTGCCTCCAAGGACCGCTGCCTGGCATGCATTGAGGAGCCCTTTTTCTCCCCGCTGTGGCCTCTGCTGCTGGCCCTGTACAGGTATGGGCCCAGCCGTACAACCACTCGTGTGGCCTGGTGTCTCCCAGGAGGCCTGCCCTGCTCCCTGGCACTGTCTGCTCCCCTCAATGCCCCCTAGCCTGTGGCTTTCCCTGAGGCCATCCTCAGGCGCTTCCAGTTTGCAGGTAGGACTGTGGGCACCCTCCCGTGCCTGGCGTCTTGCAAACACTGGAGCTCTTTGCTTGGGATACATCGTCAGTTTTCTCCAGGCCTGAGCTCCAGCCACAGCCCTGCTTCTGTCCCTGGGGCAAGGTCCCTGGGGCAGCTTAGCCTGGTCTCTCTCTGCCCCAGGAGTGTGCACCAAGCCCGGGAGGCTGCCCTGAGCAGGAGCATGGAGCTCTACAGGAATGCACCCCCCACCGCCATTGGCATCCCCACCAAGCTCCTCCCCCAGAACCCTGAGGCCAAGGGGGCCATTGGCTACCCCTACTGCGCTGCGGCCCAGGAGCTTGGACTGCTGGTCCTGGAGAGCTGCCCCCAGAAGAAGCTGGAGTGCATAGGTCAGCAGGGGGAGGGGCAGGCTCCCATCCCAGTAGGTGACCTGGAGCCTGTGTCTTCATCACTGAGCTTCTCTTGTCACGTGCCGGTGGGGAGGGGGGAGACCAGGACAAAGTGGAGTCTGAGCAGTGTCCCCAGGGTCACCGCAGCTCTTCCCAGTCTCAGCAGTGTCCCCAGGGTCACTGCAGCTCTTCCCAGCCCTGCACACCAGGATGTGGGCGGGTGGGTGGGCGAGGTATCAGGGGTGGCTCAGGCTGCTCCTGAAACGCTGCCTGTGGTGCAGTGCGGACCCTGCGGGTCATCTGTGTCTGCGCGGAAGACTACTGCCCCACGCCGGAGGCCACACCCCAGGCCGGGCCCCAGCCCATCGCTGCAGCTGCCATGTGAGTCCCAGGAGGGTGAGGTGTGGCCAGGGAGGAAGGGCCATAGAAAGGCAATGGTCACAGGAGGGACTGTCTTCCTGCCCCTTAGCCTCGTGCCAGCCGGCTGCACTGTACAAGCAGGAGGGGCCGTGTGGGCCCAGCCCTGGCTCCGCAGTGCAGTTTAGGGACAGCCTCACCACACCCAGGGGGCTTCCTGTGCCTCGGGACAGGAGGGCACAGAGATTGCGGCCAGCACGGCCAGGATGGCTCCACAGCTGCTGGGTTTGTGGAGTGAGAGGCCCCTGGCCCCAACCCACGGCCACTGTGCCCTCCCCACAGTGGTGCCGACGACCTGCTGCCCATCCTGTCCTTCGTGGTGCTAAGGAGCGGCCTCCCTCAGCTGGTGTCAGAGTGCGCGGCCCTGGAGGAGTTCATCCATGAGGGGTAGAGCCCGGCGGGGGCAGGGCAGGGGTCTCTGTGGGAAGAGCAGGGACCTCATCCCTCAACCTAAACGGTGGTTGTCAGTGGCATCTGGGAGGGCAGTGTGTGGCTCCGTCACAGCCACGCCTTTGGACAGCCCCTGTGGGTCTACCTGCAGAGTGCCTGCTGCCACATGTCCCGTGCCTTCGCTTAGCTCAGCCTCTCCCCAACAGCAGGAGCTGGGGGCTGCCCCAAGCAACATCTGCCTGGGGAGGGGACAGTCAGGGGATCGAGGGGCATCCCTGGCTCTGCCGTCCAAGGACAAGCACAGAGTGGCTGGGAAAGGCCCCCTCTAGCCCAGCCGCCCTGACAGCCCCACCTGCACACCCTCAGCACCCAGATCCTGAACTGGGAGGGCAGACACTGCCGTCTGGAGGGCCGGGGGTGTCCCTCTGTTCCTCCAGATGACACCGGCTGCCCCTGCCATCGTGCAGGTACCTAATCGGAGAGGAGGGCTACTGCCTGACATCACTGCAGAGTGCCCTGAGCTACGTGGAGCTGCTGCCCCAGGGAGGCCTGGCCAAGTAGTAGAGCCAGACCCCAGGGCCCCTGCAGGGCCCGGCCTCGCCTCCCAGGGCCATCTCTCCTGCACCTAGAGCCACGGGGTCTACTGAGGACCATCCTGGAGCCTCACGCTGCTCTGCACACGGCGGGGGCTTGTCCACTGTGGTGTACTCTCCGGCTCTTGCCCCTTCCCCACCTCACATCTAACCCTGGAGCTTGGGGTTGGCACCTCTGCCCCAATAGAGTGGGGCTGAATCAGCTCCAGGAGGAACCTGCTCACCTGTGCAGGCCTCAGAGAGGCCCCGAGAAGGGAAGCTGCGGGCTCCGGTGGGTGCGGGCTCAGCGATGAGCATCTGGCTGGGTTTGCTCAGCGCCTCACTGGGGCAGCTCCTGGGGAGCGTCAGGGAAGAGGGGTCCCTGAGCCAGCCAGCGGTGGAGACGGTAGTCCAGTTTCTGTCCCCTGTGACCCCTAGAAGGGGAGTTGTAGCCCCATGAACTAGTTTCTTGTCTGGATCAGGAACAAGGGCCGGCTGGTGCCCGGGGTGCACCTGGTGGGAGGCTGTGCTGTTCGCTGATGGGCGGGGACATCCCTGCGGGGTCCAGGGCTCTGAGCCCAGGACATTCCCTGCCCCTTGCTCACCTTGCCTGTGGGCCGTGAACATTCCGGGACCCTGGGCATCTTCTCCAGGTCCGTGCAGCCCAAGGGTCAGCCCTCTTTAACTGTCACATGCTGCCCCCACCCAGCCTGAAATAAAGAGGTCACTGCTGTGCTTTGCCGTGTGGCTCCCTGAATCCCCACCCCACTGGCCAGGCAGCACAACCACCCCTGCTGCCCACGGCAGAGGCCGCTGAGGATGTGGGGGAAGGAGCCACAGCCCAGCCCCAAACCAAGCCTGGCCCCACCTCTTGAGCATCTGTCAGCCTCCAAGACCCTCTGGATAGAAGCAGGATCCTCTTGGGGCTGTTCCTGGCCAGGCAGGTGTGGGTTTCACCCTCTTGGACAGGAGAGCTCCACAGGGCATCAGTGGGTGGGAAGGAGGGAGGTGAGGCTGGGGTCCTAGGTCATCACTGGGGACCTAAGCCCAGAGCAGTCACCCGAGGGTCTTGGGAATCATCACCGTTCTGTGCATGGGGACACAAATGCTCTGAGGTGCACAGAAGGCCGCCGTGGACAGCATCTGCCAGGGGGGTGTGGGCAGATCAGGATGTAGTGTTCCTCAAGAAAGGCACCGCCAGCAGCTTGAGATGACATGAGGAGGCAGGTGGCAGGGCTGGTGGGGTGGAGGTCCCAGCCCTCGATGCTACCAGAAGCTGGCTGTGGGGCAGTGTCGCTGTCCTCGGAAACAGTCTTAAAAGCAGTAGCTGTGGACGTCGCTCAGATGCTCTGTGCTTGCACCCTCAGGAGTGGCTGGTTTACCCCCGAGGACCCCGTGGGGAGACAGAAGAAGTGTCTCTGGGTGGGGGCAGAGCTGGAGCATCTGCCCCAGCCCTTGATGTGAACCCCAGCTGGCCATGGTGCCTTGGAGCTTGGGTAGGGTCCCTGCTCCGGCCTCAGTGTTGGGTGTCTAGAAGAGGGGATTTTAAAGCCTGCTTCATGGAATGGTGGAGATGAGCTGTGTCTTGAACAAATCCTGGCGTGGGAGCACCTGCTGGTTTGGCATCGGGCCACACCTGCAGCCTGAGCACTTTGGGGGCCGGGAACGTCCCGGCTCGGCCGTCTCCCTGGCACTGAGAGCCGGCAGACGTGTTCAGGTGCTGCTGCTTGCTGCGCAACTTTGCCCTCTCTGAGCTTGCGGCTCCCCCGTAAGACAAGAATGAATAATATAATTCCTTTTAGAAATCCTACAAATAAAGAAAAAACTAAGAGCCCCAATGAGAAAAACAGCAGAAGCTGGCCAGGCATTGTAGCTCACACCTGTAATCCCAGCACTTTGGGAGGCCAAGGTGGGCAGATCACGAGGTCAGGAGATCGAGACCATCCTGGCTAACAAGGTAAAACCATGTGTCTACTGAAAATAAAAAATTAGCGGGTCATGGTGGCAGGCGCCTGTAGTCCCAGCTACAGCTACTCGGGAGGCTGAGGCAGGAGAATGGTGTGAACCCAGGAGGCGGAGCTTGCAGTGAGCCGAGATCGCGCCTGCACTCCAGCCTGGGCGACAGAATCATGTCTCCCTAAATTCCAGTGTTGAGATCTGAACCCCCAGGACCTCAGTGGGACTGTGTTTGGAGACAGGCTGTCTACAGAGGTGATGATGTTAAAGTAGGTCACCAGGGTACCTGCTGTCTATAGTTGGTGCCAACTGTCGGCTGGGACCTCAGGGCTGTCAGAACAACAACCTGAGGACTGGATGGGTCTCCAGCAGCTGCCGAAACGACCACAAAATGGGTGCCTTACAACAGCAGAAATGTTCTCTCTCACCATTTTACAGGCCTGAAGTCAAAATCAAGCTGTCAGCAGGGCTGACTCCCTCTGGAGGCTTTAGGGTAGAATTCCTTTTGCCTCCAGCTTCTGGTGGCTCTAACATAGCTTGTGTTGCCTTAGCTCACGCTCCCTCGTCCCACTTTGCCTCTGTCTTTAGGCGGTCTTCTCTCCAGTGTGTTCATATCTAAGTTTCCCTCTTCTCATAAGGACACCAGTCATATTGGATTGAGAGGCCATGCCAACCCAGAACAACCTCATCTTATCTTGATTCTGTCTGGAAAAGCTACTCCAAAAAAGTCCCAGGAATAGGCTCCAGGTGAATGTGAATTTGCAGGTGGAAGTTTGCAGCCCAAAACCTCCGCACACGGCTGTGGCCTTCTCACTCTCGTGGCTGGGTTCTGAGGGTATGTGTTAGTCTGTCCTCATGCTGCTGTAAACAGCTGCCTGAGGCTGGGTAATTTATAAAGAAAAAAGGTTTAATTGACTCACAGTTCCACATGGCTGGGGAGGCCTCAAGAAACTCACAATCATGGCAGGAGACGTCTCCTCACAGAGCGACGGGAGAGACAACGAGTGCCAAGCAAAGGGGAGAACCCCTCATAAAACCATCAGATCTCGTTCCTTTCACTATCACGAGAACAGCATGGAGGAAGCTGCCCCCATGATTTAATTATCTCCACCTGGTCCTGCCCGTGACTTGTGGGATTACAATTCAAGATGAGATTTTGGGTGTGGACACAGCCAAACCTTATCAGAGGCTAAGTATCTCAACACAAGGCCGGGGTGTGACGTGTTTATGATCTAGCCTTGGAATTCACTCCAGCTCTATTCCATGGGTTGAGGCAGGTGCAAAAACCGGCCCAGGCCCATGGGAGGAGAGCTAGGCCCACTGCTGATGGATGGGCTGGTGCCACCAAATTCAGGGAGGACGAAGGCAGAGCAGTTACCTCCACCCTCCTCCGCATCAGAAGAAGAATAAAATAAAGGAGTTGAGGCTTACGAAGTTAGCTGCCCCGAGAACTGGTGTGGACTCATGGTGGCACTGGACACCAAGGCTGGGTTCAGTAAACTGTAAGTAAAAGAACTCCCTGTCCAGAGGTGGCCACCTACATAGGGAGATCCACCGACTCCATTACAATTTTTTTTTTTTTTTTTGCAGACAGAGTCTCCTGTCGCCCAGGCTGGAGTGTAGTGGCGCAATCTTGGCTCACTACAACCACAACCTCCGCCTCCCAGGTTCAAGTAATTCTCCTGCCTCAGCCTCCCAAGTAGCTGGGATAACAGACATGAGCCACCACGCCTGGCTAATTTTTTTATTTTTAATAGAGACGGGGTTTCACCATGTTAGCCAGGCTGGTCTCGAACTCCCGACCTCAGATGATCTGCCTGCCTCGGCCTCTCAAAGTGCTGGGATTACAGGCATGAGCCACCGCTCCACGATCACAATATTTCTAAGATGCCAGCAGGGAACTAACTGCCAAATAAAAATTCTAAGAAAAATCGGGGACCTCGCCGCCCAGGCCCAGAGAAAGTTTCAACAAACTTGGGCCTTGGTTTTGGTGGCCTGGAGAGGTGAGGGACACAGACGTGAAGGAGCAGAGCCTGTCCAAAGCGGGGGTGTGGGGTGGGGGTGTCTCGGCTGGGACCTCCAAGGGTCTCCCTCATCCTCCTCTACTTCTGGGCAATGCGAGAAAGTGCCTTTAGCACAGAACAGAGGAACCCGAGCGAAGAAAACGTCCCCGGGAAGCCGTGGCCCAGATTTAGCCTGGATGGATCCGGGGCCCAGGTCAGCTTTTAGCTTAGAGAGGGGGCGGCTTCGCCCTGCCTCAGAGACCCGCCCAGACGATGCTCTCAAGGGCGGCAGATGGCAAGTGCAGGAGGAGGCCGGGAAGCGGAGCCAGCAGAAATAGAATCTGAGGTCCCCGCACCCACCTGAGGCTGCTGTTTCAGACGAGGCTGAAAGGCTTGTCCTTGCGCCCACCTTCCTCGCCGCGGGCCCCTCCCGCAAGGGGATGGCCCCGCCCGACAGGGGAGGCCCGCCCCCGGGTCCGGCCAATCCCCGCCAGGTAGTGCAGGTGGCCCCGCCCCACAGGACGGCTCTTCCCAGGATCCAGCCAATCCCCGTCAGGTAATGCCTGCGGCCCCGCCCCACAGGGGACGAGCCCGCGCACCTGCTTCCTCGCGGCCGAGGCGCCCGGGGCTGGGTCCCCGTCTCGTGGGGAGGAGCGGCCCAGGCACAACGTTCACTGAGCGCCTGCCATGAGCCCGCAGCCCTCGACCCAGGGGCGTCGTGAACGATATCGGTCCCGTAAGGGGACGGGCGACGCGGTGACAGGAGGCTCTCGGGGTGCCTCGCGCAGGTGCTCGGCCGGGCGGGACGCCGCCTCCTCCCTTGCTTCCACCAGGCCCCGCCCAGGCGCACAGGCCCCGCCCTCCTAAATTAGCCAGAGGCGGGGCCTGTGCCAAGCCCCGCCCCTAGCGTCACGGCCGCGGACCCCGGGCGGAGCCGGCTCCCGGCGGAAGCGCGCGGCGCGCGGGGAGGCCCGAACTGAGCGGCGGCGGCTGGAGAGCGCTGGGGACAGACAGGTAGCGCCGTCGCCCGCGGGGTCCGCAGCTCTGTCTGCCGGGCGAAGGGACTCTGGTCGGGAGAGGGCTCAACGGGCGGAAGCGCGTGTCTAGAGAAGGGTGCGGTCGATAACCGGGGGCGCCCCTGGAAGGCCGAGGTACCCAGGCTGGAGGGAGGGGCTGGAGGTGCGGGGGCGCCCGGCTGGAGGGACCTGGATCGCTGGGTGGGCGGACAGCTGATGGGGCCGAGGTCTCCAGGGTAGGGGGTGCCGAAGGTACCGGGGGCGCCCAGCCGGTGGGGGGGGGTCTCCAGGCTCGAGGGGTCCTGGGGACGCTGGGTGGGGGCCCGGGGAGAGAGCGGCTGGCGGGGCGCGGCCGTAGGTCCCTGACCCCCGCCCCCCGCAGGATGGGCAGCAGCTCGCTGTCCGAGGACTACCGCCTGTGCCTGGAGCGCGAGCTGCGACGGGGCCGCGCGGGCGTGTGCGGGGACCCCTCGCTGCGCGCGGTGCTCTGGCAGATCCTGGTGGAGGACTTCGACCTGCACGGGGCGCTGCAGGACGACGCGCTGGCGCTGCTCACCGACGGGCTGTGGGGCCGCGCCGACCTGGCGCCCGCGCTGCGCGGCCTGGCCCGCGCCTTCGAGCTGCTGGAACTCGCCGCGGTGCACCTGTACCTGCTGCCCTGGAGGAAGGAGTTCACCACCATCAAGGTAGGCGGAGGTCAGGAGGAGCGCGCCCCTCGTCCTGGCCTGCGGGTCGCGGGGCCGTCGACTGTGGGGGACCACGCCTTTCGGGGGAGAGGTATCCTCAGTGCCCGGTGGGCTTCTCAAGGCTCCGAGCGCTGAGGGGTCGTGGGCGTGTGGGGGCACCCACTCCTAGGGCTGAGATCATGGGGTGGGCGAGGGCAGGCTGGGTGCTGCCTACGGGGTCCTGCCCTGAGAGCTTGCGTCAGTGTCTTCCCTAAGAGGCCTCGCGGCTCCAGTTGCCATGGAAATATTAGGACAGGGGCACAGAAGGGATTTGAGGTCTCGTGGTCATCCTAGTTCCTCTAGGATATGGGCCAATCCCATTTGCAGAGGAGGACAGCAGATGGGTGCATCCCTGTGAAGTCTCAGGGCTGGCACAGACCTAGTGAACTCCTCGGCCTGGGGCCGGAGGCTGTGCCCAGGGCTGGAGGCTGTGCCCTATGGCTGGCCTGGCCCCTCTAGGTGAGCTCCTGGCGGCAGGAGGGGGCAGGGCCGCCGGGAGCTCTGAGCTAATTCGGAAGAGTAGGAAGCCGATGACGTTACTGCGCACGTGGGCGAGCTACGCCTCCGCCGGTTGCCATGGCAGCGGCCGTCTCTCCGCGGCTCCCCGGGGACACCTGCTGGTCGGAGGGGCCAGGACTCTCATTCATGAGAGAGACGGACAGGCCCGCCCTTGAGGCCTCCCAGCGGGGCAGGGCAGGGGAATAACCGGCTTCAGTGCTGGGCAGCCCTGGTTTGGACCTAGTCCTGCTGCCTCCTGGCCTCGAGGCCTTGGCCAAGTTAGCTAATCTCAGCCCCTTTCCTCCCCTGAGACAGGGACACAAGAACAGTCCAGTTCATGGGGCCAGAGGAATGAATCGAAGCCCCGAGCTGAGTGCTGCAGGCCCTGGGTGTTCCACACATGGGCCGTGTCATGCCATTAGATGCTGGGAGTGCCTGAGTTAGGGAATTTTAGTCAGGAGACGCTCGCAGTGATTGTCCTGAGGTTCCTTTAGTTCTTCACTTAACTGTAGGCTAGAAAGCACTCACCCTTGGCCGGGCGCGGTGGCTCACGCCTGTAATCCCAGCACTTTGGGAGGCCGAGGTGGGCGGATCATGAGGCCAGGGGTTCGAGACCAGCCTAACCAACATGGTGAAACCCCATCTCTATTAAAAAATACAAAAATTAGCCGGGCGCGGTGGCTCACGCCTGTAATCCCAGCACTTTGGGAGGCTGAGACAGGCGGATCACGAGGTCAGGAGATCGAGACCATCCTGGCTAATACGGTGAAACCCCGTCTCTACTAAAAATATAAAAAGAAATTAGCCAGGCGTGGTGGCGGGCGCCTGTAGTCCCAGCTACACGGGAGGCTGAGGCAGGAGAATGGCATGAACCCGGAAGCCAGAGCTCGCAGTGAGCTGAGATCCGGCCACTGCACTCCAGCCTGGGCAACAGAGCGAGACTCCGTCTCCAAAAAAAAAAAAAAAAAAACAAAAATTAGCCGGGTGTGGTGGTGGCGCCTGTAACCCCAGCTACTCAGGAGGCTGAGGCAGGAGAATCACTTGAACCTGGGAGGTGGAGGTTGCAGTGAGCCGAGATTGTGCCATTGCACTCTAGCCTGGTGACAGAGCGAGACTTCGTCTCAAAGAAGAAAAAAAAAGCACTCACCCTTCTGCTATCCCATGGCTGTCAGCCCAGTGCACAGACAGCCTCTGTAGGGCTCTGAAAACAGATGCTACACCCCCGTGGTGGAATACTACACAGCAGGGGAAATGAATGCTACAGCTTCCGTCCTGATCTTCTAGAATATAATGGAAAAGAACAAAGTTCAGAACAACACGTTTAAGAGGCTACCTGTCTAGCTTTGGTTAGAAACCTTACAAAGAAAAGAGGTGAAAAAAAACGGGGGTGGGCTACCTCATAAGAGGGGCAAACAAAATCTGTATGGGCAAATACATTCAAAACTAGATTAGGCCATCTCCACGGGTGAAGGGAGTGGTGGGAACCCAGAACAGTGGAATTTCTCAGTAAGCTCTTTAGTTTGTTCTGATTCGTGAGCCAGGTTAATGTATTAGTTGTTTTTTCCATTAAATTTTAAGAAATTCGGCCGGGCGTGGTGGCTCACACCTGTAATTCCAGCACTTGGGAGGCCAAGGCAGGGGGGCGGGGGGGATCATGAGGTTAAGAGATTAAGACCTTCCTGGTCAACATGGTGAAACCTCGTCTCTACTAAATATACAAAAATTAGCGGGGCGTGGTGGCGTGCACCTGTAATCCCAGCTACTCGGGAGGCCGAGGCAGGAGGATTGCTTGAACCTGGGAGGCAGAGGTTATAGTGAGCTGAGATTGCACCACTGCACTCCAGACAGTGCACCAGTGGTCTGCACTTTTGAGACTCTGTCTCAAAACAACAACAACAACAACAACAAATTCTCGTGTTTGGGCCTGGCCCAGACTGACTAAGCCTAGTCTCTGGGGTTGGGCCTGAGCATCAGAAGCTGCCAAGGCCTGAGCGGACAGATCCCGGACCCACTGTATCCTAGGGTCCGGCCTATGGGAGGGTGGGCAGCACTGACCGGGCCGCTCCCTTGCAGACATTTTCCGGGGGCTACGTGCACGTGCTGAAGGGTGTGCTCTCAGACGACCTCCTCCTGAAGAGCTTCCAGAAGATGGGCTACGTGCGCAGGGACAGCCACCGGCTCATGGTGACCGCCCTACCCCCCGCCTGCCAGCTGGTGCAGGTGGCCCTGGGCTGCTTCGCTCTCCGGCTGGAGTGTGAGATCCTGGGCGAGGTGCTGGCCCAGCTGGGCACCAGTGTACTACCAGCTGAGGAGCTGCTGCAGGCACGGCGTGCCAGCGGGGACGTGGCTTCCTGTGTGGCCTGGCTGCAGCAGCGGCTGGCCCAGGATGAGGAGCCTCCACCCCTGCCCCCCCGAGGCTCCCCTGCTGCTTACAGGGCCCCACTGGACTTATATCGGGACCTGCAGGAGGACGAGGGGTCGGAGGACGCCAGCCTGTACGGGGAGCCGTCACCAGGCCCTGACTCGCCCTCGGCAGAGGTGGCCTACAGGCCGCCACTGTGGGAGCAGAGTGCCAAACTGTGGGGCACTGGGGGCCGGGCCTGGGAGCCCCCAGCTGAGGAGCTGCCACAGGCCAGCAGCCCACCCTATGGGGCCTTGGAGGAGGGGCTAGAACCAGAACCCTCCGCCTTCTCCTTTGTTTCTCTGCGACGTGAGCTGAGTAGGCCTGGGGACCTGGCCACCCCTGAAAGCTCTGCAGGGGCCAGCCCGAGGCGTATTCGGGCAGAGGGGGTACCGGCCTCAGCCTATAGGTCTGTCTCTGAGCCCCCAGGCTACCAGGCACACAGCTGCCTGTCCCCTGGCGCCCTGCCCACCCTCTGCTGTGACACCTGTCGCCAGCTGCACGCTGCCCACTGTGCAGCCCTGCCCGCCTGCCGCCCGGGCCACTCGCTGCGTGTGCTGCTTGGCGACGCCCAGCGGCGCTTGTGGCTGCAGCGTGCACAGATGGACACTCTGCTCTACAGTAGTCCCGGGGCCCGGCCCTAGGCCAGCGGGGCCCCAGGTCAAGGGCTCTTGGGAGACAGCTCCCGTGGTGCTTTTCTCTTTGCTGGCGAGGGGTCTGGGCCTCTGGTCGCCTTGTCCCTGGGGGAGTTCTGGGCACAGCAGGGGGTTGAAGAGTCCAGGCCAACCCCTGCTGGAGGTGGGACTCTGTCCATGGAAAGCTCCAAGGGCAGCAGGCCTAAGCTGGCCCGCAGGAGCCTTTCCACATTTCCCCGCCCTCGGAACCCAGATGCCCACATGTGCTGGGCAGAGGGGTCCAGCCTGTTCCAGCCAGTGCCTGAACCTGTCTCTGAGAAGGACCCTGTGCCCCAAGGCCTGCGGCTCCGGGCCCGCTCCCTGCAGTACGGGGCTCAGGACTTGGTCCTCCACGTGTCCCAGGGATTCTCCACACGGGTGTCCTCAAGGGCCTGTTGGTGACACTGAGGTCCCCCCGCCAAGCTCTGCTGGGGCCGATCTGGGGGGCTCTGCTGGGTGCATGGCTGACCTGGCTTCGGGGACCCCAGCCCTCCCCTTGGGTGGCTCAGCAGCTGGGCCCACAGACAGGAAAGGACCTGACCTCAAACCAGATGTGGAGGTGCCCGAGAACCGCAGGAACAGGCCGCAGTAGACGGCTGGGAAGGCCTGAGCGTCCCTGCTGCTGGGCGGAGGGGCTGTAGGCAGGACACCCAGGCGGCTCGGTCTTGGTCAGTCCAGTGGTAACAATGCCCCTCCCCTCCCCTTGGGTGCAGCCCACAGGCCGGAGAGAAGATGGCTCCGCCCTAACCTCGGGTCTGGCGAGGGAGGGGGCAGGGTGCATCCACTGGAAGCTGAGCCTGCTCTCCCTACCCTCCTCCCCACCCTCTTCCTCCCCAGCACACAGAGGGATGGTCAGCATCAGAGCACATTAAACGCTGGTGAAACCATGTCTGTTAAGAAAGCTTTTATCCAACAAGAGCCTACAGTTTTGCTCAGCATCTGAGCCATGACCCCCTGTTGGGGCCCCTGTGGGGAGCAGGGATATAGCTCAGCCCCCAGCCCAGGGCTCTCGGTGGTCTTGGGGCATCCTCAATTGTGGCTCCCACCCCACACCTTGTTCCTCTTGTCCTCATCTGGAGTCCTGCCAGGCCCACCTGGGGTCACCACAGCCGACCCATGCACAGGGCACCCCAGGCAACTGAGGGGGGATACAAAGGTCTTCTGGGCCCGCTGATCCCAGGCCAGCGTCCACCACAACTCGAAGATAGTGGGGGGACTGCAGCCGCCACTCCTCCCAGGAAGCAGTGGTCCCGTGCTTCCAGTACAGCGAGGAGAGCCGCACGAGACCCCTCAGTGGTCCCATGTTTCCAACACAGCAGGACCCCTGCGGCCACGGATGGGGCCGCCAGACCCGCCCTTCCACGGGTGCCCCCGTGTCACCCTGCATTCATGCCCTGCCTGTTTTTGGGAGCAGTAGTGGGTTCAGGGCAGACAGTGGGAGGAAGTCAGTCAAGGGGATGAGCTGGGTCCCAGGCACCTCGTCAGCTCCTAGCACCCTTCACGGACACCGCCGCCCGAAAGACATGGTGTGGGAATACAGGCGTATGCCAGGCCCACCGTCAGGGTTTACAGCGCTTGCTCTGGCCTTCAGAGGTGGCCGGGGCGGCCCGCTTGTTGCGGTGGTGGGGGAAGGTGGGCATGAGCTCCGGCTCACAGGCTGCAGGGAGAAGGGTGGCTCAGTGCTGGGCGGGGCAGGGCCCCAGATAGGGGAAGCAGGCCCAGGTCTGAGTCCAGCTCTGCCTCTGGACCTGGCCCTCGGCTGTCTGTGCCTCCACATGCCCCTGTCCTCTTACCCTAGAAAGGGGGTGCCGTCAGTGAGGGCACCAGGCCAATTCTCCACCACCCACCCCTGGCGAAACGGGCTCCCAGCCGTTTTTGCTCCCCGCAGAGCGAGTCTGAGGAACCCTGGACACTCACGTAGGGGCTTCTCCTTGAAGTAGGAGCTCTCCAGGCAGTCCCCGGCCGTCGCCCTGGAGGAGGCAGCCTGCATTAGTGCGACTCGTGAGTCCGGCTTCCTCGTCTCCCACCCAGCTGAGCAGCTGTGATTGAAGTTCTCAAAGGAAGCCTGGTGGCCAGAAACCGCTGAGCGGCTGTGCCTGGGGAGCGGCCTCTCCGCCGCAGTGAGGCTGGGCTCTGGGAAACGGTCTCGACAGTGCGGGTGGTGGGGGCCCTGCCCCCCGGGCAGAGACAGCACCTTTTCTTCGGGTCGTACATGAACAGGAAGTGCAGCAGGCGCAGACCGGCCTCCGAGAGCCACGGGAACTTGTGCTTCAGGTTGTTGTAGGGCTGCTTCCGGAGACTGTACTGGCCGACCAGCGGCAGCTTGGAAAAGCCCTATGGGAGGCAGGAGCTGAGGCGCAGAGGGCGTGGGCACGGGCAGGGGGCTGCGGGTCTGCCCAGGACACCCACCGGCCAGATGTTCTCACTGGGCGTCCCCAGCAGCTGCACGATCAAGTCGATCTGGTGGATCTCAGACGTGCCAGGGAGAAGGGGCTTGTGCGCCAGCAGCTCGGCCAGGATGCAACCCACGGCCCTGCGGAGAACAGCGGACCTCACTACGGCCAGACCTCTGCTGACCCCGCCAGCGCGAGGCACGCTGGGTCAGGGACACTGTGAAGGATAGGCAGGGACCACTGGCTCCCCACGCGGGCCCTGCAGGCCTCCCGGGGTGACAAGGGCAGAGGCAGGCGTGCCTCCTGCAGACCTCTGTGCTCCACAGCAAGCTAAGTTCTCACACCTCCTCCTGGGTTCCCAGGCTCAGGCCCACCTCCCTGGGAGTGGGAGGCTGGCAAAGACCCCACTGCAGTCCTGCCCCTCCCTGAGGCTGAGCTCAGGAACCAGGTGCCCCAGCTCCCGTCCCAGCCCTTCCAGAGGACCCGGGAGCAGTAACCGCTCCTCACCACATGTCGATGCTGGTGGTCTGCGTGGTGGTTCCCAACAGCAGTTCGGGGGCTCGGTACCTGCACAAAGCAGCACCCACCTCAGTACGGCCGGCTCCTCTCCCCCAGCCCAGGCCTCCACAGGACACAGCCTCCCTGAGAGCCTGTGGTGACCTGGAAACCTGTCCCAACTGGGAGCACCCTCTGCCCCAAGCCCTGCAGATCTAGGTGGCGCACACAGCAATGGCTGCCGGTGGCGGCACGTGCAGCGGCGTCCTGAGAGTCGCAGGGACCACAGACCCTCAGCACACAGCCACACCAGCCACCACCAACCTGTTCTCAGATGGGGACGACACGACATGTGGCGTCCTGACCTGTGTCTGACCAACTCTGATGTTCAGCCCTTGCTAAGCATGGCCCTGTCTGGCTGAAAGTATCCAAGAGGAAGAACCAGGGAAACCATGCAAGCTGCCCATCCTTCAGTCGGAAGCGGCCTTCCCTCCAGAGACGGTTTCCCGGCCACAGTGCGAGGTGTGTCTCAGTTAGGCAGGTCCCTTGACGCCACTGAGCCCGGCTCTCACCATTTTGTGGGACAGCCCTGCTGTGTCCTGGAGGCTGTCCTAGACCCAGCGTTTATGAGTTTGCACAAACCCTATAGCTTAACATTCCCAAGGCCATTTGCGGCTTCAGACTGACGTCGCAAGGAGCCCTCCACCAGGCGGGCCTGGTCCCCAGGGGCCACCACGCTTCAGAAGGACTTACCAGAGAGTGACCACCTTGGGGGTCATTGGCTTTACTGGGACGCCATAGGCCCGGGCCAAGCCGAAATCCGCTGTAGCAGAAAGGGGAGTGTGTGTCACCAAGTGAGAGCTGACAATCTAGGGACAGGGCCTGGCACAAGTTGCACCCACCTGTCTTCACACAGCCCTTGTCAGTCATGAGCAAGTTGGAAACCTTCAGGTCCCTGTGATAGAAAAACAGTGGCAGGTGGTTCCCAGAGGGCGAGGGTCACCGGGGGGATGAGACCTCCCCCACGGCACTGATGCCCACACCAGAGGGCGAGGGCCACCGGGGGATAAGACCACTCCCACAGCACCGATGTCCACAGACTTCCTGCACATTTTCTCATGTTTGGGCTTTTTAGTATCTTTTTTTTTTTTTGAGACGGAGTCTCGCTCTGTCGCCCAGACTGGAGTGCAGTGGCGCGATCTCGGCTCACTGCAAGCTCCACCTCCCGGGTTTACGCCATTCTCCTGCCTCAGCCTCCTGAGCGGCTGGGACTACAGGCGCCCGCCACCAAGCCCAGCTAATTTTTTTTTTTATTTTTAGTAGAGACGGGGTTTCACCGTGTTAGCCAGGATGGTCTCGATCTCCTGACCTCGTGATCCGCCCGCCTCAGCCTCTCAAAGTGCTGGGATTACAGGCATGAGCCACCGCGCCCGGCCTAGTATCTTTATTATTTTTATTTTCATGAACCCATACATGCTCTTAATGTTTGAGCCTTTTAAAAATGGGAGTGCATGACCAGGCGCGGTGGCTCCCACCTGTAACCCCAGCACTTTGGGAGGCCGAGGCGGGTGGATCACTTGAGCCCAGGTGTTTGAGACCAGCCTGGCCAACACAGAGAGACCCCGTTTCTGTTTCAGAATAAAACACAAATGGAGTGGGCAGTGGGCAGCTGCTGCAGCTGGGAACCCTTGAGCTTTTAGTAACTTTCCATAGGAGGCAGCAGAGTCAGGCCTCAGCGGAATCTGTGCTTCCGACTCTGGCAAGCCGTCACCCACCTGTGGATGATGAAGTTCCTGTGCAGATACTGGAGGCCCCGGAGCACCTGCAGCACAATGCACTTGACCTGTGTAGAGGGTCAGAGGTGCCAGTCAGGCTGAGCCTGCAGGGAAGCCCGGCCCAGCCCGGCCACACCCACAGTGGCCAGCAGGACTGGCAGTCACAACAGCCCAGGAAACCAGTGCCCTCGCAAGGCTCTCGGCCCCGGGGCCGCATGCTCCCACCAGATGCCCCCACCACAGGAATTCTACCTCACTGAAGCTCACTGACACACTGGGAGGCGGAGGCAGAGGCAGCAGCAGCTCTGCAAATCCCCAGGTGGCCCTGTTTTGTTATAAATGTGCACCACAAGGGCCCATGAAGCCCATTCCCCCACCCCAGGCCCTCTGCCACGCACTTGGGCCTCCGAGAAGGGTGTTGGCATATTCTCCAGGAGGCTGGCCAGGTCCTGCTCACAGTAACCCATCACCAGGAAGATGCTAGAAGAAACAGAAGATGCATACCACCCTCCGGCCTTCTAAGGGGTCAAAGTGGACCCTCCCCTGCTGCAGGAGGGGACATGGGCAGGACAACCTGTGTCCGCCTCTGACAACGGGCTGGGCCAGGCAGTGAGGTGGGGCCATCTCTTCTCTGACAATCTCGTGCCCAGTGACACTCAGTCCTCACTCTGTGCGACACCTCTAGCCCAAGATCCATGCTCCCTGGGGCCCGATGCACAGAGCAGGAAACCGCGTACCTCTCCAGGTGGTTCCCCACAACCACCTCCTTCAGCTCCACGATGTTGGGGTGACGCAGGCGGAGCAGCAGTGTGATCTCCCGCAGGCTGCTGATGGGGATGCCTGGGGAGGGAGGCGGCCTCAGCGAGCCCCACCCCAGTGATGACGGGGACGCCCCGACCCCAGCCACTCCCGGGGCTTCATGAACACCTGATGCCAGTCGCTGCAGCTGTCCCCACCTCAGGGAAGATCAGGGAGACCCCAATAAGCACTTTTAACTCTTTCTTGACCAAATACGCATCAGCACCTCTAGCCACCATGGACATCCGTCTGGGGCGTGGCAGGGCCCTGCCTACACAGGCAGGTGCTGGGGGTGGAGGGGACAGCAGAGCTGAGCCTGCAGGAGGAGGAGGGGATGGAGACCGCAGAGCCCTCCCGGCAGACAGCTGAGGCCGCGTGTGGACCTGGGGGTGACGCGCTGGGCCACGCCAGAACCTGTCCAGAGGATGGCCCCCTACAGCCACCGTGCAGTCGCTCTGAGGAAACTTCAGGTAACTCACACCTTTCTGCCTCCTCCCAGCATGGGGTCCCAGCACCCCATCCTCCTGCTCACCATCCTCCTCCTTGTCACACCTTTCTGCCTCCTCCCAGTGTGGGGTCCCAGCACCCCATCTTCCTGCTCACCATCCTTCTCTTTGTCCATCCGTACCTTCTTCAGCGCGACAATCTCATCTGTCTGGGTGTCCCGGGCCCGATCTGCAATGGAAACGCGTTGGTGACGACGTCCATCTCGATGCCCCTCGTGGGCCCCCTAGTGCTGCACAGGAACCTCTCCATGAGCCACAGGGGTCCCCGTTCTCTCCTCTGACAACCTCCTGCCCGTGACACTCAATCCTCACTCTGTGCAACACCTGCAGCCCGAGACACCTGCTCCCTGGGGGGGTTTCCTCATTTGAACTGCGCAGGGGGTGCCCAGCTTTGCTCTGTGCTGGACCCTGGCCTCCAGCCACTCAGTTCTGTGGCTCCAGGCTCTCCCTGCGCGCCTCCTCGGCACGCAGATCACAGCTTTGAGCTCTTGTAATGTCCTAAAAGCAAGCAAGGTACTCTATGTAGAAAAAAGTGAACCTTATTTTGTGTGAAGATGGCTCTACACAACACCGTGCCAATGTGTGCAGCTTCCAGAATGATCTACGCCAATTTCACAGCTGTTATGAGCTTCAGTTGTGTGTGGTGGTTTTGGTTTTTTTGAGACAGGGTCTCCCTCTGTTGCCAAGGCTGGAGTGCGGTGGCGCGATCACAGCTCACTGCAGCCTCAAACTCCTAGGCTTCGCCGGGTGCAGTGGCTCGCACCTGTAATCCCAGTGCTTTGGGAGGCTGAGGCAGGAGGATCATTTGAGCCCAGAAGTTCAAGACCAGCCCGGGCAACATAGGGAGATCCCATCTCTACCAAAAATCAAAAAATCAGCCGGGTGTGATTCTGTACTCTTGTGGTCCCAGATACTCGGGAGGCTGAGGTGGGAGGATCACTTGAGCCTGGGAGGTCGAGGCTGCAGTGAGCTGTGGTGATGCCACTGCACTCCAGCCTGGGCAACAGAGCAAAACCCATCTCAAAAACAAACAAAAAGAAAAACCACCTGGGCTCAGGTGACCCCTCCAGAGTTGCTGAGGTTATAGACATGAGCATCGTGTCCAGCTCCTGCCGCTTCTGGAAAGTTCTGTATTTGATTTCTCTGACAGTTCTCTCTACTCTGCGTGACACATTTGGTTTATGGGCATTAGCAACTGGATGCTTCCGTTTATCCAGAAATGGTGTAACATTTGTGATGACTACACCAGGAATTAAAGTTGCGAACAAGTTTCTGCCCTGGTTTAGAGTACAGGGTCTGAGTCCCATCCAGCCCAACGCAGCTGCCGCTTCAACAGTCTCATCCCACACTGTCACAGCCACGAGCTGCGGCTACACGCTCTGGCCTTGGCCACTCACACACAATGCCGTAGGTACCCTCTCCAATGCGGTTCAGCTTCTCAAACTCCTTCACACTGCGGCATCGTCCCAGCTGAAAAAGAACGGTGTTGCCAGTGTGGAAATCTGGCAGCTGATGGAACAACTGAGGAAATTTCAAATGGAATTTGTACCAGGGAGCCCACTCACGTCTTGCTCACCAAGCAGAAAGGCAACCACATGTTCAGGCTGTTTTTTTTTTTTTTTTTGAGACGGAGTCTCACTCTGTCACCCAGGCTGGAGTGCAGTGGCGTGATCTTGGTTCACCGCAAGCTCCTCCTCCCGGGTTCCCGCCATTCTCCTGCCTCAGCCTCCCGAGGAGCTAGGACTACAGACACCCACCACCCTGCCCAGCTAATTTTTTTTTTTTTTGTATTTTTACTAGAGACGGGGTTTCACTGTGTTAGCCAGGATGGTCTCAATCTCCCCTGACCTCATGATCCACCCGCCTCAGCCTCCCAAAGTGCTGGGATTACAGGCGTGAGCCACCACGCCCGGACTTTTTTCTTTTTTTGAGACTGAGTCTCGCTCTGTTGCCCAGGCTGGAGTGCAGTGGCAAGATCTTGGTTCACTGTAAGCTCCACCTCCTGGGTTCAAGTGATTCTCCAGCATCAGCCTCCTGAGTAGCTGGGACTACAGGCACGTGCCACAACCGGCCAATTTTCTATTTTTAGTAGAGACGGGGTCCGTGTGAAGAGACCACCAAACAGGCTTTGTGCGAGCAATAAAGCTTTTTAATCACCTGGGTGCGGGCGGGCTGAGTCCGAAAAGAGAGTCAGCGAAGGGAGATAAGGGTGGGGCCGTTTTATAGGATTTGGGTAGGTAAAGGAAAATTACAGTAGAAAGGGGGTTGTTCTCTGGTGGGCAGGAGTGGGGGTCACAAGGCGCTCAGTGGGGTAGTTTTTCAGCCAGGATGAGCCAGGAAAGGGAATTTCACAAGGTAATGTCATCACTTAGGGCAAGGACCAGCCATTTTCACTTCTTTTGTGATTTTTCAGTTACTTCAGGCCATCTGGGCGTATAGGTGCAAGTCACGGGATGCAATGGCTTGACTTGGGCTCAGAGGCCTGACACTGATTCACCCACCTCAGCCTCCCAGAGTGCTAGGATTACAAGCGTGAGCCACCGTGCCTCGCCTCTTGGGTTTTTCTGATGAGAAAAGGTGGTGACGATACTGGGCCAATGCTTTGCAAGAAATATCAGAGGCGGCCACTCAGATACTCCCTTTCAATCCCATGTACAAAACTACATCCGCGGCAGAGGCTGCTGTCCCAGCATCCCTATGTCACTACCTCCTGTAAGATATGAAACGCTACCCAGTGGCATCTGGCCTTGGGATGTGAGCTGAAGGGACTGTGTGACTTCCAGGTGAAAGGAAGCTTTCACCTCTCCTCGCCTCAGTGACGGGAAGACAAACAGAACCAGAATGCCTGGCCCACCTGTGCAAAAAAACTGCTTCTCTCCAGAATGTTAGGGGAGAGTGAAGAAAGGCATCATCTTAAGGCCCTATATTTTGGGGTCTCTGTCCTAGTAGAGTCTGTGCCGTTCTCCATGGATCTAACAAGCACATGTAGGAAGGGGGGACGTGGCTCATGCCTGTAATCCCAGCACTTTGGGAGGCCGAGGCGGGCAGATCACGAGGTCCAGAGATGGAGACCATCCTGGCGAACATGGTGAAACCCCATTAACTCTATTAAAAATATGAAAAAATTAGCCGGGCGTGGTGACAGGCACCTGTAGTTCCAGCTACCCGGGAGGCTGAGGCAGGAGAATGGCGTGAACCCGGGAGGTGCAGCTTGCAGTGAGCTAAGACTGCGTCACTGCACTCAAGCCTGGGTGACAGAGCGACTCCGTCTCCAAAAAAAAAAGAAAAAAGCACATGTACCAAAGTCTGAAACCTCACGGCCCCATTTCCCGGCTTCCCTTCTCTTAACCCTCAGTCTCAAACCTGGGCTCAAGCAATCCTCCCACTTCAGCCTCCCAGACTGCTGAGATTACAGGTGTGAGCCACTGGCTGGCCTTTGTTCTCATTCTGATTCTTTCCTGACACCTGGAGACCGAGTCAGAAGCATCTGGCCTGGCACTCACTGATGGCCTAGCCTCAACCTCCCTTTCCTGCCTTAATCCCTCTTCTCACATCCTCTGCTTGTGCTCTTCTCCACACCCTTCTTATTTCTGGGTGTCCAAATCCTTGTCACATTTCCTGAACTCAAAGAAAGGCCATGCCAGGCCGGATGCGGTGGCTCACGCCTGTAATTCCAGCACTTTGGGAGGCCAAGGCGGGAAAATCACTTGAGCCCAGGAGGCTGACGATGCACCGAGCCCTGATCATGCCACTACATTCTAGCCTGGGCGAGAGCGCGAGACTCTGTCTCAAAAAAAAAAAAAGGATAAGGCCAAATCACTACTTCACCCGAGTCCAGCACGGGACTTAACGCGGTGAGCGCCTGCTGCGCGTCTGAATGAGCCAAGTGTGGCTCCTGTTGTCATCCAGCCACGATCTGTTAATGATTCTTACTGAACACGTGGCTTGTCCTCTCAGAGCACCAGCCAGCAGTTAAAACACAAACCAGCGGCCAAAGTTCAAGCCTGTCCGCCCCCACCAGCCGTGCACCTGGGCGACATCGCCCAACGCCCCGAGGCTCCCTCCTGGTCTCTGCAGACGGAGGCACCGGCACCTCTGCAAGGGCCGCGCGCCAGGGCTCGCGTGAAGCCGCCAGGCAGCGCCGGAGCCCGCTCGATGCAGCCCAACCCCAGCGGGAGCCTTCAAGCCCCAACTCGTCACGCGAGTAAATTTTTCACAGAAGCAAGCGGCTCGCGGCTCAGCCTGCAAAGCCCGGCCCGGGCGCTGAGCTGGAGCCCGGAGCCTGCTCTTCCCACGGCGCGGGCCCGTCTCTCTGCGGGCGCGAGGCATCCCCGAGCCCGCCCCGGCCCCCCGAGATCTCCGGGTACCGCCCGTCCGAGTCCCGAGCCCGCCCCGGCCCCCCGAGATCTCCGGGGACCGCCCGTCCGAGGCCCGAGCCCGCCCCGCCCTCCGCCCCCGCCGCGGGGAACTCTGGGACTGTCGCTCCGGCCCGTGCCGGAAGCTTCGGCGCGGCAGCGCGACACGAGACTCCCCAGTTCCGGCCAAGCAGTGCCGCTAGCGAAGCGCGCAGAGCTGCCCGGGTGGCCCCCCGCGCACCCTGTGTTCCGGAGGCACCGTGAAGAAGCCCTCTTTACGAATACACTTCAGACGGATCTGCTCCGACTCTAGGTCTGGCTCCGCCATGCCCAGCGCTGGCCACGCCTCCTGTGCGCGCAGGCGCAGACGCGGACGGCCCCGCGGCGCGTGCGCGAAAGCTCCTTTCCGGGCTTCCTCTCCTTACCAACGGTTACCAAGAGACGCTCCCGCGGGTCCGCCCTAGGCGCTCCGCCCCAGGGACCCGCTCCGACTGCTGCAGTTCGGGCCTTATTTTAGGGTGAAGCCCGGGCACCCGACCCGGCTGCGCCGTAGTGGGAGGCCACGGCGATTATTCAGATGAAGGTCTTCCAGGTGAGATGGGGTCCCCCAGGTAAGAGGGTCCTCCAGGTGGGAGTCCTTCATATGGCGAGGTCCTCTAGGTAGGGGTGAGAGGGTCCTCCAGGTAAGAGTCCTCCAGGTAAGAGGGTCCTCCAGGTGAGGGGTCCTCCAGGTGAGGGTCCTCCAGGTCAGAGGGTCCCCCAGGTGAGGGGTCCTCCAGGTGAGAGGGTCCCCCAGGTGAGGGGTCCTCCAGGTCAGAGGGTCCCCCAGGTGAGGGGTCCTCCAGGTCAGAGGGTCCCCCAGGTGAGGGATCCTCCAGGTCAGAGAGTCCCCCAGGTTAGGGGTCCTCCAGGTAAGAGGGTTCTCCAGGTGAGGGGGTCCTCCAGGTGAGGGTCCCCCAGGTGAGGGGTCCTCCATGTAAGAGGGTCCTCCAGGTGAGAGGGTCCCCCAGGTGAGGGGTCCTCCAGGTGAGGGTCCTCCAGGTGAGAGGGTCCCCCAGGTGAGGGGTCCTCCAGGTCAGAGGGTCCCCCAGGTGAGGGATCCTCCAGGTCAGAGAGTCCCCCAGGTTAGGGGTCCTCCAGGTAAGAGGGTTCTCCAGGTGAGGGGGTCCTCCAGGTGAGGGTCCCCCAGGTGAGGGGTCCTCCAGGTGAGGGTCCTCCAGGTGAGAGGGTCCCCCAGGTTAGGGGTCCTCCAGGTCAGAGAGTCCCCCAGGTGAGAGGGTCCTCCAGGTGAGAGGGTCCCCCAGGTGAGGGGTCCTCCAGGTGAGGGTCCTCCAGGTGAGAGGGTCCCCCAGGTTAGGGGTCCTCCAGGTCAGAGAGTCCCCCAGGTGAGAGGGTCCTCCAGGTCAGAGGGTCCCCCAGGTGAGGGGTCCTCCAGGTCAGAGAGTCCCCCAGGTTAGGGGTCCTCCAGGTAAGAGGGTTCTCCAGGTGAGGGGGTCCTCCAGGTCAGAGTCCTCCAGGTTAGGGGTCCTCCAGGTCAGAGAGTCCCCCAGGTGAGAGGGTCCTCCAGGTGAGAGGGTCCCCCAGGTGAGGGGTCCTCCAGGTCAGAGGGTCCTCCAGGTGAGAGGTGAAGGTGAAGGTCCTCCAGGTGAGGGTCAGGTCACTTGGTCCAGGGTTGTGGGCTTCAGCACGCATTTGGGTGCCTCCTCTGTGTTCAGGACATGGGGACTCCGGGAGACTGAAGGAAACAAGCGCCGATGTCGATGCTGTCAAGTTCTGTGACAGAAATAAGCAGCAGCAAGTGAAAGACAGGAGAGAAGCTCCGTTGAGGGGTGGCATTTAAGCTTGACTTCTGGGCGGGAAGAGGCAGCTATGTCAGCATTCCCTAACAAGGTGCTGCAAAGTAGATACCTCCCCTCACTCATGGAAGACCTGACCTCTGAAGCTGATAGAAGCCATTCTCACAGGCACCTTCCTCTTCAATCTCACAGCCCAGCCCTGGAAGGTGGAGAAAGAAAAGTCGACGTGGAACGTTTAGGAAGTGCCGTTGGTCCAGGTCCAGGATCAGGGGCAGCCAGCATGTCCACTAATCTGGCTTCACTGTTGAAATCCAGTTGAGCAAGCAGGGCCTAAACCACTGCCCACTGCTGAGACCAGCTCGGTCGTGGAGACCCTAACCCAGCGGCACTAGAGGAATTAAAGACACACACACAGAAATACAGGGTGTAGAGTGGGAAATCAGGGGTCTCACGGCCTTCAGAGCTGAAAGCCGCGAACAAAGATTTACCCACGTATTTATTGACAGCAAGCCAGTGATGAGCATTGTTTCTGTAGATTATAGATTAACTAAAAGCATTTCTTACAGGAAATAAAAGGATAGGCCAAAATAAAGGGATGAGTCTGGCTAGTTATCTGCAGCAGGAGCACGTCCTTAAGGCACAGATCGCTCATGCTAAGTTCAGGAACGCCTCTGAGCGGTTTTCCTCCCTGGATGAGCCTCATTCCAGTAGATGGATAGCCTTCCAGCATGGGCATCATGGCCATCATGAGCATGTCACAGTGCTGCAGAGATTTTGTGATTTTGTTTATGGCCACTTTTGGGGCCAGTTTATGGCCAGGTTTGGGGCCCTGTTCCCAACAGCCCACAGCCAGACCTAGACTCCATTCAGATTGGTTTTGATCAGCATGTAGAAAATGGAGGAGTTCAGTGTGGTATAGAAAATGGGGGTGTTGGCCGGGCGCGGTGGCTCACGCCTGTAATCCCAACACTTTGGGAGGCCAAGGCGGGCAGATCACGAGGTCAGGAGATTGGGACCATCCTGGCTAACACAGTGAAGCCCCGTCTCTACTAAAAAATACAAAAAATTAGCCAGGCATGGTGGCGGGTGCCTGTAGTCCCAGCTACTTGGGAGGCTGAGGCAGGAGAATGGCATGAACCCGGGAGGCGGAGCTTGCAGTGAACTGAGATTGCGCCACTGCACTCCAGCCTGGGCAACAGAGAGAGACTCCGTCTCAGAAAAAGAGAAATAAGAAAATGGGGGTGTTGTGACTGGGCACAAAAATTGTATCACTGAGAAAATTATGCCAGTTGGGGAAGATCTGATCTAGCCAAACCCCCTTTGACCTTTAGCTTTCAAGCGGCCTTCAGTTATTCTTGGGCTAACTTTGGGAGATGTTTATAGTTTAAATGATAATAGCCCCTCCCCAAAACTCAACTGTATTTGTAAAACTAATGAGGGGCCACCAGGCTAGGGAGAGGAAAGGAGCCTGAATTCTGCTAAGATGTAGACATCAACAATTGTCAGCCATTATTCCAGAGGTCCTGCAGATCACAATGCTATTGGAACCTAAGACTGGCCTTTTGCAATATCTCTCAAGGGTTTTTTGCATGTCTCGTACCTACGGTTCCAACAGGACCCACTGGCTGATGATGGCTTCACTGGACCTGCCAACTACTCCTAGAGTCCCACCCAGAAGTGACTCAGCAAAGGAGGGTCCTGTCTCACCTTACGATGGCCCCCCCAACCAGCCAGCAGCAAGCACCACAACCAGCCAGCAGCAAGCACCACTGCCCGGCTACCCTACCCTTTCCCCCAAACGACCTTTGGAAAACCCGTCCCTGAGTTCTTGGGGAGACTGATTTCAGTAATAATCACTTGTCCATGTGAATTAAACCCTTTCTATATTGCAGTTTCCCCACCTTGATCAACTGACTCCATCTGGGCAAGAAGAACCTGCCGGGCGGATACAGTATGAAGCCAGTTTTCCCAAGGGCTTTTATGGGCTCTATAAGTCAACCTGGATTGCTTAAAGCAGCCTGTTTATATGTGAGAGCATACCATTCCAGTCAAAGCCTTGGTGAAATATGCAGGGTCTCTAATTATGTCCTATTACAAGAGAAAACAGATTGTACTGCACTTGTGCACATAATTCTATTGACATTAGAATACAGATAGGGGAAAGGAGAGGAAAACTTTTTTTTTTTTTTTAAATAGTGCTCACAAATAGTTCCCAATTTTTGGAGAAATCAGAAAGAGATATGCTACTCAAGCAAAATTTAAAATATATATATATATGTTCCAAATTTTTCTCACAGGAGTGTACTTTACTCAATTGCTAAAAGCTGCAAATAGCTCAAAGTTAAAAAAGTTTTCTTGGTTCTGAAAGAACAGAAAGGATCAGTAATGTTTTAAGCAAAAATGTAAAAAGATTATTTCAGTCTTATATTAGTTTAGTGCATAAAATTAACTCTTTTTGCCCAATACTGGATGAACAATCCTCATGAATATAGCAGCTGTCAATGAGAGTCTTGGAAGTTTTTCACTCTATTCTAATGGCACAATCTCTAAAGTGATCAGAAACTTATATTGAAGAGTACCTTGGAGTTCTATAGCTGACTATAAACTGCCCTATAAAAGGATCAGAGTAAAAAAACAATTGTGGATGACAAAATCTTAGCCACAGTTAAAGACATAATTGAGGCCGAGCACAGTGGCTCATGCCTGTAATCCCAGCACTTTGGGAGGCCAAGGCAGGCAGATAACTTGAGGTCAGGAGTTTGAGACCACCCTGGCTAACATGGCAAAACCCTGTCTTGGCTGGGCACAGTGGCTCACACCTATAATCCCAGCACTCTGGGAGGCTGAGGTGGGTGGATCACTTTAGGTCAGGAGTTCGAGACCAGCCTCATCAACATGGTGAAACCCTGTCTCTACTAAATACAAAATTAGCCAGGCATGGTGGTACATGACTGTAATCCCAGCTACTTGAGAGGCTGAGGCAGGAGATCTGCTTGAACCCAGAAGGTGGAGGTTGCAGTGAGCCGAGATCGTGCCATTGCACTCCAAGCCTGGGCAACAAAAGCAAAACTCTGTTTCAAAAAAAAAAAACCTGTCTCTACTAAAAATACAAAAATTAGCTGGCCGTGGTAGCATGCACCTGCAGTCCAACTACTCTGGAGGCTGAGGTACGAGAATCGCTTGAATCCAGGAGGCAGAGGTTGCAGTGAGCCAAGATTGCACCACTGCACTCCAGCCTGGGCCATAGAGCAAGACTCTGTCTCAGAAAAAAGAAAAAAAAAAAAAAAAGACATAATTGGCAAGCAAATTTGGTTACTTATGTGGCACACAATAATTTTACATAATAATCATAACTACTGCTAATCCCATATACTAAGACATCAGAATCACAGACATACAATTTTGGAACACACACTAACAACACATTTATAAATATAATCCCAAGAAAAACACCATTTCACATTTAAAAATGCTTCCTGTATGATTTCGTTATACCAAATAAGCCATATATCTCTTTTTGGACATCAGGGGACGTAATATCAAAAAATTGCCAGGCACGGTGGCTCACGCCTGTAATCCCAGCACTTTGGGAGGCTGAGGTGGATGGATCACAAGGTCATGAGATCAAGACCATCCTGGCTAACACAGTGAATCCCTGTCTCTACTAAAATATACAGAAAAATTAGCCAGGTGTGGTAGCGGGCGCCTGTAGTCCCAGCTACTCGGGAGGCTGACAGGAGAATGGCGTGAACCCGGGAGGCGGAAGTTCAAGTGAGCTGAGATCTTGCCACTGCACTCCAGCCTGGGCGACACAGCAAGACTCTGTCTCAAAAAGAAAAAATAAATAAAAATTAGCCGGGTGTGGTGGCCGGCACCTGTAGTCCCAGCTGCTCGGGAGGCTGAGGCAGGAGAATCGCTTGAACCCAGGAGGTGGAGGTTGCAGTGAGCCGAGATTGCCCACTGCACTCCAGCCAGGGCAACAGAGTGAGACTCCATCACAAAAAAAAGAAAAATAAAAATTAATGAGAATTGAAGAAAGAATTTGATTTTGGAAAGTTTGTCAAATATAAAAAGTTTAAAACAGTTGCTATCACTAAATAGGATCACAGGACACTGAAAAATAAGTCACTTAGCCACAGTGGTAACTCACAGATTCCTCTTTTTTTATTTTCTTATTTTTTTCCTGTTTTTACCTTTCTTTTTTTTTTTTTTTTTTTTTTTTTTTTTGAGACGGAGTCTGGCTCTGTCGCCCGAGCTGGAGTGCAGTGGCCGGATATCAGCTCACTGCAAGCTCCGCCCCCCAGGTTTACGCCATTCTCCTGCCTCAGCCTCCCGAGTAGCTGGGACTACAGGCGCCCGCCGCCTCGCCCGGCTAGTTTTTTGTATTTTTTAGTAGAGACGGGGTTTCACTGTGTTCGCCAGGATGGTCTCGATCTCCTGACCTCGTGATCCGCCCGTCTCGGCCTCCCAAAGTGCTGGGATTACAGGCTTGAGCCACCGCGCCCGGCCCTGTTTTTACCTTTCTTACGGTGCTGAGATAACTCAAAAGATTTCAAAAAAAAAAAAAAATGTAGAAACCTTTATTCTTTGAGAGAATTTCTCAAATGATAAAGACAGCATAAGGTCAATTAAATCTCTAAACTTTTATAAACAAATCTATTAAATTGTAATCATCGTGACCACAAGATATAATTTTCAGGCCAGGCATGGTGGCTGACGCCTGTAATCCCAGCACTTTGGGAGGCCAAGGCAGTCGGATCACTTGAGGTCAGGAGTTCTAGACCAGCCTGACCAACATGACAAAACCTCGTCTCTACTAAAAATACAAAAAGTAGCCAGGCATGGTGGTGTGCGTCTGTGATCCCGGCTACTTGGGAGGCTAAGCCAGGAGAATCGCTTGAACCCGGGAGGAGGAGGTTTCAGTGAACCGAGATCACACCACTGCACTTCAGCCTGGGTGACAGAACGAGACTCTATCTATAAAAATAAAAATAGGCCGGGCGCGGTGGCTCACGCCTGTAATCCCAGCACTTTGGGAGGCCGAGGCGGGCGGATCACAAGGTCAGGAGATCGAGACCATCCTGGCGAACACGGTGAAACCCCGTCTCTACTAAAAAATACAAAAAACTAGCCGGGCGAGGCGGCGGGTGCCTGTAGTCCCAGCTACTCGGGAGGCTGAGGCCGGAGAATGGCGTGAACCCAGGAGGCGGAGCTTGCAGTGAGCCGAGATCGCGCCACTGCACTCCAGCCTGGGCGACAGAGCGAGACTCCATCTCAAAAAAAATAAAAAATAAAAAATAAATAAAAAATAAATAAAAATAAAAAAAATAAAAATAATTTGTAATGCTGGGCGTGGTGGCTCACACCTGTAATCTCAGCACTTTGGAAGGCCAAGGCGGGTGGATCACCTGAGGTCAGTAGTTCAAGACCAGCCTGGCCAACATGGAGAAACCCCGTCTCTACTAAAAATACAAAAAATTAGCCAGTTGTGGTGGCGGGTGCCTGTAGTCCCAGCTACTCGGGAGGCTGAGGCAGGAGAATGGCATGAACCCAGGAAGCGAAGCTTGCAGTGAGCCGAGATTGCACCACTGCACTCCAGCCCAGTCAACAGGGTAAGACTCCGTCTAAAATATACATATATGTGTATATATAAATCTTTTTACAAACTTTATCACAACTTACACAAACCATTTATAATATACTTGGTCTTCCTGTTTTATCCTGAACATCCCTCTTTCCAAAATAACCAGCCATTTTAGAACAAAAATTTAGCATACAAGATTCTTTCCCATATGAAATTATTTTCCTTTTAACTTTTCCTACTATAAATACCTCCTTATAACTATCTTTACATCTGTAATTTTTTTTTTTTTAATTTTTTTTTGAGACAGTCTCGCTCTGTCACCCAGGCTGGAGTGCAGCGGCACAGTCTCTGCTCACTGCAAGCTCCGCCTCCTGGGTTCTTGCCATTCTCCTGCCTCAGCCTCCTGAGTAGCTGGGACTACAGGCGCCCGCCACCACGCCCAACTAATTTTTTGTATTTTCAGTAGATGGGGTTTCACCATGTTAGCCAGGATGGTCTCAATCTCCTGACCTCGTGATCCACCTGCCTCGGCCTCCCAAAGTGCTGGGATTACAGGCGTGAGCCACTGCGCCCGGCCATATATTTGTTTTTGTTTTTTTTTTGAGACGGAGTCTCGCTCTGTCGCCCAGGCTGGAGTGCACTGGCCGGATCTCAGCTCACTGCAAGCTCCTCCTCCCGGGTTTACACCATTCTCCTGCCTCAGCCTCCCGAGTAGCTGGGACTACAGGCGCCCACCACCTCGCCCGGCTAAGTTTTTGTATTTTTTTTAGTAGAGACGGGGTTTTACCGTGTCAGCCAGGATGGTCTCGATCTCCTGACCTCGTGATCCGCCCGTCTCGGCCTCCCAAAGTGCTGGGATTAAAGGCTTGAGCCACCGCGCCCGGCCCATATATTTGTTTTTTAAAGACAACTCACTATGTTGCCCAGGCTGGTCTCAAACTCCTGTGCTCAAGCAATCCACCTAGCTTGGCCTACCAAAGTACCACTAGGATTACAGGCATGTAATTACAGGCATGTCACCATGCCTGGATAATTTCTGTATTTTTAGTAGACATGGGGTTTCATCATGTTGGCCAGGCTGATCTGGAACTCCTGAACTCAAGTGATCCACCTGCCTCGGCCTCCCAACCTGCTGAGATTACAGGCTTGAACCACTGCGCCTGGCCTGTTTCCTTTTCATAAGAACATTTTTTAAGAAACATTTTTTCCTAAAATATAATTGTTTTTAAGGAAAATTACAAATGACCTAGACATTTAATGGGTGTCTATTATTTAATATAACTTTTGATTTGAAATTATTACAAGCTTATTTACAGGTATATATTCCATTATATTTACCTGATTAACTTTTAAAAATAGTTCACCTAGATTACTTAAGAAAACTGTGAGAGGCCGGGAGCGGTGGCTCAAGCCTGTAGTCCCAGCACTTTGGGAGGCCAAGACGGGCGGATCACGAGGTCAGGAGATCAAGACCATCCTGGCTAACACAGGGAAACCCTGTCTCTACTAAAAAATACAAAAAACTAGCCGGGCGCCTGTAGTCCCAGCTACTCAGGAGGCTGAGGCAGGAGAATGGCGTGAACCCGGGAGGCGGAGCTTGCAGTGAGCTGAGATCCGGCCACTACACTCCAGCCTGGGCGGCAGCGAGACTCTGTCTCAAAAAAAAAAAAAAAAAAAAAAAAAATGGAGAATGGCGTGAACCCGGGCGGCCGAGCTTGCAGTGAGCAGAGACTGCGCCACTGCACTCCAGCCCGGGTGACAGAGCGAGACTCTGCCTCAAAAAAAGTTTATATTTTCCTGATACAGTATTTAAGTGCTTTTTTTCCTTTAACCGAATTAATTAAAACCCTTTTATATATTTTTGGTAGTGAAACATTGTACACATGACTCATAGATTCACAGTTGTATTAGACACACAGAAGATGCCTAAGACCCTTTTGTTCTTACTATTTTAAACTTCCAATTTCTTTCTTTCAATCTTTTTTTTTTTTTTTTTTGAGATGGAGTCTCACTCTGTCACCCAGGCTGGAGTGCAGTGGCATAATCTCAGCTCACTGCAACCTCCACTTCTTGGGTTCAAGAGATTCTCCTGCCTCAGCCTCCTGGGCAGCTGGGATTACAGGTGCACGCCACCACACCCGGCTAATTTTTGTATTTTTAGTGGAGACAGGGTTTCACCATCTTGGCCAGGCTGGTCTGGAGCTCCAGACCTCAAGTGATCCACCCACCTCAGCCTCCCAATGTGCTGAGATTACAGGCGTGAGCCACCGCGCCTGGCTGCTAATTTTTGTATTTTTAATAGTGACAGGGTTTCACCATGTCGGCCAGGCTGGTCTGGAACTCCTGACCTTGTGATCCACCCGCCTCAGCCTCCCAAAGTGCTGGGATTACAGGCCTGAGCCACTGTACCTGGCCTAAACCCAATTTCTTGATAACCTGTTTCATTGTCCTAGGCAATTTTCAGCTTGATAGCCCTAAATTCACATACCACAGGAAGAACTCTTAGGTGAAAAATCAGCAAAATCGACATCTCAAAATACAGAGGGAGAGTCTGAGTGTGCTAGAGGGACATTAAAAATGAATGCCACCTGTAATCCCAGGACTTCGGGAGGCCGAGGCAGGCGGATCATGAAGCCAGGAGTTCAAGACCAGCTTGACTAACATGGTGAAACCCTGTCTGTATTAAAAATACAAAAATTAGCCAGGTGTGGTGGGCACCTGTAATCCCAGCTACTCAGGAGTCTGAGGCAGGAGAATCACTTGAACCCGGGAGGCGGAGGTTGCAGTGAGCCGAGATCGCACCACCGCATTGTGGCCTGGGTGACAGAGCAAGACTCCTTCTCAGAAAAAAAAAGTGCCAAGTCAAACATAAAATTATAAGCTGTGCACGGTGGGGGACTTCAGTGGGGGCCTACCCAACTTTGAGTAGGGGGCTGCCCACTTCAGTTCCCCTCTCCACTAGAACTGTTCTGTTGCTCAACAAAACTCTGTCCTGCTCACCCTCCGGTTGTCTGCATAACTTCATTTTTCTTGGACATGGGAGAAGAATTTGGGACTTGCTGAATCACAGATACAAAAGGAGGGTGATGGCTGGGCGCGGTGGCTCACACCTGTAATCCCAGCACTTTCGGAGGCTGAGGTGGGCGGATCATGAGGTCAAGAGATCAAGACCATCCTGGCCAACATGGTAAAATCCCGTCTCTACTAAAAATACAAAAAATCGGCCAGGCGTGGTGGCGCACGCCTGTAATTCCAGCTACTCGGGAGGCTGAGGCAGGAGAATTGCTTGAACTTGGGAGGCGGAGGTCTCGGTGAGCCAAGATCACGCCATTGCACTCCAGCCTGGGCAACAAGAGCGAAACTGTCCAAAAAAAAATTAGCTGGGCGTGGTGGCAACGCACCTGTAGTCCCAGTTACTCAGGAGGCTGAGGTAGGAGAATCGCTTGAACCCAGGAGGCAGAGGATGCAGTGAGCCAAGACTGTGCCACTGCACTCTGACCTAGCGACAGAGTGAGACTCTGTCTCAAAAAAAAAAAAAAGAGGCCGGGCGCGGTGGCTCAAGCCTGTAATCCCAGCACTTTGGGAGGCCGAGACGGGCGGATCACGAGGTCAGGAGATCGAGACTATCCGGGCTAACACGGTGAAACCCCGCCTCTACTAAAAATACAAAAAATTAGCCGGGCGAGGTGGCGGGCGCCTGTAGTCCCAGCTACTCGGGAGGCTGAGGCAGGAGAATGGCGTAAACCCGGGAGGCGGAGCTTGCAGTGAGCTGAGATCCGGTCACTGCACTCCAGCCTGGGGGACAGAGCGAGACTCCGTCTCAAAAAAAAAAAAAAAAAGGGGGGGGGTGACACTGTAACACACCCCACTCACCAGACCGCATGCAGTGGGAACAATGACGCTGTGGCATCCTTGGCTCTGCGGCTCCCAGCATCTCCACGTTTTGGGTGCCTGCACATTCCCCCTCTCCAGACACCAGTGCCCAAGGCAGAAGCAGGTTGTGGCAAGCGCAGTCCAGTCACGGGCTGAGCGCAGATCCCACGGCCGGGCTAGGTGGGCGGGGTACCTCCAGTGGCAAGCCTGGAGCCCAGCGAGACCCAGGTAGGAGCACCACTGGCCACACAGGCCTCCAGCTGGAGAAGCAGCACCCCAAAAAGTCCTGTGTCAACTATTTTAGTAAAAAAAAAAAATGAGGTAACACAATACAATAGCAAGCAATTTAAGATCTGAGAGGAACGTGTTTGTTTCCACTCTTGGGGTTCCGTAAGAAAAACAGAACTTTCTCCCCAAAAAGGAGTCTGGTGCCTTCTCTTCTACACAGGGGTCTGTATATGTGTATGTGGCATACGGACTTAATTAAGCTAATATGTCGGATATTAGCTTTAGGTTTACTTTTGACCATTAAACCCTTTTAAAAATCCTCTTGGCTGGGCGCAGTGGCTCATGCCTGTAATCCCAGCAATTTGGGAGGCCGAGGAGGGTGGATCACAAGGTTAGGAGTTCATGACCAGCCTAGTCAAGATGGTGAAACCCCGTCTCTACTAAAAATACAAAAATTAGCCAGGTGCAGTGGCTAGTGCCTGTAATCCCAACTACTTGGGAGGCTGAGGCAGGAGAATGGCGTGAACCTGGGCGGCAGAGGTTGCAGTGAGCTGAGATCACGCCACTGCACTCCAGCCTGGGCAACAGAGTGAGACTCCGTCTCAATAAAAAAAAAAAAATTCCTTTTAAATCTTTAAATCTCACTATCTTATTTCAGCTGGGACAAATTGCTGATATTTCAAAAGTAACACAAATTTCAAACCAGAAACGGTGTAGGAAGCAAACCTGGGCTGTCCTGGTGGAAAAATGGCCGACTCTACCCACTGAACTGCAGCATGAGGTGATGGCACTTACTCTTCGGGCTTGGCTGGGAAAAGGTGGCCTTGTTATGCAAATAAAGCCCATCAGGTGGTCAAAATCTCGTTTTCCCTTTTTCTGGCTTTTTATTTTTCCTTTTTCCCAGCTGTGGGAATTCAGTTAATTCAGAGGCCTCGTTTCCCACAATTTGGAAGTTTCCTTCAGATCTGACCAAGTCTAACAGAGTTCATCAAATCCAATGGGAAAAAGACTGCAACAGCAAAAATAGCAAACACAGAAACAAATAAGAAGCAGTTAAGCAAAACAAACAATCCCACAATTTATACATTTACTGAGCATACTAAGAAATTAAGACCAGCCAGTTGTTCATCTTAGCTTTAGTCATTGAGGACTTCCAAGACAGAACCCCAATTCTGCTACTTACCTAGGAACGGGGCCCAGGCTTTAGACTGCTCTCCACCATCCTGGAAACTCCAGGGAACTCTCCTGCTCCCCATCATTACGGAAGCAGGAAACTCGCCTTCTTTGTTGGAAGCAAGTGAAACACCAGAAAAGGGAAAGGCGTTGCACGCAAAATAAACCTCAGACCTCAACCAAGTTCCGGGAGATCAGAGATTCTCTGCAGGGTGGCGGGGCCCCCAATCTCAGCCAATTGTCCCATTGTCCTGAGCAATAAATATTGAAAGCCCAAACTGGTCCTAAGCACCAGCAGAAACTCTGTCAAAGGGCGGGGCCACCTCCACTCTGAGTCCCTGCATGGTCGCCAACTTGTTAAGCCAACAAGTATCTGAGACAGCTCTCAGTCACCTTAGAGGTTTATTTGGCCAAGGTTAAGGATGTGTGCATGACAGCCAAGTCTGTACCTTCCTCCAAAGATGATGCTGAGGGCTTCAGTGTTTAAAGGGGCTGGAGGGGAAGGAGGGAGGGCATGGTACCTCCTTGAATCCACGTGTCACAAGACAAAAGGAGTCAATTATGTATTTGTCTCATGCTCAGTAAATTGGCACTTCACCCACTTTTTGATGGAGTGGGTGAAGGATATGAACAGACACTTCTCAAAAGAAGACATTTATGCAGCCAACAGACACATGAAAAAATGCTCATCATCACTGGCCATCAGAGAAATGCAAATCAAAACCACAATGAGGGCCGGGCGCGGTGGCTCAAGCCTGTAATCCCAGCACTTTGGGAGGCCGGGACGGGCGAATCACGAGTTCAGGAGATCGAGACCATCCTGGCTAACACGGTGAAACCCCATCTCTACTAAAATACAAAAAAAAATTAGCCGGGCGAGGTGGCGGGCGCCTGTACTCCCAGCTACTCGGGAGGCTGAGGCAGGAGAATGGCGTGAACCCGGGAGGCGGGGCTTGCAGTGAGCTGAGATCCGGCCACTGCACTCCAGCCTGGGCAACAGAGCCAGACTCCGTCTCAAAAAAAAAAAAAAAAAAAAAACAAAACCACAATGAGATACCATCTCACACCAGTTAGAATGGCAATCACTAAAAAGTCAGGAAACAACAGGTGCTGGAGAGGATGTGGAGAAACAGGAACACTTTTACACTGTTGGTGGGACTGTAAACTAGTTCAACCATTGTGGAAGACGGTGTGGCGACTCCTCAAGGATCTAGAACTAGAAATACCATTTGACCCAGTCATCCCATTACTGGGTATATACCCAAAGGATTATAAGATGTAAGGATCATGCTGCTATAAAGACACATGCACACATATGTTTATTGCAGCACTATTCACAATAGCAAAGACTGTGTGTGTGTGTGTATACTACACAATGGCAGTGCTGGTTTATTACTATTAGTTTTGGAGATGGAGTATCTCCAAATTACAGGCTCCCACCACCACGCCCGGCTAATTTTTGTATTATTAGTAGAGATGGGGTTTCTCCATGTTGGAACCAACCCAAATGCCCATCAATGATAGACTGGATTAAAAAAACGTGGCATATATACACCATAGAATACCATGCAGTCATAAAAAAGGATGAGTTCGTGTTCTTTGTAGGGACATGGATGAAGCTGGAAACCATCATTGTCAGCAAACTATCGCAAGGACAGAAAACCAAACACCGCATGTTCTCCCTTATAGGTGGGAATTGAACAATGAGATCACCTGGACACAGGAAGGGGAACATCACACACCAGGGCCTGTTGTGGGGTATGGGGAGTGGGGAGGGATAGCATTAGGAGAAACACCTAATGTAAATGACGAGTTAATGGGTGCAGCACACCAACATGGCACATGTATACATATGTAACAAACCTGCACGTTGTACACATGTACTGTCGAACTTAAAGTATTAAAAAACACATTGGCACTTCACACAAGGTGAACGAGGAGTAGCTACCTGTGGAGAGACTTTAACTTGTTATTTGTAGCTCTCTGCTTAGGAACAAAAAGGAAGCAGTTTCTTGCGTGACTCATCTTTCAGCTTATTTTTTTTCTTGTGGCAGAGTGAAATTAGCGTCCCAGGTTTTGACTGGCCTTTCCCGATTCCTAAGGCTCTGTGTATGTGTGTATATACTACATAGGCCTGTATGGATTAGAAATTGTATGTGTGTGGCAGGCAGCAGGCTCCCTCCCGCTGGCACCTGACAAGTCTGTGTCCAGGACTCTCCGCTGGCCACTGAAACAAGCCAACGGGAGACTGCATGGGAAGCTTGTTGGCCAGACTGGAAACTAATAAAGCAACCACACTGTCACTAAACGCATCAGGCTTCCAGACAGGGCAGAGCCTTCTCAACACAGGGGGAAGTCTAGCCTGAGCTGAGGGTTGCTGGAGAGGGTGCAGCCACCTGATAACTTGTCTCATGCCGTTGTACTCAGGTCCCTTCCATGGCCTTCCACACTCAGGAGCCCTCATCTGTGGGCAGAAAGACAGGACAGCGTTGGCAAGGCCACTTCCAAAGCCTCAGTGCTATGGCTATCCCATGCCCCCAGCACACACTCCACATTCTTCTTTAGGGCCTTTTAATAAGCTGAGTCAGATTACAGTCAAGCAAGGAGCCCTGGGGCCCGTTAGTCGACTTTGTACCTCTTTGTTCTGGAACATTACATCTTAATGTTTAGCTCTTAGAATCTGACCTTTTCCTCAAGTTTGGGGGCATCTTATTCACTATAACTTCCAAGTATTCACATCGTCTCCTTCTGAAACAAAGGCAAGTGTTTTAACTGTCCACCGCGAATCAGAATGTAAGATGACATCTGCTGTCCATCACTCTGCACAGCCAGCCACTTCCAACATGAACATACTAATTTATTCATTTATCACCACAAAGCTTGCTCTCTGAGCCAGTCACTCTTGCCTCGACTGAGCTGTAAGCAGCTTTGGGGAAGGCAGGACCAAACGGCACTGGAGAAGGGGCTGCAGCTTCTCCAAGGCGGGGCAGGCCTGGTGCCACCCTCCCCGAGATCACTGGAGAAGGGGCCTTGGTTTCTCACAGGTGGGGCAGGCCTGGTGCACCCTCCCCGAGATCACTGGAGAAGGGGCCTTGGTTTCTCACAGGTGGGGCAGGCCTGGTGCCACCCTCCCCGAGATCACTGGAGAAGGGGGCTGTGGTTCCTCACAGGTGGGGCAGGCCTGGTGCACCCTCCCCGAGATCACTGGAGAAGGAGCCTTGGCTTCTCACAGGGTGGGGCGGCCCTGGTGCACCCTCCCCGAGATCACTGGAGAAGGGGCCTTGGTTCCTCACAGGTGGGGCAGGCCTGGTGCACCCTCCCCGAGATCACTGGAGAAGGAGCCTTGGCTTCTCACAGGGTGGGGCGGCCCTGGTGCACCCTCCCCGAGATCACTGGAGAAGGGGCCTTGGTTCCTCACAGGTGGGGCAGGCCTGGTGCACCCTCCCCGAGATCACTGGAGAAGGAGCCTTGGCTTCTCACAGGGTGGGGCGGCCCTGGTGCACCCTCCCCGAGATCACTGGAGAAGGGGCCTTGGTTTCTCACAGGTGGGGCAGGCCTGGTGCACCCTCCCCGAGATCACTGGAGAAGGGGCCTTGGTTTCTCACAGGTGGGGTGGCCCTGGTGCACCCTCCCCGAGATCACTGGAGAAGGGGCCTTGGCTTCTCACAGGGTGGGGCGGCCCTTCCTGAGACGCCTATTGCAGGGAGTAACGAGTGCCATGCAAGGGTGCTTGTTTATTCTTTGAGATGTGAACTGTAGGCATCTACTGTGCTGGGGTTCCTGTGCCGCCAGTAGGGGCCCCAGTCCTCCTGCTCCCGAATGGTTCTCTGTTGGTCACTCCCGCTGGAACTGCCGCTGGTGAGTGTCTCGTTTGACGCTCGCGTGATGATGATCTGTGGAACGACCACTTTCTTCCTGCTGGACTTTTGCTTTACATCAGGTTTCTCTAGAGGAAAAAACATCCAGGCATTTAGTAGATGTGTGGAAAGCTCCTTCCACCTCCTGCCATTGGTCAGAGGAAAGGAATTAGATGTATGGTTAGCAGAAGAAATGGGTGAGTCCAAAAGTGATCAAAACTGTCCATGAACATTCCAGGGCTTCATGGATTTGCAACTCAGCCATGAGGGTTGCTGATGCTGGACACCCTTTTTCAGGGAAGAAAACGGGAGAAACACTTCCACCGTCCGCGGCAGGATGGCATCAGGGCGACCGGCACCGGAAGGAGAGAGGGCACATGTCCCGGCAGGGGCCGCCTCAGAGCTCAAGGTTCAGAGACATCATTTCCACTTCAAAGCTTTCTAATTCTGGTAAAGCCCTCTGTCCAGAACTTTATTCATTAGAATGTTCTAGAAATGGACATTTCTGATGTTGCTCACATTTTCTTTTTTTTTTTTTTTTGAGACGGAGTCTGGCTCTGCCGCCCAGGCTGGAGTGCAGTGACCGGATCTCAGCTCACTGCAAGTTCCGCCTCCCGGGTTCCCGCCATTCTCCTGCCTCAGCCTCCCGAGTAGCTGAGACTACAGGCGCCCGCCACCTCGCCCGGCTAGTTTTTTGTATTTTTTAGTAGAGAAGGGGTTTCACTGTGTCAGCCAGGATGGTCTCGATCTCCTGACCTCGTGATCCGCCCGTCTCGGCCTCCCAAAATGCTGGGATTACAGGTTTGAGCCACCGCGCCTGGCCTCTCACATTTTCTGAAACTTGTTAAGGTTACAAGGAACGCCTGACACCTGTGAAACTGCTGAGCCTGCCGAGCATTGCCAAGTGCGAAGCGGAAGTGCTCCTTCGCCGGCTGCTCTCCTGGCTGTCCACCCGCCCCCTTCCTGGACTGTCATGCTACGGACTTCTGGGAGGGCAGGACGGAGCTCGCTCGCTCTGCACACGTGTGTGTGGTACAGGGTTAGAAGACTCACAGTCACCTTTTCACAGAAACATAACTACAGTGGGTATGTTGTTCTACAGCTTTGTGGGGACACTTGACAGCTCACGAACCTGGATGCGAGGTAGGATGGACAGCTGGCAATGGCAGTGCCGGTTTATTATTTTATGATTAGTAGTTTTTGAGACCGAGTCTCGCCTCTGTCACCCAGGCTGGAGTGCAGTGGTGTGATCTCGGCTCACCGCAACCTCTGCCTCCCGGGTTCAAGTGATTCTCCTGCGTCAGCCTCCCGAGCAGCTGGGACTACAGGCTCCCGCCACCACGTCCAGGTAATTTTTGTATTATTAGTAGAGATGGGGTTTCTCCACATTGGCCAGGCTGGTCTCAAACTCCCGACCTCAGGTGATCCACCGCCTCGGCCTCCCAAAGTGCTGGGATTACAGGTGTGAGCCACCACGTCCGGCCGACAGTGCTGGCTTTTATCGTGTACCTGTTGTGAGCCCTAGAACAGTGAAAAATGACACACGGCAGCTTCTGCTATAGTCTCTGACAACCCACATTTCACAGACAAAACTAAGGCACAGACAAGCCAAGCCACCTGCCCAAGGCTCGTCAGACTAGGGAGCCACAGAGGCCAACTCGCCTGCCCAAGGCTAACCAGATGGGGAAGGTGGACAGGCCAAGTCGCCTGCCCAAGGCTCGTCTGATGGGGTATTCAGGCCTCGGCCTCTCCCTTTGCCTGCGGTGCTGTGTTACAGAGCCTCATCTGTGTCAGCTGCCGAATGCCCCACAGCTGCATTAAGCACTGAGAGATGTCCCTTTTTCTTTTTTTGAGACAGGATCTTGGTCTGTGGCCCAGGCTGAAATGCAGTGGCATGATCATGGCTCACTGAAGCCTCAACTTCCTGGGCTCAAATGATCCTCCCACTCCAGCCTTCCGAGTAGCTGGGACCACCAGCATGCACCACCACACCCAGCTAATTTTAAAATTTTTTGAGGCCGGGCGCGGTGGCTCAAGCCTGTAATCCCAGCACTTTGGGAGGCCGAGACGTGAGGATCATGAGGTCAGGAGATCGAGAACATCCTGGCTAACACAGTGAAACCCCGTCTCTACTAAAAATACAAAAAATTAGCCGGGCGAGGTGGCGGGCGCCTGTAGTCCCAGCTACTCGGGAGGCTGAGGCAGGAGAATGGCGTGAACCCGGGAGCTGGAGCTTGCAGTGAGCTGAGATCGCGCCACTGCACTCCAGCCTGGGCCACAGAGCCAGACTCGGTCTCAAAAAAAAATAATAATAAAAATAATAAAATAAAATTTTTTGTACACTCAGGGTTTTGCCATGTTGCCCAGGCTGGTCCCAAACTCTCGGGCTCCAGTTATTATTCTCCCACCTCACCCTCCCAAGGCGCTGGGATTACAGCAGCCATGAACCACTGTGCCAGCCCTTTTCTGCCATTTTTACAGACAGGGTCTCACTCTGTAGCCCAGGAAGGAGTGCAGTGGCTATTCGTAGATGTGATCATAGCAAACTACAGTCTTGACCTCCCAGGCCCAAGTGATCCTCCTACCTCAGCCTCCTGAGTAGCTGGGACCACAGATCTCACCTGTGGGACCGTATTATTCCCACACCACCATACCTGGCTCACTTCTTTTTCTTTTCAGTAGAGATGAGGTCACCTTGTGTTGCCCAGGCTGGTCTCAAACTTTTGGACTTAAGGGAGCCTCCTGCCTCAGTTTCCAAAGTGCTGAGATGATAGGTGTGAGCCACTGCGCCCAGCCTATTCCCAATTTTTATCTTTTTCAGACAGTGCTACAGTGAACATTCTTGCATTTATGTGTTCACACTCTTTGGAGGGTTTATCTATTGGTAAATTACTAGAACTTCTGGGTAAATGGGTATAATTCACTTCAAATTTTGGTAAATACTGTCAAACTTTTCTGTAGAGACTACGTCAACTTACATTTCCACAAAGAGACTATGAACTTAGAAAGGTGTTCCCTATTCCAAACTTATAAAAACATTTGCCTATTTTCCACTTTTTCTCTTTTTTTGGGGGGGGGTCAGGGTCTCACTCCGGTGACCCAGGCAGTGAGGGCAGGCGCAGCCCACCTGGAGCAGCCACTGCAAAGGCATCAGCTGCAGCAGACAAGGCGTGGCCAGGGCTGCGTGCTCCACAGATCCCACGGGAGACAGGAACAGGCAGGAGCCTCCCCCTCCTGAGTGGATGCGGCAGGGGCCCAACCCAGCCACAGCCATGGCCCTGGGCATCCCTGTACTCTCAGGGCCGAGGAAGCACCCCCAACCCCTGCAGGCTCAGCAGTGCCTGCTCCCACTGTCTGGTCTCTCCCCACTTCCACTGCCCACTCCAATTCCCACCGCCAACTCCAATTCCCACCACCCGCTTCGACTCCCACCGCCCGCTCCGACTCCCACTGCCCGCTCCGACTCCCACTGCCCGCTCCAATTCCCACTGCCCACTCCAATGTCCACTCCAATTCCCACTGCCAACTCCAATTCCCACCACCCGCTTCGACTCCCACCGCCCGCTCCGACTCCCACCGCCCGCTCCAATTCCCACTGCCCACTCCAATGTCCACTCCAATTCCCACTGCCCACTCCAATTCCCACCGCCCACTCCAACTCCCACCGCCCGCTCCGACTCCCACCGCCCGCTCCAATTCCCACTGCCCACTCCAATGTCCACTCCAATTCCCACTGCCCACTCCAATTCCCACCGCCCACTCCAACTCCCACCGCCCGCTCCGACTCCCACCGCCCACTCCAATTCCCACCGCCAACTCCAATTCCCACCACCCGCTTCGACTCCCACCGCCCGCTCCGACTCCCACTGCCCGCTCCAATTCCCACTGCCCACTCCAATGCCCACTCCAATTCCCACTGCCCACTCCAATGCCCACCACCCGCTTCGACTCCCACCGCCCGCTCCGACTCCCACTGCCCGCTCCAATTCCCACTGCCCACTCCAATGTCCACTCCAATTCCCACTGCCCACTCCAATGCCCACCGCCCGCTCCAACTCCCACCGCCCGCTCCGACTCCCACCGCCCGCTCCGATTTCCACTGCCCACTCCAATTCCCACTGCCCACTCCAATTTCAGAGCAAAGTTGAGGCCAAGCCCAGGCACTGCCATGACCTGGCCAGGTGTACATGCACTCAAGGCAATGCTGACAAGCCAGCCCCCACCGTCTCGATCCCCCTCCAGACTTCAGGTCCTGACGAGCATGGGGAGAAAGGTGAGGGGGACCTGAGGGCAGTCCAGCCTGAGCCTGCAGGCATCCCTCACACGAACAGCCTGGACACCACGGACAACACGATTAATAGCAGCAGGAGGCAGAAAGGCTCTTGGGCAGAAAGGAGCAGGGCCCCAGTGAAGCCCCACCTTTAAGCCAGGGATGGCCTAAAGCCTGGCTGTGCGCAGCGGCCAGACCCCACACTTGCTCTCCCACACACCGCTCACTGTTGTCTACCTGGCTCGCCGTTTGCAGGTGTGGGATCTGGACTAGGAGTGTGAGCCGAGTGCAGTCTGCTGGCTGAGTGGACAGTACAAGCCCAGCAGCTGTGAGCAAAACCCAGGCAGAAGTGCTGCGGTCACAGAGGTTTCCGGCAAAGTGACACCCGAAGGCTCCCGTGACAGCAGCAGGTGGTGGCACGACCAAGACTCAACAAAGCCCCAACCACCCAGACTCAAGTGATCCTTCCACCTCATTTAAAATTTGTTTTGGGCCGGGCGCGGTGGTTCACGCCTGTAATCCCAGGACTTTTGAGAGGCGGAGGCGGGAGGATCACGAGGTCAGGAGATCAAGACCATCCTGGCTAACACGGTGAAACCCCGTCTCTACTAAAAATACAACAAAAAATAAGCCAGGTGTGATGGCAGGCACCTGTAGTCCCAGCTACTCAGGAGGCTGAGGCAGGAGAATGGCGCGAACCCGGGAGGCGGAGCTTGCAGTGAGCCGAGATCGCGCCACTCACTCCAGCCTGGGCGACAGAGCGAGGCTCCATCTCAAAAAAAGAAGAAATTGAATCATACAGCATGTGACCTTCTGCAATTGGCTTTTTTCACTCAGCATGATATTTTTTAATAGCTCATAGAAGTGTTCCATTTTTCTTCTTATTCAAAATTTTCTTGCAATCAAGCATACTCTACCTTCATAAAAATGTTACAGGCCGGGCGCGGTGGCTCAAACCTGTAATACTGGCACTTTGGGAGGCCGAGGCGGGCGGATAACAAGGTCAGGAGTTTGAGATCAGCCTGTCCAATATGGTGAAACCCCATCTCTACTAAAAATACAAAAATTAGCCAGCCATGGTGGCGGTTGCCTTAAGCTGAGGCAGAAGAATCGCTTGAACCAGGGAGGCAAAAGTCTCAAAACAAACAAACAAAGTTACAAAAGTGTTTAAACCAGCTGGGCACGGTGGCCTATGCCTGTGATCCCAGTATTTTGGGAGGCTGAGGCAGGTGGATCAGCTGAAGCCAAGAGTTCAAGGCCAGCCTGGCCAATGTGGCGAAACCCCATCTCTACTAAAAATACAAAAAAATTTAGCTGGGGATGGTGGCGGGCACCTGTAATCCCAGTTACTTGGGAGGCTGAGGCAGGAGAATCTCTTGAATTTGGGCGGCAGAGGCTACAGTGAGCTGAAAGCTGAGATCGCACCACTGCACTCCAGCCTGGGCAACAAGAGTAAATAAAACTCCATCTCAAAAAAAAAAAAAAGAAAAAAGAAAGTGTTCAAACACACAAGAAAATAGAATATTTTCTATTGCACCTAAGCAGCGCTCAGCCTCAATCAGTATTTTCTTGTCTTGTTCTTTCTTCATTTTTTTCCTATCTCTTTTTTGAGATGGAGTCTCGCTCCATCGCCCAGGGATGATCTTGGCTCACTGCAACCTCTGCCTCCTGGGTTCAAGCGATTCTCCTGCCTCAGCCTCCAAACTAGCTGGAATTACAGGTGCACACCACCACGCCCAGCTAATTTTTTTGTATTTTTTGTAGAGACGGGGTTTTGCCATGTTGGCCAGGCGAACTCCTGACCTCAAGTGATCCGCCCGCCTTGGCCTCCCACAGTGCTAGGATTACAGCATGAGCCACCGCGCCCAGTGTCCTGAGTATCTTTAAGTAATTTCAGACATGATTTTACCCATAAATGTTGCAGTATACCTCTTTATCAGATAGGGATTGTGTTTTAGCATAACTACAATAGCACTGCCACATCTAAGAAAATTAACACTGACTCATCCCCAAATACCCAATCTGACTGTCTCAGGAGTGACTGAGCCCAGGTTCTAGGTCTCTCAGGTTTCCTTCTAACATTTCCTTCCTTTTTCCCCAAGTTCTTTATTTGTGGTAGAATTTCCAACACTGTGGAATAAGCTGACTGTAAATCTGTGATGTGTTAGATCTGTTTGTATGTTTGTGAATTTTGTAACGCAAAAATTTAAGCATATACAGCAGTGGTTATGATAACAGTATAATATATCTGTATCGGTCCGTTTTCATGCTGCTAATAAAGACATACCAGAGACTGAATAATTTATTCAGGAAAAAGGTTTAATGGACTTACAGTTCCACATGACTGGGGAGGCCTCACAATCACAGCGGAAGGCGAGGAGGAGCAAGTCACGTCTTACACGGATGGCAGCGAGAAGAGAGAGCGCTTATGCAGGAAACTCCCGTTTTTAAAACCATCGAATCTCGTGAGACTCATTCACTATCACGAAAACAGCATGGGAAAGACCTGCCCCCATGATTCAGTCACTTCCCACCCAGTTCTTCCCACATGTGGGAATTCAACATGAGATTTGGGTGAGGACACAGCCAAGCCATATCAATATCCCAACAGCTGCCACAGTGATTAGCTCACGGCCAAACTGTCTCCCCATCATGGCCCTTCCGTTCTGGTCACTACTGCTCCATAGTAATTTACCCCAAGCCTCAGCAGCTTAAAACGACTACTTGCTTTTCTCTGGATTTTATGGGTTCAGGACAGGTTTGGCAGGACAGGTATCACCTGTGGTTGCCCAGGCAGCTGCAGGCATCTAAAGACTCACTGAGACGTCCAGGGCGGCTCTTAGGGCTGGACACTGATGCTGGCTCCCCCTGAGGTGCACACCTCAAGCTGAGACGACTCCAGGATCCAGCCAGAGCCTGGAATCACTGACGGCTTGTTCACTCACAAGTCTGGCTCCTGTAGGAAGGGCTTAGGGACCAGGACTGCTAACTGCACTGCTTCCCAGGTTCAGATTCAGGTTAAACCACTTCCATCACCCTTCAAAGTCCCCAGGACGGGCTTAGGGACCAGGACTGCTAACTGCACTGCTTCCCAGGCTCAGATTCAGGTTAAACCACTTCCGTCACCCTCCAAAGGCCCCTTGTGTTCAGCTGTGGTCGACTCCCATTCCTGCCCAGCAACCACTCATCTGCTTCTCTCTGCAATGTGTTCGTCTTTTCTGGACATTTCATGTAAAGGGAATTGCAGTATGAGTGGTCTTTCCTCTGGCTTTTCTCACTTAGCGTCCCACCTTCAGGATCCTTCACGGTGTGGCAAAGGAGTCAGCAGCCTGCTCCTCACCGTCGTGCAGCCCGTCACCGCGCGGAGAGCGTGCACACTTCATCTTCTCTCCTGAAACTCTGTCCTCACTCTGTTGTTTTCCCTTCATGTCCACCTTCCTCCCACACCTCTGGTGTGACAGGCACTGCTGGCGCCTTTCCAACAGGCGGTCCTCCTTCCCCCACTTCCGTTGCTGGTAGAGGTCCTGCCCACTGCTGTGCTTCACAGCTCCCTCCAGCCCCTGCGGAATCTGCACTGTTGAGTGTGTCCTAGAGAGGCTGGGCAGGCGAAGCCTGGGAAAGGTTTCCTTGCTAATATAAAGCAAGGAGCAACGCCTTTGAAGTAGACGCAGTCCTGCCTGCGTGTGGGGGCTGTACACTCACTGGGGGCTGTGGACACTGAGAGTGGTCAGGAAGAGACATGCAAAGCCCTTGATGTCACGGCTGTGCTAACAAGCCAACCTGGAAGCCCTGCCTCTGACCCTTCATTTGTGAGACATTAAATCCCTGCGTTAAAACTGTGTTTACTTAGCTTTTCTGTAACTTTCAGCTAAAAGCACCCTGACAGACAGGTAGCATTTTCCAAACTGCCACCCTAAGGTGATGCTATTCCTGCAGACTTCCACCCTCTAGCGAGAGGTTTCAAAGCTAGGAATTCAAATCCAGGCCTTTCTTCCAAGTCCAAGGCCCAGAGCCTCCTACTTCCAGCTCTTGATCCCACAAGCCTATCTGAACCAGTCCAGACCCAGCTCCTCTGCCTAGCAGGCCAGTCATTCCCGACACTCTTTCTTGTCTGACCCGAGTGGTTCTTTTTTTTTTTTTTTTTTTTTTTTGAGACAGTCTCACTCTATAGCCTAGGCTGGAGTACAGTGGCGCGATCCCGCTCACTGCTACCTCCACCTCCCAGGTCCCGGTTCAAGCAATTCTCCGCCTCAGCCTCCTGAGTAGCTGGGATTACAGGCAGATGCCACCATGCCCAGCTAATTTTTGTATTTTTAGTAGAGATGGGGTTTCACCATGTTGGCCAGGCTGGTCTTGAACTCCTGACCTTAAGTGATCCACCCACCTTGGTCTCCCAAAGTGCTGGGGTTACAGGCGTGAGCCACCGTGCCCGGCCGAGTGGTTCATTCTTGTGATGAAACTGAAACACTTCCTCCTCGCACAGGCCCCCAATCTCCTCAGATGACAGGCTCTGCGGGTTCTGCCTGCTTGACCCTTCTGAAATTCTTACTGCAAGGCCTTGCTGGCTCCCACTGGGCCAACAGCAATGGGTCTCTGATGGGGCCACCTCCCCTGGGAACTTGCTTCCCTGTTGGTAGGCACAGACCCCATCATGCCGCCCTCGTTTTTTATTTTTAAATATTTGTTTTTTGTAGAGACAGGTCTCACTATGTTGCCCAAACTGGTCTTGAACTTCTGGGCTCAAAAGATCCTCCTGCCTCAGTCCGCCAAGTAGCTGGGACGACAGGTTTAACTGCGCCAGGCAGCATCTCCGTTGTTTAAACTATTTAACACTTCCAGCTCCATGTGGTAAAACTGATGGAAAACTTTGTATTCTAGCTTCTTCCTACGGTTAGGGCCTCATCTTCCCCACACACACCCAAAGGTCTGGTCACACTAGGCTGTTATAAAGGACGCCTTTGTCGCACCCAGGTTCTACCCCTCAGTCACCCTCCACAATGTGCTTGCGCCAGCAGCCCTCGGAGAGCTACACTCCAGCCTGGGACGGCCTCCCAAGGCTCTGTTCCAGTGTGCGGAGGCTGAGGGATTCCCGGTGGCACCACCATGCCCAGCCCTCCAGGAGAACCTCAGGTGAGACACACGCACACTGCTTCAGCCCCTCGACCACCTGGTACACACTTTTCACTCGGGAACTGACTTACATTTTCATTAAACTTATGTTTTCAACCAAGAATTCTGGATATTTACCTCCTAAAGTTCCTAAAACAAACCAGTTTCAGCTTTAGGGCGCGTGCCTGCTACTAGTGTCCATCCGGTATAGGCTCCTCACCCCAGCCCCAGATCCTCCAAGCCGCTGACCTCGCTTCGCTCCCTCCCGCCGTCTCCTACCTTCCTGCGAAGCCGCCGGCGACGGGTGCTTGGCTGCCGCGGACCCCGGGTGGAGGCTGTCCACAGGCTTCTCCGACTCCCTGTCTGCCTGCCTGGTTTCCTGCGAATGCTTCTCCATCAACTTATCCTTAGATTTTGGAACCGAATAGATGGATTCCTTCTTTTGCTCCTCACCTGAAACATACGGATCACGCGTCAGACCCGGGACTTACCGAATCCAGGGCAGTGGGTCCCATCGTCTTCAGTCGCCTGTTTGGGTGTAGAATAAGCTGGCTTCAGTCTCGAGTCTCTCCGTTTCCGTAACCGCCTCAGGCGGGAAGACACTTAAGGCGCCGTCCGTGGCGGACTCGGCGGCAGGAACGGTTCGCCCCGGGCCGAGGTCGGCGCCTGCGCTCGCGCCGCCCCGCCCAGCCCCGCCCTGGGCCCGCGCCGAGGGGCGGAGACGCGGGGAGCCCAGCGCCTGCGCCCCCTTTACCTTTCCTGGGTTTCTGTTTGCTTTTGGAAAGGCCCATAGGTGAGCCCACCGCCCCCGCCGGCGCAAGCCCGGGTCCCCGCACCTCCGCGGCCGCGCAGCCCCGAACGACCGACAAGAAGCCCTCGCGGCCGCGGCGCGCGTCACCATGGCGACCGCGCGCCGCGCAGCCCCGCCCCGCTCCTCTCGCGGGACCGGCCACCATCCTCTCGCGAGAGCAGCCCGTGCGACCGGAAGCGGGGCGGTGACCCCGGAAGTCCCCGCCGGGTGCAGCTTGGTCGGTTCGATCGCAGCCGGGACCTGACGCCGCCCGGAGTCGCCGTCCCTTCTCTCTCTCCGAGTGCTGCTCCTGTCATTGTGGCCATGGACGGTAAGAGGTCGCGGCCGTCCTCCGGGGACTCGCGCGCGGGGCGGGGCCGCTTCTCCCACTGGCGTGGGCTCCGCCCACCTGGGGCCGCGGGCGGGGCTCGGGAGAGCTCTCGGGCCTCGACCCTCGATCCCAGACCCGGGACCCCTTCCCCAGGGCCTCGACCACCGACCCGGAACCCCTTCTCCTGGGCCTCAACCCCCGATCCCCGACCCAGACCCCTTCCCCGGGGCCTCAACCACCGACCCGGGACCCCTTCCCCCGGGCCTCGACCACCGACCCGGAACCCCTTCTCCTGGGCCTCAACCCCCGATCCCCGACCCAGACCCCTTCCCCGGGGCCTCAACCACCGACCCGGGACCCCTTCCCCCGGGCCTCGACCCTCGATCCCCGACCCGGGACCTCTCCCCTGGGGACTCGACCACCCACCCGGGACCCCTTCTCCCGGGCCTCGACTCCCGGCCGCCGACCGGGACCCTTCCCCAGCCCCGACCCCCAACCCGGGATCCTTTACCCCGGGCCTCGACCCTCGACCTGGGACCCCTTCTCCCGGGCCTCGACCCCCGACCCCCGATTCGGGACCCCTTCCCCAGGCCGCCACCCCCAACTCTCAACCCGGTACGCCTTCCCCGGGGCCTCGACCTCCGACCCCCAACCATGGACCCAAGACCTAGACCCCTGACCCAGGATCCCTTGCCCTGAGCCTCGACCCCTGACCACCGACCCAGGACCCTTCTCTCCGCCCCTGGCACTCTTCAGCGTCAGGTGCCCTTCCCCGCCAACTCGGTAGAGGGGACTGAGCGATGCCTGTTCGGGCTTTCGGGCCCTGGAATATCGGGTCAGAGGGCACAAGAAAAAGTGACAGTTGCACCCCCTCTCTCCAAACAGCATCAGGACGAATGAGAAGAGCTCAGACAAAAGTGTTCCCTAAGTGCCAGGCCCTGGTCACAGCAGCTCTTTGTGTCCATTCTCCAGATGGAGAGGCAGAGGTCTGAGCAGGAGCCAGCCCAAGGCAAGGGGCTCCAGGCAATGGAACACCCTGGTTCTGACCTTCTCCACCTGGGGCCGGCTCTGTGCTCAGGGATACTAAAGAACAGGATGAATCTGGCAGAATGAAGTCCTGCATTTGCTGAAACGTTGGGCTGGTGTGATGGGCATGCTTTTAAAAATACTTTTTGCAGGACCCAGTGCAGCGGCTCAGCCTGTAATCCCAGCACTTTGGGAGGCCGTAGGCGGGCAGATCACAAGGTCAGGAGATCGAGACCATCCTGGCTAACATGGTGAAACCCGGTCTCTACTAAAAATACAAACAGCTGGGCGTGGCGGTGGGCGCCTGTAGTGCCAGCTACTCAGGAGGCTGAGGCCAGAGAATGGTGTGAAACTGGGAGGCGGAGCTTGCAGTGAGCTGAGATCGCGTGAGGCACTCCAGCCTGGGCGACAGAGCGAGACTCTGTGTAAGAAAAAAAAAATACTTTTTGAAGTGTGAGAAGCTATAGTACCACCGTGTCATCATGAAGGAAATGTGTAGAGATTTTCTACAGATTGCCTCAAGAGAAGATGAAAGATAGCATCTACCTCCCGCCACAAAAAAATATGCTGGCCAGGCCGGGTATGGTGGCTCAGGGCTGCAACCCCGGCACTCTGGGAGGCCAAGCGCGGTGGCTCAGGGCCCCGGCTCTTTGGGAGGCCGAGGTGGGTGGATCACGTGAGGTCAGGAGTTTGAGACCAGCCTGGCCAACATGGTGAAACGCCATCTCTACTAAAAATACAAAAATTAGCTGGGCGTGGTGGCAGGCACCTTTAATTCCAACTACTTGGGAGGCTGAGGCAGGAGAATCACTTGAAACTGGGAGGCACAGGTTCAGTGAGCCGAGATTGCGCCACTGCACTCCAGCCTGGGTGACAGAGCAAGAATCAGTCTCAAAAAAAAAAAAAAATGTGACTTTTCACTCCACAGCTCATTCAGCTCTTTTGAGGGGACTTCTCTCAAGCCCATGTCAGATTTCCACAGAGTCAGATTTTGCCTTAGCTGGGTTTTTGTGCTGCCGCACACGGCTGGAGAAGAAAGCTGAGGTGAGGAGGGGTGGTTTGGCCAGCATCCCACGGTGAGTTGGGTGGGAAGGCCTGCGTGGCCTGCACTGTGTCACCTGGGTCAGGCTGGCTGTTTTCCAGTCACAGATAACCTTGGCCTTGACCACACTGCACTGATAGATGACAGATTGAACTTGGCCTTGACCACACCTGCACGGACAGGCGATAGATTGAATGATGCCCGAGCTCACTGGAACCCCAGGAGTCTCGTCTTGGAGCCTTGATTTGCATTTGTGAACACTCCGTAACCTCACTCTCTTACAGGCTCCATTTCCTCATTCTGGCTGGTGTGGTGAAGCCCTTTCAGCAATCAGGGGTCACTCTCCAAATTTAGCAGTTGAATGAATTCAGATCAGTCCTACTTTTTAAAAAAATATATTTTTTTCTCTTTTTTTTTTTTTTTTCAGACAGAGTCTTGCTCTGTTACCCAAGCTGGAGTGCAGTGGCCGGATCTCAGCTCACTGCAAGCTCCGACTCCTGGGTTCACACCATTCTCCTGTCTCAGCCTCCCGAGTAGCTGGGACTACAGGCACCTGCCACCATGCCCGGCTAATTTTTCGTATTTTTAGTACAGATGGGGTTTCACCATGTTAGCCAAGATGGTCTCGGTCTCCTGACCTCGTGACCCACCTGCCTCGGCCTCCCAAAGTGCTGGGATTACAGGCGTGAGCCACTGCGCCCGGCCAAAAAATATTTTTTTCTAATAGAGATGAGGTCTGACTACATTCCCCAGGCTGGTCTTGAACTTCTCACCTCAAGTGAACTGCCCGCCTCCACCTCCCAAAGTGCTGTGATTACAGGCTTGAGCGACTGCCCGGTGGAAATCAGCTCTTCGATGCCTAAGAGTTACCACCTTGCTATTTTTATCCATTTACCTTTGGGGAGAAAGAGTCTAAAAAGTGAACTGTCAAGTACTGAACTTTTAAATTGGCCCAGGCTGGCCTCAAACCCCTGGCTTCAAATGATCCACTGGCCTCGGCCCCCCCAGAGTGCTGGGATTCCAGGTGAACTTTTAAATTGGGAAAGAATCCCAAGGGGCTTTTGCAAAGTTGCATTAATTATAAACCACCATCTTTTGGATTCTAACCATGGCCAAAAGATGCTGCGTCCACGACCTCTTCCGTCCTCACACTAACCCTCTAAGATTGACTGGTGCCGTCCTCATGTTCCTAACAAGGCAACAGGAGGGAGCGTCTGCATTCGCTGGGCCTGTGGCTAGCAAGGGGCCAGGGCTGGCACACGAATCTGTCTTGTGCCTCCCTTGTTGGGGGGCTCCCCGAAGGCCCCAGGCAGGTGTGGTCTGTGTCTGTGTTCTAGCTCCTGGTGTCTAGAAGGATCCGAGTAAGTCCCGCCTGCTAGAAGTGTAACATCCCATTCCCAATCCTCAAACCATTCCCTCTCTCTTTGCAGATACCCTGTTCCAGTTGAAGGTATGTACCGAACGGCCGTTCACCCCAGCCCTGTTCTGGTGAGGACAGACAGTGTAAGCCACACTCACTCAGAGCCACAGAAACAGCTGGGCAGATGATGTAATAGTTGAGTGACCACCACACAGGGCTCAGACTGCTGACCAAGGAGGGGATTATTGAGCCAGCTTGGTGACATATTAGCTCTTCTCTTATCAGGCTAAGTGGAGGCAGATCCTTAGGGTCATGTATGAAAGACGGAGTGTTGGCCGGGCGCGGTGGCTCACGCCTGTAATCCCAGCACTTTGGGAGGCCGAGGCGGGCAGATCACAAGGTCAGGAGATCGAGACCACGGTGAAACCCCGTCTCTACTAAAAATACAAAAAATTAGCCGGGCGCGGTGGCGGGCGCCTGTAGTCCCAGCTACTCAGGAGGCTGAGGCAGGAGAATGGCGTAAACCCGGGAGGCGGAGCTTGCAGTGAGCTGAGATCGCGCCACTGCACTCCAGCCTGGGCGACAGAGTGAGACTCCGTCTCAAAAAAAAAAAAAAAAAAGAAAGACGGAGTGTTACCTTTTTTTTTTTTTTTGAGATGGCATCTCGCTCTGTCGCCCAGGCTGGAGTGCAGTGGTGCGATCTCAACTCACTGTAACCTCTGCCTCCCAGGTTCAAGTGATTCTTCTGCCTCAGCCTCCTGAGTAGCTGGGACTACAGGCGCCACCACCACGCCTGGCTAATTTTTTTTTACATTTTTTTTTTTTTTTTTTGAGACGGAGTCTCGCTCTGTAGCCCAGGCTGGAGTGCAGTGGCCGGATCTCAGCTCACTGCAAGCTCCGCCTCCCGGGTTCACGCCGTTCTCCGGCCTCAGCCTCCCGAGTAGCTGGGACTACAGGCTCCCGCCACCTCGCCCGGCTAGTTTTTTGTATTTCTTAGTAGAGACGGGGTTTCACCGTGTTAGCCAGGATGGTCTCGATCTCCTGACCTCGTGATCCGCCCGTCTCGGCCTCCCAAAGTGCTGGGATTACAGGCTTGAGCCACCGTGCCCGGCCTACATTTTTAATAGGGACAGGGTTTCACCATGTTGGCCGGGATGGTCTCCATCTCTTGACCTCGTGATCCGCCCACCTCAGCCTCCCAAAGTGCTGGGATTGCAGGCGTGAGCCACCACGCCCGGCCCGGAGTGTTATCTTAAGAAAGACAACTTGGATATTAGGCCTTGGCGTTCCGCTGTGTGGACTCATTCTTTGAGATCATTTGAAGCAGAGCTTTCTGAGTATTCCTTCCATGTGGGGTGGTGGTTGCAGCTTCCAGTAATCCCGGGCAGGTTTCTGTGCATTTCCCTGGGATGTGCTCCTGGCTGCTCCTCCGTGGCCAGCTTCATCTTGCCTTGTCGATGGCTCTGAGCTCCTGGGATCTTCTGCCATCATGGTGGGTCTGTCAGATGCTGCTGGGCGCAGAGGGGACCCGCTGAGGCCTGCTTGTGTCCTGAACCCTGTGGCGCTGTGCTGGCCGTCCTGAACCCTGTGGCGTCTGTGGTTCCAGATGGGTCGCCAGAGGCATTGTTTCCTTGTTTTGCTGGCAGAGCAGTTAGGCCCCCAGCAGCTGTGTGTGCTGCCCAGCAACCTGTTGCATCCACAGCATTCTCTCAAGATAACATTTTCAGGTGTGTTTTTACCTGGAATTCCATCTTACGACTTGGGGGTAGCCTGAAATGAGTTTTCTTGAGTCTTTCTTTTACGTTGAAATCCATCTCTGAGCAGGGGATGAGACCAGAGCGAGAGGTTTCGGACCCTTCGCTCTGGAGGAGGCCTTGGGTGAGGGTGTTCACGGAAAAGAGACACTGGAGAAAACCCAAACAGCACCTGAGGCAGAGCAGACGGCTTCCTCCTCCAGCTGGTGCTCTCTCGCCGCCCGGGATGCACGTCCGCAGGCTTCGTGCCTTCCCTGCCGTGTGCTGGGCCCAGGCTGGCTGATGGGTGCTTAGAACCTGTGTGGGCACAGGTGTGGGGGTGTGGAGAGCAAGGCCTGGGGGGTGGGCTCCACGCGTCTGACCCAGGACGTTGTGGCTTCTGCTCAGTTCACGGCGAAGCAGCTGGAGAAGCTGGCCAAGAAGGCGGAGAAGGACTCCAAGGCAGAGCAGGCCAAAGTGAAGAAGGTGAGACCCTGGGGGCCGTGGGGTCAGGACTCTCCTGGTCTGTGTCTTCTGTCCTCTTCTGCCCTTTTTTTTGTGTTCTGTTCTGTTTTGTTTTGGTGCCTTTTGGGGAGGGGCAGGGCACTTTCTACATCATAATTTAATCCTCACCTTGATATATATGTGTGTGTGTGTGTGTTTGTGTGTGTGTGTGTATATACGTTTTGTTTTTTTTTTTTTGAGACAGAGTCTCGCTCTGTTGCCCAGGCTGGAGTGCAGACGTGCGATCTCATCTCACTGCAACCTCCGCCTCCCGGGTTCAAGTGATTCTAGGGCCTTACCCTCACAAGTAGCTGTGATTACAGGCTTGCACCCAGCTAATTTTTAAATTTTTTTGTAGAGACAGGGTCTCGCCATGTTGGTCAGGCCGGTCTCGAACTCTTGGCCTCAAGTGACCTGCCCGCCTTGGCCTCCAGAAGTGCTGGGATGACAGGCATGAGCCACTGTGCCCAGCCTAATCCTCACCATGATTTCTCAGCCTCAGAGTATTTGCTTCTCACATGAGACAAACAGGAAGGGAGGTGCTGTGTGTGGTGGAGCCCGGAGTGGCTTCTGTCCTGCTCTATAGCCCCCGCCAGACCTTCCCAGCCCACCGAGGGCGTCCAGAGCATAGAGATGAGTGCATTGCCTTCATTCTTTTCCTTCTTTCCATTTCCAACATTCTGAACTTGATTTTGCCATAAAGTACAGGAAGAGGGCTTCTAGCTAGCTGCCTGCCACGATCCTATCTTTTGGTTTGTTTTTGTTTTTGTTTTTGTTTTTTTTGAGACGGAGTCTCACTGTCACCCACCTGGAGTGCAGAGGTGCATCTCAGCTCACGGCAACCTCTGCCTCCTGGGTTCAGATGATTCTCCTGCCTCAGCCTCCTGAGTAGCTGGGATTACAGGCTTGAGCCACCAGGCCCGGCGGATCCTATCATTTTTCTCTCCCTCCTCCTTACAGAGCTGGTGCCTAGGGCATCATGGGGTGGGAGGGGGCAGGAGGCTCACAGGGGTGCCTCTCCAGGAGGGGCCCCCTCCCCATGATGGACAGGGCAGAAGGAAAGGAGGGATCTAGGCCGGGCGCAGTGATTCACACCTGTAGTCCTGGCTACTCGGAAGACTGAGGCGGGATAATTGCTTAAGCCCAGGAGGTGGAGGTTGCAGTGAGCGGAGATCACACCGCTGCACTCCATACTGGGCCACAGAGCAAGACTCCACCTCCAAAAAGAAAAAAGAAAAGAAGGGCCGGGCGCGGTGGCTCAAGCCTGTAATCCCAGCACTTTGAGAGGCCGAGACGGGCGGATCACGAGGTCAGGAGATCGAGACCATCCTGGCTAACACGGTGAAACCCCGTCTCTACTGAAAAATACAAAAAAAAACCTAGCCGGGCGAGGTGGCGGGCGCCTGTAGTCCCAGCTACTCGGGAGGCTGAGGCAGGAGAATGGCGTGAACCCGGGAGGCGGAGCTTGCAGTGAGCCGAGATCCGGTCACTGCACTCCAGCCTGGGCCACAATGCAAGACTCCGTCTCAAAAAAAAAAAAAAAAAAAAAAAAAAGAAAAGAAGATGGGATCTTGTGCAGCTCTTAAGACTGCATAATCGGTGAAGTAGGTCCCAGGGTATTGGACTTCGATAATTCTTCACCCACAACCAGGTTCCTAGGGAGAAAGGAGCTCGGAGAACTGCCTGCCACAGGCTCTGGGTGTCGCCCGCTGTGTCCTGTGCCCGGTGGAATGCTGGAGGGGTGCAGCAGGGAGCAGAAGCCTGCTTGTGGGGCTGGGCTGGGGCCTGAGTGTTTGCATTTTTAGCTCAAACATCTCTGGGGAGAGGCCCGCCCACCCTAGCCAGTGGCGTCCAGGAGCAGTCAACACTGGGCTCCTGCGGCCGGGCACGGTGGCTCACGCCTGTAATCCCAGCACTTTGGGAGGCCAAGACCGGCAGATCACGATGTCAGGAGATCGAGACCATCCTGGCTAACACGGTGAAACCCCGTCTCTACTAAAAATACAAAAAATTACCCAGGTGTGGTGGCGGGCGCCTGTAGTCCCAGCTACTCGGGAGGCTGAGGCACGAGAATGGCGTGAACCCGGGAGGCGGAGCTTGCAATCGCGCCACTGCACTCCAGCCTGGGCGACAGAGCGAGACTCCGTCTCAAAAAAAAAACCCACTGGGCTCCTCTGCAGGGGGCACACATACCACCAAGTTCTTCCAGCCGCTGTTTCCCCGTGTTTCAGGCCCTTCAGCAGAAAAATGTAGAGTGTGCCCGTGTGTATGCCGAGAACGCCATCCGCAAGAAGAACGAAGGTGTGAACTGGCTTCGGATGGCGTCCCGCGTAGATGCAGTGGCCTCCAAGGTGCAGACGGCCGTGACCATGAAGGGGGTGAGTGCTGGGCCCTGGTGCCAGGTGGGTGGCATCTGCCAACTGAGGCAAACATGGGCTCTGCGGTCTGGATCTGGGGCAGCTCAGAGTTGCGGGAAGCTGGGTCAGCATGGGGTGGGCAGTGCTGGTGGGGACACGGGTGAGGCTGGGTCAGCATGGGGTGGGCAGTGCTGGCGGGGACACGGGTGAGGCTGCACCCTCACTTGCACTGATGCCTCAGGAAGGACCTTTTGATAGGACCTGGGCTTTTTTTTTTTAATATTTTTTTTAAGAGACTCTCTTGCTCTGTCACCCAGGCTGGAGTGCAGTGGTTCAGTCTCAGCTCACTGCAGTCTCAACCTCCTGGGCTCAAGCGATCCTCCTGCCTCAGCCTCCCAGGTAGCTGAGACCATGATGTCAGGCATCCACCACGCCCGGCTGATTTTTTTCATTTTTATGTAGAGACAGGGTGTCTGTGTTGGCCACGCTGGTCTCAAACTCCTGGCCTCGAGCAATCCTCCCACCTCAGCCTCCCAGAGTGCTGGAATTGTAGGCGTGAACCACTCACTGTCACTGTGCCCGGCCAGGCCTCGGTCTTGGCAGCTGCCACAAGAGACGGAGCCTGCATGGCCAGGCTCATCTGCTGGGTCAGGGGACATCACAGCAGAGCCTTCGCTGTTGCAGGCATTTCCTTCCCACAGTGCGGGTGGCCAGGAGAGCACGGCGGTCCTGGAAACCCCACGTCGTTAGCTTTTTCTCCGGGGACCCCGCCCTGGGTCTCCACAGCCTTTTCCGTGGAGTTGGTCTTTCCACAGGACCCAGATGATGGCTCAGCCCAGAGCTGGGGTTTTGTGGGTCAGGGCTGGGGTGCCGCAACTCTCCTGTCAGAGCCCAGGGGACCCATCCCTGGTGCGTGAGCTCCGCTTGCCTTTCATCCCGTTCCCTCCTGCACCCTCTCCTATCTCAGGTGACCAAGAACATGGCCCAGGTGACCAAAGCTCTGGACAAGGCCCTGAGCACCATGGACCTACAGAAGGTCTCCTCAGTGATGGACAGGTTCGAGCAGCAGGTGCAGAACCTGGACGTCCACACGTCGGTATGTGCCCTGCCCTTGGGCTGTGGCCTGGGGACATGGAGGTGTGTGGGCAGCTCATGGGGGGTGGCCCACAGGCTGACGTGCTGTCTCTGCATACCTGTGGTTGCTCCCTGACGTCACCAAGCATCCTCTGTGCTGGGTCCCTGCCAGGACCCTGACGGGTAGGGTGGGCAGGGTGGCAGCAGCCTCCTGCAGGCACCTGGCTCCTTGTGGGGAGGCTCAGACAGCAAACAAGCATGCAGAGGTGTAGAAAGATGTCCAGCCAAGGCAGCAGGCATGGCGCAGTCAGAGGGTGGGGCTGGGTGTGGGGGCAGGAAAGGCTCCTGGCGGAAGGTGAGGCAGAGAGAGTCACTGAGAGAACAGGGCAAGAAGGTGGCTGGCTGTGTGAGGGAACGAAAAGTGTGGTCGGACCCTTGTGAAGCTGAGTGGGGCCTCGTGGGCCTGGGCCCCACCTGTTGTCCAGAGCGTGCCCCTGCCCCCAGGTGATGGAGGACTCCATGAGCTCGGCCACCACGCTGACCACACCGCAGGAGCAGGTGGACAGCCTCATCATGCAGATCGCTGAGGAGAATGGCCTGGAGGTGCTGGACCAGCTCAGCCAGCTGCCCGAGGGCGCCTCTGCCGTGGGCGAGAGCTCCGTGCGCAGCCAGGAGGACCAGCTGTCACGGAGGTAGGGTCGGTCCCCGAAACGCTGTGTGCCCCGCACTCTGGTCCTGTGGGAAGGGAGAGGGCATTGGGGTTAGAGGCTGGAGGAGAGCTTGGGCTAAGGCTCCGACCAGCGAGCCCTGATCTCAACTCAGAGGCCCCGGCCGCAGCTGCCCCCGAGCCAAGCCGCCCGCTGCTGCCCCATCCTGCTCCAGCTGGCTTGGAGGCTTCAGTGTGTGTCGGGCGTGGCGTCTACGCACATCTGCAGTGCACTTTAGAATACTGCGCCCTTCCTAACGGATCAGGTAAAAGTGGGACGGGCACGTCTGTTTCCAAGGCCTGTCACTCGTTCCCTCAGGACACGAGGAGGAAAAGGGTCACTGCACACCACACGGAGGAGACACCTTCACCGGGAGCACGTGCTGCTCACAGACCCCTTTCCCCGCCCTGACCCGAGTCGTGTTGTTGGTTTCCAGGTTGGCCGCCTTGAGGAACTAGCCGTGCCCCGCCGCAGTGCACCACCTCTGCCCCGTGGTGTGCTGGAAGGTTCCTGTCCTCGCCCCACCGCGTCTTGCCTTCGTGCTGGCCCTGCGGAGCTGTGACCGGCAGCCACTCTGTGTGTCTCACCTGCCAGGCCTGCGTGGCCGCAGGGTGTTCCTGTTCCTTTAGGTTGGGCGGTGGGTCTGCGTCCTGGTGTTGAGTTTCTGCAAATTTGTGGGGGTGATTTCTGTGACTCTGGGCCCACAGCGGGGAGGCCAGGAGGGGCCCTGTGGGCTTTTCCCAGCACTGTGGGGGCCTTCAGACTCTGGGGCAGCAGGCACGCTGCTTCCTCATCAGCCAGAGGGGGTCAGGGCTACCCTGTTGCCAAGCAACTCCCTGAGGCCTCTCCACACCCCCTCGGCGGGCAGGAGGTCCCACCATGTGCACAGACATAGCCCAAGGAGGTACCACAGGCCTGTGTGTGCTGGGGGATGTCAGGTGCCACCCCGCGCCATCCTGGTGGCATTTACAATGACACCCTCCTCCTCCATGATTCCAGGAGTGGGGTCTCGGCTGCCCCTACCAGCTGGCTGAGCCCCCTGGCCTCCTGCGCTCCCTCAGTTCCTAAAGCTGCCCAGTCCATGGGGACAGAACTGTCACCCAGATCCACATCCAAGTGTGCCCACCCTGCCGTCTTCATCCTCACCAGCTGCTGCCTCTGGAGGTGCCTTTGGCCACGTGGGCTGTGCTGTCTGTCTCCTCGGCAGAGCCCCTCCGCGGGCTGGCGCAGTCTGAGAGATGTGTCTGCAGCTCCTCCCAGTGGGCAGCCTGGGTCTCCCAGAGGACCTGTCCCCGGGGCCTCGCTTCGCACGATGCTGCCTGTGTCGCCTGTGCCGTCCGAACGACGGGGTGCCTGCCCAGCGTGGAAGCCACGGCAGCTGGTGAAGGGCGCTCAGGAGAGCCGTCTTCAGCTGGGCTGGGGTTGGGGCTCCTTTGAGGACAACCTGCCAGTGTGGCCCTGGAGAGCTGCCAGCAGCTCTTGGGACGGACTTGCTGGGAGGCTGAGGGGCTTTGGACCTGCTGTCTTTTCCATTTCCTAGAGTTTACGTCATTGTCTTGAGGCTTCCAGGATTTTTTGTTTTTTTGCCAAAGTAGAAAAGGCAGGTGGTGGGCGGCTGGTGGGGAGTGTGGTCCCCGCCCCCTCAGTCCCGCCCGTCCCTCGCAGCCCACACGGAGGCCGCAGCGGTGTCGTGGCTGTTACGTGCAGGAACGTGGAGACCCCGACTTTGGCTCACTGCGTTTGGTGTTTTTTTTTTTCAGAACTTGGGAGCCCCAGGGAGGGGCTGGTGTTGGTAGGTCCTGGATGTGGTTCCCTCCAGCCTCCCCAAAATCAACCCTGGCGTTGAGAGAACGTCCTGTCCGTCGTGGGTAACAGCCTTGGGGAGGGCTCAGAGCTCTGCAGAGCCATGGCCGGGTGGGGGCTGCCTCAGTCCTGTCCTCTTGGGCACTGGGGAGAGGGGCCTGTTCACCTTTTTCCTAGAATGCTGTTGTAAATAAACAGATGGATCCCTGGAAACTTTCTCAAGCTTTGCTTTGGAGCCTTGGGTGAGCCTCTGGATGTGGCCGTCTCCCCACAACTGAGGACGGGCTCCTGGAGTGTTCACTGCGGGGGGCTGGGCAGACGGCAGTGCTCATTCTCAGACCCCGTCCAAACCGACAGAATCTCCTGTGTTAGGTTCTTACTTTGAAATAATTTAAAATTTGTATAACATGGTCTTTGTGCGCCTCGGCCAAACCGGGACACTTGCTGGGCACCGTGGTGCTCCTGACAGTCTCTGGTCTGACGTCCCCGCTGCACGTCCTGGTGCTGCCACCTCCAATCTGGAACAGCTCCTCGGTTTTCTTTCGTGACCTGAATGGTTTGAAACCTGCTGGCTGCTATTTTGTAGAATTGTCCTCTGCCTGGGGGTGCGGTTTTCCCACGATGTGAGGAGGTCTTCATGACTTCTCGGTGGCAGGGGTGTGGCGTCCGTGTCTTGGTGCAGGTGAATTTGTGACCTTCACCACTGGGTGCAGCGGCATCCTCAGGCGTCTCCACTGGGAAGTTAGCTTTTTGCCTTTATTACTTTTGAGACAGAGTCTCACTCTGTCGCCCAGGCTGGAGCACAGTGGTGCAATCTCGGCTCACTGTAAACTCCGCCTCCCGGGTTCATGCCGTTCTCCCGCCTCAGCCTCCTGAGTAGCTGGGATTACAGGCGTGTGCCACCACACTCGTCTAATTTTTGTATTTTTAGTAGAGACGGGGTTTCACCATGTTGGCCAGGCTGGTCTCGAACTCCTGACCTCAGGTGACGTGCCTGCCTCGGCCTCCCAAAGTGCTGGGATTACAGGCGTGAGCCACCGCGCCTGGCCTCATTTTCCCTTTTTAATTCATGTTCCTCTTGGGAAGATCCTTGAAGGTCGTGCAAACCTCAACCCACTTTGCCCTGGGCGTCAATGAAATCACTGGTTCTATTTGGGATTCTAAGGAGGACCCCTCCCCCACTCTCCATTATTTATATCTGGACCTGTTTGTTTCTTGGCGTGGGCTGCAGTGGTTGCTGTTGCTGACTTTGTGACTCTAAGTGTCGTACTGACGGCATTTAGGTCAGCCTCCCCCACCCTGGCACGGGCTGACCCCCAGCACTGCAGGAGGCTCTCGGCTCATCTTGGTCCCTCCCTGCCCCAGCCCCGGAATCAGCCCTTTCTCCAGGAAGCTCTGCTTCCTTTGAGTCGGGGAATGGTATTTAGAAAACCAGAATCTGGAGGCTGGGCGTGCTAGCTCACGCCTGTAATCCCAGCAGTCCAGGAGGTAAGGCAGGAGGGTCCCTTGAGCTCAGGAGTTGGAGACCAGCTTAGGCAACATAGTGAGACCCCCATCTCTACAAAAAATAAGATAAGCCAGGCATGATGGCATGCGCCTGTGGTCCCAGTTATGTGGGAGGCTAGGAGGTTGAGGCTACAGTGAGTCAGAATCACACCACTGCACTCCAGCCTGGGTGACAGAGCGAGACCCTGTCTCAAAACAACCAGAAAACCAAGACCTGGGTACAAAGTGTGGGCTTCAGTGCTGCGTGCCGCTAGCCAAGAGGCGTCTGCAGCCACCACGGTGCATGGTGGTACAGCCCTCTGCATGCACTAGAGCCACAGGTCCACACCGTTCCGTAGAATTCGGTCCAGTCTCCCCCTCATTTGTAGCTTCTCTGAAAATTTGGCTCTGGCACACTACCTTTCTGCTCATTTGTGCACCAATTAGTTTCAGAATTGCCAGCCACACTCCTGTGAAGGCCCCTAACTAGAGAATGGCTCTGGGCTGGTGCGGCGGCTCACGCCTGTCATCCCAACACTTCCGGAGGCCGAGGTGGGCAGATCACCTGAGGTCAGGAGTTTGAGACCAGCCTGGCCAACATGGAGAAACCCTGTCTCTACTAAATATACAAAAAGTTAGCCGGCGCGGTGGTGCACACCTGTAATCGCAGCTACTCGGGAGGCTGAGGCAGGAGAATCGCTTGAACCTGGGAAGCAGAGGTTGGGGTGAGCCAAGATAGCGCCACTCCAGCCTGGGCAACAAGAGCGAAAATGTGTCAAAAACAAAAACAAAAACAAAACCGCTCTAAGCACTCCCCACATCCTTTCACAGTGGCTATTACGTGGTCGGTCCACGGTTTTGAATTCCAGTAATTAAGGTGCTACCATCCTGATAGGTTTTCATTAGTACTTTCTGGGTGCGAAGCGTCACTGTGGATGTGGATGTGGACGTGGACTGGGAGGGGTTGCGTCCCTCCCCTCAGCTCCAGCCACGGAGCCAGCCCCGTCGCTCCCAGGCACGCCTCCCACGTCCTCACGGTCCACGGAGTTCGAGGGGCTTCCCAGAGAGAGAGGGCCCAGAGGGGTGGAGCTTGGGGTCTGCCTGCACCCCAGGATGGGGGTCTGCACCGCGGGGAGGCTCCAGCTCCGCCTCCTGCCTCCGTGTCACCTCTTGCCGGAATTCCCAGCCCTCCAGGGTTGGGCATGCTCCTTCCCAACCTCCTCTGGACAGGTCTGTGACCGGCACGCGGGAAGGACTCTGGGAAGCAGGTACGTTCCTGGGATGGCAATTAAGGTGCTGTCTTTCTGGACACTTTGGTGTGGATTTAATGTTGTTAGGATTATTTTCAGACTAGGATTAAAGCTCTTCTCATGAGAAAATACTTGTGGGCGGCAAGCCACGCAGGTGCCAAGGCGAGAGACCGAGGGCACGAGCTGTTCCAGTATCATAAAGAAAATACATAAGAATAGTTATACTAGAAATGGATTATAGCTATGATGATGTTATTAATAATCAGTTTGTAGCATTACTCTTTATTCTAATATCATAATAATCCTTGCTCTTACTCCCCGGGGGGGTTAGAGAAGACTCTGCTCCACACCTCTTGTGGAGGGCGGACATCAGTCAGGCCCGCCCACAGCCCTCCGGAGGCCTGACCGTCTCCCTGCGATGCTGTACTCCAGCGGTCACGCTCCTGTTTCACTTTCATGTTCCACCCTGTACACCCGGCTCCACCTTCCAGATAGCAGCAGCAGAATTAGTGAAAGTACTAAAAGTCTTTGAAATGCAGAGAAGAAATAATGGCGTGAGCTGTCCTCTCTCTCTGCCTTGGCTGCTGAACAGGGGAGGGCCCCCGTCCAGTGGACACGTGACTCGCGTGACCTTACCTGTCATTGGAGACGGCTCTCACTCCTTACCCTGCCCCTCTTGCCTTGTATCCAATATCAGCGCAGCCAGGCATTCGGGGCCACTACCGGTCTCCACGTCTAGGTGATAGTGGTCCCCCAGGCCCAGCTGTCTTTTCTTCTTTGTTTTGTGTCTTTATTTCTATGATCTCTCATCTCCACACATGAGGAGAAAAACCCACAGACCCTGTAGGGCTGGACCCTATAAATACTGTTAATAAAATTAGTCCTAATACCCCTGCAGCCCAGCAGGGACCCCCGGAGTCTCCAGTCCCAGAAGGAAAATGCCAGGCTGGGTGGGGAACCGACAGGACGATTATTGATAAGGGGATCCTGGAAGATCAGCACAGTCCCTTCTGGAGGCTTCAGAGCCACCTGCGGGGGCTGCTTCTCCATGGAAGGGCACAGACGCCGGAGCCCCCTGGTCCCCGACTCAGGGCCCCCAGCCGAGGCCTGGCCAATGGGGAGTGAAGCCTCTCACCCGCCTGCACCCCCGATGCCGTGGTCACCCCGCCCGCACCCCCACGCTGTGGTCGCCCCGCCCGCACCCCCACGCTGTGGTCGCCCCGCCTCCACCCCGGACACTGTGGTCACCCCACCTGCACCCGCGATGCCGTGGTCACCCCGCCTGCACCCCCGATGCTGTGATCACCTCCACCCAACCTTCTCCCTACAAAGTCAGATCTGGAAGTGACCTGGGCCCAGTGGCTTCACACTTCCTCACTAACGGAAGCTGAGGGAGATGGGGGCTGTGCGGGCGGTCCCCTCACCCCCAGGGCCCTCCAGGGTGGGGCAGCAGCAGCGTGGGGGATCCTATCCTGCCCTGTGTGCATTTCAAGACAAACCCTTAGAGGCCCATATGGGAAGGCATTGAGCCCTAGGCTCCACCTAGGAGGACCTGGTGCTGGGCAGCTCACACCTGGACCACATCTGTCCTTGTGGTCAGCCTGGTTCTGCTGCCCACAGTGGAAGGGAGCCCTGGGGCCACCCTGATTCAGACCCTGCCTCCCCATTTGCCAGAAGAGGCTGGGCCGGGCACAGTGGCTCGCGCCTGTAATCCCAGCACTGTGGGAGGCTGAGGCAGGCGGATCACCTGAAGTCAGGTGTTGGAAACCAGCCTGAGCAACATGGTGAAACCCTGTCTCTACTAAAATTAACTGGGTGTAGTAGGGCACATCTGTAGTCCCAGCTACTCAGCAGCCCGAGGCAGGAGAATTACTTGAACTTGGGAGGCAGATGTTGTAGTGAGCCAAGATCACACCACTGCACTCCAGCCTGGGCGACAGAGCAAGATTCCATCTCAAAAAAAAAAGGCTGGATAAAGGGAATGGTTCTGCCAGTACAGATTCCTAGGCCCTTAGCCATGTTTACAGAATCAGAATGAGCAGGGGTGGGGTGTGTGTACAGGGGTGTGTGTGCAGGGCTGGTGTGCATGTGTGCAGGGGTGTGTGTGTGCAGAGATGTGTGTGCAGGGGTGTGTGCAGGGGTGGGTTGTGTGTGCAGGGGTGTGTGTGTGCAGGGGTGTGTGCAGGAGTGGGGTGTGTGCAAGGCTTGTGTGTGTGCAGGGCTGGTGTGTGTGTGTGCAGAGGTGTGTGTGTACAGGGGTGTGTGGATGGGTGGGGGTGTGTGCAGGGGTGTGTGCGTGTGTGCAGGGGTGTGTATGCACAGGGCTGGTGTGCATGTGTGCAGGGGTGGGGTGCGTGTGTGCAGCGGTGGGGTGTGTGCAGGGGTGTGTGCAGGGGTGGTGTGTGCAGGGGTGGGGTGTGTGCAGGGGTGTGTGCAGGGGTGGTGTGCATGTGTGCAGGGGTGTGTGTGCAAGGGTGTGCAGGGGTGGGGTGTGTGTGCAGGGGTGGGGTGTGTGTGCAGGGGTGTGTGCCAGGGTGGGGTGCGTGTGTGCAGGGGTGTGTGTGCAGGGTGGGGAGTGTGCAGGGGTGGAGTGTGTGTGCAGGGCTGGTGTATGTGCAGGGGTAGGGTGTGTGCAAGGCTTGTGTGTGTGCAGGGCTGGTGCGTGTGCAGAGGTGTGTGTGTGTGCGTGTGCAGGGGTGGGGTGTGTGCAGGGGTGGGGTGTGTGCAGGGGTGTGTGTGCAGGGCTGGTGTGTGTGCAGGAGTGTGTGCAGAGGTATGTGTGTGTGTGCAGGGCTGGTGTGCATGTGTGCAGGGGTGTGTGTGTATAGGGGTGGGGTGTGTGTGTGCAGGGGTGTGTGTGCAGGGCTGGTGTGCGTGTGTGCAGGGGTGTGTGTACAGGGGTGGTGTGTGTGTACAGGGGTGGGGTGTGTGTGCGGGGGTGTGTGTGTACAGGGGTGGGGTGTGTGTGTGTGCAGGGGTGTGTGTGTGTGCAGGGGTGTGTGTGTACAGGGGTGGGGTGTGTGTGTACAGGGGTGGGGTGTGTGTGTGCAGGGGTGTGTGTGTACAGGGGTGGGGTGTGTGTGTGCGTGTGTGCAGGGGTGTGTGTGTACAGGGGTGGGGTGTGTGTGTGTGCGGGGGTGTGTGTGTACAGGGGTGGGGTGTGTGTGTGTGCAGGGGTGTGTGTGTACAGGGGTGGGGTGTGTGTGTGTGCGGGGGTGTGTGTGTACAGGGGTGGGGTGTGTGTGTGTGCGGGGGTGTGTGTGTACAGGGGTGGGGGGTGTGTGCGCGTGTGTGCAGGGGTGTGTGTGTACAGGGGTGGGGTGTGTGTGCGGGGGTGTGTGTGTACAGGGGTGGGGTGTGTGTGTGTGCAGGGGTGTGTGTGTGTGCAGGGGTGTGTGTGTACAGGGGTGGGGTGTGTGTGCAGGGGTGTGTGTGTACAGGGGTGGGGTGTGTGTGTGTGCGGGGGTGTGTGTGTACAGGGGTGGGGTGTGTGTGTGTGCAGGGGTGTGTGTGTACAGGGGTGGGGTGTGTGTGTGTGCGGGGGTGTGTGTGTACAGGGGTGGGGTGTGTGTGTGTGCGGGGGTGTGTGTGTACAGGGGTGGGGGGTGTGTGCGCGTGTGTGCAGGGGTGTGTGTGTACAGGGGTGGGGTGTGTGTGCGGGGGTGTGTGTGTACAGGGGTGGGGAGTGTGTGTGTGCAGGGGTGTGTGTGTACAGGGGTGGGGGTGTGTGTGTGTGCAGGGGTGTGTGTGTGTACAGGGGTGGGGTGTGTGTGTGTGCAGGTGTGCGTGTGTGCAGGGGTGTGTGTGTACAGGGGTGGGGTGTGTGTGTGTGCAGGGGTGTGTACAGGGGTGGGGTGTGTGTGCGGGGGTGTGTGTGTACAGGGGTGGGGTGTGTGTGCGGGGGTGTGTGTGTACAGGGGTGGGGTGTGTGTGTGTGCAGGGGTGTGTGTGTGTACAGGGGTGGGGTGTGTGTGTGTGCAGGTGTGCGTGTGTGCAGGGGTGTGTGTGTACAGGGGTGGGGTGTGTGTGTGTGCAGGGGTGTGTGTGTGTGCACAAGTGCATGGCTGGAGATGGCTACTGGAGCCTAGACTGTGTCCCGAAAGATGTTCAAGCAGCATCTGTACAAAGCCCTCTTCACAGCTCCTGGGTCCTTCTGGCCTGAACCGAAGACTCAGGCCCTCCTGTACCCCAGGTCCAGCCAGGAGCCGTTTCCACACCCCTCCTGGGCTGGATGCCGACGACACGCACCCCCGATGTGAAGGGATGTTGCTTTTATTGAGGGCCTGTGTGTGTGTGTGTCCTGAGCTGTCCCCAGGTATCCTGCCCCCAGGTGAGGCCAGACACCCGCTCAGGAGATGCTGGTCCTTGCATGCGGGCAGTAGGGTTCCTGGCGTCCGGAGTCCTGGATGGGCAGGTGTTCCCTGAACTCCAGGAGCCCTAAAGGGGGCTCTGGTCTCCCAGCTTTCACAGGAGACACTGACAGAGGACCAGGGCAGCGAGGGAGGCCAGCAGGAACCCCCACTGGCGATGGAGGCTGGAGGCCCCGGAGGGGTAGCCGTAATGCGTCCTGCAGGAGCCGCCCAGCTCGTCCCGCGGGATGGGCTCCTCCTCGGGAGCCTGCGTGGGGTTGCTGGCCTGGGGACAGACACAGGTGGGGCAGCCTGTCGGCTGGTGGTTGGGGGGGGAGGCTCAGGCGGCCACCCCATCCTCACCTGCTCCACAGCCTCGAAGACCCTCAGCAGGTTGTTGGCCAGTGCACCCTTGACCTCCGCCTCTGTCCAGTTCCTCCTGAGCAGCTCAGCGATCAGGTCTGGATACTTGGAGACGTCCTCCAGCCCCTCAGGGACCCTGTGTTGAGGCCAGGAGAACCCGGGCCCCCACACTAGGACACACGTCCCTCCTCCAGCCGCCTCATCCCTCTGACGGGGTCATGAACCTCCCAGCTCATCCACGGGACAGAGCTCTCACCCCCTTACCTTGGAACACCATCAAAGTCCCCACCAAAGCCCACAGCTCTGGCTCCTGCCACCTCCTTGATGTGATCCAGATGGTCTGTCCAGGGAGCAGCAGGTATGGGTCCCGAGTGAGGCCCTCCCGCTTCAGCCCCCTTGGCCACTCATACCCCACCTACCAGCCACTTGGGACAGGTTGGCCTTGTTGGTGCAGGAAATGTAATTGTTGTAGAAATTCACCATCACCAGGCTGTCTGTCTGTTTCTGCACAGGAAGACAGGGTGGAGCTGAGAGCTGGGAGGGCCTGTCCAGGGAGGTGGGGTGGGGGTGGCTGCCTCGGCCCTCACCACCAGCCTCAGGACGTCGTCGGGCACGTTGCGCCGGCTTGCGCACACGCTGTAGGCCGAGGAGTGGCTGAAGATGACGGGGGCTCTGGACAGCTGCAGGGTGGCCTTCATGGTGGCCACAGACACGTGAGCCAAGTCAATGAGGACTCCCAGGCGGTTCAGCTCCTTCACCACACGCTGGGAAGACAGGGCTGCGTCCACCCTCACAGCCCCCAGGGTCGGGGCTGAGGAGGTGGACAGGCTGGACCAGGTGTGAGTCATCGTCCTTCATGGCTGGAAGTCTGGGGCCACTCAGGGCTCAGCACCCACCCTGGGGGGATGGCTGCCAGCTCCATTTTACAGATGAGGACACTGAGGTCCCACGTGGGGAGATTCATTGTTCCGGTCACCCTCCAGGGCCTCTGCCTTCTCCTCGGGGGTGACTGGCCCCTCCCACCCCACTCACCTGCCCAAAGGGTGACAGGCCTTGGCTCTGGGGCTTGCTGTCTCCCGTGTCCACCAGCCAGTTGTCAGCCCTGCGGGAGCAAAAGGCAGGTGCTCAAGGGGTGGCGCGGTGGTCTCGGCCTCCCATCAGCCCAGCAGGCGAGGCCCGGCCCGGGACTCACAGGTGGAGGGATGGGCTCAGGAGGGTGGCGGGGAGCGTCTGCCCCTCCCTCCTGACCGAAGCCCGGGGGCCTCCCGTGGGGAGTCACGCACCAGGGCGTGTTGCAGTTGTGGGTGAGGGTCAGGTACCGCATGCCCAGCTGATAGAGCGCCCGCAGGACGCCCAGACTGCTGTCAATGGAGTGGCCGCCCTCCACACCGATCAGGCTGGCCACCTTCCCTTCCTGGAAGGCCTGCCGGATGCCTGCGGGGAGAGTCGGGGTGCAGGGGAGTGGGCACCTGGCGTCTGGAGGGGAGGTGTCCTGATCAGTACCTGCTGCTCAGGATGAGGGCTGGGTGGGAGGATGCAGGACCTGGAGGGCCCAGGTCAGGACCCCACCTGCACTGCTGGTGACATACAGGAAGGTCTCAGGGTACATCTGGCACATGCGGTGGACCACATCTATCTGCTCCAGCGTCCTCCGCACAGCGTCTTGGTTCTGGGTGTCGCAGGGCGTGTACACGGACCAGAACTGGGGGCCACAGGGGATACCAGGAGCTGATGCAGCCAGGTCTCAGCCCACCCCCCACATGCCTGTGGGAGTCTGGTTTCCCACCCCCTGGGAAGCCCTCCCTCGGCCTGGTGTCTGTCTCTACAAGGGCCTGTGGCACTGAGGGACCCTGGAGGAACAACGCCACAGGGACGGCCACACTGTAGCCAGGCCCAAGGTAGGAGACGGGATGACCCCACGCAGGGTGAGTGAAGGCAAGGCGGGCGGTACCTGACCTCCTACGAAGCCAGCCCTCAGCTTGGGGATGTTGGTGTGTGTGTTGGCCAAGGTGGTCAGGTTGGCCCTCGTGTCCTGCAGCCGGTTGTTGAACATACTCAGCAGCTGCCAGGGCAGGTCGTTGTGCCTGGAGTCGCGGGGGGCAGGCCAGGCAGTTAGGGAGGCCACTGGGACCTGGGGGCTTGTGAGCTCCTGAACTCCGGGCTGTGCTCCCCACTTCCTGCTCCTCACGGCAGGCGCCGGACTGAAGTCCAGGCCGCAGGGGTGACGGATCATTGGCCACCACACCTGTGCAAGGCTGCACTTCCCACCTGTGCCCACCCCCAGGGCAGGGAGCCCCGGGCCAGGAGCTCAGGGAGCTGGGTAGCCCATCCCCTCCAGGGCCTTTCTCTGTGGACGAGGCTGGTGGGAGGACACGATGTCTGAGGGTGGGACACAAGCAGTCAAATGACTTCAATGGACAGGATTGGAGACATGGGCAAAGGGGCAAGGGCCTGGGGGTGATACTGTTTCTGAGAGTTTTCAGTTTAAAAATCCAATTGCCTCTTGGGGAATACGGTGGGTGGCTGGATAACTGGAATGGCCTGTCCTCGGGGGGCCTGGCACTCCCATCCTTCTGGGGAGCAGGGTGTCAGGTACAGGCTTTGGGGCCCACGCAGGCCTCTCTGCTGCCTCTGTCTCCAGGGAAGAGCCCTGCACCCAAACTCCAATCAGATCCTTCTAAACTTCCAAAGGACTGAGGCTCTCCAAGGTTTTCCCAGGAGCTGGTGGCGAGGGTAGGAGTTCTGGTAAGGAGCAGGAAGGGGAACACAGAGGAAGGGGGAGCTGGCACTGTCAGAGCTGGTGACTGAGTGAGGGCCTCAGAGGGTCCGAATCCAGCTGCCCAGCAGTGCCTGGCAGAGACCAGGAGCAAAGGGAATCCACTCTCGTTAGAAACGCAATTCTCAGGCCGGGCGCGGTGGCCCACGCCTGTAATCCCAGCACTTTGGGAGGCTGAGGCGGGCAGATCACAAGGTCAAGAGATCGAGACCATCCTGGCTAACACGGTGAAACCCCCTCTCTACTAAAAATACAAAAAATTAGCCGGGCGTGGTGGCGGGCGCCTGTAGTCCCAGCTACTGGGGAGGCTGAGGCAGGAGAATGGTGTAAACCCCGGAGGCGGAGCTTGCAGTGAGCCGAGATGGCGCCACAGCTCTCCAATCCGGGCGACAGAGCGAGACTCCATCTCAAAAAAAAAAAAAAAAAAGAGAGAAAAAGAATCACATCTCAGGCCCAGGGCAGGCTCTCGGTTATGATCTGTATTTCAACCAGCAGATCTGACTCCTGGGATCGACCAGGCCCCACTGCAGCCCCGACAGCCCTCGTCCCTGATCCCGTGACCCGGAGGCTGCAAGAAGGTTGGGAAGGGGCTGGAGCCTGACCCCCAACCCTGGGCAATGCTTGGGGTTCCCCTTTCCCGTCACTGGGTCTGGGGCCTCAGACTCCTTCCTGTGATGTGGGCTGCGCCCCGTCTCGGGGAGACACCCTCGGAGGGTGTGTGCTGGGATGGGGCCGCCGGGGCTCCTCCATATCCAGTTTCCAGACCCGCCCCTCTGTGCCTCAGTTTCCCCATCTGGAACATGAAGGTGTCTTGGTGCCTTCCTTGCAGGGCAGCTGGGAGAGGCAGAGGACTAACAGTGTTCATCGTTTCCAGCCGTGGGCCCTGCTCTCAGTGACCCAGCCCAAATCTACAGGCCCACAATGAGCTTTTCCAAGGCAAATGCACCACGGAGCTCCTCGGGGGAAATGAGGGGAGGGCTCTGCCCTTCCTGGGTCCCAGTCGCTCCTGACCTCCCCTGGGCTGGTGCCCCCAAGCCCAGCGTGGCACACTTTCTGGCCCCGCCCTTGGGCAGATGGGTGGGCACAGGCCTGATGCTGGTCTAAAACTCCTGCAACAGCAAGGTTGTCTCTGGCCACAGCGAGTCCACATGACAGCCTGCACTGGCACGCGCCTCCGCCCAGCCCTCGGCACAGAGCAGGTGCTCAGGACGCATTTGCTGAGGGCAGTGGGAATGAGCTCCAGCCAGGGACCCTGCCCGGGCAGCAGCCTCATTGCTAGGGTGCAGCCCTACACTGGGCACTGTCCTGGGCGGGGCTAGGCAGGGTTCCCAGGAGGCTTTACTCCTTGGCCTGAGGACACAGGTGGCCCATCTCAGACATTAGCCTGGGATGGGCAGGAATTCCCAGCAGCCGCCCTTGGAGGGAGAGGCTACAACGGGGCAGCTGTCTGCTCTCCCCTCCCTCCTCCTCCTGCAGCCCCTCCTCTTTTTTTTTTTTTTTTGAGACAGGGTCTCGGCCGGGCGCGGTGGCTCACGCCTGTAATCCCAGCACTTTGGGAGGCCGAGACGGGCGGATCACGAGGTCAGGAGATGGAGACCATCCTGGCTAACACGGTGAAACCCCAAAATGCAAAAAATAAGCCAGGCGTGGTGGCGGCGCCTGTAGTCCCAGCTACTCGGGAGGTTGAGGCAGGAGAATGGCGTGAACCCGGGAGGCGGAGCTTGCAGTGACCCAAGATCGCACCACTGCACTCCAGCCTGGGCGACTGAGCGAGACTCTGTCTCAAAAAAAAAAAAAAAAGAAAAAGAAAAAGAGACAGGGTCTCACTCTGTTGCCCAGGCTGGAGGGCAGGGGTGCAGTCACAGCTCACTGCAGCCCCCAACCTTCTGGGCTCAAGCGATCCTCCCACCTCAGTCTCCCAAAGTGCTGGGACCACAGGTGTGAGTCGCCGTGCCTGACTGGAGAAAGCGATCGGAAGGTGGGGCCTCTGGTTTCTCAGTGGGACACGGGCCCTGCCTGCCTCATGGCCAGGTCAAACTGCAGCTAATCAGACCCACCCTCCTTATCTGGGCGGCTGGGGCAGTGCCCTTAGCTGGGATATGGAATCCTTCATCCTGCTCCAAGGAGTGCTGGAAAGTGCTGGAATTGCAGCAAGCACACACTGAGGCAGCTGTTTGTGGGGGAGACTGCTGGCTGCCCCTGGGACCCATTCTCCTGTTTTACTTTGTAACTTGAAAACCCCCCATTTTTAGCGGGCACACAGCCGTCTGGATTGAAGTTACTTCCTGCCCCTGTGTCGCTGGCCGCGGCCAAGGGATGAAGGTGGGTCCTGTAACAGCTTCTAACAACTGACCCCTGGCCGGGCGTGGCGGCTCACACCTGGAATCCCAGCACTTTGGGAGGCCGAGACGGGTGGATCATTTGAGGTCAGGAGATCGAGACCAGCCTGGCCAACATGGTGAAACCCCATCTCTACTAAAAATACCAAAAAAATTAGCGGGGCATGTTGGCGGGCACCTGTAATCCCAGCTACTCGGGAGGTTGAAGCAGGAGAATCACTTCAACCTGGGAGGTGGAGGTTGTAGTGAGCCCAGATCGTACCATTGCACTCTAGCCTGGGCGACAGGCGACAGAGACTGTCTCAAAACAAAACCTGACCCTGACAGTCACCTGCTGCTTGTCCTTTTCCCCTTCCTCATCTCTCCTTCCTCCCTGCTGGCCGGCGTACAGGTGTGAGGGCTGGAGCTGGCGTGACCATTTTAAACCATGAGGATGCAAGGGACCACCCTCGACTCCCTTTCTGGAGCTGCCTCTGCTCCCTTAAGTGTTTTACATTTGAGACGGAGTCTCGCTCTGTAGCCCAGGCTGGAGTGCGGTGGCCTGATCACAGCTCACTGCAGCCTCCGCCTCCCGAGTTCAAGTGATTCTCCTGCCTCAGCCTCCTGAGTAGCTGGGACTACAGGCGCCGCCACCACGCCCGGCTAGTTTTTTGTATTTTTAGTAGAGAGGGGGTTTTGCCATGTTGGCCAGGATGGTCTTGAACTCCTGACCTCAGGTGATCTGCCCACCTTGGCCTCCCAAAGTGCTGGGATGACAGGCGTGAGCCGCCCAGCCTGGCCTGTTCCCTGAAGTTCTTACACAACAAGACGTCAGGTTTCCCTGCTTTGTTCAGAGTGTTTCCCCAGCAAAGCCCAGAGGCATCTTCCAGGGGGAGACACCGTGCCAGACACAGGGCGAACTCTCAGTGACCCTCCTGCCCCAACGCGGAGCCAGTGTGGACCCCGATCTGGAGCCTGGGAGCAGGAGGCCTCCATGGAGACCCCGTGTCGGGGCGTTGGGCCAGGAAGGGGCGGGGAGGAGGGTCAGATTCCCGGGCAGTGGGAATCTCCACCCTGCGGAGACCAGGAGAGAAACAGGTGACCCCAGCACCCCAGCGAGGTCGAGGTGGGGCCAGGCGGGCACTCAGGGCAGCACAGACAGGGGCCGAGCCGCACGGGCCTCCCCCGGGAGAAGGCAGGCCAAGGGGAGTGGGAAGATGGCCAAAAAGATGCTGGCTGAGAGGGCCTGTAGGGCACCACCCATGTCTGCAGCTTTCGGGAGAAACTGAGGCACAGGGAGAGACGGGGCGCAGGGCCTCAGCGTCCCCAGGTGCAGAGCTCACGCTGAGCTTCAGGGCGAGGGAGCTGGGGCCTTGCCTCCCTCCTGCCCTGACCCCGCAGACCTTCATCTGTCGAAGTCTTTGGTGGCCCTGAGAGACCCCACAAAGAAGCAGGGGCCAGGAAAGGCAAGGGCCCCAGTACCATCGCAGAAACTGAGCCCCAAGCCAAGGGCACATCCCCGGCTCCCAGCCCGGCTCCCCAGCCCCGGCTCCCCCAGCCCTGGCTGCCCCAGCCCCGGCTCCCCAGCCCCGGCTCCCCCAGCCCCGACTCCCCCAGCCCCGGCTCCCCCAGCCCCAGCTGCCCCAGCCCCGGCTCCCCCAGCCCCGGCTGCCCCAGCCCCGGCTGCCCCAGCCCCGGCTCCCCAGCCCCGGCTCCCCCAGCCCCGGCTCCCCCAGCCCCAGTTCCCAGTCCTGGTTCCCTAAGCACCTGGCTTAGGTGGGCACTCACCCATCAATGACAGGGGAGTCCCTCATGATCCTCTCTGCCTCGTCCCGAAAGAAGTCTGCAGTGCAGACGGCCACAAGGGGCCAGAGCCACCATCTGGTCCACATGGCGGGGTCCCCGGGGACCTGCGTGCGCTGCTGCCCTGGTGCCTCTGTGCTGGCCTGGCCGGCCCGTGCAGGAGGACGAGTTTCAGGCTGTGAGAAGTCGCTCTGCCTGCCAGGAGAGGCCCCAGAGGCGTTGGGTGGAAGTGATGATAGCTGGCCGTTGTCCTGTTTATAGCTTCCCATGTTCAATAAGTAACCAGCACATTCCCTGCCAGCGTGGGTGGGATGGAAGGCCGGACACCCAGTGACTGGGCGTTGCTGTCTGGGCTAGGCGGAGGCATAGTAAGAAGCTGGGAACCGGCCGGGCGCGGTGGCTCAAGCCTGTAATCCCAGCACTTTGGGAGGCCGAGACGGGCGGATCACGAGGTCAGGAGATCGAGACCATCCTGGCTAACACGGTGTAACCCCGTCTCTACTAAAAAATACAAAAAACTAGCCGGGCGAGGTGGCGGGCGCCTGTAGTCCCAGCTACACGGGAGGCTGAGGCAGGAGAATGGCGTGAACCCGGGAGGCGGAGCTTGCAGTGAGCTGAGATCCGGCCACTGCACTCCAGCCTGGACGACAGAGCAAGACTCTGTCTCAAAAAAAAAAAAAAAAAAAAAAAAAAGAAGCTGGGAACCCAGACCCAGGGGTGGGGCTAGAGCCCAGATGAAAGGACAGCAGGCTGAGAGCAGGCCCAGCACAGGATGATGGTGAGTGGCTGTCAGCCCTCGCTGTGCTGCTGTTATTTATTACTACCACCTCCCTCAGGACCCGGGGCCTAGATCTGCAAGCAAGAAAACAGTCATTCAAGTAGTGCATTCTCATGAAGCACCTCTTTCCGCGTAAAAATCATCTCACGTGGCTTGCCGTAGGGGAAAACGTGGGCGTTTCAGGACGCTGCTGCACAGCCCAGGTGTGCCCCTGACGCCTGCTCTAACGCTGAGGGGTCTGCACCCCGCCCTGCAGCCCTCCAGCGTCACAGGGACCCACACCGCGGCTACAGACTTCAGGCCAAGCAGCCGGACATGTCCTTAGAACCGGGGCCTTTCTAGGCCTCGGCAGAGCACACTGAAGTCGTCCGAGGGCCCCTGGAAACACAGTTCCCAGGTGGTGCCCTGTCCGAAGAGTCTCCATCCCAGGGCTGGGCGGTGTCTGGGGTTCTGGGGGACGGTGGGCTGAGCACTGGGGCTGAACCAGGCCTGCTGGGAGGAGCAGGAGGGACATTGGTCAGAGGCTTCGCGGCGCGGAGACCAGCAGGGAGAAGGATTGCCCGGCTGGAGCGCGGTGGCTCCGCCTCAGCTCCCTGCAACCCGCACCTCCAGGGCCCGAGCAATCCTCCTGCCTGAGCCTCCTGAGTACCTGGGACCACAGGTGTGCACCACCACGCCCAGCTACTTTTTGTATTTTTTGTAGAGACAGGGTCTTTCCCATGTTTCCCAGGCTGGTCTCCAACTCCCGGCCTCAAGCAATCTGCCTGCTTTGGTCTCTCAAACTACTGGGATTATAGGCATGAGCCACTATGCCCAGGTCATGATAAATAGTATTTTCTTTTTTTTTTTTTTTTTTTTTTTTTTTTGAGACGGAGTCTCACGCTGTTGCCCAGGCTGGAGTGCAGTGGCGCGATCTCGGCTCACTGCAAGCTCCGCCTCCTGGGTTCACGCCATTCTCCTGCCTCAGCCTCCTGAGTAGCTGGGACTACAGGCGCCCGCCACCTCGCCCGGCTAGTTTTTTTGTATTTTTTAGTAGAGACGGGGTTTCACTGTGTTAGCCAGGATGGTCTCGATCTCCCGACCTCGTGATCCACCCGTCTCGGCCTCCCAAAGTGCTGGGATTACAGGCTTGAGCCACCGCGCCCGGCCGATAAATAGTATTTTCATTCAATATTTTTAAAACATCAGAATTCATGTAAAAAAAAAAAAAAAAAGTCCATAATGAACAAAGTACAAAACTTTAAAACAGCTGGGCACAGCGGCTCACGCCTGTAATCCCAGCACTTTGGGAGACCGAGGCGGGCGGATCACGAGGTCAGGAGATCAAGACCATCCTGGCTAACACAGTGAAACCCCGTCTCTACTAAAAATACAAAAAAATTAGCCGGGTGTGGTGGCGGGCGCCTGTAGTCCCAGCTACTCGGGAGGCTGAGGCAGGAGAATTGCTTGAACCTGGGAGGTGGAGGTTACTGTGAGCCGAGACCGTGCCACTGTGCTCCAGCCTGGGCAACAAGAGCGAAACTCTGTCTTGAAAAACAGCATCAACAACAACAACAACAACAAACAGATCTTGTGAGAACTTGCTCACTACCACGAGAACATGGGCGGAACGGCCCCTACCTCCAGCTGGTCTCTCCCTTGACACGTGGGGGTTATAATCTGAGATGAGATTTGGGTGGGGCACGGAGCCAAACCATATCACTCAGCTTCATCATTCAGGGCCCAGTGCAACATGAAAATGCAGCACCCGGCTCAAGCCTGTAATCCCAGCACTTTGGGAGGCCAAGACGGGCGGATCACGAGGTCAGGAGATCGAGACTATCCTGGCTAACACGGTGAAACCCCGTCTCTACTAAAAAAATAGAAAAAAACCTAGCCGGGCGAGCTAAGATCCGGCCACTGCACCCCAGCCTGGACGGCAGAGCGAGACTCTGTCTCAAAAAAAAAAAAAAAAAAGAAAAGAAAATGCAGCACCCTTCTTCAGACATCACAAGAATCTCAGGGCCTCACAGCAGGGGGTGGGGTGGGGGTAGAAGCAGGTGCATGTCTTCCGAGCACCAGACGGGGGTCGAAGACCCTGCATGGGCTGCATTTTGCACCATTTCTGAGGCTCAAAGCCACTGACTTAACAAGAGGGTGTCCTGGGGGCTGGGCCTGGTAGGCTGTGGGTTCCCGTCTCACGGCCACCGTCCAAGGGCAGCGTGGGTGAGCTGGTTAGATTTCTCGGCCTCAGTCTCTTGTCCGTAGAAGTCACGGAGGTACCTACTTTACGACAGTCCTGCCGTGAGCGCGAAGGCACCAGCCACTCAGAACCAGCCTCAGATCAAGACCTTAAACCTGTCTTTCCCATGGGGTTTTACAGTCTGTCCCGGAGTTTCCAGTTGCCTTTCTTCTCCTGCCCTACACGGGGTGTCCTTATCTTCCATCTTCCAAGTCTGGACTCTGCAACCTCCCTCGCTGCCCCCAGAGCCTCCCTCGTCCAACCTGCTGCTCCCAGCTTGGAATCTCCGTGCCCACTTAACGTCTGCACGGAAGGTCTCCCCCTTTGTTTGGTTTACAGTCCTGGTGGAGTTTGAACGCTTGTCCAAATCTCACGTGGACACTGGATCCCAGTGTTGGGGGGTTTGGGGTCATGGGGACGGGCCCCTCATCAATGGCTCCGTGCAGTTCTGGAGGTAATGAGTGAGTTCGGAAGAGAACTGTTAAAACCAGCCTGGCACCTCCCCCGTCACTCTCTGACTCCCTCGCCGCCGGTGATGACTGTGAACAGGAGAACAGGCTCTGGGGGTAGCGAACTTAGGCCAATTCGTGCGGAATCAAGGAAAAACAGCGAGGCCTGGGGCAGGGAATGGGACGCTAATTTGTGCTGACTTCCCAAAAGAGAAGACACCAAGGTCAGGGGGGCGAGAGTCTGAGGCCAATGCACGGTGGATCCAGGAAAAACACCGAGGTCTGGGGCAGGGAACCCAGGGCCAATTAACAATCAACTTCCAAAAACTGCACCATAAGGAAAAGCCCCACGCCCAGTAGCAAAGGATCAAAGGCTGCTCTCCCTACAGCCCCCAACCCCCACCATGTCCCAGATGGCAAGGAAAGTGCTGTGGACTGGCTGTGGGCCATCGTTTCACCTGCAGACACCAGTTCACCGCAGCTTTGATTAGCCATGGACCAAATCTTTCATCCAGATAAGGGGGATAGGAATCATGAAAGGTGAACTTAAGACCCAGAAAACTGGCCGGGTGTGGTGGCTCACACCTGTCATCCCAGCACTTTGGGAGGGTGGGGTGGGCGGATCATCTGAGGCCGGGAGTTTAAAACCAGCTTGGCCAACACGGAGAAACCCCGTCTCTACTAAAAACACAAAAATTAGCCAGGTGTGGTGGCTACTCGGGAGGCTGAGGCTGGAGAATTGCTTGACCCTGGGAGGCGGAGGTTGCAGTGAGCCGAGACGGCGCCAGTGGACTCCAACCCAGGCGACAGGCGACGGTGTGAGACTCCCTCTCAAAAAAAAAAAAAAAAAAAAAAAACCAGAAAACTTTGTAACAGCGCCCACTCCCACCCTACTCCGAGCTTTCTGGCTTTAATAACTCCCTGCTTTTGCAGCTTCCTTCCTGTGTTTTGTTCTTACTTTGTATGTTTTGTCTACTACTTGTTTGTTCAAGCACCAAGGACATGCACAATTACACTCCAGGCCATCCTTCCTGTGACACCTGCTCCCTCCCATTCTGCCGTGATGGGAGGTTCCCTGGGGTCCTCACCAGAGGCAGATGCTGGTGCCACGGCTCCCGCTTCCCGTACAGCCTCCACAACCATGAGCCAAACCCACCCCTTTTCTTTATAGATCACCCAGCCTTGGGGATTCCTCTGGAGCAGTGCAAAGCAGACTAAGCCCTGTTCCATTCGTGGGCCCTGAAACCATCCCCTCACTGTGGGTCTGCGGGAATTCACTCCCCAGTCCTCCCGTCCGTGTCTTTATTCTGCCCTCATCACGGATCAGTAGTTTCGCTGAATGTGCACTTTGGGTGGTAAACCTTTTTCCTCAGGAGGTGACCGCGCCACCGTCCGTCTGCGCATGCTTGGTTGATGGGAGCCACATCGCGCCCGGCGCTGTGTGGGCAACCCCTCGTCCCCCAGAACGCCGTGACTTCATATTTTTTTGTTGTTGTTGAGACGGAGTCTCGCTCTGTCGCCCAGGCTGGAGTGCAGTGGCCAGATCTCAGCTCACTGCAAGCTCCTCCTCCCGGGTTTACGCCATTCTCCTGCCTCAGCCTCCCAAGTAGCTGGGACTACAGGCACCCGTCACCTTGCCCGGCTAGTTTTTTGTATTTTTTTTTTTAGTAGAGACGGGGTTTCACTGTGTTCGCCAGGATGGTCTCGATCTCCTGACCTCGTGATCCGCCCGTCTCGGCCTCCCAAAGTGCTGGGATTACAGGCTTGAGCCACCGCGCCCAGCCAACTTCATATTTTTCACTCCCTGGGGCTGTCCCTCTGCCTCCAGTCCAGGGAATTTCCAGTCGCCAGTATTCCTTCTCCCCTCCTTTCTGAGCTCCGTCTGGCGAGGGTTTCGGGCAGGGGTTGGACTGTTTGAGCTTCCTTTTTGCCTCCTGTCCTAGGTTTCCTCATGCTTATTCCGTACACTCCATTTCCTCTGTTTTGTCTCCCAGCACGGTTCTTTAGTGTTTTCTTGGGGGTTGTGCGTCTGGGTCTCCGGAGGGCGGTTTCCAGGTTTTGCTGTGTCCTGTCCTGCCCCGCTCCCATCAGGGCAGCCGAGCTGCTTGGAGTCCGCTGCATTCTGTTCTCTTCTGTGGTTTACCCAGTGGAATGCAGGCGCGTCTCCCATTGTTCATCTGGACCTTTTGTTGCGTTTGCAGACTTCCCTCGGCAGCTGGTAATATTTGTCACCTCGAATTTCTTATTTAAAAATAAAGCGACAGCAAGGTGGGCAGTGCCGTACGTGTGAGCGGGCTCTCAACCCCAGGCTTTGTGTGGGCCGAGCTCCAGAGACGCCCGGTTACCAGGAGCCCTTGAAGCCAGAATGCAAGCATGAGCATTTTTTTTTTTTAATGAAATGGGGTCTTGCAATGCTGCCCAGGCTGGACTCCAACTCCCAGGCTCAAGCGATCCTCCCACCTCAGCCTCCCAAGTAGCTGGGTCCACAGCAGCTACTTTTAAAGTAACTGCCACCGCGCCCAGCAGCGTTTTTTAAAATAGCTACCCCGATTCTCAAAAACATGTTTAGGGAAGGGCCTCCTGACCTTCCTCTGGCTGTAGGGGGGTTAGGGGGGTGTGTCTGTCTGGGTGGTCCTCGGGCCAGTTCTTCCAGCTGGGAACAAACCCCGACCTCAGTGTCCTCCTCATTCCCGGCCCATTGTGCCCGTGACGTCTGAGCTGAGCTCCTCTCTGGCTCCCTGGTCTCTCGCTGGAACACTCTGGAATGTTCCCAATGGGCCCTCCAGTCCGCCTCACAGACACACTCTTCCGTTAACTTCCTCATTCCCAGAAATGGGTCGGAATCTGTGCCTACAGCGGAGACCTTTCTATTGTCTGACGAGTGTGTTCATTTTTTTTTTTTTTTTGAGACGGAGTCTGGCTCTGTCACCCAGGCTGGAGTGCAGTGGCGCGATCTCGGCTCACTGCAAGCTCCGCCTCCCGGGTTTACGCCATTCTCCTGCCTCAGCCTCCCGAGTAGCTGGGACTACAGGCACCCGCCACCTCGCCCGGCTAGTTTTTTGTATTTTTTAGTAGAGACGGGGTTTCACCGTGTTAGCCAGGATGGTCTCGATCTCCTGACCTCGTGATCCGCCCGTCTCGGCCTCCCAAAGTGCTGGGATTACAGGCTTGAGCCACCGCGCCCGGCCAATTTTTTTTTTTTTTTTTTTTTTTGAGACAGTGTTGCTGTCGCCCAGGCTGGACTGAGTGGCGCAATCTCAGCTCACTGCAACCTCCGCATCCCGGGTTCAAGCGATTCTCCTGCCTCAGCCTCCCAAGTAGCTGGGACTACAGGCACCCATCACCACGCCCGGCTAATTTTTGTATTTTTAGTAGACACGGGGTTTCACCATGTTGGCCAGGATGGTCTTGAACCCCTGACCTCATGATCCACCACCTTGGCCTCCCAAAGTGCCGGGATTCCAGGTGTGAGCCGCCGCGCCCGGCCCGAGGGCGTTATTCTTTTTTTTTTTTTTTTTTTGAGACGGAGTCTGGCTCTGTTGCCCAGGCTGGAGTGCAGTGGCCGGATCTCAGCTCACTGCAAGCCCCGCCTCCCGGGTTCATGCCATTCTCCTGCCTCAGCCTCCTGAGTAGCTGGGACTACAGGCGCCCGCCACCTCACCCGGCCAGTTTTTTTTGTATTTTTTTTTTTTAGTAGAGACGGGGTTTCACTGTGTTAGCCAGGATGGTCTCGATCTCCTGAACTCGTGATCCGCCCGTCTCGGCCTCCCAAAGTGCTGGGATTACAGGCTTGAGCCACCGCGCCCGGCCCCGAGGGCGTTATTCTTTTCTAATTCCTTTCCTCTCACCTTCGTGGACAGGAGCAGGAGGAAGTGCTTGTGCCTTGGCTCACATCTTGACACAGAGGGTGCAGCTGGCAGAGTCGCGGTGGGAAAGGCTCAGGGTGTGTTTAATTCTGTTTCTTCCGCCAGTTCTGGTTGTGCGTCTTTCATGTCCCTGACTGACCAGGGCCCTTCGTCCTGCCCAGGCCCTCCTGCCCCTCCCCTCCCCTGGCCATAGTGAGGCTCAGGGAGAGAGCCGGGGTTCGTAGTCCTGGGAGACCCCGGGGGTGGGAGCAGTGCTCTGTGAAGAGCGTGGGCTCCTGCATCAGAGTCCTGGGTCCATCTCCAGAGATCGGTGCACCGAGGCCCCCACCTCGAGGCTCTCCTCGCAGGGTGGTGCTGACCTGGCTCTGTCGAGAGGCAGGCGACAGCCTCGCCAGAGTGAAGGCGGCGGGTCAGACGCAGAGTGACGTCTGTGTTTCCACCCGGCCCTGTCCCCCAGAACCGCACATCAGCCCTATCCACAGCCAGCACGCAGACGCCTCCACGGCCATGTCGGATGTTACCACTTCTGCACAAGTAGCCACAGGCAACACGCCCCCCACCACAGATCATCGCAGACGAGAATACCCGGACACATCCCAAGCCCACGTGGTTGGACACGTCCACGTACCGAGAACAGACACACGCAGACTTTCCCACGTGATGAGTAAACGCACACTCAGGTACCTACACATGTGCACACAGACACACACAGGTACCTGCACGTGTGCACACAGACACACAGGTACTTACACGTGTGCAGACACACTCAGGTACCTACACGTGTGCACACAGACACACATGTGCACAGACGAGCTGCACACGTGCACCTGCTCATGTGAGCCCCTCCTTGCACGTGCGAGGGACGGGAGCCCACACTCAGCGTGGGGCCCATCTGACCACCCACGAGGCCTGGGACAGGGGCCCCCAAATGAGCCTTGAGGAAGGAACATCTGGGAACCTGCGGCTCCACAGGGAGCCCGGCCCTGTCTCACTCCCTGGGAGGCCCCGGTGGCTCACAGCAAGTTCAGCAGCCCTGGACTCTCTTCTGGCTCCTGACCAGGCTGATGTCTGCACTGGGGGAGTCCATAGGACCCTCAAACTGCAGGCCCAGCCGCGAGGCCGGCACCCCACTTCTGCCCCCAACGCCTCCCTCCCAGCGTCCAGCCCACCCTGAGGCTAGTGGCTTCCCCGCATTCCTCCTCGCCTGCCCAGGCCCCCCCATGGCTGCCCCCACCACTCTGACCCCCACAGCCCACATCTGCACCCGGGCGTGAGCTCTTCCTCCCAGTGAGTCCCAGGGAAGTACCTCTCAAGGACTCCCCAACAGGCTCCTGGCTCCCATGAGGTCGGGGCCCCTCAGCCTGGCCTCCCCACCCTCCCTACCCCACCCTCCAGACACAGTCACCCCAGAGGCCACCCTCTCACCCCTGCCTGGAGCTGAGCCCCCACCCCCGGTTCCATCCTCTGAGACCCTCACCCTTCGCTGCCCGCGATGGCACGAGCTGAGACCGCCCCCCCACCAGTTCCATCCCGAGACCCTCACCCTTCGCTGCCCGCGATGGCATGAGCTGAGACCGCCCCCCCACCGGTTCCATCCCCTGAGACCCTCACCCTTCGCTGCCCGCGATGGCACGAGCTGAGACCCTCACCCTTCGCTGCCCGCGATGGCACGAGCTGAGCCCCCCCCCCACCGGTTCCATCCCCTGAGACCCTCACCCTTCGCTGCCCGCGATGGCACGAGCTGAGACCGCCCCCCCACCAGTTCCATCCCGAGACCCTCACCCTTCGCTGCCCGCGATGGCACGAGCTGAGACCCCCCTACACCAGTTCCATCCCCTGAGACCCTCACCCTTCACTGCCCGCGATGGCACGAGCTGAGACCTCCCTACACCAGTTCCATCCCGAGAACCTCACCCTTCGCTGCCCGCGATGGCACGAGCTGAGACCCCCCCCCCGACCGGTTCCATCCCCCGAGACCCTCACCCTTCGCTGCCCGCGATGGCGCTCCATGCTATGCGCCTGCTCACTGAGGTTCTCCCCACTGATGGTGGATCGCAGGCAGTTGGAGAGGGGCTTTCCGCCCTCATTACAGCCCTGGCCCCAGCCTTGCTCCACGCTCCCCAAAACCACAACCCCCGGCTCCTGGCTCCCCGAGACTCACCACGAGTGGGACAGAATGCTGAGTACCTTGGCTCAGCCACCCCAGGCCCAGGGAGACAGACCCGCCTCCTGCCTCCCAGGTCACCCCAGGCCCAGGGAGACAGACCCGCCTCCTGCCTCCCAGGTCACCCCAGGCCCAGGGAGACAGACCCGCCTCCTGCCTCCCAGGTCACAAGGCTCGGGGGCTGTTTCTGGTTTTCAAGCTCAGTCCTGCCACCCACAGAGCTCTCCAGCTACAAAACAGCCACCTCCTTAAGAGAGGGCCTGCACAGGACCCCAGGGAGAGCCGGGCTAAAGCCTCGCGCACGTCAGCTGGTTCTTGTTTCCGAAGATACTCGTGCCCTCAGTGAGGCCGTGAGCATCCGGCCAGCCCAGGGGCTTCTGGGACTTGGTCCCAGGCCAGGCAGGAGAGCTTGTGCTCCGTGACCACCCTTTGGGGCCCCCCAGGCAGTAGTGCAGGGTATCACCCTCAGGCCGCAGCAGGCTGGGAAACGGAGAGGAGGGGGCCTGGGAGCTTGTGCCCATCCCAACGAACCCAGAGTCTCAAGCGGCCCGGGGGTCCCAGGCCATGTGTTCTCTCCCCACTGGCAGACCCCAGCCACCTCCCTGACTCCCTTGAGGGAGACTGGCCCTGGCCCCAGAGCCGGGACAAACTCTGTCCTCAGTTTCTCTATCTGTAAGTGCGATGGGTTGATCTCCCTCCGTCCCCAGCCACGGTCAAGGATCGGAATGTCCTCTGGCAAAGCCACAGGGGCTTTCGAAACCAGAGGAGGGTCTGCGTGTGGACTGCACTGAGCTGGAGACCGGGCTGGCTTTGGAATTCTGAGGCTGCAGTGGGAGGGGGGCATCCTCCGTGGGTTCCAGCAGGCGGGGGGAGGCCAGGCCTGTCCCTGACCCTACCCGGGGGTTGGAGACCCAGGGCTGCTGCTGGGCCAGTCACAGGGACCCTTGGAGTCTGACGTCTTCAAGCAGCCAGTGGTGGGGAGCACGGGAGGAAGAGTGGGAGCTGCAGAGAGGGGAGCAATGGGAGGAAGAGTGGGAGCTGCAGAGAGGGGAGCAATGGGAGGAAGAGTGGGAGCTGCAGAGAGGGGAGGGGGTGCAGGGGGCTGTAGGGAGGGGAGCAGGGGAGGTGCAGGGGGCCCTGGGGAGAAGGGGGGCACAGGGAGCTGTGGAGGAGGCCCAGGGGGTGTGCAGGGGGCTGCAGGGAGGGGAGCAATGGGAGGAAGGGTGGGAGTTGCAGAGAGGGGAGGGGCTGCAGGAGGCTGCGGAGGGGGAGCAGGGGGCGCAGGGGGCTGCAGAGGGGGAGCAGGGGATGTGCAGGGGGCTGCAGGGAGGGGAGCAGAGGGAGGCAGGGGGCTGCAGAGGGGGAGCAAGGGGGGCACAGGGGGCTGCAGGGAGGGGAGCGGGGGTATACAGGGGGCTGCAGGGAGGGGAGCAGAGGGAGGCAGGTGCTGCAGAGGGGGAGCAAGGGGGGCACCCCTATGGAAGCCAAAGGTAGAGGGTGCTGGTGGGATGTGCACATGTAAAGACCAAAATAAAACCAGCTTTGTGCAGGGTTCCCACTGTTCTGGTAAGAATAAAATATATATTAATCTATAAATTACAAAATGTGAATTGTACAATTTTGCCCGGGGAACAGTGCTGCAATCACTTAAGCTTGGGAGTCTGAGACCAGCTTGGGAAACATAAGGAGATCTCATCTCTACAAAAAATAAAAAGACTAGCCAGGCATGCTGGTGTGTGCCTGCAGTTGCAGTTACTTGGGAAGCTGAGGTGGGAAGATTGCTTGAGCCTGGGAGGCTGAGGCTGCACTCCAGCCTGGGCAACATGATGACAGCCTGTCTCAAAAGTAAATATATAAATAATGTAGGCCAGACCTGGTGGCTTGTGCCTGTGATCCCAGCACTTTGGGTGGCCAAGGTGGGAAGATCGCTTGAGGCCAGGAGTTTGAGACCAGTCTGGGTAACATAGGGAGACTCTGTCCCTACAAAAAATACAAAAATTAGCCAAGCGAAGTGGCACACACTGTGGTCTTGGCTACATAGGAGACTGAGGCAGGAGGATGGCTTGAGCCCAGCAAGTTTAAGCTGCAGGGAGCTATGATCTCACCACTCTAGCCTGGCTGACAGAGCAAGACCTTGTCAAGATGGATAAATAAACTAATAAACTAATTACAATAAAAATGCAAATTGTGCAATTTTGGAGATTCAGCATGAGTTAAATCTTTTTTTTTTTTTTTTTTTGAGACAGAGTCTCGCTCTGTCGCCCAGGCTGGAGTGCAGTGGCCGGATCTCAGCTCACTGCAAGCTCCGCCTCCCGGGTTTATGCCATTCTCCTGCCTCAGCCTCCCGAGTAGCTGGGACTACAGGCGCCGCCACCTCGCCCGGCTAGTTTTTTGTATGTTTTAGTAGAGACAGGGTTTCACTGTGTTAACCAGGATGGTCTTGATGACCTCGTGATCCACCCGTCTCAGCCTCCCAAAGTGCTGGGATTACAGGCTTGAGCCACCACGCCCGGCCGAGTTAAATCCTATAAACACATGCTAATAATTTAAAATTTTAATTTTTCTTGACTTAGAATGAATTTTTTTTTTTTTTGAGACTGAGTCTTGCTCCATCACCCAGGCTGGAGTGTGCAATCTCAGCTCATTGCAACCTCCGCCTCCCGGGTTCAAGTGATTCTTGTGCCTCAGCCTCCCGAGTAGCTGGGATTACAGGCGCGCATCACCACACCCAGCTAATTCTTGTATTTTTTGTAGAGACAGGGTTTCACCATATTGGCCAGGCTGGTCTCAAACTCCTGACTTCAAGTGATCTGCCCGCCTCAGCCTCCCAAAGCACTGGGATTACAGGCGTCAGCCACGGCGCCCGGCCGCCTTCCAGTGTTTCCAGGCACAGACGGGCACGGGCGTGGGCTCCTGGCCTTTGCATGCTGTTGGTTTCTGTTGACCAGACGGCCTGGAGACCTCCCAGCGTGTATGTTTCCACCTCATTCTGTGCAACACGTGCACAAGCCTCAGAGCTCACGTTACCTGAGCAATTCCTCTACACAGGGACCGTGCTACGGGAGCTCCCGTGGCCTCGTGAGGTACGAGCAGTTTCCCCCTCACCTCTCAGGGCCCCCGGGCCTTGGTGCCTGCCTCCCTCTCCTACCTCAGCCACAAGTCTCCATGCCGTGCCCCTGGGGCTTCACGTGTGAGCCCTAAGCACCTCACCTCTCTGCTACCCCCTCTCCCTTGTTCTAGCTCCACCCCGTCTCAACTCCTGGCAATTTCAGTAAGAGAATTGTCCCTAGCCCTGGCCAAGCAATTCCCTGACCTGCAATGACCTGTGCTACTCCCACCTTGCTCGGGCGGGGCCTGACCTTCACTGCACTCCCTACAGCCCACCCCTCCTTTCCCCTTCTGCTCCAGGGCCCACCTGGGACCCCAGCCGCCTGCCCCATTCCCTGCCAGACTCCATCATCTCCTCTGGAGCCGTCAGGCCTCTCAGTAAAACCTGGCCGCTTCCTGCCCGCTTCCTGCCCATTTCTTGCCAGCTTTGCGTTTGCGCTGCCCTTCACTGAGTGTGCTGAGGGGAGAAGGCCCAGCTGTCCCGATGGGTGCTACTTTGAATTCAGGATCACAAACCTCAAGGAACCTCTTTAAACCACCTGGGAATCCTGCTGCAGCTCCCAGTGCTGGGACTAGAAGCATCCGCGCCCTCTGGGAACATTCTGGTGGAGCAGTTGCCCTGTCCTCGAGGTCAGCTGCGCACGCTGGGTCTTCACTGTCCCGGGGGTGCGGATGCCTCATGGCGACCCCCTCCTCCATCCAACGACCCCTCGTGGCACAGCTCCCAGCACAGCCGCTGTCTCCCCTCCTCTCCGCCTGTCTCTCTCTGATCCTCTCACAGGAGGCTGGGCCATACTGCTCCCTGAAACTGTGCTCAGTCAGCCTCTCAGTGGGTGACCCCTGGACCCGCTGCCTCCGTCCTTCCAGGGCACAGGTCCCAGCCTCTCCTGGCTTGCCTGTCTCCAGGCTCTGAGCCCCATCCCCACAGCACTGACTCCTCACCCACCGGAACCCCCAGCCCAGCCCCCGAAGCCCCGTGGACCCAGCCTCCTGCTGCACACCCCAGCTGGATGTTAGGGAGCATTTTAAATTCAGTTTTTTTGTTTTGTTTTGTTTTTTGAGATAAGTCTTGCTCTGTCACCCAGGCTGGAGTGCAGTGGTGTGATCTCAGCTCACTGAAACCTCTGCCCACCAGGTTCAAGCGATTCTCCTGCCTGGGGACAGGACACGTGCGGGATGCCTGAGCCCTACGCCTTTGGGCCTCAGTATCTGTGAAATGGGTGGACACTCAGGGGCCAAGGCGGGCCTCGGGCTTGGTCCCCCTCCTCTCCCATTCACACCCCACGGCTGGCCAGGACAGCGGGTGGCCCCCGTGTTGACCGCCTGCCTGGCTGCTGCAGCTGCTGCCCTCTGGTGGCCAAATCCCAACCAGCCTCCGTGGGGCCGGTTCGCTGGGGCCTGGCGGGGTCCTGCAAGGCGGGGTCCTGCAAGGCGGGGTCCTAGGGGCTCCCTTCACCCAAGAACCAGCTGCTCATCCCTCAGAGCGGGCTCCGAGGACCTGGGAAGGCGGAGCAGGTGCTCGGAGTCACCACTGCCTCCATGGCTGTCCTGCCCTTTAACTCACACCCTGCCACCCCTGAGAGCAAGGCAGCTGCTACCTGTCCCCTAGTCTTGGAAACTGAGGCAGAAAAGCCAGGCCCAGCCCGCCTGGCTCATGGGAGACGGAGCCGGGATGCACACACTGGACACAGGTCCAGAGACTCCAGGGCTGCGTGTAGACAGGCACCACTGCCCTGCCAGGCCCGCCTGCCCGCTCTGTCCCCAGTGGGAGCTGGGAGCCTCAGCCCCACCTCTGAAGCCACCCCTCGGGGCAGCTCTAAGAGGCTGCTTTGGGGCTCGGTGTCCATCCACCGCAGCCGACGTCCTCCCCGTGAAGCTGCTCGGACTGGGGGACTGAGGGACCCTCCCCGTCTGCTGCTGGCCTCCACCTGGGGATTCGCCAGTCGAAGCTGAGGCCCAGTGGGAGGCATTTTAGAGACATGTACACATTTGGAGGCCCTATGACACCCACTGAGAGGCTCCATGGGGTCAGACGCCAATCGGCAAGAATTCACCAAGAGATGTACGGGCTACTTGACCCTCACCATGAAAATGGCTTTGCTGTATGAGAGCCATTGGCCAAAGCAGGGTCCGCCCTTCACTACTCCCGCCACAACTCCAGACTCCAACGTCCCCCGTGCCCGAGGCTTTCTCTCTAGAATGTCCTGTGATAACCCTGAAGCTCCCCCAACCCCAACCAGGGCGCAGATTTTTTTTTTTTTTCTTTTTCTTTTTTTTTTGGTTACAGAGTCTCGCTCTTTCCCCCAGGCTGGACTGCAGTGGTGCGATCTCGGCTCACTGCAACCTCCGCCTCCCGGGTTCCCGCCATTCTCCTGCCTCAGCCTCCTGAGTAGTTGGGACTACAGGCGCCCGCCACCGCGCCCGGCTAATTTTTTGTATTTTTAGTACAGACGGGGTTTCACCGTGTTAACCAGGACGGTCTCAATCTCCTGACCTTGTGATCCAGCTGCCTCGGCCTCCCAAAGTGCTGGGATTACAGGCTTGAGCCACCACGCCCGGCCACAGCTTTGATTTTCATTCAGCAAATTCTTTCCACCTGGAAGAAAAATGTGGGTCCGGACAACGGGGCCCTGCTCTCAGCTGGGCAGGAGGGCAGATGACTGCGCATAGAATTCCAAAACAGAGAATAAGTCCGGGACCTGGGCGCTCCTCACACAGCCTCTGGGAACTCCCTGGAGGAAGGGGCACGTGAGCTGAGTCCCAAGGGTGCCTAGGACTGCACCGGGGTCCGCAAGAAAGGAACAGCCGGCACAGTGGACAAGCGGGGGTGTGGGGCCTCTGGAGGGCCCGGCGGGTCCAGACCTCATCCTAGGGACCACGGGGAGGGCCAGTGAGAGGACAGCGGCGGGTCTGAGAGCAGCTCTCTCACCTCCTAGAATCCCAGAGAGCCGCCGCGTCCCCTGCCTCGCACACCTGGTCCCAGCCTCCTAGAATCCCGGGAAGCCGCCGCGTCCCCTGCCCCAAACACCTGATCCCAGCTTCCACCCGCAGTGGTGTCCTGGGGTCCCCGGGCCTGTACCACCCCAGGTGGGCACCCCAGTACCCTGGCCCACCAACTCCCCAGTCCACTCACCCTGGCCTCTGCGATGCAGGCTTGCTCCCCAGCAAGGCCCCAGCCTAGGCAGCTCCCACGCCAGCCTCACAGCTGGGCTGGCCCTACTCGGCCACCTGCTGCCCCTCCCAGGCCCCTCCTCAGGAAGGTGAAACTGCCCCATTTCCTGCAGGAACCCTGTGTTCTCTGAAAGTAGAAAGAGGAGGGAAATGGAGGAGGGGAGGGGAAGGTTGGAGAGAAAGGGCCAGGGGTCGGAAGGAAGGGCTGGAGGAGGGAGAGAGGAGGAGGGAACTTTGCTCCAGGAGATGGCTCGGCGTCTTGACCTCCCCCAAGGCTAGAAACTTCTTCAGCAGGTTCCTCATTTCCTGAGAGTGCCCTGAGATGTCCCGGCAGTGTTTTTCCCTCATGTGAGGACGTGCCACCTCACAGCCAGGGCCGTGTGTGCACAGCTGTGCTGTTCAGCTCTGTGATGTCAGAGCTTAGAGAATGCTACACACCAGCACACGTAAGCCATCCGTGTCCTTTTTCTTATGCATTTTAGTGGTGAAAATACAACATATATACCAACAAGTAAGACAGATAGGTGTTGGGAGGGAAACTGAGGCAAGGCTTGCATAAAGCCCTCTGGAATGTGTCTAGACTTGCTGGCTCCTTGCTTCTAGCCCTCCTAGGCTCCTGTTCCCGTTATCTCAAGTAGCAGAACCTGCTCCATATAAATGCTAAACCGTCTCAGCTGTAAGTCATGTGCTTAATGCAGCGTGCTCTTTTGATCTCCACGTTCTCACCACCTGTTTCTTTGTTGGATTACCAGAAAATACCGTGGCCTCCCACAGCTTGGGCCGTCACCGCCTCCGTGATAGCGATGGTCCCCTGGTGTCCCGCCTTTTTCTGTCTCAAAGTTTTGCTCAATCCTTTGAGTCTGCCGGACTTTGTCACCCCCACGACCTGTGTTGGGTCTCATCACCCCAACACATAGCTACGTACATTTACACAGAAACAACACTGGTGTTTGTAGCAGGACAATTTAATATAGCCAAAATGTGGAAAGAGCCCAGATGCCCACAGAGGGACAGATAAATAAAATGTGTCTCTTCACGCAGTGGAGCATTAGCCATAAAGAAGAGTGACATGCTGACACATGCTATAACATGAAGAAACATGAAATGAATGAAATGAAAATTTTTAAATTAAAAATCTGGAATTAAATAGTGGTGATGACTGTGCAATTCTGAATGTTCTAAAAACATTCAACTGTACACACTAAAGGGATGGATTTTACGGTGTGTGAATTGTCTCAATAAAGCTTCCATAAAAATATAAGTACAGTTGGTTGGGCACAGTGGCTCATACCTGTAACCCCAGCACTTTGGGAGGCCAAGGCGCGTGGAGCACGAGGTCAGGAGATTGAGACCATCCTGGCTAACACAGTTAAACCCAGTCTCCACTAAAAATACAAAAACAACCAGGCGAGGTGACGGGCGCCTGTAGTCCCAGCCACCACTCGGGAGGCTGAGGCAGGAGAATGGCGTGAACCCAGGAGGCGGAGCTTGCCGTGAGCTGAGATCAGGCCACTGCACTCCACCCTAGGTGACAGAGCGAGACTCTGTCTCAAAAAAAAAAAAAAAAAAAAAAAATATATATATATACACACACACACACACACACACACACACACACAGTTTAAGGAGTTATTAGGGTGAGCTATTACCCAAGTCAAGACACAGTCACTAGCCCCTGTAGCCCCCCATGACCCTTTACCTTTTGTAACTCCCCCCTCCCCGATTTTTTTTCTGTTTGTAACTCCCCCCTCCCTGATTTTTTTTTTTGTTTGTAACTCCCCCCTCCCTGATTGTTTTTTTTTCCGTTCGTATCTCCCCCTCCCTGATTTTCTTTTTTTCTTTTTTTTTTTTTTTTTTGAGATGGAGTCTTCCTCCATCATCCAGGCTGGAGTGCAGTGGTGCAATCTCGGCTCACCGCAACCTCCGCCTCCCGGCTTCAAGCGCTTCTCTACCTCGGCCTCCCAAGCAGCTGGGATTACAGGCGCCAGCCACCATGCCTGGCTAATTTTTGTATTTTTGGTAGAGATGGGGTTTTACCATCTTGGTCAGGCTGGTCTTGAACTCCCGACCTCAGGTGATCCACCTGCCTTAGCCTCCCAAAGTGCTGAGATTCCAGGCGTGAGCCACCGTGCCCAGCCCCGTCTCTGATTTTCTTTGCGGTTCCATGAGACTAGAGCTGTTCGTGTTGGGTGCTGAGCTACAGTCCATGGTCCGGACATTCTTGTGCTGTCTGGTCTCTGATGCTGGGCCTTTGGGTGAGCGAGGGTGACCACAGCCACATCACCCGTCCCAGCCGTGCACCTGTAGGGAACCTTGACACTCCTCCATGGGGGAGAGAGTCTGTGTCCCTCTGTGTGGGTTTGCGACTTGCCTGTAGCCTGTAGGATGTGGAAGGATTGACTCCCAGTATCAAGGCAGAGCCCGTGCTATGGATGGAATGCTTGTGCTTCTCCAAAATCCATGCATGGACGCTCCGGTCCTCAGCTTTATGGCGTCTGGAGATGAGGCCTTCGGGAGGTGATCAGGTTATGAGGGTGGAGTCTCACACTAGAATTAATATCCTTATATCCTGAGGTCAGGAGTTCAAGACCAGCCTGGCCAACATGGTGAAACCCAGTCTCTATTCAAAATACAAAAAATTAGCCAGGCATGGTGACAGATGCTTCTAATCCCAGCTACTCAGGAGGCTGAGGCAGGAGAATCGCTTGAACCTGGAAGGTGGAGGTTGCAGTGAGCCGAAATTGTGCCACTGCACTCCAGCCTGTGCAACAAGAGCAAAACTCCATCCCCCCCCAAAAAAAAAGAAAAAAGAAAAAAGAAATGATGGTTTAGGGGTATTCTGGCCAGTAGCCCTGCTCCGCAAGGAGCAGTATTAAAAAATAAAAAAATAGGCCGGGCGCGGTGGCTCAAGCCTGTAATACCAGCACTCTGGGAGGCTGAGGCGGGCGGATCACGAGGTCAGGAGATCGAGACCATCCTGGCTAACACGGTGAAACCCCGTCTCTACTAAAAAAAATACAAAAAACTAGCCGGGCGAGGTGGCGGGTGCCTGTAGTCCCAGCTATTCGGGAGGCTGAGGCAGGAGAATGGCGTAAACCCGGGAGGCGGAGCTTGCAGTGAGCTGAGATCCAGCCACTGCACTCCAGCCCGGGCGACAGAGCGAGACTCCGTCTCAAATAAATAAATAAATAAATAAATAAATAAATAAATAAATAAAAAAGAGGCTGGGTGCAGTGGCTCACGCCTGTAATCCCAGCACTTTGGGAGGCTGAGGTGAGCAGATCACTTGAAGTCGGGAATTTGAAACCAGCCTGGGCAACATGGTGAAACCCCATCTCTACTAAAAATGCAAAATTTAGCCAGATGTGGTGACAGACACCTGTAGTCCCATCTACTCAGGAAGCTGAGGCAGGAGAATTGTTTGAACCCAGGAAGTGTAGGTTGCAGTGAGCTGAAATCGTGCCACTGTACTCCAGCCTGGGCAACAGAGTAAGTCTCTGTCTCAAAATAAACAAAAACATAAAAATAAAAAAAAAGAAATTATGGGCCAGGTGTGGTGACTCACGCTTGTAATCCCAGCACTTTGAGAGGCCAAGGCAGGTGGATCACCTAAGGTCAGGAGTTCAAGACCAGCCTGGCTAGCACAGTGAAACCCCATATCTACTAAAAATACAAAAATTAGCATGGTGGTGGGCACCTGTAGTCCCAGCTACTCGGGAGCCTGAGGCAGGAAAATGGCGTGAACCCAGGAGGCGGAGCTTGCAGTGAGCTGAGATCCGGCCACTGTACTCCAGCCTGGGCGACAGAGCGAGACTCCGTCTCAAAAAAACAAAACAAAACAAAACAAGCAAACCTGAAAATAATGAAAGATCTGATGAGAGTTCATTATAAAAACAACACACAACAAATTCTGGTGGTTTTTGTGACATACGATGTTTTAAATAACAACTGAAATCACGAACAGTAACATAGAACAGATCAGATAACAAGGGCATTGACAAATGTTTAGGAAATTTATATAATTGCTGAAAGAGCAACATTTTAACTATATAAATACAATGTAGGGAAGGTGAAGTGGTTCTTCTTTCACAATGTTCTACAAAATAAACCGAATTAGTTTAACATCTCTCTTTTAACAAGGTGGTAAAACAAATCCTTTGAAACGGTCAAAGATTTGAGGTTTGAGATTTTCCAGGGACCCTCTAGAAAACTTCAAAGTCAGTTTGAGGTCAGAAGATTTAATTTAGAATTTGATTTTGATTTTGGGAAGTGGTCAAAGATATCAAAAGATGTGAAAACTCTTTTTTTTTTTTTTTTTTTTTTTTTTTTTTGAGACGGAGTCTCGCTCTGTCGCCCGGGCTGGAGTGCAGTGGCCGGATCTCAGCTCACTGCAAGCTCCGCCTCCCGGGTTCACGCCATTCTCCTGCCTCAGCCTCCCGAGTAGCTGGGACTACAGGCGCCCGCCACCTCGCCCGGCTAGTTTTTTGTATTTTTTAGTAGAGACGGGGTTTCACCGTGTTAGCCAGGATGGTCTCGATCTTCTGACCTCGTGATCCGCCCGTCTCGGCCTCCCAAAGTGCTGGGATTACAGGCTTGAGCCACCGCGCCTGGCCTAAAAGATGTGAAAACTCAATAGGATCATATGTCATTGTGAAACAATATTTCGTTATCTGTTTAACCAAAGTGACAATAAAGATTTCAAAGGCAAATAAAGGAGATAACATAAAAAAGATAATAAACTAACACATGTATAAGAGGAAAAGAGTGTGAACCACCAAGGTCCATCTGGAGGATAATTGCTAAAAAAAACCCAAAAAACCCATGGGTTGGATCCACTGGCTCACGTCTTTAATCCCAGCACTTTCCCTTTTTTTTTTTTTTTTTTTTTGAAACAGAGTCTCACTCTGTCACCCAGGTTGGACTGCGGTGGTGTGATCTCGGCTCACTGATACCTCCACCTCCCGGGTTCAAGCAGTTCTCCTGCCTCCACCTCCCAAGTAGCTGGAAAAACAGGCATGAGCCACCAAACCTGGCTAGTTTTTTTTTTTTTTTTTTTTTGAGACAGAGTCTCTCTCTGTCGCCCAGGCTGGAGTGCAGTGGCGCGATCTCGGCTCACTGCAAGCTCCGCCTCCCGGGTTCACGCCATTCTCCTGCCTCAGCCTCCCGAGTAGCTGGGACTACAGGCGCCCACAACTGCGCCCGGCTAATTTTTTGTATTTTTAGTAGAGACGGGGTTTCACCGTGGTCTCGATCTCCTGACCTTGTGATCCGCCCGCCTCGGCCTCCCAAAGTGCTGGGATTACAGGCGTGAGCCACCGCGCCCGGCCCACCTGGCTAGTTTTTGTATTTTTAGTAGACATGGGGTTTCACCATATTGGCCAGGCTGGTTTTATTTATTTATTTATTTATTTATTTATTTATTTATTTATGAGACGGAGTCTCGCTCTGTCGCCCAGGCTGGAGTGCGGTGGCTCGATCTCGGCCCACTGCAAGCTCCGCCTCCCGGGTTCACGCCATTCTCCTGCCTCAGCCTCCCGAGTAGCTGGGACTATAGGTACCTGCCACCTTGCCTGGCTAGTTTTTTTTTTTGTTTTTTTTTTGTTTTTTTTTTGTATTTTTAGTAGAGACGGGGTTTCACCATGTTAGCCAGGATGGTCTCGATCTCCTGACCTCGTGATCTGCCCCTCTTGGCCTCCCAGAGTGCTGGGATTACGGGCATGAGTCACTGCGCTCGGCCGCATCTCTGTTTTAAATAAATGTATAAATTAATAATAAAATAAACGTGACCAGGCACGGTGGCTCACGCTTGTAATCCCAGCACTTTGGGAGGCCGAGGCGGGTGGATCACGTGAGGTCAGGAGTTTGAGACCACCCTGGCCAACGTGGAGAAACCCCATCTCTACTAAAAATATAAAAACTAGCCGGGCGAGGTGGCAGGCGCCTGTAGTCCCAGCTACTCAGGAGGCTGAGGCAGGAGAATGGTGTAAACCCGGGAGGCGGAGCTTGCAGTGAGCTGAGATCGGGCCACTGCACTCCAGCCTGGGCGACAGAGCGAGACTCCGTTCCCCCAGCAAGAAAACAACAACGAGGCCGCTCCCTGTACCCTGACGGGCAAGTCTTCAGGACGTTGACTGCAGGCAGCACCGTGCGGAATACAGAGCTTCGTGTCCGCAGTGTCGCCTAACAAGGCATGGCTGGGAACACACACGACCCGGGTGTTAGTGAGGGACGGACCGAGAAGACCGGTGTGCCCCGTGCTCCAATCTTCATGTCGCTGTGCCCCACGTGAGGCTCTTACTGGAATCACCACTTGGAACACATACATTTAAAAATTATATAAGGCCGGGCGCGGTGGCTCAAGCCTGTAATCCCAGCACTTTGGGAGGCCGAGACGGGCGGATCACGAGGTCAGGAGATCGAGACCACCCTGGCTAACACGGTGAAACCCCGTCTCTACTAAAAATACAAAAAACTAGCCGGGCGAGGTGGCAGGCGCCTGTAGTCCCAGCTACTCGGGAGGCTGAGGCAGGAGAATGGCGTAAAAACCCAAGAGGCGGAGCTTGCAGTGAGCTGAGATCCGGCCACTGCACTCCAGCCTGGGTGACAGAGCATGACTCCATCTCAAAAAAATAAAAAATAAAAAAATAAAAATTATATAAAAATCATGGTTCTAGGATGGCAGAGGCAAACCTGCGTCTGTCCTGAGGACACCGAGAAGGTGGACCCACCTCTGACGCCCACGCCACCCTGAGTCAGCAGCATTTTCCAACAGGAAACCAGTGTTATCTTTTAGAAATCAAAGACACTCAAGCGTTGCTAACATAACACCTGCACTTTGGCCTGGCTCTGGGTGTCCCGGGCTCTGGGTTGCTCTGCTTAATTGTCCTAGGAGGGGTCACATTGTGTTAATGAGTAAAGTGAGGCACAATAACTTTTTTTTTTTGAGATGGAGTCTCGCTGTGTTGCCCAGGCTGGAGGGCAGTGGCGCCATCTCGGCTCACTGCAAGCTCCGCCTCCCAGGTTTACGCCATTCTCCTGCCTCAGCCTCCCGAGTAGCTGGGACTATAGGCGCCGCCACCTCGCCCGGCTAGTTTTTTGTATTGTTAGTAGAGACGGAGTTTCACCGTGTTAGCCAGGATGGTCTCGATCTCCTGACCTCGTGATCCGCCCGCCTCAGCCTCCCAAAGTGCTGGGATTACAGGCGTGAGCCACTGCGCCCGGCTTTTTTTTTTTTTTAGAGACAGGGTTTCACCATGTTGGCCAGGCTGGTCTCAAACTCCTGATCTCAGGTGATCCGCCCGCCTCGGCCTCCCAAAGTGCTGGGATTACAGGCATGAGCCACTGCGCCCGGCCCACAATAATTTTTAAAGTGTTTGTTTAGCAAACAGCAATTAATGACCCAGGCAGCTCCAAACCAGCAGTGGTCCCGGATGTCACTGAGCGACTGCAGAGGGAGCCAGGATGGACAGGGCAGAGCTAAGACAACACTTGGCTGGCAAAGGTGGCAGTGGCTGCGTTGCTTGGTTCCCTTGGAGGCCACGCGGTTCCAATTGACCCTCTGAGTTTGTGGGTTCCCCATGTGTGGAGTCAACCAACAGATTGAAACTTTTGGGAAAAAATTCCAGAAAGTGTCAAAAAGCAAAATTTGAATTTGCTGCATATCCGTCCTAAAGTGCCGTGCGGGTGTCCCGCTGGCCATGAGCACCTCCGATCTGAAGATGACGGGACACACAGAGACAGTTACGTGCAAAAATGGCACAGTTTCTGTCAGGGACTTGAGCATCCACGGATTGTATGATCCACTGGGGTCCTGGAACCCGTCCCCACAAACAGCAAGGGCCCCCTGTGCCGAGACCAGCTCTGTCGCGGAGACCCTAACCCAGCGGCACTAGAGGAATTAAGACAAAGACACAGGAATATCGTATAAAGTGGGGATCAGGGGGCCAGCAGCCTTCAGAGCTGAGAGCCCTGAACAGAGCTTGACCCACACATTTATTGACAGAAAGCCACTGATAAACATTGCTTCTATAGATTATAGATTAGCTAAAAGCATTCCTTATGGGACACAAAGCATTCTCAGCGAGGAACAGAGAAACAGGCTCTGGCCGATTATCTGCAGCAAAAATATGTTGTTAAGCCCAGGCCACGCCTGCTGTCGTTTGTGGTTTGAGCAGTTTTCTGCTCCGGGTGAGGCCCGGTGTTCCTTGACCTGCTCCAGTAAACCAACAGCTTTCATCAGTGTGCATGACAGTCACCACGAGCATGTCACATTGCTGCAGAAATACTGTTTATGGCCATTTCTTTTTTTTTTTTTTTTTTTTGAGACGGAGTCTCGCTCTGTCACCCAGGCTGGAGTGCAGTGGCCGGATCTCAGCTCACTGCAAGCTCCGCCTCCCGGGTTCACGCCATTCTCCTGCCTCAGCCTCCCGAGTAGCTGGGACTACAGGCGCCTGCCACCTCACCCGACTAAGTTTTTGTATTTTTAGTAGAGACGGGGTTTCACTGTGTTAGCCAGGATGGTCTCGATCTCCTGACCTCGTGATCCGCCCGTCTCGGCCTCCCAAAGTGCTGGGATTACAGGCTTGAGCCACCGCGCCCGGCTATGGCCATTTCTTTAAGGCCTGTTTATGACAGGCTTAGGGTCTCTGTTCCCAACACCACTGTATACACGTACTGGCTGCTTCTGATGCGTTAAGCCTAAGTCCTATTCTTCTAGCTCAAGTAAAGTTTCAATTATGTTTACAAATCAAACAACATTGAGGTTACTTATGAGGCCTAATTGGTTCTCTTGGTGCAGGATTCTTCAGGCCTGGTGTCCCTTGTGATTTAATAATTTTCACCTTCGGCCGGGTGTCGTGGCTCCCGCCTGTAATCCCAGCACTTTGGGAGGCCAAGGCGGGTGGATCACCTGAGGTCAGGAGTTCGAGACCAGCCTGGACAACACGGTGAAACCCCGTCTCTACTAAAAATGCAAAAAAATTAGCCGGGTGTGGTGGTGTGTGCCCATAATCCCAGCTACATTTTTTTTTTTTTTTTGAGACAGAGTCCCACTCTTGTCACCCAGGCTGGAGTGCAGTGGCGCGATCTCAGCTCACGGTTCAAGGATTCTCCTGCCTCAGCCTCCCAAGTAGCTGGGATTACAGGCGCCCACCACCACGCCCAGCTAATTTTTGTATTTTTAGTAGAGACGGGGTTTCACCATGTTGGCCAGGATGCTGTCAAACTCCTGACCTTGTGATGCACCCGCCTCGGCCTCCTAAAGTGCTGGGATTACAGGCGTGAGCCACCGTGTCCAGCCAATCCCAGCTACTTTGGCTGAGACAAGAGAATCGTTTAAGCCCAGGAGGTGGACGTTGACATGAGCCGAGATCATGCCACTGCACTGCAGCCTGTGTGACAGAGTGAGACTCTGTCTCTAAATAAATAAATAATAAATAATTCTTACCTCATCCTGGCAGGCGGGTCTGTTTTCTGCCCCTCCTGGAGCAGAGCTGACACCCAAGGGCTAGGGGATCGGCCCCGGAGGCGTCACAGATCCTCCCCCCGCGCCCCGCCACCGAGCCTTCTGACCCAGGTTAGTCCAATCCCATCCCTCCCCACTCTGGCCCTGCCCCTGCCTTGGCCACCACCTGCTCTAGGGCTTTGTGGCACAGACGGTTCCAGAGACGAGCTTTCTGGGCACGGCCGGTGGAGGTGACCTGGTGGTGAGCGTGGGGACCCGACCTCAGGCGCCCGGGCTGTTTTGCTCTCCTCCCTGGAGGCAGGGGAAGGGGAAGGCAAAACAGGATGAGGCCTGATGGTAGGAGCTGCCTGGGGCTCCAGACCCACCACTGGCTGCAGGACCCCCTCACGCCAGCCCAGGCCGGGCAGCGGCTACGTGAAGATGGATGGAGGTTTCTGCCTGGGAGGTGAGGACTGTGGTAGAATGTACAACGGCTGCCCCACCGCGGCTTTGAGGTTTCTGGGAGGGAGACAGGCACTCCCAAGGGCCCTTCCCACAGAAGGCCCACACATCCCAGCCACTCCCGTTGGCCACTGAAGAGCAGCCTACAGGGGCCGTGGGTGGTGCCAGCAGCGGAATCTCAGAGCCCTGGGGCCTAGCAGGCACTCGCCCAGAGCACCGTCTCTCCTGCTGAGGTGAGGTCTGCCCTGGCCAAGGCGGCAGGCAAGGCTGACGAGGGCCTGAGGCTGGGCCTGGGAGGGCACCTGAATGTGGGCCTCTGCTTGTATTTAACGGTGGTGATGGCGGAGCTGGTGTCCACCTGCTAGAACCTGCCTGGGCCTCTGGTAGGGCGGGTGTGGCTAACAGACCCCCCACAGAGCCCTCCGGCTGCACTCCCAGCCTGTGCCGCCCAGCAGGAACCGACCCCCAGCAGAGGATGCAGCAGACAGGGACGTGGTCCAGGCCCTCACCCGCACCTGCTTGCCAGAGAACGTGCGCGCCCAGGAGTCCTGGGAGGACGCACGTAACTTCTGATCCAGCACACCAACGTCCACCTGCTGACATTGCTCAAGTCGGGTGAGGCGCGGCGGCTGGGGTGGGGCCTGGGCAGGACGGCTCACACTACTCCACCATCCACACCGCCCCAGCAGGCCTCAGTCCCCCCAGACACTGGGGAGTGAACCCCACCACCCGAACCCCCTCATAGGCGTCTGTGCAGCCAACGGGAGCCCAAGGGCTGCCTCTCCAGCCTTATAAGAGAAGGGCCTTCTAGATAAGGCAGGACGTCTGCCATGGTCAATGTCAGGCACCAGTCAGCACCCAGGGCCTCCAGAGCCTTCACGGTCTCCCTGGCAGCACGTCCCCACCAACCTGGCCGCCGAGGCCCGACTCTACGGCCGCAATATCCTCACCCTGGGCCACCAGCAGCCCCTGCTCCCCACCGGACCCGCTCCTGTGTGTCTGTTGGCCCATAAGTCTGTCTGGACTTTTGTGTGGACACGGACGTGTATCTGTGTGTCTGCAGGAAGGATGTGAACTGGGTGTGTGCCCAGAATCGGGGGTCCCAGCGGGCATGGGGTTCCACCTGTGACTGTGAAATGGAAACTTTTTGGGCTGTGGCTGTCCGAGGAAGGCCCTGTGCGCCCAACCTGAGGCCCTGGCTTTCACCCACGGGATGAGAGAACAGTCCCTTCCAGCCTTGGCCTCCAGCCCCCAGGGCTTCCCAGAATCCCCCAGGGCTTCCCTCCTGCCCCCACTGCTTCGCAGAATCCCCCAGGGCTTCCCTCCCACCCCCAGTGCTTCCCAGAATCCCTCAGGGCTTCCCTCCCACCCCCAGTGCCTCCCAGAATCCCCCAGGGCTTCCCTGCACAGTGGGATGGTAACGTACTGTCCCCGTGGAGTAAGGGAGCACCCAGACCTTGCACGTCACATGCTCTATGTGGGGTCTGGATGCTGACTGCCTGGGATGGGGAGGGCTGGCAGTGCGGCCAAGTCCCAGTGCAGCGGGGGCTCCTACAGAGGTTTCAGTAAAGCAGTGAGGACAAAAACCCCCACTCCAGCCTCTCCCACATGCACAGAGCAGCACATCTACACCTGTGCACACGTATGCACCATACACCCATGCACATGCATGCACATGCACGCACACACCTATATGCACACACAGAGCAACATGTGTACACCTGTGCACACGTATGCACCATACACCCATGCACATGCATGCACATGCACGCACACACCTATATGCACACACAGAGCAACATGTGTACACCTGTGCACACGTATGCACCATACACCCAAGCACATGCATGCACACACACGCACACACCTATATGCACACACAGAGCAACATGTGTACACCTGTGCACACGTATGCACTATACACCCATGCACATGCATGCACACACACACGCACACGCCTATGCACACACAGAGCAACACATGTACACCTGTGCACATGTATGCACCCATGCATCCATGCACACATACATGCCTATGCGCACACACACACATCTAACAAACACACGTACATGTGCTCAGCCAGGACCTGGGGGCTCCAGGCTGAGTCCTGGGAACCCAGGGACCAGGCCCAGCTCGCCACCCTGCCCTGCCTCCCCGCAGTGCACCTAGGGTTTCTCTGAGGTCAGCTGTCCCTTCAGTGAGATGCACTCACCAGTCAGCCAGGTGGGGCTGTTGTGGGAACTTAGCTCAGTGAGTACTGGAATACTCAGTACTCCTGGGCTGTGGTGGGTCTTGGTGGGGTGGGGGCAGGGAGGCACCTGCTGGACAGGGGTCCTGGGTGGGCTCCCATGGGGGTGGGGCCCCAGTGCAGGGACAGGTGAGGTGTGAGGTGGCAAGGAAGACAGCTTTCGCCCACGGCCCTGCTGTGCCAGGGGCTGGCGGTGCTCCTGTCTGACAGCCCTGCCACAGCCCCCGCACCAATTACAAGCACTTAGTCACAACTTCCTGCCTGTGCTCGCCTCGGCAGCGGGAGAAAGAACAGCCTAGACGCCGAGCTGCTGCTCTTCCCACTCCCTCCAGCTACCCCCCGACCCCAGTCCGAGCCCCCGTCCCACTCTGCGAATGGGTAGGCAGGGATTGGCCCTGAGTCTGCAGCCTGTGAGGCCCGGGCAGCCGGTGTCCAGCAGGACAGGGTGGGGGAGATCAGCATAAAAGGATGCAGCTGTGAGTGGCAGTCCCTGAGAATGAGGAGACGTGGACTCTGCTTGTGAAATTGACACCTATCTGTCAAGCCGGGCTCTGCATCCCTCATTCAGTCCTTACAGGATCCCTGGGAAAGAAGATGCATGTTACTCCTGCTCTACGCCTCATCACCCCCAAACTGAGTGGCTTCAAACAGCAACCACGGGTTAGCCTGGGCCACGACCTGGGCCAGGAATCTGCACGAGGACTTGCTGTGTGGCTCGGGCTTTGGCTCAGGCCTCTCATGAGGGTGCAGGAAGGGCTGCGGCCCCCAGAAAGCAGGAGCTGCTGGAGGTGGTGCACACACATGGTGGCCCTGGCACTGGCTGCCAGCCGGGAGCTCAGCTGGGGTGGGGGGTGCTTGGACTTGCCGGCAGCACAGTGAGGTTCCCGGGAGCCCCGTCTCCTGAGCATGGGAGCAGCGCCCAGCATCCTTACCGCCCAGCATCCTTACCGCAGAGCGTCAGAATCCACGTTGGGGCCGGGCGCAGGGGCTCACACCTGTAATCCCAACACTTTTTTTTTTTTTTTTTTGAGACGGAGTCTTGCTCTGTCTCCCAGGCTGGAGTGCAGTGGCCGGATCTCAGCTCACTGCAAGCTCCGCCTCTCGGGTTCACGCCATTCTCCTGCCTCAGCCTCCCGAGTAGCTGGGACTACAGGCGCCCGCCACCTTGCCCAGCTAGTTTTTTGTATTTTTTAGTAGAGACGGGGTTTCACCGTGTTAACCAGGATGGTCTCGATCTCCTGACCTCGTGATCCGCCCGTCTCGGCCTCCCAAAGTGCTGGGATTACAGGCGTGAGCCACCGCGCCTGGCCTGATCCCAGCACTTTGGCAGGCCGAGGAGAGTGGATTGCTTGAGGCCAGGACCCGCCTGGCCAATACAGTGAAACCCTGTCTCTACTAAAAATACAAAAGTTAGCCAGGTGTGGTGGCGGGCGCCTATAATCCCAACTGCTTGGGAGGCTGAGGCAGGAGAATCACTTGAACCCGGGAGGCGGAGGTTGCAGTGAGCTGAGATCCGGCCACTGCACTCCAGCCCGGGTGACAGAGCAAGACTCTGTCTCAAAAAAAAAAAAAAAAAAAAGAATGCTGGGTGCGGGTGGCTCACGCCTGTAATCCCAACACTTTGGGAGGCCGAGGCAGGTGGATCACTTGAGGTCAGGAGTGCGACACCAGCCTGGCCAACATTGTGAAACCCCGTCTCTACTAAAAATGCAAAAATTAGCCAGGCATGGTGGTGTGTGCCTGTAATTCCAGCTACTCGGGAGGCAGAGACAGGAGAATTGCTTGAAACTGGGAGGCGGAGGTTGCAGTGAGCCGAGATCGCACCACTGCACTCCAGCTTGGGCAACAGAGCTGGCAGATGCCATCCTGTCCCTGCTGCCCCTCGATAGTCTCACACACACCCCAGACACCCAGCAGCACGGAGACCAGGGCGGCCCAGCCTGCCCACTGGCCTGACCCCAGGGCTGCTGCCTTCCGCCGTGGGAGGGGCAGGAGAAGAGAGGGTGGGAGGCGGGCTGGGCGTGCCCACATCCCTGTAAGGCAACGGCTCCGGGACGGGACGCTCCCTTCAGGGCGCCAGCTCACCAAGTGACCTGCCCATCCCTGTCCAAGGGCAGCTCCCTGGGGCCCCACTGGGGCTGCCCCAACCCTGTTCTGAGGTAACTCCTCGGCACCACCTGCTTCCTGCTAGGATCTCAACTGACCAACACCCCTCGGCTTTGAGTCAGCCCAGAAACTGTCTCACACTTTCTGGCACAAGAACCACACGCGGGTGGCACAGGGCACCAACACTCACCCTCTGCCCAGCCCGAGACCCCCTGACCCGCTCAGGGCCCGAAGCCTTCAGATGTGGATGGAGGGGTGACCTCTGGGCCTCTCCATCCCCAAAGAGACCAACATTGATCCTTCCGAAATTCAGACTGGCCAGGTTACCATGGTGATATCCATGCTGAACCAAGAGCTAAAAATAGGCCCCAGAGAGGATGGACGGAGGGATGGATGGATGGGTGGACAGATGGATGGAGGGATGGACGGATGGGTGGGCAGATAGATGGATGGAGGGATGGACGGATGAGTGGGTGGATGGATACATAGGGGGATGGGTGGGCCTGGATTCAGGATTGGGACAATTTGTTTTTCTCTGACAAGATAATTCAGGGGAAATCTCAAATTCAGGGCGAGGAGGTTCCAGCAGGTGGGAGATGTCCTGGCTCCATAAGCATCTCACGGAGGCCTCACTCAGTGCCCCCAGCCCAGGTCCCTGCGGCGCAGGCCATGTGGGAGGCTCCTGGCACCCCTGCATCATGTCCACAGTCCTCACCGAGCGGGTTTCAGGCCTGGGGAGTCCCAGGAAGCCGAGCGGAACTCCTTCAGGGGTGGAGGCAGCCATGGTGTGGTCCCCGCTCCCTGCCCCTGGCAGCCTGTGCGTCCCTGCATCCCTCCCTGGACCCATTCAGTCCTGGTGGGCTGGGTCTGGGAGAGCCCCTGCCTCAGAAGTGGGCACTCCGGGGGCCGGGCCCAGCCCTCTGGGGGGTTGGGGGAGGGACTGAAGGCACAAGAGAAGTACAAGGGTAAGGTGACACTTTTATTACTCCTGACGCCCCCCCGGCAGAACCCACAGGCCAGCCAGACCCCGCAGACCCCACGGACCTGGGTGCAGAGGCTGGACGGCAAAAAACACAAGGTGGGTGGGGGTGGGGGCACGAGCAGGGACAGAAGGAGGCTAACTGTGGGGACAGGGTGTCTGGGCACCCTGGGCTTTCTCGGGGGCTGGGGTGCTGCCTTGCTGGCCCTCCCCCACAAAGATTAGATGCAAAGCAGAGCCCCCAGTCCGTGCCCCTTCTCGTCGGGGCAGGGTCTCCCCTGGATGAGCTCCCAGGCCCCTCCAAGTCCTTCACGATCTCCCTCCAGCCACCTGGCTCAGGCAGGGCCAGGCATGGAGGCCTGTATTTTATCACCCTTCGGCCTCGGGGGCCCCAGACCCGGGCCCAAGCCAGCAGGATCCCAGGAGGACTGGGAGTGGGGCCTGGCGGGGACTGGAGGCTTCTGGGAGGTCGGAGGGAGCTTAAGAGACCCCAAAGGCGCTGGAGACCGAGGCTCCACGGACCCACTGCTCACTGTCCCTCCCCATACCCTCCACGTCTTCATGGGGTGCAGCCTGGGCTGACCTCTCCGGCAGGGACGTCCAGGCCTCTCGGGGCCAGGCCTCTGTGGCTGTAGTACTCCACCACCTGCTTCGGGACCTCGGCCAGCACGCACTTGGCCAGCGCTGCAGGGGATGCCTGGAGGCAGGACAGCTCGGTTACATCTGGGACCTTCGAGATGGAGATCATCCGTCTCCGCACCTGGGTTACATCCTCCAGAACCAGGTGGTGACACCCCCACCAGAGGCTCACCTGGGGCCAGGCAAGCCTTGCTGAGGATGCTGGCCACACGAGGCTGCACATAGGTCATTCCAGCCCCCCAAGCACGGACACAAAAAGTGCTGACGTGGCAAGCGAGGCCACCTCCGGCCCAGACCCTACCCACACTTCCCCAGCAAAGCCCAAGCGTGTCTGTGCGACGTGACTCACCGCAGAGCTTCACGTGTCTGTAACATGCATGTTTCACTGCATAGAATGTCACGTGTGTCTGTCTTCACGCAAGTCTGATGTCTTGCTGTGTAGAACTTCACGTCTGTGTTGTGTGCATGTCTTGCTGTAGGGCACCACGTGTGTGACATACGTGTCTCACCGGGCAGAACCTCGCGTGTGTGCTGTGTGTGTCTCACCGGGCACAACCTCGCGTGTGTGCTGTGCGTGTCTCACTGGGCACAACCTCGCGTGTGTGCTGTGTGTGTCTTGCCAGGTAGAACCTCGCGTGTGTGCTGTGTGTGTCTCACTGGGCAGAACCTCGTGTGTGTGCTGTGCGTGTCTCACCAGGGAGAACCTCCCGTGTGTGCTATGTGTGTCTTGCCGGGTAGAACCTCGTGTGACATGCATGTCTCACCAGGCACAACCTCGCGTGTGTGCTGTGCATGTCTCGCCAGGGAGAACCTCACGTGTGTGCTGTGCGTGTCTCGCCGGGGAGAACCTCACGTGTGTGCTGTGCGTGTCTTACTGGACAGAACCTCACACGTGTGCTGTGTGCGTCTCACTGGGTCGCAGAGGTTGGCAGCGATGGGGGAAACTGCGTGGTGGACCCCAGGAGCCCCTTGTGCTGTTCTCTGCTTGTGTGTAGATCTGACGTTTCATAATGGGGGCCGGGGGGTGGTTCAGGTGCTCAAAGTCCCGGCTTCAGATACGGCTGTCGATTTCGGGGGAAACAGCCCGGGACGCCCCAGACCCCCCAGACCGAAGACGGGACCTGCCACGTCCTCTGGCATGAGCCCGGCCTGGGGGGGTCTTGGGCAGTGGCATGAACAGGGACCCCCAAGTCGGCCTTGACTGAGCCCCTCCAGGACACTCACATTTTTCAGCTCCCGGAAGGGCACAAACTGGACGATGTCCCGGAGCGCGGGCTCACCCCGCGGGGAGCGCAGGACGCCGTCATCGCCGTCCAGGACCTGCATGTCGGTGAAGTCGGCGTTGCCCACGCCCACGATGATGATGGACATGGGCAGGCGTGAGGCGCGCACAATGGCCTCCCGCGTGTCGGCCATGTCGGTCACCACGCCGTCCGTCAGGATCAGCAGGATGTAGTATTGCTGGGGGCACAGGGAAGGCGTCAGCAGCACCACCCCTGCCGTGACCCACGCGCCCCGCAGCCCACGGGCCCCCAGACAGCCCAGAGCGCCTCCAGGCGTCCGTTTCCTAGAACCGCCTTCGGAGCGCGGTGCCTGCGTCACAAACATCACGAACAACAGTGGGTCAGAAGCCCCTCCGTGGTGGGCACTCTGTTCTGGGCCTTCTGTGCCCCAGCTCAGGAAATCTCCATGAGTCTCAGGGACGGCTCTGGAGCGGGTCTACGAAGTCCACATTTTACTGATGAGGTCACAGTGCCCGGCTTGGAGGTCTGAGGCCAGAGGAGAAAACTGCAATCCCAGGAGCCAGACCTGGAGCCCGTACACCCTGCTCCAGTCTCTCCAGGGTGTCCACTGTGCCGCACGAGACAGAGTAGAGGCCGGGCGCGGGGCTCACGCCTGTAATCCCAGCACTTTGGGAGGCTGAGGTGGGCGGATCACCTGAGGTCAGGAGTTTGAGACCAGCCTGGCCAACATGGCAAAACCCCATCTCTACTAAAATTACAAAAATTAACCAGGCGTGGTAGTGAGCGCCTGTAGTCCCAGCTACTTGGGAGGCTGAGGCAGGAGAATTGCTCGAATCTGGGAGGCGGAGGTTGCAGTGAATCGAGATCGCACCACTGTACCCCAGCCTGGCGACAGAGTGAGACTGTCTCAAAAAAAAAAAAAAAAAGAATGAAACTCAAATAAAATCCATTTCCATTGTTTAAAAAAAAAACCCACTCAATAATCTTGCCCAAACTGTGGACAGTGGGAAACAAAGAGAAGGAGGGCTGGCCTGAGCAGCTGCCTCGGGGGGCTGGAACGGCCCTGTCCCCAGGAGAGTGGGAGCCCACAGCAGCCTCCCCAGGGCTGGCCCTGACTGAGCCCGTCCCACTGAGGGCAGATGTGTCCTGGAAACGAACAGGGGCCCCAGGACCCTGCTCAGAGTCACTTTCTCCGAGAGGCTCTCCTTTTGTGCCCTCCCCATCTCCCCTCTGAGCCCCACACCTGTGGGAAGAATTACCTGTTTGCAAGGCGGTCTCCAGTCCAGGCCCACAAGCACCCATGGCTGTGCCCAGCCTGGCTCTCAGCCTTCAGATAAACAGCCCATCCTCAGAAAGCCCCCCACCCCCTCCCAACCCCAGATGACGCCCCCACCCCCACTGCCAACTGTGTGAGCACCAGGCCCCAAAACCCACTGAGGGGCCCTGCGAGGCCCGGGGCTTCGTGTCCAGGAGAGGGACCGAGGGCTCAGCCGATCACGTTTGAGTCCTGGTTTCAACCCAGTTCTAACCACAGAAAACCATGTCACGGAAACATAAACACCAGAGGGACGTGCAACGCCAGGGGTGGCGGTTTAGGCGCGGTCAGGTGTCGTGGCAGCTTAAAAAGAGGCCTTATCTTTATTAGCGGCTGACAGTGATATTTACAGATGAAACCGTCTGAGACTCGCTTCCAGACAACACAGGAACATGACGACTGAACACAATCCTGACTCCAGGCTGGATCCCGTGCCAGGAATAATACTGCTTTGAAAGTTACGATTGTGTCAATTAATGAAATTGGAATATAGTCTACGTATTAGATAAAAGTATTGTTATCTAAATTCAATTTCCTGAAATCTGTATTTGTGCTATGGTTATATAAAAGAGTATCTTTGATCTTAGGAAATATACATTGAAATATTAAGAGGTAGGCCGGGCGCGGTGGCTCACGCCTGTAATCCCAGCACTTTGGGAGGCCGAGGCGGGCGGATCACAAGTTCAGGAGATGGAGACCATCCTGGCTAACATGGTAAAACCCCGTCTCTACTAACAATACAAAAACAAAATTAGCCAGGCTCGGGAGGCCGAGGCAGGAGAATGGTGTGAACCTGGGAGGCGGAGCGTGCAGTGAGCTGCACTCCACCTGGGCAACACAGCGAGACTCCGTCAAAAATAAAAAAATAAAAAAAATTGAAAAAGAAAACATACAACAACTACACAGACACGAGCAGAAGTGCAACATGTGAGCAGCTGGTGGCCTCACGGGCTGCAGGACCTCGGCGCTCTTGCAACTTTTTGGTGAGTTTAAAATTATTTCAGGCCGGGTGTGGTGGCTCCCACCTGTAATCCCAGCACTTTGGGAGGCTGAGGCCGGTGGATCAGTCGGGGGTCAGGGGTTTGAGACCAGTCTGGGCAACAAGGCGAAACCCTGTCTCTACTAAAAATACAAAAATTAGCTGGGCGAGATGGCGGGCAGCTGTAATCCCAGCTACTCGGGAGGCTGAGGCAGGAGAATCGGGGAGGCGGAGGTGCAGTAAACGGAGATCGCACCATTGCACTCCAGCCTGGGTGACAGAGCGGGACTCTGTCTCAAAAAAAAAGAAGAAAAAAAGAGGCCGGGCGCGGTGGCTCAAGCCTGTAATCCCAGCACTTTGGGAGGTCGAGACGGGCGGATCACGAGGTCAGGAGATCGAGACCATCCTGGCTAACACGGTGAAACCCCGTCTCTACTAAAAAATACAAAAAACTAGCCGGGCGAGGTGGCGGGCGCCTGTAGTCCCAGCTACTCAGGAGGCTGAGGCAGGAGAATGGCGTGAACCCGGGAGGCGGAGCTTGCAGTGAGCTGAGATCCGGCCACTGCACTCCAGCCTGGGCGACAGAGCGAGACTCCGTCTCAAAAAATAAAAAAAAAGAAAAAAAAAAAAAGAAAAAAAAAAAAAGGAACAGGCTGGTTGTGGCCCCAGCAACACATACAGGGCCACAGAAACGGTGGCAGAGTAGAGCCCAGCACGGTCCTCGGCACCCTATCATTCACGCAAAGTAAAGACACACAAACAAAATGACAACGCACGTACAGCCAAACAGTAGACACGTGTGCGGCCCTGCGGTGCCCAGAGGAAGAGGAGGGGCAGCCTCGCTGGACCTGTGGCTGTGACCCTGTGAGGCGATGGACAGCCCTGTGCCCGAGACACCCGCAGCTTTGATGCCGACGCAGTCAACCAGCTGGGCCCCCGCCCTCCTGAGTTGTTCGCCTCGGGGCCTCTGTGCTGGCTGTTCCCTCTGCCTGGCTGCCTCCCTAATGTCCAGGCGTTGGTGCACACATAGCCGACCCCACACCACGCATGCACCACGCATGCACCACGCATGCACCACGCCCCCCGGGCACCTACAGAGGCTTCCCCAGTGCGCTCCTCGGCCGCCGCCACGCGTGCCACCTTGGAGATGATGGGCGCCACGTTGGTGGGGCCGTAGAGCTGGACCCTGGGCAGACAGTTCTGGTAGGCCTCCACCACGCCCTGGATGCCTGTAGGGGGCAGGGGGTGAGCCCGGCCCCCTTGCACCCCCTCCCCAGGCCTGCCTCGAGCTCCTACCTTCACACTCGTCATCCTCAGGGTTGAAATTGATGGCAAAGTCATGGGACACCTGGGTGGGAGCAACAGGGCTCGGTCATCTGCTCGTTGCAACCCCTCCCTACTGGCCCCACGTCTCTCGGTCAGCTGCTCCCCCCCGGCCCCCATGTCCCCCACCTACTGAAGAGGGCTCCGTCGGCTGCTCCCCCACCCGGCCCCCATGTCCCCAAGTCGAGAGGTAGGCTTCGACTTTCTAGGGAAGCCGGACCTGTGGGTGGCCACATGTTCTGCAGAGCCATGAGACAGAGGGGAGGCAGAACCCCTGGCTTCAGCAGTGCCTGATGCTTACATTAGCCAATAAATCCCCACACTCCATGTTTTCTGTTGAAGCCAGTTGAATTTTTTTGTTTTCTTTTTTTTTTTTTTTTTTTTTTGAGACTGAGTCTGGCTCTGTCGCCCAGGCTGGAGTGCAGTGGCCGGATCTCAGCTCACTGCAAGCTCCGCCTCCCGGGTTCACGCCATTCTCCTGCCTCAGCCTCCCGAGTAGCTGGGACCACAGGCGCCGCCACCACGCCCGGCTAGTTTTTTTTTTGTATTTTTTAGTAGAGACGGGGTTTCACCGTGTTAGCCAGGATGGTCTCGATCTCCTGACCTTGTGATCCGCCCGTCTCAGCCTCCCAAAGTGCTGAGATTACAGGCTTGAGCCACCGCGCCCGGCTTCTTTTTTTTTTTTGAGCAGAGTCTCGCTCCATAGGCCAGGCTGGAGTGCAGTGGCGCAATCTCGGCTCACCGCAACCTCTGCCTCCTGGCCTCAAGCAGTTCTCTTGCCTCAGCCTCCCAAGTAGCTGGGATTACAAGCGTGTGCCACCACACCCAGCTCATTTTTGTATTTTTATTTTTTTATTTATTTATTTATTTTTTTTTTTTGAGGCGGAGTCTCGCTCTGTCGCCCAGGGTGGAGTGCAGTGGCGCGATCTCGGCTCACTGTAAGCTCCGCCTCCCGGGTTCCCGCCATTCTCCTGCCTCAGCCTCCCGAGTAGCTGGGACTACAGGTGCCGCCACCACGCCCGGCTAATTTTTTTGTATTTTTAGTGGAGACGGGGTTTCATTGTGTTACCCAGGATGGTCTCGATCTCCTGACCTCGTGATCCGCTCGTCTCGGCCTCCCAAAGTGCTGGGATTACAGGCTTGAGCCACCGCGCCCGGCCTGTATTTTTATTTTTATTTTTATTTATTTTTATTTTTTTTTGAGGCGGAGTCTCGCTCTGTCGCCCAGGCTGGAGTGCAGTGGTGCGATCTTGGCTCACTGCAAGCTCTGCCTCCCGGGTTCCCGCCATTCTCCTGCCTCAGCCTCCCGAGTAGCTGGGACTACAGGCGCCGCCACCACGCCCGGCTAATTTTTTTGTATTTTTAGTGGAGATGGGGTTTCATTGTGTTAGCCAGGATGGTCTCGATCTCCTGATCTCGTGATCCGCCCGCCTCGGCCTCCCAAAGTGCTGGGATTACAGGCTTGAGCCACCGCGCCCGGCTATTGTATTTTTAATAGAGATGGGGTTTCACCACGTTGGCCAGGCTGGTCTGGAACTCCTGACCTCAGGTGATCTGCCCGCCTCAGCCTCCCAAAGTGCTGATATTACGGGTGTGAGCCACCGCACCTGGCCGAAGCCAGTTGAATTGTTATGTGCATTAGAGGATTCCAGACTAATGTCCTTCCCCGTCTCCTGAAAGAACACGGAGCTGGCCTCCAGACACCCCTCAAGCTAATAGGTCCTAGGAGGTTAAAGGTCAGCCTCTCTGGCTGGAAGCCTGGAGTTCCCACTTCGCACCCCAATCCCATCCTACAGTCGCCAGTTCCCAGCAGGCAGCCAGGGCTCCCCGGGCCAGGCCGCCCTCTGCCTGGGAGGGCATGGGAAGGGCACAGCTCGGAGGTCCCGGGCTCTGGGTTCTCCTACCTCATACTTGGGCGGGATCCGGGCTCCAAACCCCAGAGCAGAAAATCTCTTGTCGCTGTAAGAGAGGCAGGCGGTCACCGGGGCCAACCTCTCCTGGCTGCAGCAGGGGCCGCTTCTGAGAGGCAGGCGGTCACCGGGCCCGACCTCTCCTGGCTGCAGCAGGGGCCGCTTCTGAGAGGCAGGCGGTCACCGGGCCCGACCTCTCCTGGCTGCAGCAGGGGCCGCTTCTGAGGAAGCACAACTAGTGCCCAAAAGACTAGGGCGGGCCCAGGCCTGGGACCGTGGCAGTAAGCACCTGCCAGAGGAGACCAGGGCCACGCGGGCCCAGGCCTGCGACCACAGCAGCAAGCACCTGCCAGAGGCGGGGAACTGAGGCCCGGGGCGGCAGAGGCACAGGCCAGTGTGCAGGGCACGGTCCTGCTGCCGGTGAAGCTGCCTCCCAACTCCATGCCTGTGCACACGCCGTCTCCCTGCAGACGCCTCCTCAGGGGGCTCCCAGGCCCCGGGAGGGGTCCTGTGGGGCCAAGGCACCCACTATGGCCCTCATCAATCCAGACAGAGGGGTCTGTGGGGCAGGGAGCTCAGGGCATCCTCTCAAGCCCCAGGCCAGGGGTCTGTGTTGTGGTGAGAAGCTCAGAGCACAGCGTTTTGTGCCAGGCCCTCCCTGGTAGAGCATCCACGAGTGAGCCCCATGCCCCTGTGACCTCAGTTTGCTCCTCTGGCAAAGCAGGACACAGACGTCCCCCCAGGACCACGTGCAGTCCGTGCGGCAGCCTCCAGTAGGGCTACCCAGCCCTTCCTCACAGAATCTTTTCTTTCTTTTTCTTTTTTTTTTTTTTTGAGAAGGAGTCTCGCTCTGTCACCCGGGCTGGAGTGCAAAGGCATGATCTCAGCTCACTGCAACCTCCGCCTCCCGGGTTCCAGCGATTCTCCTGCCTCAGCCTCCTGAGTAGCTGGGATTATAGGCGCCTGCCACCACGCCCAGCTAATTTTTGTATTTTTAGTAGAGACGGGGTTTCACCATGTTGGCCAGGCTGGTCTCAAACTCCTGGCCTCAGGTGATCGACCCGCCTCCGCCTCCCAAAGTGCTGGGATTACAGGCGTGAGCCACCGCGCCCGGCCCCTCGCAGTCTGACAAAGTCACAGTGCCCACCTCATGGGGCCCCCAGGCCTGAACTGGAGCCCAGGGGGATGAGGGGAAGGCAGCGGGGCACACCTGCCATAGCTGACCTGGAGCCCAGGGGGTGAGGGGAAGCCGGCCGCACGCACCTGTCATAGTCCTGGCAGATCTCGCCCACGGACACCAGCGCCTTCAGGTACTCATTGGGCTGGTAAGGGTTGATGTAATGCAAGGAGCAGCTGTTCCGCGGGTCTCCGTTGGAGGCGGTGAAGTCAATGGCCACCTGCAGCGGGCCGGGAGCCAGGAACTGTGCTGGGCCGGGGCTCCCCGAACCCGCTCCTGACAGGTAGAGAAACCGCACCCAGAGCGGCCGGGACTCAGGGTCAGGGGCCGCGTGCGTGGGTGGGGCTGGGGGCTGCTGGGGCCACCTCACCTGCTACACAGGGCAGGAGGGGTCTCCTCGAAACCTGCCAACCCCTAGGCTGCCTGGATCCCCGGGAGGACGCGCCACCGGGACCACCCCGGCCTTGTGGGGTCCCCTAGGCTGCCTGGATCCCCGGGAGGACGTGCCACCGGGACCACCCTGGCCTTGTGGGGGTCCCCTAGGCTGCCTGGATCCCCGGGAGGACGCGCCACCGGGATCACCCCGGCCTTGTGGGGTCCCCGCCCATCCTTCTTAGTGACCACTCAACCCCTCTACCACCCTCCCCGGCAGGGCCTGAGAGATCCAAGCCTGGGTTGGGTCTCCTCCACGTTTCCCACTTGCTGGCTTCTCCCAAAGCCATTCTGGGGCTCATTCAACAAAAACATGAACCAGCGCATCTGCAAATGACACAAGTGACACAGGTGACACGGGGGGCCGTGTATCTGTGGGTGACACGGGGGTGACCCGGGGGGCTGTGTATCTGTGGGTGACACAGGGGCCATGTATCTGTGGGTGACATGGGGTGACCCGGGGGGCTGTGTATCTGTGGGTGACATGGGGGTGACCCGGGGGGCTGTGTATCTGTGGGTGACACAGGGGTGACACGGGGGCCATGTATCTGTGGGTGACACGGGGGTGACACGGGGGCCATGTATCTGTGGGTGACACGGGGGTGACCCGGGGGGGCCGTGTATATGTGGGTGACACGGGGGTGACATGGTGGCCGTGTATGTGTGGGTGACATGGGGGTGACACGGTGGCCGTGTATCTGTGGGTGACATGGGGGTGACATGGGGGTGACACGGGGGGCTGTGTATCTGTGGGTGACATGGGGGTGACCCGGGGGGCTGTGTATCTGTGGGTGACACGGGGGTGATCCAGGGGGGCCGTGTATCTGTGGGTGACATGGGGGTGACACGGGGGGCTGTGTATCTGTGGGTGACACGGGGGTGACCCGGGGGGGCCGTGTATCTGTGGGTGACATGGGGGTGACATGGGGGTGACACGGGGGGCTGTGTATCTATGGGTGACACGGGGGTGACCCGGGGAGGCCGTGTATCTGTGGGTGACATGGGGGTGACATGGGGGTGACACGGGGGGCTGTGTATCTGTGGGTGACACGGGGGTGACCCGGGGGGGCCGTGTATCTGTGGGTGACACGGGGGTGACATGGGGGTGACACGAGGGTGACACGGGGGTGACATGGGGGTGACACGGGGTCGTGCCAGGCTCCTTGGATGACACGTAGCGCCTGTGGCTGGTTCACACCCAAACGCTCACTCCAGCTTCTCCTCCTCCACGTTTTGTCTGTTGTTAAATGTGTTTGTGGAAGGTAAACCCTGGTGATGTCACCTCCCAAGGGGGATTGGGGCTGCTTCCTGAACCCCAAGCCTGTTTCCTCGCCTGTACAAAAGGGGGGACCCCCAGGAGCCGCACATGGAGACACCGGCTCACGAGAACCGCCAGTGCCCTTTCACCCCCAGGCTGGGGACCCTCAGGAGCTGGGGACTCCAGGTATCTGGCCTGGTTCCTTCTCAGGGTGGTCGGCGGGGGTGGGGGTGGGGGTGGGGGTGGGGGTGGGGAGGGCGGGGGCGGGGACGGGCGGGGGACAGGCGGGGCCGTGGACTCACGGTGAAGTGGATCTGGCAGCCGCCCATGATGTAGTCCAGGAATGAGTACACCCTGTGGAACTTCCGGCCAGCAGTGTCGGCGGCCACCCCGGCCAGGGACACCGAGGCCAGCGGTGTTGGCACCACCCCCACCAAAGACGCCGAGGCCGGTGCCAGCCGGGATCCAGGCCTCCCTCCCCCAGGCAGCCCAGTCCCTCTCCCTCCTCTCCTCTCCCGCATCCTCTCTCCCCAACCTGCCCCTCCCCAGACGTGCTGGGGCCCACCAGGCCTCTGGTTGAGGGTCCATCCAACAATCAGAGGGGGCAGTGAAGCTCCTCCTGCGGGTTGGGAGGCTTCGGGCACGGCCGCCTCTCACCTTCAGGTCAGCCAGGACGACGGCCCCCGAGTTCTTGTAACTGCGTCTCTTCTGCTTGTATTTGGGATTCACACAGTCCCACTGGGCCTGGCGCAGGAACAAGCAGAGGCCCCCCAGAGTGGTAGCTCTGAACACCCACCAGGGAGACCCCACCCAAGACCGTCCTCAGCAGCGATGGCGAACCCCTGTGTGGGGAAGGGCAGGGCTGCTGCAGGGCAGCCGGAAGGGGCAGCGTGGGTCAGACACGAATGAAGAGGGACCGGAGTTGGACCCCCCACCCGGCATGGCCCCGTCATTAAGCCCAAGGACGCTGAGGCCCAGGGAGGGGGGCAGGAAGCAGGGCCCGGGGTGGCCTCCCCACTGCACCCTCATCTGGCTGCTGAGGGCTGGGCAGGCAGACACAGGGGAGGGCACCGCTTGACCCCACCTCCCACCACCCCCGTGCCCAGCTCCGCCGCTAGACGGTTTCACAGACACAAGCCCCACGAGGGCCGGCCCGGCCCTGGATGGTGCCTGAAAATTTCCAGCTGAACCTGATGGGGGCCACGCCTGCTATGACCCCTCGGGAACCAGCACCAGAGTCCACCATCCCAGCCTTCTCTGGTTATAACAAGTCATTGTCGCCGCTCCCCACAACCCCATCAGGACAGTGGGACAGGGTTTCACAGCCTCTGTGGTGGGGCCAACACAGGCGCAGCCCAGATGTGCCCCCGCTCACCTGCCCCTCCCCAGAGGCCCCTCCCCTCCACCCCACCTGCCCCACCTCCCCCTCACCTGCCCCTCCCCAGAGGCCCCTCCCCTCCACCTGCCCCTCCCTGAAGGGCCCCCTCACCTGCCCCTCCCTGAAGACCTTCTGCATCTCCTCGAAGGTGGTAGTAAATTCTCCGATGAAGTCGTGTTTTCCTCGAGAGTCGTAATCCCAGACCAGGCACTGGGGAGCCCAGTCCCCCTCAGCACTGCCCCTTGGGGGCCCCAGGACCCTCCCACCCCTGAGCCCGGGTGTCTCCATCCCCGGCCCACATCCAGGCCACCCACTCATTGCCCCCGTGGTCTGTCCCGTCCCCCACCTTCAGAGGCCTTGTCTCCTCGCAGCTGCAGAGGGAGCTCAGCGAGACTTTGAAGGGCTCCCATACGGGGTTCAGGTTGTTCTTCACCACCTGTGGGCCGGGAAGGGCTGGCTCAGGGGAGGCCCAGGGCCCTGGGATCCTTGGGGCGGACAGAGACCTGGGTGGAAGAGCAGTGTGAGGCGGGCACCGCTGGCCCTGCCCCTGCGTCACCCCAGACAGCGCCGGGGCCCTGAGCTGGGGCTGGCACCCCCTCCCCACACGAAGCCGTGTGGGGACCCGGGAGCCGCATTTCCGAGCCCCGTGCCTCCGCCTTCGTAACTTCTGCCACCTCTGAGCCACCTGCACTGCTCTCCTCCTTAAACAGATTCATTTCCACTCAAGTTAATTTCTCTCAAAACAAAGCGCTCTCTCACTGCAGTCGCTGAAATCCCATTTCACCTGCAGAAGTGGAAGGGAGGCCTAAAAATAATCACAGCCACAACTACACAAGCCTGTTGGATTCTGGCTACAGCCACGTGGGCCCTGCGCCGGCGGCTCCCTGTTGGAGGCTGGAGCTCCTCCCGTGTGGCCAGAGATGCGGGAGGGCTGGGGACAGCCCCTTCCCCTCCCTGGTTGCCATCCCCGGCCGCTCACCTCCGTCCTGTACACCAGCTGCAAGCCCTGGTCGTCGTTGACCCGGAAGAGCTCCAGGAAGGGGTCGGACTTGCTGAAGAGGTCCTGGGGAGAGGCACAGGGGCTGCTGGGCCAGGCACTGTGAGCTCGGGCTTTGGATGGGAGCTGGCTTTGTCATTTCCCAGGGCTCACTTCACGCCACCAGCTGCTAATTCCTCAGGCACCAAACGAGGCAGCAAGTCTGCGCGGACAGCATCTCCTCCCTCCCTCCCACCCCCGGGGATCTGACCACAGCCTCCCCTCCAGGGAGACACCCTACACAGCAGGGTGGGACCCTGTTCTGAGCTGCTCCAGCTCCTCCCCTTTCAGGACGGTGGCCTGGGGGTGCTGGGCCTCTTTCCCCATCACTGAGCAGGGTCGTGAGTGGTCGCCACAGTGGGGAGCTGCCCTGGTCCCAGCCCAGCTGCCAGGAGGGGCGGGAGAGCTAATGGCGGTGACAGTGACGATGGTGACCGTGACGGCAACATGCCCAGCCCCACCCCACGCACACTCCGCACGCTGCACACACATCTCATACGGGGCACGGTCACGCGAGGTCAGCGCTGGGTAGGGACCGGGTTTTCAAACTGGTTCCCAGACCTCAGCCTGAGCCAGGCATGCCCGGCGCCCGCACTCACCTTGTCATCCAGCTTCCTGGCCCGGAAGGAGAGCTCCACGTAGCCGTTGTTCCCCGAGATGTCCTCAGCGATCACCTGGCAGGGGTACGCCAGGGCTCCAGGCTTGGCCAGGCGGGGCCTGACCCCACCGTGGGGGACCCGAGGCCCCAGGCCAGCCGACCCCACCCAGCCGGGCCTGAGAGGAGGCGTCTGGGTGCCCCCAGGGCTGTGCAGCTGCCGGCTCCTGCAGACCCTCCCTGGACCGCACGCTGCCCATCTTCCACTCGGAACACCCCGGGAGCCACAGCAGCAGGGCCTGCAGGCTGCGGCGGGTGCACCCGGGCCTCACCGTGATGGTGGACTTGCCGGCGTTCCTGCCAAACTTGAGCAGCAGCGGGCGCGTCACTTTCTTCTGGGCCACAATCTGTAAGTCAGAAGCATCAGGCAGGGAGGGGCAGGCAGGGACGGCTCCTGACCCTGGGGACCCCACCGCGCCCTCACCCCGACTCTCAGGCCTGTCCTGTCCCCCCGCCCCCCACCATGGGCTTCCCTGCCCAGGGCCCGGCGCCCCCTTTGCTGCTGCTCTCAAGCACCTGCCGTCCCTGCGGCCACCACCTCACGAGGCCAGCAGTCGCCCGGGGGAGGCAGAGGTCATCCCACCTATTTACCAGGTGAGAAAACAGGCCCAGGTGGAAGCCAGGTAGCAGCTCACAGCCAGTCGGCGTGCACCTCACAGGTGTGGTGGGAGCCCTCCACAGGTAAGCACGTCTGCCCTGACCCTCTCCGGGCCCAGGTGAGAACCCGCAGAGGCAGAGGCAAAGGCAAGGCAGGTCAAATGGCCCCGGACCCTCAGCCCAGCATGGCCATGTGGGCCCAGGTGGCAGAAAGGGTGTGAGTGAGGTGCCTGCCCGGGGCCCCACCGCCCACTCCTCTGAGAAGGTGCTGAGGAGCAGAGTCGATTGTCCGAGGTGGACTGGGGCTTAGACCCTGGGGCCTCCTCACGCAGCCGGGGCCTCCTCCTCCTCACCAGGCCCTGCTGGCCGTCCGCCCCATCGGCTCTGAGCCCCTAACTGGGGTGGGTGGCGGACGACAGGCCCAGGCCCCTGCAGCCACGTCACCTCCTCAGTGGGGAGCAGGGCGGGGGGGGGCACATGGCCCTCCCAGGCTCCGTGTCCTAAAGGAGGCGGTGATGACCCCGGCAAGCGGGCACACGGCAGTGTTCTCACAACCACCAAGTCACCCACTGGGTAGCAGGTGTGCGCTTCCCACCTGCCCCTCACACCTGCTACTGCCTGGCGGATGCTGGGGGTCCCAGTGAGGTGCGTGGAATACAAAGCAGAGGGGGGCAGTCCCTCCACCCCCACCAGGGCCGGCCCGGCCAGCAGCTTCAGAGCACGCGGCACTTTCCACACAGAAGAGAAAACAGATCCCAGGTCAGGGCTGGGGAAGTCAAATCAGGCTAAGGGGTGGGAAGGCTCTCTTAGGGGTGCAAAGAAGGGGTCCTGGGTGCTGGGAGGGGGAGCCTCGGGCCAGGCCCCCCAAGATTCCCCGATTCAAAGGTTTCCTTCTGGGGTTCCAGAGCCAGGGCCTCTGCCTCACACCTGGGACTCGTCTGCGGCCTGGTTTGCTTCCAGGAAGTGCTCAGAAAAGGAGTGGCCGCCCCGTTTCCGACAGAGCCGGTCCTCAGAAGAGAAACGGGCTTAGGCTAACATAACAGACTCCCCTGCCAGGAAGACTGAGATCGCTGGTTTGTGCTAACAGCGTTTAATAAGCGCCTCCCGTGCGCCTGGCTCTGGGCTGAGTTACTGTTTACTGCAATCACATGAGGAAACAGCTGAGGCAGAAGTCAGGCATCAGAGGTCGGGTCAGGCTCAAGCCACAGCACAGGACTGGGTGCCAGGAGCTTCTCCCTTGACCATGGTGCCCTGCAGGGCAGCAGAAGCCCACCAGGGGCCCTCCTCATTGCTTGAAGTTTGCACAGATACACAGCACACGTGCTCATACACACATTCATGTCTGCACACAGGTGTCCACACGGGCCCCATGCGTGTGCTTATGTGGACAGGCGTAGGATGTCCTGTATGGATTATGATATACGAGTGCACCTGTGTGTACATAAAAAGGTGTCCAGGCCAGACACAGTGGCTCATGCCTATAATCCCAACATTTTGGGAGCCCAGGGTGGGTGGATCGGTGAGCCCCAGAGTTCAAGACTAGCTGGGGCAACATGGTGAGACCCCTGTCTCTTTAAAAAATGCAAAACTGGCCGGGCGCGGTGGCTCAAGCCTGTAATCCCAGCACTTTGGGAGGCCGAGACGGGTGGATCATGAAGTCAGGAGATCGAGACCATCCTGGCTAACACAGTGAAACCCCGTCTCTACTAAAAAATACAAAAAAAAAAAAAAACTAGCCGGGCGAGGTGGCGGGCGCCTGTAGTCCCAGCTACTCCGGAGGCTGAGGCAGGAGAATGGCCTGAACCCGGGAGGCGGAGCTTGCAGTGAGCTGAGATCCGGCCACTGCACTCCAGCAAGGGGGACAGAGTGAGACTCCGTCTCAAAAAAAAAAAAAAAAAAAAAAATGCAAAACTGGCCGGGCGCGGTGGCTCAAGCCTGTAATCCCAGCACTTTGGGAGGCCGAGACGGGTGGATCACGAAATCAGGAGATCGAGACCATCCTGGCTAACACGGTGAAACCCCGTCTCTACTAAAACTACAAAAAACTAGCCAGGCGAGGTGGCGGGCGCCTGTAGTCCCAGCTACTCGGGAGGCTGAGGCAGGAAAATGGCGTAAACCCGGGAGGCGGAGCTTGCAGTGAGCTGAGATCAGGCCACTGCACTCCAGCCTGGGGGACAGAGCGAGACTCCGTCTCAAAAAAAAAAAAAAAAAATGCAAAACTTAGCCAGGTCTGGCGGCGTACACCTGTAGTCCTAGCTACTCAGGAGGCTGAGGTGAGAGGATTGCTTGAGCCCAGCATGTTGAGGCTGCAGTGAGCCGTGATTGTGCCACTGCACTCCAGCCTGGGCGACACAGTGAGACCCCGACTCAAAAAAAAGCGTGTCCATATTTCTGTGTCCATGCCATCCTCTTCTGTCTGTGCCCTCCCTAACTCCCGGTTTCCTTATCTAAAAAACGGGGAGGACAACAGGATCGATGGCAGGCCAGCTCCGACCAAGGCTGCAGTGGGATGAGTCACGCAGACATTATGTTGGGTAAAAGAATCCCACAGCAGGGAGAACACGCACTGTGATTCATGGACGTGGAATTCCAGAACAGACGAACCAGGTGGGGAGCTGGCGGCAAAGGGGCGGAGGGAGCTGGGGGTGATGGAATGTTCCGTGTGATGGGTGAAATGTTCTGTGTGACGGGTGACGGGATGTTCCGTGTGACGGGATGTTCCGTGTGACGGGATGTTCTGTGTGATGGGTGATGGGATGTTCTGTGTGACGGGATGTTCCGTGTGATGGGTGATGGGATGTTCTGTGTGACGGGATGTTCTGTGTGATGGGTGATGGGATGTGCTGTGTGACGGGATGTTCCGTGTGATGGGTGTTCCGTGTGATGGGTGATGGGATGTTCTGTGTGACGGGATGTTCTGTGTGATGGATGTTCCGTGTGATGGGTGATGGGATGTTCCATGTGACGGGATGTTCCCTGTGATGGGATATTCCGTGTGATGGGTGATGGGATGTTCTGTGTGACGGGATGTTCCGTGTGATGGGTGATGGGATGTTCTGTGTAACGGGATGTTCTGTGTGATGGATGTTCCATGTGATGGGTGATGGGATGTTCCGTGTGACGGGATGTTCTGTGTGACAGGATGTTCCGTGTGATGGGATATTCCGTGTGATGGGTGATGAGATGTTCCGTGTGATGGGTGATGGGATGTTCCGTGTGATGGGTGTTCTGTGTGATGGGTGATGGGATGTTCTGTATGATGGGTGTTCCGTGTGATGGGTGATGGGGTGTTCCGTGTGAGCAGGTGATAAGGATGTTCCGTGTGTTCCATGTGACAGGTGATGGGATGTTCCGTGTGAGCAGGTGATAAGGATGTTCCATGTGACAGGTGACGGGATGTTCCGTGTGATGGGATGTTCCGTGTGATGGGAAGTTCCGTGTGATGGGTGTTCCGTGTGATGGGTGTTCTGTGTGATGGGTGATGGGATGTTCCGTGTGACGGGATGTTCCGTGTGAAGGGATGTTCCGTGTGATGGGATGTTCCGTGTGATGGGTGTTCCGTGTGATGGGTGTTCTGTGTGATGGGTGACGGGATGTTCCGTGTGACGGAATGTTCCGTGTGAAGGGATGTTCCGTGTGATGGGATGTTCCGTGTGATGGGTGTTCCATGTGATGGGATGTTCCGTGTGATGGGTGTTCCGTGTGATGGGTGTTCTGTGTAATGGGTGACGGGATGTTCCGTGTGATGGGTGTTCCGTGTGACGGGATGTTCCGTGTGATGGGTGTTCCGTGTGATGGGATGTTCCGTGTGATGGGTGTTCCATGTGATGGGTGTTCTGTGTGATGGGTGACGGGATGTTCCGTGTGATGGGTGTTCCGTGTGACGGGATGTTCCGTGTGATGGGATGTTCCGTGTGATGGGTGTTCTGTGTGATGGGTGATGGGGTGTTCCGTGTGATGGGTGTTCCGTGTGATGGGTGATGGGATGTTCTGTGTGATGGGTGATGGGGTGTTCCGTGTGATGGGTGTTCCGTGTGATGGGTGATGGGATGTTCTGTGTGATGGGTGTTCTGTGTGATGGGTGACGGGATGTTCCGTGTGATGGGTGTTCCGTGTGATGGGTGTTCCGTGTGATGGGTGACGGGATGTTCCGTGTGACGGGTGTTCCGTGTGATGGGTGATGGGATGTTCTGTGTGACGGGATGTTCCGTGTGATGGGTGTTCCGTGTGATGGGTGATGGGATGTTCTGTGTGACGGGATGTTCCGTGTGATGGGATATTCCGTGTGATGGGTGATGGGATGTTGTGACGGGATGTTCCGTGTGATGGGATATTCCGTGTGATGGGTGATGGGATGTTCCGTGTGATGGGTGTTCTGTGTGATGGGTGATGGGATGTTCTGTATGATGGGTGTTCCGTGTGATGGGTGATGGGGTGTTCCGTGTGAGCAGGTGATAAGGATGTTCCATGTGACAGGTGATGGGGTGGGTGTTCCGTGTGAGCAGGTGATAAGGATATTCCATGTGACAGGTGACGGGATGTTCCGTGTGATGGGATGTTCCGTGTGATGGATGTTCTGTGTGATGGGTGTTCCGTGCGATGGGTGTTCTGTGTGATGGGTGATGGGATGTTCCGTGTGATGGGTGTTCCGTGTGACGGGATGTTCCGTGTGACAGGATGTTCCGTGTGATGGGTGTTCCGTGTGATGGGTGTTCCGTGTGATGGGTGTTCTGTGTGATGGGTGATGGGATGTTCTGTGTGACGGGATGTTCCGTGTGATGGGATATTCCGTGTGATGGGTGATGGGATGTTCCGTGTGATGGGCGTTCTGTGTGATGGGTGATGGGATGTTCTGTATGATGGGTGTTCCGTGTGATGGGTGATGGGGTGTTCCGTGTGAGCAGGTGATAAGGATGTTCTGTGTGATGGGATGTTCCGTGTGATGGGATGTTCCGTGTGATGGGTGACAGGATGTTCCGTGTGAGCAGGTGACAGGATATTCCGTGTAACGAGTGATGGTCAGGTGTGTACAGTCACCTAAACTTGTCAGTCTCAACCCTTAAGATTTATGCATTTTGTTGTAAAAAAAATTTTTTTTTTTTTTGAGACAAAGTCTCACACTGTTGCCTGGGCTGTTGTGCAGTGGTGCGATCTCGCTCCCTGCAACCTCTGCCTCCCGGGTTCAAGCAATTCTCCTGCCTCAACCTCCCAAGTAGCTGGGGCTACAGGCACACACCACCACACCCGGCTAATTTCTTTTGTGTTTTTAGTAAAGATGGGGTTTCGCCATGTCGGCCAGGTTGGTCTTGAACTCCTGACCTCGTGATCCCCCCGCCTCGGACTCCCAAAGTGCTGGGATTACAGGCGTGAGCCACACCAGTCTCGGCAAGGTGTGAGGATTCAACGTGCAGCACAGGACGTGTTTAGCGCAGTATCCGGCAATGCCCTGCACATCAGCAGATACTCTGGTCATGACTTGCAGAAGTCACTTTTGGGCTGGCTGTGGAGGCCGTAACCCAGAGGGCATCACCAAGGGCAGTGGCCACCATAGGACCTGCTGCTCACAAGGAGGCTTTTCTTTTCTTTTCTTTTTTTTTTTTTTTTTGAGACAGAGCTCAATCTGTCATTCAGGCTGGAGTGCAGTGGTGAGATCTCCACTCACTGCAACCTCTGCCTCCCGGGTTCAACTGATTCTCCTGCCTCAGCCTCCAGAGTAGCTGGGATTACAGGTGTGCGCCACCACACCCGGCTAATTATTGTACTTTTTGTAGAGATGAGGTTTCAGCATGTTGGCCGGGCTGATCTCGAACTCCTGACCTCAGGTGATCTGCCTGCCTCAGTCTCCCACGGTGCTGGGATCACAGGTGTGAACCACACGGCCAGCCACCAGGAGACTTTGAGGTGCTGCTATGGAGCGACTGCTGCATGTCATGGAAGTGAAAACACAAGATGCAGAACAGGGAACATAATTTGTGTTTTTTTGAAAAAAGAGGAAAAGTGGGCCGGGCGCCGTGGCTCACGCCTGTAATCCCAGCACTTTGGGAGGACAAGGCGGGCGGATCACGAGGTCAGGATTTCAAGACCAGCCTGACCCACACGGTGAAACCCCATCTCTACTAAAAATACAGAAATTAGCCAGGCATGGTGGCGGGCGCCTGTAATTCCAGCTACTCGGGAGGCTGAGGCAGGAGAATTGCATGAACCCAGGAGGTGGAGCTTGCAGTGAGCCGAGATCGTGCCACTGCACTCCAGCCTGGGCAACAGAGCTAGACTATCTCAAAACAAAAAAAAAGAAAAGGAAGAAAAAAGAGGATAAGTGATAGGCTTGTTTGCTTCTGTGAGAATCTCTCTCTGGACAGTGTCCAGGGACCTGACAGCAGCTGGACGGGGCAGGAGGCAGGCACTCCACAGCCTTTTATACCTTCAGGCTTTGAAACATACGAATGCATTGCCCAGTTCAAAATTACATGTATATTTTAATCTAATAAGGACTGTTCAGGAGAAGCTGTGGAGGGGCAGAGCCAGGCTGGCCACCCCAGCAGGGTCTCTGCGGTGCTGGTACATCAGCCTTGAATCGGCTGTGGCCCCCACACCAACCGCCCTCCTCCCTCCGAGGGGACGGGGTACCCACCTGCCCCAGGGTGCATTCCATGCCCCCCAGGAAGTCGTCCTCCTGACAGCTGAAGCCGCTGGGCCCATGCGTGTCATATACCTCAAAGCGCAGCCTCTGCACCTCCTCGAAATAGTAGTCCACGGTGAAGACTTTGGAGAACACGGGATGCAGGCTGCTCCGGACCACCTCAGTTCTGCCCACCTGCAGGTGCACCCTGTGAGCTGACCCCACTCGAGGGGCTTCCACCCCAGGCTCCAGCCCTGTCTCCCCTCTGCCGCTTACCCACACCCACACACCCCAGGAGGACTCACACCCTGGGAAGACCTCCTCCTGCCTGCTCTCTGTCCATGGAACTGTACTCCCGAGGGCCACCCTGGGGGTCACCCCTGGCCAGCTGTGGGCTGCAGCTTCTCAGCTCACACCCACCACTGTCTGCTCCACCCTCAGATCACAGATGGGGAAACTGAGGCTCAGAGAGGATGAGAAGGACATGCTGACTCTGGGGCGAGATCAGATTCACACCCTGGGCTGGGCAACCCTGAAGTGCAGGACGCTGCCCAGCACCAGCTGAGTGGAGAGGGGGCGTAGGGTACAGGGGAGCCCTCCCTCCTGGCTGGGGTACCATGGGCTCACCAGCCTCTCCCATCCGGCGCAGTTCCCTGGTCAAAATGCTCCCTAACGACAAGACCCAGCTAGGCCCGTGGGCTACTCATCTCAGAATCCCGAAAAATCCTGCACCTCAAACCAAGGGCAAGCATGGGCCACCTGTACAGCTCAGGCTCTGAGGGGCGGGCACGGGGCCTCCTGGGGGAGCCGGAGCCGCGGGGACAGGCGGTGGGGGCGGGGCAGGCCCTTCGCCCTCAAGGCCGATGACCGGAGACGCCACCGGGTGACAGCGACCCAGGACCTCGCGACGCGTCCCCTCCACCGCCCGAGCAGCCGCTGGGGTCCCCCTGCCCACCGCGCCCGGGCCCGCGCTCTGGAGTCCGGGGAGACCCCTGCGCCGGGGAAAAGCGCTGGCGCGCCGCGTGGACTGGGGTTCGAGCTCCAGCTCCTCCACCTGCCGCGGCTTCGCGCCCCGCGTTTCTCACCCTTTCGAGGTGAAGCCACACGTTTCACGCGAGATGGTGACCGAGGAAGCGCCCATCTGGCGCCGGTCCCGTGCCCCTTCCGACCCCAACCGCGGACACACCGGGGTCGCCTGAGACCCACGTTGGAGCGGGAGCCCCGGAGGCCTGAAGGTCCGCCCCGCAGCGCGCGCCCCCTCGGGCCTGCTCCCGCCCCGTGGTGAGGACCCGACCCCAGCCCAGCCTCCCCGCCTCGTCGGCCGGCGCCCCCCACCCCTCAATCTCCTCTGCGCCTCTTGGTCCAGCCCCCTGCCCGCGCCTCACGCCTGGACGCTTCACTCTGGCCCAGGGCCCCCTCCCCAAACCCTGGGCCGCACCCCTCGCCGCGGGGCACCCCCTCTCTCCGAACCCCGCCCGCCGCCGCCTCCTCCAGCCCAACCCCTCCCCTCCGCTCTGGACACCCCCCCAGACCTAGCAACCCCCAACCCTGACCCCGATCTGAGCCCCAGCTCCGGGGGGCCCCCGCCTTGCGCCCCACTGGCCTCAGCGCGCCCGCTCGGGTCTCCGCATCCCCAGCTCGGCCTCCCGCGCCCCGGCCCTACCTGCACCCACTGGCCCTGCGCCTGCTGCAGCAACGCCACGCTGGGGTCGGACTTGGTGAGCGGGTCGCGGTCCAGCAGGTGCCGGCAGCTGAGCCGCAGTTCCACCTTCGAGGCGCAGGGCGCGGGCAACCCCGCGGGGGCCGCCGCCGCCCCGCGCTCCGAGCCCGCGCTCATGCTCCCGGCGTTCGGGGGCCAGGCTGGGCGCACGGAGGGGCCGCTGCCCGCGAGTCGGCGCCGCCGCGGCGCCCGGGAAATGGTGGCCGGCCCAGGCGTGGCCGCGCTTCCCTGAACGCCTGCCGGGCGCGGGCGCACGTGGCTCGGGCGGCCGCCGCGCGGGGACTGCAGGGGGTGGGGCGCGGCCGGGGGGCGGGGCCGGGGAGGGGCGCGGCGGGAAAGCGGGGCAGGGGGCAGAGGCAGGGGTGCCCCTTGGAGATCCCCGGGAGGAGACAGCTTCTAATTCCCCGGGGACCCCCCCACCAACTGATAGCTTTGGGGTTAGGTCGGGCGCGCCCTCCCCGGCTGTGCGCATCCCCGGCCCAGGGACCCGCTCCAGGCTGGAGGCTCCGAGCTGCGCGGGGCCTGAGCCCGGGTTCGGACCCAGGCAGACCCTGGGAGGCGAGGGGGGGACCCCAGCTTGGCACCAGATCCCCACACCCTTCCCGGATCTCTCGGATCCCATCTCCAGGTTCCGTTGGTTTCTGGTACTCGCCACCTCCATCAACAAGCATTTAGTGGGCGCCTATTATGTACCGGCGCCGCGCTCGTCTGGGGCTGGAAGGACCGTCCCGGGGGGCCGAGGGCTGAATCGGGGTCTGACTCGGAGGGGTCCGCGGGGCACGGTCCACACCAGTTCCCCGAGGCCGGGGCGGGGCCAGCCTGGGCTCCGTGGGGGGGCCCGCTTCGCCCTGAACTTCATTCCAACCCCACCTTCCCCATCACCGGTCCTGGTGGAGGGAGCAGCAGAAGAAGAGGCGTTGGCGGGGACAGAAACCACCTCCCAGCCCACTCTTTTTGCCAATTTCTGCTTAAAAATAGGGCACAGACCTCGCCAAAAGCCACGGGGGTGGGGGGCGAGGGTAGTGAAGGGGCGGGAAGACCCGGCGCTCCGGCTCAGCCTCAGCAATCAGGACTCTAGAAGGAGACCCTGGGGTCAGAGGGGGCCGCCGCCGACAGGGCGAGGAGGCTCCGGGCCTGGGAGGAGGAACGCGGTCGGATGGCGGGATTGCACCGGGCGCAGCTGCAAGGCAGGGAGGCCCGCACGGGGCTGGCAGGGCCGGGAGAGGCCATGGAGCCCAGCTCCTGCCTTCCTGGGAGGTCGGCTAAAGAGGTGAGGAACGGGTCAGGGCGCGGCGAGGCTTGCAGGGCCCCTGCTTCTGTCTCCCCGGCCTCTGGGCCTCCTCCCTAAAGCCGGGCAGTGGGCGGAGGCCAGTCCCGCTCTCTAGAGACCAGCCTGGGCCTTCCCGGACCTGTGTCCTCCTCAGCCCAGCCTCCCAGGCTGCCGCGAAGCCGCATCCTCAGTCCCCAACCACTTCCATGGGAAAAGGAGAAATTCAGGCAAAGGGTGTAGGCGCCCAGGCAGCTCCCGCAGGCACGTCCCCCTGGGTTCCAGCAGCCCTGGGACAGCTTTCCCCAGACCAAGCTCAGCTTCCTGCTCTGACCTCACCCGAAAGCTCCTCACCACCGCCGTGAGGTTTGCTTGTCTGCAGTGTGGAGTGAGGCCTAGGTCACCCAGGCTTTCTGGGGGGGGGGTGCAGGGCTTAAACCTGGAACACCCCAGTTCAGCCCTTGGCCGTCACATAGCGGCACCCTGGCAAAATAACAGATGGCTTCCAAGCAAAGAATGCAGGGAGCCAAGAAAGATCACAGTTTGGGAATTTGAGTCTCTGAAGCCCAGGGAGATTTTAATCGACCCACTGGGGTCTCCAGCCACAGCCCTGGGCCAGCTTGGTGTCTCCTGGCTGACAGCTGACCACAGCCTGCTCTAATGGAGAGAAACCCCAGAAGAAAAAGCCAATTTCCCTGTAGCACTGGTGTCTGCACGCTGCCTGCCCCTGCTCAGGGACCAGCCCGCAGTAGCCCCGGGAACAATGGAAGACACCGCCCCCCCCACACCCCTGCAGTGTGGAGCCGTCTTTCTGAGGCTCCCCCTCCCAGCTTTTCCTGCAGGGCCAGATGCAGGAAATGAGATCCCCTCCATATACATTCAGGAATAATCACCGTGTTCCTTGTTGAAATATTAGGCAATGCAGATAGGGAGTAAAAACAAGCTTCCAGACCCCAATGCAGCACCATCACCTCCCCATAACTATCCCTCCAGCTTTTCTTTTTTAATGTGCAAATTTCTTTTTATTGTCAAAAAAAAAAGGTGCATAACTCTCAGAGCCCTTCCCACTCTTGAGAGGACTCTTCAGTGTCTGCACGCCAGGCTAGTCACGCGGGCCAGTCTCAGGACCCCACGCCAGGCTCGTCACGCGGGCCAGACCCAGGACCCCACACCCGGGACCCCACACCTGGGACCCCACACCCGGGACCCTGCCTGGCACGGTCGGGGCACCGTAGATGTTGGAGCAGGTGGTTTGTGTTCTGTAACCTGATTTTTTCTTTCATATTGACAATATTGCATTCAATGGGTAGCCTGGATCCCCTCATCACAGGGTCACCCACGAAACCCTCTGATTAGCGCCGACCCCCACGGCTATCCAGAGGCTTACACATGGTCAAAGCAGCAATGACACATTCATGCCCAAGTGCTCTGCCCGGCTCACCTGGCATCCGGGACTCAGATACTTTGCTTTTCAGGCTCAAGTGCCTCTGCCTCCTCCAGCCTCTCTCACCACCCGACTCCTACCTATCCTGCAAAGCCCGGCCCAGTCTGAACCACCACCGGACTCCTACCTATCCTGCAACGCCCGGCTTAGTCTGAACCACCACCCAACTCCTACCTATCCTGCAACGCCCGGCTCAGTCTGAACCACCACCCGACATCCCTCCGTGGGCTCCCGGCCCACACATCCACAACATCAGTTCCACTGTCCAGGGCTGTGCTGCCCATGACCTTGTCCACCCTGGACCAGGAATCCACTGAGGCCTGAGTTAACACCAGGACAGGTTTCAACACAGAGTCTAAGACAACAAACTCCAGGTGGATCAGCGAATGAAACGCAGCTCTGACGGCTGCTCCCTGGTCCTGGATCTGCCTCGAGGGTGTCATCTCCATCTGGTCAGAGTCCCCATCTCCCATTTCAGTCACACTGACCGCGAGGCCAACTGGGAGCAGGGAACCCTGTCCAGGGCCTCCAGAGGTTCCTGGCAGACCCCAGCCCCACGGCCACTGCCTTGAGGGGCATCCCCTGGAGCCAGTGCTCTCCTCCACACTTGGATAGCCCCTTGTCCCTGAGCCAGGTCCAGAGCCCATGGCCTCCTCCCTGGCCGTCCTGAGCACACAGCTGGTGCAGCCCATGGCCAAGGCTCGGTCCGGGGGCTCGGTCCCCACCCTTGAATGCAGGGTCCTCAAACCTGCCCTTCATATGGAGAGATTGTCCCGGAAACTGCCTCAAAACGAGAAATTGCAGAGGGTGGGGGTTACTAACAGGATTGTTTAACAGGAAACAGCTCTCCACATGTCCGGATGGGTGCTGCTTTTTTTAACCTGGTTGCAAACCTACCCTCTTCTTTTCTTTCCTCCTAAAGAAAGGTTATTTTATCTTAGAACATCTGCAACCTGTCTGGATCAGACCGTCTTCCTGCAGGATCTGACGTTGATCTTATTTGAGAAATCGACTATGCCCAGAGGCGGCCACGCCGGCTGTTGGCTGAGACAACACACCTGGCTGGTCTCAGATCCCTGGTGACCTTGTTACAGCCTCAGAGACCTGGGGACTGATGAGGGGTCCTTCCTCCTCCACCACACTCAGCACATGCAGGCAGGCATGAGTACACGCCACACACATGTGTGCCAAATACCGCAGACATGTGCACGCACTCATGGAGAGACAGCCCACACGCAGACACGCCAGGCACCCAAGACACACAAGCGCAGGCACAGGCCACGTCCCCTTCCTCCACTTCCTTCTCCCAACACCGTCTTCTGGGTGTGGACAAGACCCCCTTCTTCTCCATGCACGTTCTCACGTGCAGCCCCGGACCGACATCCCTCCTGCCCCTTGTCTGCATGAAGCCAGGAGCGGACCGTCCCAGCCCCTAGCATCTCTGCCCAGCTGGAGACACCACGGCTGGTGGGAGACACGGCTCAGAGAGGGCATTCTGGTGCCTGAGGCCACACAGCAGGGGTGGAGCTGGAACGTAGAACCCAGCTCAGAACCCAGCGCTCACACCTTCCTCGGCCTGTCCAGGTCCCGGGGTGCCTCGATGGCTTTGCTGTCCCCGCCCAGAATGTTTCCAGAGACCCCGAGGAGAACTTTCCATGGAGGGGCCCAGTCCTCACAGCTCCTGTGCAGTGAGACCCAGGGGTCAGGGCCCCTGCCCAGGACTGCACGCTGGGGACACCGTCCGGGACTGGTTCTTCCTCACCCACGTGGGCCCTCCTGAGCCAGGACCCCTCTGTGCTCAGACCCAGGCACCAGCCATCCCAGAGTTCCCCAGGACTCGGGCTCCTGGTCCCACTGTCCCCACTCCTGGGTCTTCTCTTCTTCCCAACTACCAAGCCTGCTGACCAGCAGTGGCCCTGGGCCCCCCGACCACCTCCCCGGCCCCCTGACCACCTGTGCCCGTTCACCTCCCCCCGTGCCCACTCACCTCCCCCCGTGCCCACTCACGTCCCCCCGTGCCCACTCACCTCCCCCCGTGCCCATTTATCGCTCATCTTCCGTTCCCGTTTACCTACTCCCGTCCCCACTCACCTCCCATGCCCTACTCATCTCCTTCCATCCCCGCTTACCTCCTCCTGTCCCCAGGGACCACCTCTCCAGCCTGTGGACCACCTGTGCCCACTTGCCTCCTCCATGCTGCCCTTTTGCAGACTTGGCTGGCCTCCCCACCACGCTAACCCTCTGGACCTCACTTCCTTCCAGTGTCCTGTTGACTCCCCAGAACCAACCCCTATAATCCCGAGGTGCTGCCAGGAGGCCTTCTGACACTGGGCGGCTGCTGTCCACGAGGTCTGTGCACTCAGATGAGCAGCTCAAGCCCGAGTTGAGCAGGGCCTCGGAAACCACCAGGCCTGTGAGTGCCAGCTGCTCATGACAAGCAGGCTCTGGCCTGGGAGAAGGCCCGGCCAGTGGTGCCACTGCTGCTGGGGGCTCTGTACCCAGCCTGGGCCAGCCCCTCAGACAGCAGCTGTGTGGCCGTGGCCATGCTCTGAGGCTCTTCTGAGACCAACACTCTCTACCCCAGGGCAGCCCCTCTCACAGCGCTGGTGCCTCTGTGGCCGCATGCCTTCCTGTTGCCCGCCCGTCCCCTCGGGCAGCGTGCTCCAAGGTTAAAGGAGGCTTCCGGGAGAGCACAGTGTTGGGTCCGGCCCACGCTTGAGGGAGGGGCTCGCACAAGGGTAAGCGTCAGAAGGTGGGCACCAGAGGGGTGGCTGCTGACCACGGGGCCAGGGCAGGAGCAGAGAGGCCCGGAGGAGACTCTGGTCCTGTGGGAGGTGATGGCAGGCAAGAGCCGCGTCCCCGGGGCTGGTGTCCTCAGCCCCATTCCAACTGATGCACGTCCTGGTTTTAGTCTTGCTTGAGTCATGGGAGGCTTTTGATGCTATTCTTGGTAAAAAGCCGGCCTGGAATGTGCTGCTCGGACGCTTCCCTCTGCTCTCCAGTCCCTTTCATCAATAGCCTAGTTCTTCCCCCGCCTCCCCAGGAGGCACCACCCTTTCTGGGGAGTTACTCAGAAGGGCAGGTGCTGCCAGGGACTGTGCCACATCGGAATTGTCCCCCAGCACCACAGCCTTGGTGGTGCCGCTGCAGACGTGAAGCCTGAGGGTAAGACAATGGGGAGGCTGGACAATGACTGGACCGGGTCTGATCTGCCCTCCACTGCCCTGCCCCTCTCGCCTGTGCAGGAGGCCCCTGAGACGGACTGTGACGTCCAGCCCCCAGGAAGGGGGTCTGGAGAAGGCTGTGGAATGTCAGCCCCCTTTCTTCCTGGGCCACCTGCAGAGAAAGCCCCCAGGCCCTCCACGACCACAGCCCTTCCCCTGCCCACTCTGAGGCTGTGGGAAAGGGAGGAGCTCCCGGGGCCCCTTCTGGCACCAGGCTCTGCCAGTGTCTGGTCTTCCCCACGGATTCCCTAGCCGCAGCCCATGAAGCACCTGCCCAGGTACAGGTAAGGGAAGAGGCCAGACTGTGTTAGGAATGAAAACTTGGGGGCCGGGCGCGGTGGCTCAAGCCTGTAATCCCAGCACTTTGGGAGGCCGAGACGGGCGGATCATGAGGTCAGGAGATCGAGACCATCCTGGCTGACACGGTGAAACCCTGTCTCTACTAAAAAATACAAAAAACTAGCCGGCCGAGGTGGCGGACGCCTGTAGTCCCAGCTACTTGGGAGGCTGAGGCAGGAGAATGGCGTGAACCCGGGAGGCGGAGCTTGCAGTGAGCCGAGATCGCGCCACTGCGCTCCAGCCTGGGCGACAGAGCGAAACTCTGTCTCAAAAAAAAAAAAAGAAAACTTGGGGAAGGTCAAGGGAAGAGATGCTTGATTATTTTTAGACAGAGTCTCGCTGGGTCACCCAGGCTGGAGTGCAATGGTGCAATCTCGGCTCACTACAACCTCCACCTCCCAGGTTCAAGCGATTCTCCTGCCTCAGCCTCCTGAATAGCTGGGACTACAGGTGCCTGCCACCACACCCGGCTAATTTTTGTATTTTTGTATTTTTATTTTTTGGAGACAGTCTCCCTCTGTCGCCCAGCCTAGAGTGCAGTGGTGCAATCTCAGCTCACTGCAACCTCCGCCTCCAGGTTCAAGAGATTCTCCTGTCTCAGCCTCCCGATTAGCTGGGGTTACAGGCGTGTGACACCATGCCCACCTAACTTTTGTATTTTTTTTTTTTTTTTTTTTTGAGACGGAGTCTTGCTCTGTGCCCCAGGCTGGAGTGCAGTGGCGCGATCTCGGCTCACTGCAAGCTCCGCCTCCCCAGGTTCACGCCATTCTCCTGCCTCAGCCTCCCGAGTAGCTGGGACTACAGGCGCCCGCCACCTCGCCCAGCTAATTTTCTTGTATTTTTAGTAGAGACGGGGTTTCACCGTGTTAGCCAGGATGGTCTCGATCTCCTGACCTCGTGATCCGCCCGTCTCGGCCTCCCAAAGTGCTGGGATTACAGGCTTGAGCCACCGTGCCCGGCCAACTTTTGTTTTTTTAGTAGAGACGGGTTTCACCGTATTGGCCAGGCTGGTTTCGATCTCTTGACCTTGTGATCCACCCGCCTTGGCTTCCCAAAGTGCTGGGATTACAGGCATGAGCCACCGCACCCAGTCAATTTTTAAAATTTTTGTAGAGACAGGGTTTCACTATGTTGCCCAGGCTGGTCTTGAATTCCTGGGCTCAAGTGATCCACCCACCACGGCCTCCCAAAGTCTGGGATTACAGGCGTGAGCCACCGTGCCTGGCTGGCTGAGATGAAGCTGAAAATTCAGAGACGCACTAAGGGGCAGGGAGTAGTTTGGCACACTGTGGTCCCAGCCTAGGGCCGTGCCTGGGAGGCAGCAGGTGCCCTTAACTCGTAAACTTGCGGACAGCAAGTCACCCAGGTGCCGAGGCAAGAGACCAAGGGCACGAGCTGTTGCAGTATAATAAAATATATAAAATAAGAATAGTCATACTAGATATGGATAATAGATATGATTATATATGAATATCATTAATCATTAGTTTGTAGCAATTACTCTTTACTCCAATATTATAATAGTCCTCACTCTTGGGAGGCCCAGGCAGGCGGATCACAAGGTCAGGAGATCGAGACCATCCTGGCCAACATGGTGAAACCCCGTCTCTGCTAAAAATACAAAAAAAACTAGCCGGGCGAGGTGGCGGGCACCTGTAGTCCCAGCTACTCGGGAGGCTGAGGCAGGAGAATGGCGTGAACCCAGGAGGCGGAGCTTGCAGTGAGCCGAGATCACACCACTGCACTCCAGCCCGGGCGACTGAGCGAGACTCCGTCTCAAAATAAATAAATAAATAAATAAATAAATAATCCTCACTCTACAATCATAACCTAGGAGAAACCGGGCCATACAGAGTTAGGAGCTGAAGGGACATAGTGGGAAGTGACCAGAAGACAGGAGTGTGAGCCTCTGTGATGCCCGGGCAGGGCCACCGGAGGGCTCCTTGGTCTAATGGTAACGCCAGTGTCTGGGAAGATGCCCGTTGCCAAGTGGACCGTGGTCTAGCGGTAGCGTCAGTGTCAAGAAAAAGCACCCGCTGCTTAGCAGGCCGGGAAAGGGAGTTTCCCTCTCCCCAGGGGAGTTTACAGAAGACTCTACTCCTGCACATCTTGTGGAAGGCCTGACATCCGTCGTCCGGAGCCTAACCTGACACCCGTCGTCTGGAGCCTGACCCGACATCCGTCGTCCGGGGCCTGACCTGACATCCGTGACCTGACACCCGTCGTCCGGAGCCTAACCCGGCGCCCGTCGTCCGAGCCTGACCGTCTCCCTGTGGTGCTGTGCTTCAGTGGTCACGCTCCCGGTCCGCTTTCGTGTTCCACGCTGTACACCTGGCTCTGCCTTCTAGATAACAGTAGCAAACTAGTGAAAGTACTAAAAGTCTCTGATATGCAGGAACAACGGCACAAGCTCTCTCTCTCTCTCTCTTCTCTTTCTCTCTGCCTCAGCTGCCAGCAGGGAAGGGCCCCCTGTCCGGTGGACACGTGCCCCACATGACTTTAACTATCATTGGAGATGGCTGTCACTCCCTGCCCCTTTGTCTTGTATCCAATAAATATCAGCACAGCCTGGCATTCGGGGCCACTACCGGTCTCCACGTCTTGGTGGTAGTGGTCCCCGGGCCCAGCTGTCTTTTATCTCTTTGTCTTGTGTCTTTATTCCTACAATCTCTCGTCTCCGCACACGAGGAGAAAAATCCACTGACCCTGTGGGGCTGGACCCGACATAAACTGCTCTTAAATTGTCCTCCCTTCATCTCCCTGCCTTTAGATGGCCCCTCTGCCTCCCCTGCGGCCGCCTGTCTGCCCAGCACCTGCTCCACATCAGCCCCTGCCTCTTTCCTTGTAGCCCAGTGCTCTCACAGCGCCTGGTGTGGTGGGCAGTGCGATACCTGCTGAATGAGCCACACAGGGGCCCAGAGCCGGGGCCGGTCATGCCCTCAGCGTCGGCAGGGGCTTCGAAGCAACTGAAAACTCTCCCAGCCGACGGAGGAAGAGAAAAGGCTACCAGGAAATTCCTGGAACTGCAGGGCGGTGACCTGAAGCCCAGGGTGAGGACAGCGAGGGCGCCCGCCCCGTCTGGACTCCGTGCCCACCCGGGACACGTGATGTGACCTTTCTGCCCACAGACCTGTGGCTTCACAGCCATCAACCTGTGTGGGGCCAGCAGGGCCTGGGCTCAGCTCACCGCAAGGAGCCTGGGCAGTGCAGCAGCTTCTGCAGAGGGGCAGAGCGGGGGGCTCTGCCTCCCATTCCCCAAAAGTGGGTTCTGATGTTGGAAAGTCAAAAAGAATGACCGACATCCACTATCGATGCTGAGTTTGCGGTCCATCCCACCACACCATCTCCTGAAAGAACGCCTCATTTGCTCTCCGAGTCAAAAGGAAAAGAGCAAGCAGGAAAGAAATGTTGTCAACAGGTGATAGAAGGCAAAAGTTCCTTAACTCATAAAGACCAGCTGCAGTTCAAGAAAATGATGAACATCGCAATGAAACACGAGAGGAAGCAGGTCACGGGGCCCCAGAGAGACAAGAAGGTCCAGTAACTGGAGATGCCCAACTCTGTGAGCAAATGAAGACAGCAGCCCTCCCGTTCTCCTGCCTGCAAGACCGCACAGACACAACGCTGTCTGCCCTTCACAGGCACAGAAAGAATCCAGGTCCGTCTAGGTGCCTGGCACAACACAGGGCACACAGTGTGGCATCAGCTGGTTTCATAAGAAACAGAAGCGGCCGGCCGGGCGCGATGGCTCAAGCCTGTAATCCCAGCACTTTGGGAGGCCGAGACGGGCGGATCACAAGGTCAGGAGATCGAGACCATCCTGGCCAACACGGTGAAACCCCGTCTCTACTAAAAAAATACAAAAAACTAGCCGGGCGAGGTGGCGGGCGCCTGTAGTCCCAGCTACTTGGGAGGCTGAGGCAGGAGAATGGCGTAAACCCGGGAGGTGGAGCTTGCAGTGAGCTGAGATCCAGCCACAGCACCCCAGCCTGGGCAACAGAGCGAGACTCCGTCTCAAGAAAAAAAATAAATAAATAAGAAATAGAAGAGGCCGGGCGCGGTGGCTCATGCCTGTAATCCCAGCACTTTGGGAGGCCGAGACGGGTGGATCACGAGGTCAGGAGATCGAGACCATCCTGGCGAACACGGTGAAACCCCGTCTCTACTAAAAATGCAAAAAATTAGCTGAGTGTGGCAGCGGGCACCTGTGGTCCCAGTTACTCAGGAGGCTGAGGCAGGAGAATGGGGGGAACCCGCGAGGCGGAGCTTGCAGTGAGCCGAGATTGCGGCACTCACTCCAGCCTGGGGGACTGAGCGAGACTCGTCTCAAAAAAAAAAAAAAAGAAAAAAAAAGAAACAGAAGTCCAGATTCTTGCGCTGGAATATGCTCACACACCGTCTCCGGACAGACCTGGGCGCAGCTGCTCCCAGGGTGTGGGACGTGAAGTGGCTGTTTGCTTCGTTCTCCTCACTTCTGTGTAGCTGGACTTTTTTTTTTTTTTTTTTTTTTGCCAATGGCATATATTTCTTCTATAACTTTTTTTTTCTTTTTTTTTGAGACGGAGTCTCGCTCTGTCACCCAGGCTGGAGTGCAGTGGCCGGATCTCAGCTCACTGCAAGCTCCGCCTCCCGGGTTTACGCCATTCTCCTGCCTCAGCCTCCCGAGTAGCTGGGACTACAGGCGCCGCCACCTCGCTCGGCTAGTTTTTTGTATTTTTTAGTAGAGACGGGGTTTCACCGTGTTAGCCAGGATGGTCTTGATCTCCTGACCTCATGATCCGCCCGTCTCGGCCTCCCAAAGTGCTGGGATTACAGGCCTGAGCCACCGCGCCCGGCCTCTTCTATAACTTAAAAAAAAAAAAAAATTTAAGATACAGAAACCATAAAAAATAAATGTGACTAATTATAAAGAAAAAACTAATACAGGGAGACCCAGGAAAACAGAGAAGAGGATGCAGATACCCACTCTTCTCTGGCTTAAACGAAATGAAGAAAACACCAAATAACCTAAAATGACTGTAATTTCCCTCTAAATTACAACAGCTCTAATTAGCATTATTTCTTCTTCTTTTTTTTTTTTTGAGACAGGGTCTCTCACTCTGTCACCCAAGACGGAGGGCAGTGGCACAGTCTCGGCTCACTGCAGCCTCGACCTCCCGGGCTCAAGCAATCCTCCCGCCTCAGCCTCCTGAGTAGCTGGGACTATAGGTGCCGCCACCACGCCGGCCAGTATTTTTATTTTTTTGGTAGACATGGGTCTTTGCCATGTTGCCTGGGCTGGTCTCAAACTCCTGGGTTCAAAAGATCTGCCTGCCCTGGCCTCCTGAAGTGCTGGGATTACAGGCAGGAGCCACTGTACCTGGCCTGTTTTTTGCTTTTTAAATGATTGCAATTACATATATTTTTAACTAAGCAACTACAGGATAACCAGATTCCAAATAAAACTATGCCTGGATGGGAGAGGAACACATGTTAAAATTCAAAGATGCACACTACTCTTCCAGGGTTGAAACTACTGCATAATATGTATTTTTTTGAGACAGGGTCTCGCTCTTCATCCAGGCTGGAGGGCAGTGGAGCGATCTCGGCTCACTGCAGCCTTAAACTCCTGGGCTCATGCCATCCTCCTACCTCAGCCTCCCAAAGTTTTCAGACTAGATAGGCGTGAGCGACCTCACCCAGCCCTGCATGATAATTTTAAAATAGAAAAGGAATCTTTTTGGCTGGGCGCGGTGGCTCAAGCCTGTAATCCCAGCACTTTGGGAGGCCGAGACGGGCGGATCACGAGGTCAGGAGATCGAGACCATCTTGGCTAACTCGGTGAAACCCCGTCTCTACTAAAAAATACAAAAAACTAGCCTGGCCATGTGGCAGGCGCCTGTAGTCTCAGCTACTCGGGAGGCTAAGGCAGGAGAATGGCGCAAACCCGGCAGGCGGAGCTTGCAGTGAGCTGAGATCCGGCCACTGCACTCCAGCCTGGGCGACAGAGCGAGACTCCGTCTCAAAAAAAAAAAAAAAAAAAAAAAAAAAAAAAAGGAAAAATACAACCTGGGAAAACTGAAATTCCTAATGTCCAGCCAAAAGAAAAAGCAAAATAAACAATACATGGAGAAAAATTGTGTGCAGCTCCCGTCAGCACCAGTCTTCCCCTTTAGCTGGGGCCAGAGCAGCCGGCGTGAGAAACGGCGCATCACCAGGGCATTACCAGGGCACGCGATTAGCCCCTCCCGAGACTATCCCTGAGCAGTTCTGCAGGAGCTGGAGCGCACCTGGCCCCATGATCCCATGGGCATTGCTGGCAAAGCCCCGCCCACCGTGGGAGATGCACCTGCCATAAAACCAACGCTTCTACAAGGCCAAGGGCGCCACAGAGCCAGTCCGTGCTCCCCGGGGGCGACAGGCTGAACGGGAAGTGCCCGCACACCGATGGAATCCTGCAAAACGGAATGAGGAACCTGGGTGCACTTCCTCCCCTGGGCAGCAGACACAAGCTCGTGCCCAGGGACTAAGTTAAACAAAGGGCCCCTTTGCACGTGGTGGCAGAGTCTGTCTTGGAGCAGACAGGCCTGTCCCCCGATCAGGAGAGATCTTGCTCCAGCTACAAGGTCTGGGTGTCAGCAGGGAGCTGCCTCACCCACCTGCCCAGTCCCCAGCTATCCTGCAGGGAGCCTTCCGCAGTCCCAGGAAGGGCGCAGCCGCACCTGCTGCATCTCAGGTAGTGGAGCCGCAGGCAGTAGGCAGACCGGCCCAACCCACAGCCACGTCCGGCACCAGACTCACATTGTCCCAACGTAACCTAGAAAAATGACCTATTGCTAACGGCGCTGGCCAACAGCAGGGTCCGAGACACCACAGAGAAAATCCACCCTCTCCTGTTAGGGGTCTTAATGGATTAAGCAAATGGAGAGAACATAAGGTTAGGAACATTGCCCTGGGGACTTTTCCTTCAGTGAAATGGGGAGGACGCTCTGGCAGGTTCAGTGCAGGCTGCCCTGCCCCAGGTGCACGGACGATACCTGAACCCCCCCCCGATTTCCCCGTGAAGTCAGCTGGTAGGAGAGCCCCCGGAACAAGCAGATCACAGTGCTTTGTAAAAGCAGCAAGGGGTGTGATGGGGTGCAGACCTCTACTCCACTTACCACATCACACTGCACACCTACTCCAGGTGCTCCCTGCAGACAGCAGGAAAGGCCCGTCCCCTAGTGTGGTGTGGTAGGGAGGAAGCAGGCTGGAGTGCCCAGTGCCAGTGACCCCCCCCAACACCCTGCGACCAGCCTTCAGCCAGGTTGGAGTCCACCAGAGACCTTCATGCCCTTTCATGTGAGAAGGATATGAGCCTAGGTTTAAGCTTCCAACCATCCACCTTGCACAACCTTTTTTTTCTCTTTTGAGACGGAGTCTCGCTCTGTCACCCAGGCTGGAGTGCAGTGGCACATCTCGGATCACTGCAATCTCTGACTTGCGAGTAGCTGGGATTACACGTGTGTGCCACCACTCAGCTCATTATTGTATTTTTAGTAGAGATGAGGTTTCAGCATATTGGCCGGGCTGGTCTCGAACTCCCAACCTCAGGTGATCCACCCACCTCGGCCTCCCAAAATGTTAGGATTACAGACATGAGCCGCTGCGCTTGGCCCACCTTAACTTTAGAGGACAAGATTCCCAAACATACAAACTGATCAAACTCAGCATGTACACTGTAAACATGAAACAGTAGCCAACAGCCTCCAAATCATCTACTAGATGGCTTAGGATCTGTTTCCAAACAAGCAAGGTGTCATCAGGTACCAAGTGTGACTGAGTGCAGCAGCAGAGGTACCAGCATCACCCATTTCCACGCCAGTAACAGCCCACTGGGTGCCTCAATGCCTGCACCTGGCAAAGGCATGCAGAGAAAACAATCTGACTCGGTCGCTGAAGCTGCTTCTCTGGGGCTGTCATGGCCATAGCTGCCAAGGAGAGCAGGTGCTGCTGTGAGCTGGTAGGACCAGGGCAGCCTGTGTCTGGTGTCTGGGCACTGCACAAGGAACTGTGCTGCCCTTGGACACAGAAGACATGGGGATGCCCAGCTCAGACCAGGGCACCATGGCACGCTCTCTGGCTGCCTCTCGTCCACGAAGCAAAAACAATGGCTTCAGAATGTTTAACAGGAGAGGCCGACACTTGGCAGGGCCATCTAGTACCTTGGTGTCGGGGTGAAGACGCCCAGCGAAGGGAAAGGTCAGGACCATGGTCACCAGGCACAACAGGCTCAAGAACGATGCCCCGAAGTCCAAGATGCTACATTAACTAGAAACTACTTTGCTTAAAAGAGGCAACTCTAGGTTGGGTGCAGGGTCTCGTGCCTCTAAAGCCCTCTACTAGAAAAGCTGAGGGAGGATTGCTTGAGGCCACGAGTTCAAGGCTGCAGTGAGCCATGACTGTGGCATTGTACTCCAGCCCTGTGTGCCAAAGACCTTATCTATTTTTTTAGACAGTCTCACTGTTGCCCAGGCTAGAATGCAGTGGTATGATCTTGGCTCGCTGCACCCTCTGCCTCCTGGGTTCAAGTGATCCCCTCACCTCAGCCTCCCAGTAGCTGCGACTACGAGTGCATGGCACCACACACAGCTGATTTTTTAATTTTTAATAGAGACGGGATTTTGCCATGTTGGCCAGGCTGGTGTTGAACTCCTGAGCCAATCCCAAAGTGCTGGGATGACAGTGTGAGCACCAGCCCAACCTTATCTCTTTAAGAAAAAAAAAAGTCCACTCTGCCAAAGTCAGCCTCTGTAACCTCCCCACAAGAAAACCATTTTACATCAGCCACTGACCAAACCACCCAGTGCTTTAACACAGAAAGGAAGGCATAATCCAGGGCTTGGACTGTCTTTCAAGAAAGCCCCAAATCCCCTGTAAGAAGTCACAGCAGCGAAACCCCATCCCAGGCCCAGCAGCTCCCACGAAATACACCACGGGGAGACCCAGCGTGACTGCTGACTGATTACAAGTCCCCAGGAGGGCTTTATTTTTTCTTTTCAACATCCTGTTCTGCGGCTTCCTTGGCTCTTTTTGCCCGTATGCCGAAGAGCCGGGCGTTGGCACGGGCCATGCGGAGACTAGCGAAGGCTTTGAAATTCTTCTCCTCCTCAGTAATGACTCGAGCTTTCTCCTTCTTATAGACCTAGAAGAGAAACACAAGTTGTTGAACCCAGTGTGTCAATGGGCAAAGGCACAATAGGCATCATCAGAACCCAGAGGACTTCGGGGGATGTAAGGGCAGGTGTGCTGCCCAACTGCGGAAAAGCGACTCTTGAGTCAGTCACCTTCCCTGTGATTTAAAAAAAAAAAAAAAAAAAAAAAGAAAAGAAAAGAAAAACCCTCCCTGCCTGAGCTACACACGGCAGCTTAGGTCTGTAAATCCCAAAATTCAAAACCAGTGTAAGCAACATAGAGAAACTCTCTTTCCAAAAAAACTTCCCAATTTACGGCTTCGTGGTTGCAAGAAGTAAAAACTAAGAAATATTCTTTTCCACAAACCTCCACACGCAGCACAACTGCCACCATTAACTTTCTTAGGCCTGATCCCCATCTCAGATATCCATGTGATCACCCACTGATCTCGTCTAAAGCTGGATTTGAGCAAGTGTTAACTTACATTCCGGATGGGCATGACCGGTCCCGTCAGCTGGGTGGCCAGTTTCAGTTCTTCAGCCTGTTGATGAACGAGAAGAGTTAAGTGCCTTTAGCCGCGCTGCCCCAAGGACTCCACCCCCGCCTGGCCCCAAACTTCCCCCTGGGGATCCCGAGTTCAGCACCAGTGTCTGAGCCTTTCCTCCAACATACTTTGTGTCCCCAGTGTTGAGAACAGTCATTACTAGTTAGGTGGCTATCTTACTGAGTTGACACAACACGCATGAGACAGTTATATCTACCTGTGAACCAGGGACGGGGCAGAGAAAATCGTTCCCTAATTCAACTACCAGGAAACGTATACAATGGACTTTTATCAACCTTACCCTACAAGGTTTTTCTAGAATATTTTGGAACACGAAGCATTTTTTTTTTTTTTTTTTGAGACGGAGTCTGGCTCTGCTGCCCAGGCTGGAGTGCAGTGGCGCGATCTCAGCTCACTGCAAGCTCCGCCTCCCGGGTTCACGCCATTCTCCTGCCTCAGCCTCCCGAGTAGCTGGGACTCCAGGTGCCCGCCACCTCGCCCGGCTAGTTTTTTGTATTTTTTAGTAGAGATGGGGTTTCACCGTGCTAGCCAGGATGGTCTCGATCTCCTGACCTCGTGATCCGCCCGTCTCGGCCTCCCAAAGTGCTGGGATTACAGGCTTGAGCCACCGCGCCAGGCCAGAACACGAAGCATTTTAGGGAGACAATGATTTCAACGGAAAAAGCTGGCTCCAAGTCACACAGCCTTTGCCGTGACCACTAAGGTCATCCCTGCTGAAAACCACAGGTGAACCTTAGTAGTCCCGATTAGCTCGTCATCCTGCAAGACAGGCGTATCCTGCGGATCACAACGGCCACGAGGTTTTGGTTCTTCTCACCCCAGCAGGGCCCAGGGACGGGTGTCGCCGATAAAGGAACCCGGCCTCACTTTCCCCGCGCGCCAGGACGGCCGGAGAGCCCTGTACTCACAGAACTGTCTCCCTTCTTGGGGGCCGAGGGCTTCCTGGGGAAGAGGATGAGTTTGGAGCGGTACTCCTTCAGCCGCTGCACGTTGGCCTGCAGGGACTCCGTGGACTTGTTCCGCCTCCTCGGATCCACAGAAATGCCGATGGTCCGCGCCACCTTCTTGTGAACGCCGGCCACCTGCCCCAGAAGCGGAGAGAGATGGAGGCGGGCCCGGGCCTTCGCCGCCGCGAGGCCCGGATGGAGAGGCCCAGCGATCAGATGGAAAAGGGTTCAAACGTGCTTTCATCAAGGCCGTCCAGCGATTCCGGAGAATGTCATCACGCGACTGAGGCCAGCACAGGGGACTCAGGGCCCTCCCGACACCGCGGCGCTGCCACTACTCACCCTGAGCTCCTCCAGGCTGAAGCCGCGGCCGGCGCGCACCTTCGTGTGGTACCGAACCGTGGGGCAGCGCACGATGGGCCGGATGGGGCCCGACGCGGGGCGCGGGGCGATGCGGCGCGCCTTGGCTTGCCGGGCCTTGCGTCTGGTGGAGAGAAGCCCAGCGGCGGTCACCCTCGCCTAAGGCCGCCAGGCGAGTGCTCCGCGGCGGCCGCAGACAGCGCCCCCCGCCCTGGCACCGGCCACCCCCAAACCAAGGCGCAGCCGCGGGCGCGAGCCCCAGGGGCGCCCCGAGCGCAGGGCTCACCTGCGGATCTTCCGGGCCGGCTGGTTGAACCACGTGGCCACGCGCCGCTGCCAGTCCTTGTGGAAGTGGGGCTTCAAGATCATGCCATTCCGGCTGGGCGCCATGGCTGCCTACGGCCCTGCGGCTGCGAACGCGAGGGAGCGAGTGAGAGGCCGCGCCCCGGGCGCGCGCACCCCCCGGACCTCCGCCCTGAACCCTCCAGCCTGGGCCGTCCGGCCGCGCCTAGAGCCCGGGCCCCGGCCCAACGCTGTCTGCGAAAAAGAAGGGGCCCATCCATGCCCGCGCTGGCAGCAACGCCAGGCCGATGGCGCCGGATGAAGCCCAAAGGCCGGGACCGAGTCTAGCTCACCTCCTGCGCAGGAAGACAACCGAGCGGAAAGGAAACGGCGCCGCAATGCACCCTGGGATGATAGCAGGGCCGGCCAACCAGAAGCGCCGGGCGCTCTGACCAATCAGAGCCCGGAAAGGAGGAACTGACGTCACCGCGCGCTCTCAGGGCCGCCCTCGCAGACATGGCGTCGCTCAGAGTGCGGCGGCGGGGCCGTGATGCCCGGGCCCTGCGGACCCCGCGGCCGGACTTGCTTGACGTCCGCCGTTACTGCCCCGGCGCTTCAGCCGCTGCGCGGGCCGCGGTGGGCTCAGGCCGAGTCCCGCCTTGCGGACTAACGCGCGCGCGGCCAGCATCTGGGCGGACGGCGAACGGGCGACGCCCCGGCAATTCTTAAGTTTGTTCGCGTTTGTGGGACACGTTTGTAGCGCAAAGGCAGGAAAACTGCAATGAGATCCGAGTCTGCGCAACCTAAGGCCGTCGTCCTCCTTGTTCCAGCGTTTATTCTCCTCCCATCCATTTAGAACTTTTTTATATTGAGACAAGAGCCTCACTCCGTCGCCCAGGCTGGAGTGCAATGGCGTGATCTCGGCTCACTGCAAACTCTGCCTCCCGAGTAGCTGGGATTACAGGCGCCCGCCACCACACCAGGTTAATTTTTTGTATTTTAGTTTAGTAGTAGAGACGGGGTTTCACCGTGTTGCCCAAGCTGGTTTCGAACTCCTGAGCTCAGGCAATCCGCCCGCCTCGGCCTCCCAAAGTGTTGGGATTACAGGCGTGAGCCACCGCGCCCGGCCTATGCTGGTTTTTTAAAAGATAAAATTAACATTTCTTGAGTGTTTTTGTAAGCAGGGAGTTCAGTTCCGGATGTGCATTTTCACATCGAATCCACACAACTCCGTAAGGAGCAGTTACTGTTGGCCTCTGTCCCCGCTTTCCCTTGGCCCAGGATTAGGTGACTTCTCTAAGGTCAGGGGTACCCAACTGAAAATGTCACATTCTGACCTGCTGTGCCTACTGCCTCCCTTCACAAAGAAAAGCATCAACAAAAAGCCAGCTCTTACTCTCTAGTGCAAGTCTGTGAAGGCACCATCCATCTTACTGCTACCTGGAAACCTTTAAATCTTAATAACCCTCTTTCTTCCCTACCCTCACCCAATCACCAGCCTTCCTCCTGGTAAAACTTAGTCCACATTTTAAGAATTTCACAGTCCCGGCCGGGCGCGATGGCTCACACCTGTAATCCCAGCAGTTTGGGAGGCCGAGGCGGGCGGATCACGAGGTCGGGAGATCGAGACCATCCTGGCAAACACGGTGAAACCCCGTCTCTACTAAAAATACAAAAAATGAGCCGGGCGTGGTGGCGGCGCCTGTAGTCCCAGCTACTTGGGAGGCTGAGGCAGGAGAATGGTGTGAACCGGGGAGGCAGAGCTTGCAGTGAGCCGAAATCGCGCCACTGTACTCCAGCCTGGGAAACAGAGCAAGACTCTGTCAAAAAAAAAAAAAAAAAAAATTTTCACAGGCCGGGCATGGTGGCTCACACCTGTAATTCCAGCACTTTGGGAGGCCGAGACGAGTGGATCACCTGATATCAGGAGTTGGAGACCAGCCTAGCCAACATGGCAAGATCCTGTCTCTACTAAAAATACAAACATTAGCCGTGTGGTAGTGTACGCGTGTAATCCTAGCTACTCCAGAGACTCAGACGGGAGAATCATTTGAACCCAGGAGGCGGAGGTTACAGAGTCAAGACTGCGCCACTGCACTCCAGCCTGGGTGACAGAGTTAAGCCTCCGTCTCAAAAACAAAAAATTTAGGGCTGGGTGTGGTGGCTCACACCTGTAATCCCAGCACTTTGGGAGGCCGAAGCAGGCAGATCACGAGGTCAGGAGATGAGGACCATCTCTACTAAAAATAAAAAAAATTAGCCAGGCGTGGTGGCACGCACCTGTGGCCCCAGCTACTTGGGAGGCTGAGGCAGGAGAATTGCTTGAACCCTGGAGGTGGAGGCTGCAGAGAGCCAAGATAGCACCACTGCACTCCAGCCTGGGCTACAGAGCATGATTCCATCTCCCCCCCCCAAAAAAAAAAAAATTAAAAATAGTAAAATAATTTCACAAAAGGCTCGGTACAATGGCTCACACCTGTAATCCCAACACATTGGGAGGGCAAGGCAGGAGGATCACTTGAACTCAGAAATTACAGTCTAGCCCTGTCTCTGCAAAAAATACAAAAATTAGGCATAGTGGTACATGCCTGTGGTCCCAGCTACTTGGGAGGCTGAGTCAGGAGGATTGCTTGAACCCAGGAGATTGAGGCTGCAGTGAGCCGAGATGGCGCCACTGCACTCTAACCTGGGCGACAAAGCAAGACTGTCAAAAACCAACACAACAGGAAAAAAATGATTACTGAGGACACGACCCTTGGCTACACCAGCTAAAACCTTCCCAACTACGTGCTGCTCTTTGGATTTGGAGAACTTGGGCAAAGGTCAAGGCGTCTCTCAGAGATGCCCCCACTTGGGTGTGTGACCGCACCTGTGGCTGCCTCCTTACTGCTCTGCCGGCGTTTCTCAGGGCACTCAGTGTTGCAGCAACAACAGGACAATCCACTCACGTCACTGCACCACAGGGAGGGCAGACGCAAGGAGGCCAGAGTGGGAGCCGCATGCCCCGGAACACAGGGCCAGGGCGTCCTGGGTCATCCTCTATCCCTACAGGGTCCAGGCCCCCGATTCCTACAGGAGTTTTCCACTTAGTCCCTGCATTACTCAAATGACAAACTGAAACCACAAGACCCTGTGATCCAAGGTAAGCCCGCCAGCTCCCCTGCATTAGAGCTGGCCAGACAATGCAGATGTAGATTTTCCAACCACAGAGTTTATTAGTAAAGTGTCTCAACAGTTCTCAGGGCAGAAAAAACCAAGGCATCCCCCAACACTGCATGTGTGACTAGACCAGCAAGAAGTCCTCAACTTGCACCGTCCACATGGCAGCAGGGGGCAGTGTTGAGTCCCCTGGAGCCCAGTGCCTGGGCTGGACTGTGTGGCCCCATTGACGAGTGAGCTGGAGGACGGGGCTGCTGGCTCAGAGGGTCCTTTCATGTCCGATCCCGTTAGCATTCTGAGGGAGCCACAGGAACTGGGAGGCCGGGCAAGCGTCGGCATGAACAGCGGTCTGTTCGGAGTCTGAATGCTCTGCTGCCTCTGGGTGGCCTCAGCCACGCTGGGAACGACTGTCTAGAACCTTGGGAACTCAGGTGTTCCATGCTCACTCGGGAACGCACTGAGAACCTTCCCCACAGGGGAGACGACGCACACACACAAGGCTTGGCCAGTTGTTTCTGCAGAGAAACTTACAATCATGAAAAGGGTAATCAACAAACAGATCTCAGAAGTCGCTGCAGAGGGACTACTGAGGGCCGCAAGAGGAAGTGCAAACCTCAGTTGAAAAGCAACGCAGGGTGGCTGAGTGAGCCCTCAGTTCTCGGGTCACCCGCACGTGCGGCCGACACGTCCCAGCTACTTGGGCCAAGTCGGCTCTTCGCCTCCAAGTGGGGGCTGTTGGGTCTCTTCGGCCTCCTCCTCTCCCGAGTCCTGTTTCTCCCTCTGGGCGTCGACCCACCTCTGCGGTGCGATCATTTTCTTCGGCCCGTGGGGCGGCGGGCCAATGAGAGCCTCGATGTCCTCATAGTTTATCACTTCCTTTTCCAGAAGGGCGTTTGCCAGCTGGAAAGAACAGGCACAGCAGTGTGAGAGTCCCCAGGACAGACACAGAGCATCTTTGTCCCAGGGAGGTGACGAGAGGCGTGCGGGCCTGTGTGCAGGACACCCGGGACAGGCCACTTTCCCAGGGAAGCGGAGGCACGGAGGCAGCTCCCAAAGAATCACCCCCATCTCAACCTCATAAATGATTTTCCGGTGGCCAGCCTCATTAATTTTTCTACTTCCCTTCAAAATCTTGGCTTATTTTTGGCAACTGCAATTTCTTTCACCAGACAAGATGTGCGTGTCTACAGGGAAGGAGACGGGTAAAACGCTGCACCCTCCTGATTGACACAACACCGGGAGAAGGAATCTGAGGAGAAGTTGTGTGAGCTGGCACCTCTCAATTTGGGGAAGGGAATTTCAGCCACTCTAGGTGGGATCTTGGAAAACACTCGAGATGCCGACTGTCCTGTGCCGGTGGCCCTGCCTCTGGGGTGGCCTGGCCCGACCACAGAAAACACTGCCACAGCCACATTTCACTGGTTTCCGTGAAGGAAGAACTCTTCCAGATTTTCTTTCTCTTTTTTTTTTTTTTGTTAACTGCCTGCTCCTTTCCTCACTCCTCCAGATTTTCTAAAGAAAATGGTAACCCCTAAAGCTAGGGTGATTTACTTGTGGCTTTATTGCAAGAGACAAACATTTCCTCTCTAGGGCTGGTCTGAGATTTTATTAAGTTCTGCAACCCACTGACACACAGGGCAGACACGCCACTCCACAGCCAGTGAGAAGCCTCGCCTGCAGCTTTGTCCCTGCCGGCTCTGGCTCCCACTGTGGTGAGCCCAAGTTCTGCAGAGCTGCTTTGTCAACCGTGATGAGCACATGTCCACAGGCAGGTGCTGCTTCAGCCGGGGACGGCACTACCCACGCCTGCCCTGAGACTGCTGCTGCTGCTGGTTGGGGATGACACTCTAAGGGCCCTAAACACTATCCCCATGTGACACACGGTGCTCACCTGAAAGACACGAGGGGAGGCCAAAGAAACAACTACCCATCCACTGCCTACCCATCTGTTCACAACATGGACACAGAGCCCTTCGCCTCTCCTGAGTTCTAAGCAGCAGTTACCAGAACCCAGGGACACGAAAGTTAACTCCAGCTCTGCCCACTGTGAGAAACACATCAGACAATCCCTACTGAGGAACGTAACACGAGGAACAAAACACGAGGCCAGTCCTCGAAGCTGCCAAAGGAGGTCTGAGGAACTGTCACCCCAGAGGAGCCTCAGGAGACGGGCGATCAAACGCCACGTGGACTCCCAGAGCGGAAAGGACACTGGGAGACGGAGCACATCTGCATCACGTGTGCACCCATCACTGCGGGTCGGCGGGGGCTCCTCAGGTGGGAGGACTGCCCCGGGGGGCCTCCACGGGGAGCGAGGCAGCGGGGCAGGGAGCTCTCTGCACTGCGCCTGCAACTTTTCTACATCTAACACTACGGTAGGCCCGGGGCTGTGGCTCACGCCTGTAATCCCAACACTTTGGGAGGCCGAGGCAGGCAGATCACCTGAGGTCAGGAGTTCAAGACCAGCTTGGCCAATATGGTGAAAGACTCTCTACTAAAAATACAAAAATTAGCCAGGCATGGTGGCGACACCTGTAGTCCCAGCTACTCGGGAGGCTGAGGCAGGAGGATCGCTGGAACCCGGGAAGCGGAGGTTGCAGTGAGCCAAAATGGCGCCATTGCACTCCAGCCTGGGCGACAGAGTAAGACTTCGTCTCAAAAAAAAAAAAACAAAAAAAAAAACAAAGAAAATCAAAATCCTCTCTAAAATTAAAACTTTATTTTGGCCGGGCGCGGTGGCTCAAGCCTGTAATCCCAGCACTTTGGGAGGCCGAGACGGGCGGATCACGAGGTCAGGAGATCGAGAGACCATCCCGGCTAACACGGTGAAACCCCGTCTCTACTAAAAAATACAAAAAAACTAGCCGGGCGAGGTGGCGGGCGCCTGTAGTCCCAGCTACTCGGGAGGCTGAGGCAGGAGAATGGCGTAAACCCGGGAGGCGGAGCTTGCAGTGAGCTGAGATCCGGCCACTGCACTCCAGCCTGGGTGACAGAGCAAGACTCCGTCTCAAAAACAAAAAAAAAAACAAAAAAAAAAACAAAAAAAACCACTTTATTTTAATAAAAATTTCGGCCGGGCGCGGTGGCTCAAGCCTGTAATCCCAGCACTTTGGGAGGCCGAGACGGGTGGATCACAAGGTCAGCAGATTGAGACCATCCTGGCTAACACGGTAAAACCCCGTCTCTACTAAAAAATACAAAAAAAAAACTAGCCGGGCGAGGTGGCGGCGCCTGTAGTCCCAGCTACTCGGGAGGCTGAGGCAGGAGAATGGCGTAAACCCGGGAGGCGGAGCTTGCAGTGAGCCGAGATCTGGCCACTGCACTCCAGCCCCTGCGACAGAGCCAGACTCCGTCTCAAAAAAAAAAAATAAAAAAAAAAAAAAATAAAAATAAAAAATAAAAAATTCAAGAAAAAAGTTTAAGAGTTGGAAAAAGATTAAACAAAGCTGACAAAACACCGGTAACTGCTAACGGCAGGAACAGGCACAGGTGACTCTGTGGCAGCTTCTTTCTACCTTGGGGGAACACACTGGGTGAATTCATGACGAAAAGTGTGGGACATGTAAGTTTCAGGTGAGGTGGAATTCACATTGGCCAGAGTGTTCTCTGTACTGTGTGCCTTGGAAATACTTCACGAGAGGGGTGGGGACTATGGGTGCTGCGTGGGTGCTGCGTGGGTGCTGTGTGATGCTGCGTGGGTGCTGTGTGATGCTGCGTGGGTGCTGTGTGGGTGCTGTGTGATGCTGTGTGATGCTGTGTGATGCTGTGTGGGTGCTGTGTGATGCTGCGTGATGCTGTGTGGGTGCTGCGTGGGTGCTGTGTGATGCTGCGTGGGTGCTGTGTGATGCTGTGTGGGTGCTGTGTGATGCTGTGTGGGTGCTGTGTGGGTGCTGTGTGATGCTGTGTGATGCTGCGTGGGTGCTGTGTGATGCTGTGTGGGTGCTGTGTGATGCTGTGTGGGTGCTGCGTGGGTGCTGTGTGATGCTGCGTGGGTGCTGTGTGATGCTGCGTGGGTGCTGTGTGGGTGCTGCGTGGGTGCTGTGAGATGCTGCGTGGGTGCTGTGTGATGCTGTGTGGGTGCTGTGTGATGCTGCGTGGGTGCTGTGTGTGATGCTGCGTGGGTGCTGTGTGATGCTGTGTGGGTGCTGTGTGGGTGCTGCGTGGGTGCTGTGTGATGCTGCGTGGGTGCTGTGTGATGCTGTGTGGGTGCTGTGTGATGCTGCGTGGGTGCTGTGTGTGATGCTGCGTGGGTGCTGTGTGATGCTGTGTGGGTGCTGTGTGGGTGCTGCGTGGGTGCTGTGTGTGATGCTGCGTGGGTGCTGTGTGATGCTGTGTGATGCTGTGTGGGTGCTGTGTGGGTGCTGTGTGATGCTGCGTGGGTGCTGTGTGTGATGCTGTGTGGGTGCTGTGTGATGCTGTGTGATGCTGTGTGGGTGCTGTGTGGGTGCTGCGTGGTGCTGTGTGATGCTGTGTGGGTGCTGTGTGATGCTGTGTGGGTGCTGTGTGGGTGCTGTGTGATGCTGTGTGGGTGCTGTGTGGGTGCTGTGTGGGTGCTGTGTGATGCTGCGTGGGTGCTGTGTGTGATGCTGTGTGGGTGCTGTGTGATGCTGCGTGGGTGCTGTGTGTGATGCTGTGTGGGTGCTGTGTGATGCTGTGTGGGTGCTGTGTGATGCTGTGTGGGTGCTGTGTGGGTGCTGTGTGGGTGCTGCGTGGATGCTGTGTGATGCTGCGTGGGTGCTGTGTGATGCTGTGTGGGTGCTGTGTGGGTGCTGTGTGATGCTGTGTGGGTGCTGTGTGTGATGCTGTGTGGGTGCTGTGTGATGCTGTGTGGGTGCTGTGTGGGTGCTGCGTGGGTGCTGTGTGGGTGCTGCGTGGATGCTGTGTGATGCTGCGTGGGTGCTGTGTGATGCTGTGTGGGTGCTGTGTGGGTGCTGTGTGATGCTGTGTGGGTGCTGCGTGGGTGCTGTGTGGGTGCTGCGTGGATGCTGTGTGATGCTGCGTGGGTGCTGTGTGATGCTGTGTGGGTGCTGTGTGATGCTGCGTGGGTGCTGTGTGGGTGCTGTGTGATGCTGTGTGGGTGCTGTGTGATGCTGCGTGGGTGCTGTGTGGGTGCTGTGTGATGCTGTGTGGGTGCTGTGTGATGCTGCGTGGGTGCTGTGTGATGCTGTGTGTGATGCTGCGTGGGTGCTGTGTGATGCTGTGTGGATGCTGTGTGATGCTGTGTGATGCTGTGTGATGCTGTGTGATGCTGCGTGGGTGCTGTGTGTGATGCTGTGTGGGTGCTGTGTGATGCTGTGTGGGTGCTGTGTGGGTGCTGTGTGGGTGCTGTGTGATGCTGTGTGATGCTGTGTGGGTGCTGTGTGGGTGCTGTGTGGGTGCTGTGTGATGCTGTGTGGGTGCTGTGTGGGTGCTGTGTGATGCTGCGTGGGTGCTGTGTGATGCTGTGTGTGATGCTGCGTGGGTGCTGTGTGATGCTGTGTGATGCTGTGTGGGTGCTGTGTGGGTGCTGTGTGGGTGCTGTGTGATGCTGCGTGGGTGCTGCGTGATGCTGCGTGGGTGCTGTGTGATGCTGTGTGTGATGCTGTGTGGGTGCTGTGTGGGTGCTGTGTGATGCTGCGTGGGTGCTGTGTGGGTGCTGTGTGATGCTGTGTGGGTGCTGTGTGATGCTGCGTGGGTGCTGTGTGATGCTGCGTGGGTGCTGTGTGGGTGCTGTGTGATGCTGCGTGGGTGCTGCGTGGATGCTGTGTGGGTGCTGTGTGGGTGCTGTGTGATGCTGTGTGGGTGCTGTGTGGGTGCTGTGTGATGCTGCGTGGGTGCTGTGTGATGCTGCGTGGGTGCTGTGTGATGCTGCGTGGGTGCTGTGTGATGCTGTGTGTGATGCTGCGTGGGTGCTGTGTGTGATGCTGCGTGGGTGCTGTGTGATGCTGTGTGGGTGCTGTGTGGGTGCTGTGTGATGCTGCGTGGGTGCTGTGTGATGCTGTGTGTGATGCTGCGTGGGTGCTGTGTGTGATGCTGTGTGGGTGCTGTGTGATGCTGTGTGGGTGCTGCGTGGGTGCTGTGTGATGCTGTGTGGGTGCTGCGTGGGTGCTGTGTGATGCTGCGTGGGTGCTGTGTGATGCTGCGTGGGTGCTGCGTGATGCTGCGTGGGTGCTGTGTGATGCTGCGTGGGTGCTGTGTGATGCTGTGTGGGTGCTGCGTGGGTGCTGTGTGATGCTGTGTGGGTGCTGCGTGATGCTGCAGTCTCCTCGCCTGGCCAGGGCCTCACCGCCTGCAGCTTGTCCAGGTTGTCCTGCAGCACCTTCTCGGTGTGTCTGTAGGCCTTGGCCACCAGCAGTCTTGCTTCCTGCGAATGGAGGGAACTGTGTCAGGGCAAGGCTGGCCGCCTGGCTCCGGCACCAAAGCACAGAAAAGAAGTGCCAGGCTGGGAACATGGCCTTTCCCCTCCCAGGAGGAACAGGACTCCTCAGCCGGCGGGCGGTCTCCTGCCCGTGACCACTGCTGGGGGAGCAGAGCTCCACATGCCGCCTGCCCACCCACCCACAGCTGCCTCACAGGCCTTTCCTGGCCCAGTCTGAAGGCTATGTGGGCCCTGCGTCTATTGCTCAGTGAATTTATTTGATATTCTTCCCAGATTCACATCTATAATTTCATTAGGAGCATCTATGTCCTCATCTGAGAAAAAAATACTCCACAGGTAGGAACTACAGCAGAGCCCAGAAGGAAGAAGCCCACGTGGGGCCTGCAGCTGAGCTCAGCTGTGGCGGCCGTGGCCGGCCCTTGTGTGGCAGACCCAGGGACTCCCTTCCCGGGGAGCACGGAGTGCAGCGGTGCGGCCAAAGCCGACTCACATGGTCCATTATCTGCTGCAGGCCTTGGCTGAAGGGGCGCCGCCCGATGCCCACGAGTCCCTCCTGTGCCTCAGGGAAGGAGATGGGGCCGATGCCAGGTGCCATCCCAAACTGCTTCACCATGGAGTAGGCAATGCGGGTGACCTTCCTCAGGTCATCCTGTGCCCCTGGAGGGTGGGGTCAAGACAGAGGGATCCTCAGCACTGCAGGTGCACAGCAGGTGTCCCGGTCAGTGTCCTGAGGCAGCACTGTGCCTCCGCATCCCCTTCCTCCCGAGGAGTCCCACCGTGAAGCTGGACAGTGAGGACGTTGGCACCTCGCCACTGTTCCTTAAGAGAGTCTTAAAACTTTCAGAAATGCTCTTTTATTTGGAAATCTAGAACCTGGGGGGCATACAGGAGCTCACTGCACGGCAGTTCTCAAGCACAAGCCCAGGCCTATGCGCGGCACACCCACGGACCTGGAGCCCTGGGACCCTCCTTCAGTCTCTGGATCTCCCAGTGAAGTGACAGCTTCAGAACAGTGAAACTGCTTCCATTTCATTCCGTTTCCTATAGCCATTGCCAAGAATTAACCAATTAAATGCGTTTAGAGTTGGCATATAGGTTAAGTTTTTTGTCCAGTTAAATTATCTAAAAAGTCTTGCTTAGCTCCAAATCTCCTATGACCACAACTTATCCTTTAAAAAACACTTAATAAACTCAAAACTACATCTACACCAGATTCACCCCACGGCATTCACTGGAACAGAAGGAATAATGCACAGAAAAGCACTCTGAAACCTCCGGGGCCCACGCAGCCGCTCCTCACCGGAAGTGACCTTGTTGAAGGACAGTGCTTCCGAGGCCCGGCCCCCCAGGGCCATGCACATCCGCTCAAACAGCTGCTCCTTGGTGAAGAGGTACTGGTCTCTGGGAAGCATCTGAGCAAAGCCCAGGGCGGCGTTCGTCCGAGGGGCTATGGAGACCTGCACAGGGTCAAGATGGCCCACGTCAGTAGGCAGGATGTGGGCTTTGAGGAGGAAGGTGTGGGACTAAGAGGTCTCCATCATTAAAGCGTCTCAAAGCAGGAAAGCAAATCAGCATCTTTTACAAGAGAGGACCCTAACACCACAGACGGCCAGCCCAGACAGCAGGGTTCCCACCACAGGTGCCTGTACATACACTGTTGGGGAGTGTCTTCCCATACATGACTAGGGAGTCAAGAAGACAAGGTCTGTAGAAGACAGCTGAGAGGCGAAGGACAAGTTATACCCCCAGCGGCCGCTGAGCTGACCCCTGGCACTAGCGACTGCCACGGAGGGTTCAGAGCAATGGGAACCCCAGGATGCTGAGGGAACATGGACTGCCCTCACCTCTGCTGCTCCCCCACACCCCCACATCAGGTGTGCAAGGAGGGGGCACGGGGCAACATGCTAACCCAACGACATGGAACCGCGGAGTGGGAGACGGAGGGAGACAGGGCAGGGGCAGGTCCTTTGCTGGCCCAGCTGCTGCTTCTGAGAACTGTGGCAGCAAGATGGCCACAACCAGGTGCTCTGAGAATCCTGAGAGAACGATGAATTTAGAACCTAAAACTAGGCCAGGCGCGGTGGCTCCCATCTGTGATCTCAGCACTTTCGGAGTTAGAGGCGGACAGATTCCTTGAGCCCAGGAGTTCGAGACTAGCCAAGACCCCTTCTCTACAAAAAATACAAAAATTGCCCGAGCCAGCGGTGGTGTACGCCTGTAGTCTCAGCTACACAGGAGGCTGAGGTAGGAGGATCTTGTGAGCCTGGAAGGTCAAGGCTGCAGTGAGCTAGCTGTGACTGCGCCACTGGACTCCGGTCTGGGCGACAGAGAGACAGGCCCTGTCTCAAAACCAAAAAAAGGCTCTAAATAACGGCTGCAGTGATGATTGCATTAATGACCAAAACCACAACAGTCAGTTCACAACCTTTCCCTGGCAGGACACTGAGCCTTGGGAAGGAGACTTACTTTTTCATCGTGACTATCTGACTTTTGCCTATCAAATAAAGTAAAAATTCTTTTTTTTCCCTTTGATAGTCTTGCTCTGTCACCCAGGCTGGAGTGCAATGGCACAGTCTTGGCTCACTGCAGACTCTGCCTCCCGGGTTCAAGAAATTCTTCTGCCTCTGCCTCTCAAGTAGCTGGGATTACAGGTGTGCACCACCACGCCCAGCTAATTTTTTGTATTTTTGGAAGAGACGGGGTTTCACCATGTTGGCCAGGCTGGTCTCAAACTCCTGACCTTAGGTGATCTGCCCGCTTCGGCCTCCCAAAGCCCCTGCGTTAATTTTGATTTGTTGACATACTGAGTTAAAACGTTGTGTTTGTTGCTCAGTTTCTCAATATCCCTTAAATGGGACCCTGAGCTCAGTGTCCACTCGCCCCACACTGGGCCGGCTCTGGTCCCATGACCGCGATGCACGTCACCAAGGAGCAGCATGTACCTGGTCCCCAGACGCTGGCCTCAGCCCTGCTGGGAGCCTGGGATGGGCAGGATGCTCCTCTGATTAACACCCAACTTTGCTACAGCTCACGCCTGAGAAACAGCAGTGGAGACCACGCTGGCAAGCCAAGCGGGCAACTGCTGCACTGTGTGCATTTTTTGCAGCGAACCCTGAGGTAGGAACACAGCACCGCTGCCGTCTCCGGTGAGCCTCAAACCGGCACCGGTTCCTGGGGCTCCACTGTAAAGACGGCGCCTGCGTTCTGAATAGAGACCTCCTCTTGACAGCACTCGGGCTCCCAGTGGTGGAGCCACATGTCTGAGAGAAGCTGTAACATCACCATTTGGTAAGAATCAACTTCCATCGAGTTCACAGCTGCCTACAAGAGTAGTTTTTTGTTTGTTTGAAGTAGAGACGGTTTTGCCATGTTGGCCAGGCTGGCCTCGAACTCCTGACCTCAGGTGATCCACCGCGCCCGGCCTACAGTAGCATTTTTTAAATGTATGCTCAACTCACTTCTTTCCAATGTTAGGAGTCATTTGGGGTGGACAGGCTGAGAACACGCACAGGCAGTGAAACCCCACTGCATGGTGTGACCTTCCAGGAGTCACCCCAGTAGCAGCACCTGGCTCCGATGTGACACAGTCCACTCCTGCCTCCCATGCCCGAGCTTCTGCCCATCATCCTGGGACAGTCGCCTCCCACCTTACTCCTTGGATCATGACACTGGCAGGCTTTCCTCTCACACGACCTACAGACACAGGCGGGGCCCCCCGGTCAGCTACAGACACAGGCGGGACTTCCCAGTCAGCTTTGGCCAAAGCCTGTGGACCCACCTTCATCACAGCCTCCGTGTGCTCCAGCATCCAGCCCACCAAGGCGTGGCCCGACTCGTGAAATGCAACCACTTTCTGTTCTTCCTTGGACAGGATCTTGCTCTTTTTGGCAGTCCCTGAAAGAATGCCAGGATGTGAGCCGGGCGCGGTGCTCACGCCTGTAATCCCAGCACTTTGGGGGGCTGAGGCGGGCGGGTCACCTGAGGTCTGGAGTTTGAGACCAGCCTGACCAATATGATGAAACCCCATCTCTACTAAAAATACAAAAATTAGCCAGGCATGGTGGCAGGTGCTTGTAATCCCAGCTACTCGGGAGGCTGAGGCAGGAGAATCACTTGAATCTGGGAGGCGGAGGTTACAGTGAGCCGAGATCGCGCCACTGCACTCCAGCTGGGTGACGCAGCGAGACTCCGCTCAAAACACAAACCAACTGGCCGGGCGCGGTGGCTCAAGCCTGTAACCTCGGAACTTTGGGAGGCCGAGACGGGCGGATCACAAGGTCAGGAGATCGAGACCATCTTGGCCAACACGGTGAAACCCCGTCTCTACTAAAAAAATATAAAAAATTAGCCAGGCTTGGTGGCGGCGCCTGTAGTCCCAGCTACTTGGGAGGCTGAGGCAGGAGAATGGCGTGAACCTGGGAGGCAGAGCTTGCAGTGAGCCGAGATCGCGCCACTGCAGTCCAGCTTGAGCGACACAGTGAGACTCCGTCTCAAAAAAAAAAAAAAAAAACAAAAAAAAAACCAACAAAAAAGAATGCCACGGGGTGTGAGCTAGGCCCTGGGCTCTCCCTGGCTGGGCCCTGCTCCTGCCCCATGTAGTCAAAGCAAGGCTCTCTCTGCACATCTGCCTCTAGCAGCTCTGTAGCCATGGCTCCGGACACCCAACTCAAAACTCTTCAGGTCAAAGAGCTGTTGAAGGAGGTCGTGATTTCTTTTTTTATAAATGTTGCAAGTATCAAAATAGCTCCTGCTGCTTTTAGGAACAAGTGCAACCCTCTGAGGATTCTCTCCTCCTGCCCCAGAGTTGGGCGAGGTCCACAGGGTCGGGGCAGGGGTCACAGAACAGCAGCTTCTGACTTTCTGGCAGGATGGGCAGAGGCCTCCTGTGAGTATGGGCCTCCTGCTTACTCTCCCACTCCCCTCAGACCTGGCGGGGCAGCTCCCATCCCCATCACTTTCTGGATCCTCATGGCTTCCACTCATCCCTTCAGAGGCCTTTTGCCTCAGGGACAAGGCTTTTTTTGGTAAGAGACAGAGTCTCACTCTGTCGCCCAGGCTGGAGGGCAGTGGTGCAATCATGGCTCACTGTTGCTTCAACCTCCCGGGTTCTAGCAATCCTCCTACCCCAACCGCCTGAGTAGCTGGGACCAGAGGTGTGCTCTACCACCATGCCTGGCTAATACTCTTTTCTTTCTTTTTTTTTGTTTTAAAAGAGATGGGGTCTTGCTGTGTTGCCCAGGCTGGTCTCAAACTCCTGGCCTCAAGCAATCCTCCTGCCTCAGCCCCCAAAGTGCTGGTATTACAGGCATGAGCTACAGTGCCCAGCCAGGGACAAATGTTTGCATTAATTTTCCCCTGTTCAGCTTACTGGTGAGGCTTCATTTCCTGTCTCACATTTTCCACACATCTGTAAGTCTCCATTTTGTACAACTTGAATCAGCTCGTGGTCCTGAGCACTCAAGTACATCGTGCTACTGGAACCTTCCACCACCACTTTACTGCAAGGCTTTAAGTCCTAAGACACACTGGCTGTGGCCGATGAAGTACTCCAACCAGAGCCGGCTACAGGACTGTGTACAAAGGCACGAGACCACAAGGCGTACAAGACAGGCTTACCTGAAAACAAACGAGTGTGTTTCTAGTACGGACAAGTGCAGGCAGGCTGTCGACACCAGAAGGGGCGACAAGCTCAGTTCAACAGGGATGGCACGGCCAAGCCTGCAGCCTGGGCACCAGGACACCACGCTCAACCACCCATGCCAGTGGCCAGAGATGGGCATTTAGGGGTGTCTCTCCCACCCAGGAGCCTGGGCTCCCCGTGCTCCCTGCACTTCCTCTAATCAGACCATTCAGGCATTTGACCGTGAACTGCACTGACCACTCCCCATTCCCTGTGCGTACGGCTGGTTGCCACACGCTCTCTCTTCTTTCTGCCGGACCCTTCACTTCTGCCTCATGGGATCTGGGGGTGGAGGATGGCCCTCCCCACTCCCGGCGCCCTCCCTGCCCAGGATCTGTGAGTAGTAACTCTTTGAACGTGTTTCCTATTGTGGTGGGGACTGAATTTGCACCTTCCACAAGGAAGAACCAGGGGCTGCCCAGGCTGGGTTTTCTCAGGCATGTGGGGGACACAGGGCAGGCCCCAGCACCAGAGCGATGGTCAGGCAGGCATAACCTGGACGTGAATCAGACAGGAGCCATGGGACGTCTGCCAGTGTAAGCAAGTTTCCTGGAGGGACTCCTGGACTTCGGATGGACATTAAGCTGTCCACTGGGTCAAAGATGCACCCCTTGAAGGGTGCAGGATAACCTTCATCTCCCCTGAGTACAGGACTACCGGCCGCCAGGCACTGGACCCGTTTAGCTGGGGGCTCTCAAGACTCAGGCTGTCCACACTAAAGATGAACACAGAGGACCCACTCTGCATCACACACGGGAAATGGCGTCCTGTTAGTATTTTCCTTTCTTCTCCTGGAGTCAGGGGTCTCGCTCTGTTGTCCAGGCTGAACTGCAGTGGTGTGATCACAGCTCACTGTAGCCTCAACCTCCTGGGCTTAGGCCATCCTCCCGCCTTGGTCTCCCGGAGAGCTGGGCTTACAGGCATGAGCCCCCACACCCTGCCCTGGCTGTATTTTCTTTCAAGTGGCCTGCAGTTCCCACTCAGTCCTTCCTGCTTTGCTACTATGATCAAAAGCTTATCAATTTCCACATAAAAGTAAACGGTTACCAAAAATACATTTTGGTGAGACACAGGCAGCGCCAGTTCCCTGGACCCGCGGGGCGGGTGGGGGGAAGCCAGGCGTGTTTCACAGTGTCTGGCACAGTGGCTGGCCCCACTCCTCTGCAGGGATCCACCGCCTTTCCACGCTGAAGCCCCGGGGACCTGCCAGAGGCATGTCTGCTAGGAATTCACTCAGATTGAGGGTGAGGGAACTCGGTTCTCACAAGGACAGCTCGCAAGGGAGGCTCGTGCTCCTCAAACACCTGGGGCAAGAACCACTTCCCTTTTCAAACGTTCCCTGTGTCTCAGACTGACACTGTGGGTCTGAACTCCATTTCATGAGATGACTGATCACGTCTGGTTGTTGCCATCATAGCTACGGAAACCTCCAGCAGCTCCGATTCCCGGTTTAGTCCTGCTCTCCTCACAGACGTCGCAGACCCCACACTGAGCAGCCACAGGACGGCAGTCAGAGGCGGCCAGCCCACCCGTCCCCAAAACTCATCTCCTGTTCCTACTGAGAGTCGGAGCCACGGGTTTTGCCAGAGGTCGCGCAGCAGATCCACACCTGTCCGCAGAGCCCCTCCTGCGCTGAAGGCACAGCTGTCCCTCCATGCCCGCGGGCGGCAGCAGCCCTCCGGCCCACAGTCAGCGGTTGGAGCTCAGCCCCTGTAGGGCCAGGGCTAGGCTGAGCCCACCACACCCAGGCCGGTAAGGCATGTTTAGTTTTTATTTCATTATTTTTATTTTTGGCGGGGAATTTTTTATTTTTTTTTTCATTTTCTTTGGCAAGACATTTTTATATTTCTGTTGGACGAGTGTCTACTCTTAGGTCTAAGTCTGTGATACTTTAAGGAAAAGTACCTGGCATCATAAAGACATGAGTTACACAGAACTGAAAGGCAACGTGTGTTCCTTCCCGTGTGATGGCTCCCGGCCACTCAATCACAGGACACCCAGGCCTGGATCTGGCTCCATCCACCTCATCTCTAAATACCTGCCTGGGTATTTCTGGGGTTCAAGCCCTGCTAAGAACGGCCTTCACCAGGGCGCGCCCCCTGTACCTGCAAGGACGCGCTCCACGGCGTACTCGAAGTTGAGCGTGTGCACCGAAGTGTGTCCCTCCCGCGCCGCGTGCAGGGCAGCCTCGTTGCAGATGTTGGCGATGTCAGCCCCTGCCAACACAAACGACAGCCAGGGCACGGTGCGGTGGGGCTCTGCTCTCTATCAGGGCTTAAGAGGAGGAAGGGGCCCTCAAGGAAGAACAAAGATGGCCGGGCACGGTGGCTCACGCCTGTAGTACCAGCACTTTGGGAGGCTGAGGCAGGCGGATCACCTGAGGTCAGGAGTTGGAGACCAGCCTGGCCAACACGGTGAAACCCCGTCTCTACTAAAAATACAAAAATTAGCCAGGTGTGGTGTCGGCGCCTGTGATCCCAGCTACTCCGGAGGTTGAGGCAGGAGAAATGGTTGAACCCAGGAGGCGGAGGCTGCAGTGAGCCAAGATCACGCCACCGCACTCCAGTCTGGGCGACAGAGCAGGACTCTGTCTCAAAATAAATAAATAATTAATTAAAAGGAAGAACAAAGAGAGAAAAGAGACCAAGAACCAAGAGTGCTGGTGAGAGCGTGTGGGAGAGAGGCAAGGGGAGCTGGCACCAGCAGTAGAGGTGGGGAGTGGCAGGCACCGTGACCATGTTCCACTGAGGCCATTTCACAGACGAGACACAGAACCGCCAAGCTCCGTCCGCCCTGACACCCGTCTCTCTCCTCCCAAGGGCAGTTCCAGACCCCATCTTGTGACATTCCACCTAACAGCTCGTGGGCATTGATGGCAAAGAAATTAAAGGCTCTCAGTATCCACAAAATTCTAGTGAAAGATCTTAACAAACAATCAAAGGGGAAGTTGATCTCAATAAAAGGGAGTTTTGTTTACATTGTTTTAAAATGTGAGCCACGCAGAAAAAAGCGTCTTGATGTACGATTTCTATTTCTACAGCTTGACAGAGACTGTGAGGGTCAGAGGGAGGCGGCTTTGCCGGCACTGCGTCGTCTGACCCCGGGTCTGACGGGAAATGCCGGGATGACTGGTCACACTGTGTGGAGGCAAACGTACCGCCACCATCTCGAGTCAAGCACAGTCTGCTTTTCCACCCTGGGGCAGAGGAAGGAGGGCGGGTGCCGTCTTGACCTCCTGCCATCCCACCTGCACATTAGCTCCCACCCAGGCCTGTACTGAGCAGGGGCCCCCAGAGAAGGCAGCGCCCACCCTACACAGGAGGCCTCGACGTTGTGTGCACAGGTGAGACCGCCGGCCCTCAGGATGTGACGCTGCTCAGGCTGCGGGTTGAGAACGTACCGCTGAATCCTGGTGTCAGCTCTGCCAGGCGTTGGGAGTAAAAGGTGCTGGGCTGGGTCAGCTTCAGGCCCTTCAGGTGCTGCTCAAAAATCTCCCGCCTCTCCTGCCAGAACCGGGGAGGACGACAGACCGTTGCGTTCACGCCCAGTTACTGCCGCAGGCGCTGCATGTTTGTCTGTGGCGGGAGAGGGGGGTCCCCGACGCGCCTGCCCTGAGTACAAGCCTCAGCTTCCCAAGGAGCTGGGATTACAGGTGCGCCATCACGCCTGACTGAGTTTTGTATTTTTAGTAGAGACAGGGTTTTGCAAACTTGCCCAGGCTGGTCTGGAACTCCTGGCTTCAAGTGATCCACCTGCCTCGGCCTCCCAATGTGCTGGGATTACAGGCGTGAACCACCACGCCTGGCCGTGAGCAGCATTTTAAACATGAACAGAACGCTCTTGGATGGCCGGGTCCGGTGGCTCACACCTGTAATCCTAGCACATTAGGAGGCTGAAGCAGGCAGCCTGGCCAACGTGGTGAAATCCTGTCCCTACTAAAATACAAAATTAGCCAGGTGTGGTGGTGCACGCCTGTAATCCCAGCTACTCGGGAGGCTGAGGCTGGAGAATCACTTAAAGCTAGGAGACAGAGGTGGCAGTGAGCCGAGACTGCGCCGCTGCACCCCAGCCTGGGGGACAGAGTAAGACTCTGTCTAAAAAAAAAAAAAAAAAAAAAAAAAACGTTCTTGGAAGCCAAGGTGGGGATCACTTGAGGCCAGGGGTTTGACACCAGACTTGGCAACACAGTGAGACCCCGTTAAAAATTAGCCGCCACAGTGGTGCCCGCCCGTCGCAGTCCCAGCTCCTCAGCTTGAGCTCTGAAGGTCGAAGCTGCAGTGAGTGGTGATCGCAGCACTGCACTCCAGCCCGGGTGACAGCGCGACACCCTTTCTCTAAAAATTAAAAGAAAAAATCAAAAAGAAAAACGAGCCGCCCTCCCCTGGAGAAGCAGCCGCAGGAAGGGCTTCCGCTCTGCCCTTCACTCTCCACCTCAACAGAGGCCGAGCACCGGCTGAGGCATCAGGGCAGCTGCCTCTGTGAGCCCAGCCCTGCTCCCCAGGCTGCACTGACACACCATGAACCTACCAGCAAACCCCGAGGCCCTCTCTCCAAACCCTCCCCTCCATGAGCTGAACTCCTGCTCCCTCAGGGCGGCAACCACGGCCCTTTGGCCAGGAGGTGTAATGTCTAACCAGAGCCCTGTGACAGAGGAGGGAATCAGGCAAGAGGTCTCAGAGCTTCTACTCCCAGCCCAATTTCAGGGCAGCTGCACAGTCTACGTCTCCAGAACCCACGCTCTGGATGGAAGGAAATGATGCCGCACAAGAATAAAGTTTCCCACCATTTTTCCTCCTGGATTTTGTTTCAAAGGATTTGCTATAAAAACCAGACTGATACCCAGGATAAAAGGAAAACTAATAGCGGGTGAAAAGAACTGCAAAGCCCTGAGCAGTGAGTGCAGCAGGTGGGCAGGTCTGCTGGGGGCGTGCGGCCCACGTGGGGGCCGCGCTGGACAGTGCCAGCACCTGCGGGGCAGCGACAGGCTTCACACCAACAAGTGTCTTAGAGGAGAGGCCAGACCACCCAGGACGAGTGAGGGCGGCCCAGGTGGAGTGGGAGAGGCTGGGGTCCTGGCTCTGACCTGCAGTGTGGGCAGATCAATGAAGACGTGCCGGTCCAGTCGGCCTGGCCTCATCAGAGCACCGTCCAAAATGTCAGCTCGGTTCGTGGACGCCAGGACGATGACATGGTCTGTGGTGCCCATTCCTGAGGGGACAGACAGTGGCCCTGAGGGTGGGGGTCCTGACACAACAGATTCCCTTGCAGGTTCCCCTTCAGGATACAGGAGGGAGAGGGACCCTCCCCGCCCCAAGGCCCAGAGAGAAAGGAACACATGGTTCTTCTGTACTAGGAGCTGTGATCCTTCACTCATGGCTCCCAGCCAACATCACCAGGAGGAACAGGAATTTCCCTATTTTGACAAGTGATAACAGCACACCATCCTGGGGCTGGCTACTGAGGCAGAACCGTCCAGGGCCCTTCCGGAGCTCCCACGGCATCCTGGAGCGTCCCCGTCTCATGGTGCCACCTGGGAGCCGGTCCTCACAGCCGCCCCCCAACCCCATCATTAGTGTGACTTTGTTACATTTTAGCTAACACTCGGCTTTAAGCTGTGTCTTTGAAACATTTTATCTTCAACGCCTGGTCTTAAGCCCTGGGTTTCAGGCTTGAGGTTTGTCATCGGAGAATTTAAAAGTGAGTTCAGAAAGGATCACTCATTCCCAATGTCTGTGAACCTTGACTGGCCCCTGATGTGAATAAATCAACTGCGAGATGATTATGAAGCTGCTGGGAACACCTGACTGGATGCTTGTAAGAACGTTCAGGTGTTATGATGCTGTGATATTTCTCTGAATTTAAACAAATGTACTCAGAGCATGTAAGATTCAAAACTTTGGATCTGCTTTCAAAGAATCCACTTGCCTGGGCGCGGTGGCTGATACCTGTAATCCCAGCACTTTGGGAGGCTGAGGCGGGTGGATCACGAGGCCAGGAGTCCAATACCAGCCTGGCCAAGATGGTGAAACCCTATCTCTACTAAAGATACAAAAAATTAGCCGGCCGTGGTGGTGGGCGCCTGTAATCCCAGCTACTCGGGAGGCTAAGGCAGGAGAATCGCCTAAACCTGGAAGGCGGAGGTTGCCGTGAGCTGAGATGGCACCATTGCAATTACACTCCAGCCTGGGCTAGAGGGCAAGACTCCGCCTAAAAAAAAAAAGAATCCACTGGTGGCCGGGCACGCACAGTGGCTCATGCCTGTAATCCCAGCACTTTGGGAGGTTTACACGGGTGGATCACCTGAGGTCAGGAGTTTCGAGACCATCCTGGCCAACATGGTGAAACCTCGTCTCTACTAAAAATACGAAAATTAGCTGGGTGTGGTGCACGCCTGTAATCCCAGCTACTCGGGAGTTTGAGGCAGGAGAATCACTTGAACCAGGAGGCGGAGGTTACAGTGAACCGAGATTGTGTCACTGCACTCCAGCCTGGGCGACAGGGCAAGACTCTCAAAAAAAAAAAAAAAAAAAAAAAAAAAAAGGAAAAGGTCCACAATAAACAGTGTTGAGAGTAAAGATTCAACGAGACCTCCCGTGACTAATGTAAGAAACTCTAAATAGGCTGGGCGCGGTGGCTCAAGCCTGTAATCCCAGCACTTTGGGAGGCTGAGACGGGCGGATCACGAGGTCAGGAGATCAAGACCATCCTGGCTAACACGGTGAAACCCCGTCTCTACTAAAAAATACAAAAAACTAGCCGGGTGAGGTGGCGGGCGCCTGTAGTCCCAGCTACTCGGGAGACTGAGGCAGGAGAATGGCGTAAACCCGGGAGGCGGAGCTTGCAGTGAGCCGAGATCCGGCCACTGCACTCCAGTCTGGGCGACAGAGCGAGACTCCGTCTCAAAAAAAAAAAAAAAAAAAAAGAAACCCTAAATATCCCAGCACGTTGGGAGGCCAAGGTGGGAGGCCAAGGTGGGAGGACTGTGAAGCCAGGAGGTGGAGGCTGCAGTGAGCTATGATCATGCCCCTGAACTCCAGTCTGGGCAATGGAGCGAGACTCTGTCTCCAGCAACCCTGTGTTCTTAGGACAGGACCCTGAACGCTCTGAGGGGGCCGAGGGGAGGGGCCTAACCAGCTTCTCCAGGGCCACTGTCCTGAGTTTCACTAAGCAGTAGCCGCCAGGACAGCACAGCGGCTCAGTCCAAGCCACACCCCACTCCCAAGCAAATCAAATCACTCCCGAATTTCAAAGGAACTCTGAAAGACACAACCATTTTCCCTGGTTCCCCAAGTCAGAATGTGATAAGCTGGGATGCTGTGTCCCAGTTCCATTTCTAGAAGGGAGATGACAGAAGAGAACCATCTCGCCAAGGCAAAGGCAGTGCCTTAAAAAGACGATGACTCGGCTGAGCGCGGTGGCTCACGCCTGTAATCCCAGCACTTTGGGAGGCCGAGGCGGGCGGATCATGAGGTCAGGAGATCAGGACCAAAACCCCGTCTCTACTAAAAAATACAAAAAATTAGCCGGGCGTGCTGGCGGGCACCTGTAGTCCCAGCTACTCGGGAAGCTGAGGCAGAACAATGGCGTGAACCCGGAAGGCGGAGCTTGCAGTGAGCCGAGATCGGGCCACTGCACTCCAGCCTAGGCCACAGAGCCAGACTCCCGTCTCAAAAGAAAAAAAATAATAAAAAAAAAGACGATGACTTTTTTTTTTTTTTGAGACAGAGTCTCACTCTGTCGCCCAGGCTGGAGTGCAGTGGCGTGATCTCGGCTCACTGCAACCTGACTCCTGGGTTCAAGGGATTCTCCTGCCTCAGCCTCTTGAATAGCTGGAATTACAGGCGCCTGCCACCGAGCCTGGCTAATTTTTGTATTTTTAGTAGACACGGGGTTTCACCATGTTGGCCAGGCTGGTCTCGAACCCCTGACCTTGTGATCCGCCCGCCTCAGCCTCCCAAAGTGTTGGGAGTACAGGCTTGAGCCACCACGCTCAGCCAAGACAATTACTTTTAAAATAAACTCAGAAACAAAACAGGCAGCAGAGAGCACAAGTGCTTTGTCTCACTATGACCCTGGGAACAAGAGGCTGGGGAGGGCGGGGACTGGGACCCCAGCTGGCCCCTCCAGAGCTGTTAGGAAGGCCTGCTTTACTGCTCAGTGTTGTGGAGTGCCTTCCTTGCAGAGGCCAGGGCTGTGGATACAGAATTCTGAGACTGTATAAACAGTGAAAAAAATGGGAAAAGTAATAGGAACACTGGTCTCAAAGAAAAACAGCAGCCAGGGCCGGGTACGGTGGCTCAGGCCTGTAATCCCAGCACTTTGGGAGGCCAAGGCAGGCAGATCATGAGGTCAGGAGATTGAGACCAGCCTGGCTAACACGGTGAAACCCCGTCTCTACTAAAAATATAAAAAATTCGCCGGGCGTGGTGGCGGGCGCCTGCAGTCCCAGCTACTTGGGAGGCTGAGGCAGGAGAATGGCGTGAACCCGAGAGGCGGAGCTTGCAGTGAGCTGAGATCGCGCCACTGCACTGCAGCCTGGGCGACAGAGCGAGACCCTGTCTCTGCAGAAAATAAAGTCGAAGCATAAAATGTTTACAGTAGCCTTTCCCGTGTGTGGCTGCACGTGAGGGGCCGTCACCTCAGCTTCCGCCACCAGGGGATGACTATGTCGAAGGGAGGCCTCTGTGAAATGCTAGGCGTCCGCGGCTCCCGCGTGTGGTCAGTGCTGACGCTCCCATCACTGCTTTCTAGCACAGGAGCCGGGACCTGGACGTCCACAGCCGGTGGAGCCTCCAGTGCTCTCTGACTTACGCCCTTCCCAGGGGGGTCTGGGGTCCACAGGACACCGCCATGGACCGGCTGACATAACCAACAAGGCTGGGGCTTTTCTCTTCCCCAGCGAGATTTTCCCACGACCGGCTCCGCATCTGCCCCATCCCGCGCACTGCCACGAACAGAAGCACCAAAGCCTGGCCGGGGGCCTCGGGGGGGCTGAGCGCACAGCTGTGGCTGGGCATAAAGAGACTCGTTCAGAGCTGGCACAACTCAACAAGAGGCCTTCAGTCAGCGGATTCCCGGCCTCAGCAAATCCGGGGCGGAAGCAGCTCTTCTCATGACAGCACAGAGGGGTTATGTGGAAAAGGTCGTTTGACAGACGCTTGCCTTTGGGCTCCAGTCACTCAAAAAGGTGTCTCTGTCTTCAGGGCAAAAGGCAAACCCAGCAGAGCGGGCGGCACTGCCCTCGGTGGTCCCGCGGGCTCCGTGAGGCAGGAGCGGGCGGCACTGCCCTCGGTGGTCCCGCGGGCTCCGTGAGGCAGGAGCGGGCGGCACTGCCCTCGGTGGTCCCGCGGGCTCCGTGAGGCAGGAGCGGGCGGCACTGCCCTCGGTGGTCCCGCGGGCTCCGTGAGGCAGGAGCGGGCGGCACTGCCCTCGGTGGTCCCGCGGGCTCCGTGAGGCAGGAGCGGGCGGCACTGCCCTCGGTGGTCCCGCGGGCTCCGTGAGGCAGGAGCGGGCGGCACTGCCCTCGGTGGTCCCGCGGGCTCCGTGAGGCAGGAGCGGGCGGCACTGCCCTCGGTGGTCCTGCGGGCTCCGTGAGGCAGGAGCGGGCGGCACTGCCCTCGGTGGTCCTGCGGGCTCCGTGAGGCAGGAGCGGGCGGCACTGCCCTCGGTGGTCCTGCGGGCTCCGTGAGGCAGGAGCGGGCGGCACTGCCCTCGGTGGTCCTGCGGGCTCCGTGAGGCAGGAGCGGGCGGCATTGCCCTCTGCCTGTGGGCTCCGTGAGGCAGGAGCGGGCGGCATTGCCCTCTGCCTGTGGGCTCCGTGAGGCAGGAGTGGGCGGCATTGCCCTCTGCCTGTGGGCTCCGTGAGGCAGGAGCGGGCGACATTGCCCTCTGCCTGTGGGCTCCGTGAGGCAGGAGCGGGCGGCACTGCCCTCGGTGGTCCTGCGGGCTCCGTGAGGCAGGAGCGGGCGGCACTGCCCTCGGTGGTCCTGCGGGCTCCGTGAGGCAGGAGCGGGCGGCACTGCCCTCGGTGGTCCTGCGGGCTCCGTGAGGCAGGAGCGGGCGGCACTGCCCTCTGCCTGTGGGCTCCGTGAGGCAGGAGCGGGCGGCACTGCCCTCGGTGGTCCTGCGGGCTCCGTGAGGCAGGAGCGGGCGGCACTGTCCTCGGTGGTCCTGCGGGCTCCGTGAGGCAGGAGCGGGTGGCACTGCCCTCTGCCTGTGGGCTCCGTGAAGCAGGAGCGGGCGGCACTGCCCTCGGTGGTCCTGCGGGCTCCGTGAGGCAGGAGCGGGCGACATTGCCCTCGGCCCTGCGGGTTCGGTGAGGCAGGAGCGGGCGGCACTGCCCTCTGCCTGTGGGCTCCGTGAAGCAGGAGCGGGCGGCACTGCCCTCGGTGGTCCTGCGGGCTCCGTGAGGCAGGAGCGGGCGACATTGCCCTCGGCCCTGCGGGCTCCGTGAGGCAGGAGCGGGCGGGGGTCTCTCCTCTGAGCCTCCTCATGGTCCCCTGGAAGGGCACCTGGTCAACGCGGAGAAGGCCGCAGACTCACAGGACGAAGACCTCGGTGTTCACGCCGTGCCCGCACGGCACAGCCACCCGCCTCACCCAAACTGTAGAGAGTCCTAAGACTCTGTGGCCAGAACCCAAGGTGTCCTGCAGATTTCTTCAAAACCCAAACCACCCACCCGTCCTTGAGCAGCCCCGAGAAGCAATGGTCAGGGCCACATCAAAGGCCACACAGCACCAAAGAGGCCACATAAAGATGCTCCGCAGAGAAGCAGTGCGGCGAGCCTGGAGGCTCCAGAGGCCTCTGACACGCATGGTGATCTCCACTTGAGGGGCAGGGCCAGCTGCCCCAGCAGAGCCTCCCAAGGACCCATCTCTGAGGTGTCTTTCCTTCATGACACTTCAGACGTCACAGAATCTGAACTGCTCAGCCCACGTCTCTGAAGACACTCTGTTCTCTGAAAACTCGACTCCCATGACCACTTGCTGCGTGTGCAGAAGGCGGCCGTTCAGGTCTCGGTTGCTCACGCATTAGTTCCTGAACAAGCACGCTGAGAGACGACTGCAGACACGGGGGACAAGCAGCAGGAGAGGGTGAAGCATTCTCCGCAAATGCCGCAGCAACGCCGCTGAGTCCCGGACACTGTTGGGAATCTCACTTTCATCCTCTACCCTCGGAGCTTTCAGAGCCTACAGAGCACTTCTGTGGGCATCAGTCCATCTGACTTCACAGCAGCCCAGAGGCAGACGGGAACGCAGGGCACCCAGGAGAGACGGGCACCAGCCCAGGGCACTCGGGGCACCCAGAAGAAATGGGCGCCAGCAAGGGGAACGCGGGCACCCAGGAGAAACACGTGCCAGCACGGGGAACACAGGGCACACAGGAGAGACGGGCACCAGCACAGGGCACGCGGGGCACCCAGAAGAGATGCACGCCAGCCCAGGGCCAAAGCCCTCAGCAGAGTCCACCACCAGCGACAGGTGCAGTGACACTGTAAACCGCAAGGCACACAGCACTGCTGCACTGATCCGGCCAAATGCACTGCTCGACCTGACCCTGAGGACATGTCACAGCTCCAGAGACTGACATTCCTGAACGTCACTGGCCTGTGCAGAGTGTCACAGTCACCAAAGACAAACACCAAGAAACAGTGGAGTCCGCCTGTAATCCCAGCTACTCGGGAGGCTGAGGCAGGAGGATCACTTGAGTCAAGGAGTTCAAGACCAACCTGGGCAACACAGCAAGACCCTGCCTCAGAAAACAAGACCAAGAAATGACACAGGACGGGGAGAGACCGAGGAGACCGAACATCCACGTCGGGGAGCGGAAGCACCATGGATGGGTCTGGGGGACAGTCACAGACGCCGTGGCCTGGGGCTCGCAAGTACCCGTGGATGGGTCTCGGGGGCAGTCATGGACACTGTGGCCTGGTCCAAACCTGCAGACCACGTACGTCACGGTCAGCCTTTGGGGAGCTCGCAGGAAGGCATCAAAGAACACTCCGATTGACCGGGCGCGGGGCTCACGCCTGTAATCCCAGCACTTTGGGAGGCCGAGGTGGGCGGATCACAAGGTCGGGTGATCGAGACCACCCTGGCTAACACGGTGAAACCCCGCTCTACTGAAAATACAAAAATTAGCCGGGCGTGGTGGTGGGCGCCTGTAGCCCAGCTACTCGGGAGGCTGAGGCAGGCGAACGGCGTGAACCCGGGAGGCGGAGCTTGCAGCGAGTGGAGATCACATCACTGCACTCCAGCCTGGGCGACTCAGCGAGACTCCGTCTCAAAAAAAAAAAAGAGCACTCTGACCACCGGGGCAACGCTTCTGTAAGTCTAAAGGGATTTCGCAATGAGAGGTGAAGCAAGTTCCCCCTTAGCTGAGTGGTCAGAACTGGGCTGTGCAGGCGCTAAGACACACGACTCCAAGCAGCCACAGGCAACAAAGAAAACAGCAAGTCAACAGTTCTCTTGGAGCCAGATCACTCGGGGAAAAAAAGTCTCCCTCATCTACGATACCTAAAACGTAACTAGAATTCTGATTAAAAATAAACCCTACAAAGCAGAGACTTCCAAAAGATGCTTGTACTTATGTAAACACAGCCCAATTCACAACAGCCCACGTGTCCACCGACGGCGAATAAACAAGAGGCAGCCTCTACACACCAGGCAGCATTGTTCAGCCTCAAGGAGGAAGGAAATCCTGACACGTGCCCAGCACTGACGGCCCCTGGAGATGTTATGTGCGTGAAAGAAGGCGGAGAGCAAAGGACAGACACCGCAGGACTCCAGTTCTATGAGGTCCCTACGACAGTCACTCAGAGACAGACAGCGGGACACAGGCTGCAAGGGGCTGAGGATGGACAATGGGGAGGGCTCAATGGGGCCAGGTTTTTGGTTTGAAGAGAAAGTTCTGGAGACACACGGTGGTGGTGGTTGCTCAACAGGCGAATGTACTTAATGCCGATGAACTTCAGAATGATTAAAATGGTAAATTTATGTGAATGTATTTTTTTAATTGTTTTGTCGAGACAGGGTCTCGCTGTGTTATCCAGGCTGCAGTGCAGAGGCTGTTCACAGGCAAGACCATCGCACAGTACACCACCGAGCTCGGGCTCCAGCACTCCTTCTGCCTCCGCCTCCCAAACAGCCGGGAACACGGGCACCGCCAAGCTTGGCTATCTGTATATTTTACCACAACAATATCCACATTAAAAAAAATAATAATAATCTTGCAAAAGTAGCTCAGGAGAAAAATAGTTCCAGGTCACCTTTACTGGGTCAGCTCCATTTAAAAAAAAAAATTGTCAAAGCCAGACCAGAAGTCATCTTCAAGGGGTCACAACATGTGGGGCGCCTCCCTCCCCGCAGTGCAGCGCGCTGATGCTCTGCTGGGCCCTCTAACCAGAGTCTCACCTTCTCGGGGGGCACAGGGAGAGGCGTGGCGGCACAATCACACAGACCCATTACAGACCTAAAGACAGGAGCGCGCACTCTGACGACCCATTACAGACCTAAAGACAGGAGCGCGCACTCTGACGACCCATTACAGACCTAAAGACAGGAGCGGCGCAGTCAGACCGACCCATTACAGACCTAAAGACAGGAGCGCGCACTCTGACGACCCATTACAGACCTAAAGACAGGAGCGCGCACTCTGACGACCCATTACAGACCTAAAGACAGGAGCGCGCACTCTGACGACCCATTACAGACCTAAAGACAGGAGCGGCGCACTCAGACCGACCCATTACAGACCTAAAGACAGGAGCGGCGCACTCAGACCGACCCATTACAGACCTAAAGACAGGAGCGGCACCAGCTGCTCCAGAACCTGCCTAGCGGTCTTTCTGGGTTTTGCTGGAAAGCCCCTAAAAAACAGTAATAATGCAAAAAAAGGCTGGGTGCCGAGGCTCATGCCTGTAATCTCAGCACTTTGGGAAGCTGCGGCAGGCCGACCGCCTCAGGTCAAGAGTTGAAGACCAGCCTGGCCAACCTCGTCTCCACTAAAAATACAAAAATTAGCCGGGTGTGGTGGCACGTGCCTGTAATCCCAGCTACTTGGGAGACTGAGGCAGGAGAATCGCTTGAACCTGGGAGGCGGAGGTTGCAGTGAGCCGAGATCGTGACATGTACTTCACCCTGGGCAACAAGAGTGAGACTCCATCTCAAAAAAATAAAAAGATTACATCTGACATACCGCTTCTATTCCTACTTATCTTTTTTACTATTGCCTTGACGTTTTTTAAATTAAAAGTTGTGCTTTTTTTTTTTTTTGAGATGGAGTCTCCCTCTCTCACCCAGGCTGGAGTGCAATGGTGAGATCTCGGCTCACTGCAACCTCCACCTTCCGGGTTCAAGCGATGCTGCAGAGCAGCGGGGATTACAGGCACCCGCCATCATGCCCGGCTGATTTTTGTATTTTTGTAGAAATGGGGTTTCAGCATGTTGGCCAGGCTGTTCATAAAATCCGGACCTCCGTGGTCTGCCTGTCTTGGCCTCCCAAAGTGCTGGGATTATATAGGCGTGAGCCACTGTGCTGGGTCTAAAAGCTGTATTTCTTTTTTTTTTTTCTTGAGACGGAGTCTCACTCTGTCACCTAGGCCGGAGTGCAGTGGTGCGATCTTGGCTCGCCACAACCTATTCTGAAAGACATCAGAAAACCTTCTCTGATGGTGCAATGGGGGTGTGGGGTGCACGAGCACTGACCGTCCATTTCTACCAGAAGCTGGTTGAGCGTCTGCTCCTCCTCCGTGTTGGAGAACCCGGACATGGTGGTGGAGCGCTTCTTGCCCACCGCGTCAATCTCATCGATGTAGACGATGCAGGGGGCCCGGGCTCGGGCTTCCTTGAAGAGGCTTCGCACGCGGGCAGCGCCGAGGCCTGAGGGGACACAGAGAGAACCAGGAAATGGGCAGATAATAAAAAACAAAGTCTCCTCCCGTACCCGGGCCAGACAAAGTTCTACACAAAGGACAACTAAAGCTACCAGCCCCATCCCCTGCAAACAGACACACGGCAGCTGCTCGTGGGGGCCCCTGGCCACCCCTCAGGGTTCACACGCACCGTGCTGGCCCCCCCAGGCCACAAGTGACAGCGGCTTTGAAGCAAACACCACATGCTCCGCAGACAAAACGCCTCCTCTAACCCAGACCTTGCTTTCCTTCCCTACTCCCCGGCCCACCTGTTTCCCTTTCAGACCAGCCACCAGAGGAAGGACATGTGAAAGGAGCCAAGTGGTCAGCCAAGTCCACCCACAGCCCCCAACCACAGCACCTACCTCCAATGACCTCCACGAACTCTGGGCCGGCCATCGCCAGGAAGGGCACCTGAGCCTCCGTGGCCACCGCCTTGGCCAGCAGCGTCTTCCCACAGCCGGGGGGACCGAGCAGCAGTGCGCCCTTTGGGACCTTGGCGCCAAGCTGGAGGAAGCGCTCTGGGCTCTGGACGGCAGCAGATGATGTGACACTAACCACGTGGGGTTTCACTGTTTTGTTTTTTTTTTGAGGTAAGGTCTCTCTGGGTCATGCAGGCTGGAATGCAGTGGGTGCCATGAGAGCTCACTGCAGCCCTGCAGCCTCAACGTCCTAGGTTCAAGCCATCCTCTCACCTCAGCCTCTCAAGTAGCTGGGACTACACAGGCATGTGGCACCATAGCCAGCTACTTTTAAAGATTTTTTGCAGGCCGGGCGCAGCAGCTCACACCTCTAATCCCAGCATTTTGGGAGGCCGAGGCGGGCAGATAGCCTGAGATCAGGAGTTCGAGACCAGGCTGGCCAAAATGGAGAAACCCCGTCTCTACTAAAAATACAAAAATTAGCCATGCACGGTGGTGGGTGCCTATGATCCCAGCTACTCGGGAGGCTGAGGCAGGAGAATCACTTGAACTGGGGGAGTTGGAGGTTGCAGCGAACCAAGATTGTGCCACTGCACTCCAGTCTGAGTGACAAAGTGAGACTCTGTCTCAAAAAAAAAATTAATTAAATAAAAAAATTTTTTGCAGAGACAGGGTCTCCCTGTTGCCCAGGCTGTCCTAATCCTAGGCTCAAGCACTTCCCCTGCCTCAGCCCCTCAAAGTGCTAGGACTATGGGTGTGACCCACTGCACCAGGCCTGCAGAGGGAATGTTTAAGTAATGCACATGAAAGGCAGCTCATGTGCTGCCACCAACTGGCTACGGGGTTTATGGGGTTCTGGAAAAAGCACAGACCTCTGCAAAGGATGAAGGGCCCAGGATGGAAATGGCACAGTAGGCATGGGCCTTGGCAGTCTCCGCTTGGCTGAACCATGTGCAAGGGGCTTGTGCTGCTGGTTGAACAGGCACCAGCACCTGCCTGGCGTCTCCATGGGACACGTAGAGGTCACCACCAACCCGTGACACATAATCAATGGAATTCCAGGTCCCACAGGAGTCCTTCTGGGAGAGAAGGAAGGCTGGTGTCTGCCCACTCCTCCCTCCTGGTCTGTGCTGCTCTCACCTTCAGATAATCCACAAACTCGCGGACCTCCTGTTTGGCTTCGTGCATTCCTGCCACGTCTTTGAAGCTGACTCCTTTCCCCGTCTTCCCATCCACAATCGTGAAACGAGCCATTTTAAGCTGATTCTGTGCAGAAAGAACAAAGCGCAAGGAGCTGTGCCAAGTGAGGAAATCAGTAGCACAACGCAAGAGCTCACCCACACACCTCAGCCACGCCAGCCCCACGTCTCCATCCCAGGATCCCAAGGCTCCACTTGTGTCAGACTGACAAGGCTCATGGGTCGGTCTTCAGGCACAGAAGGGAAATGTTTCATGTCATTAATTAGTAAGAAAATTGTCTAGCAAGTTGCCTTAAAAAAATTATTCCTGGGCCGGGCGCGGTGGCTCACGCCTGTAATCCCAGCACTTTGGGAGGCCGAGGCGGGCGGATCACGAGGTCAGGAGATCGAGACCATCCTGGCTAACACGGTGAAACCCCGTCTCTACTAAAATACAAAAAATTAGCCGGGCGCGGTGGCGGGCGCCTGTAGTCCCAGCTACTCGGGAGGCTGAGGCAGGAGAATGGCGCGAACCTGGGAGGCGGAGCTTGCAGTGAGCCGAGATGGTGCCACTGCACTCCATCCTGGGCGACAGAGTGAAGACTCCGCCTCAAAAAAAAAAAAAAAAGAAAAAAAAATTATTCCTGGCCGGGCATGGTGGTTCACGCCTGTGATCCCAGCACTTTGGAAGGCCGAGACGGGCGGATCATGAGGTCAGAAGATTGAGACCATCCCGGCTAAGACGGTGAAACCCCGTCTCCACTAAAAATAAAAAAAAAAATTAGCCAGGCCTGGTGGCGGACGCCTGTAGTCCCAGCTACTCAGGAGGCTGAGGCAGGACAATGGTGTGAACCTGGGACGCGGAGTTTGCAGTGAGCTGAAATCACACCACTGCACTCCAGCCTGGGCGACTGAGCGAGGCTCCGTCTCAAAAAAAAAAAAAAAATTATTCCTGGTCAGGTGCGGTGACTCACACCTGTAATCCCAGCACTTTGGGAGGCCGAGGCAGGTGGATCACCTGATGTCAGGAGTTGGAGACCATCCTGGCCGACATGGTAAAATCCTGTCTCTACTAAAAATACAAAAATTAGCTGGGTGCAGTGGTGGGAGCCTGTAATCCTAGCTACTAGGGAGGCTGATGCAGGAGAATCGCTTGAACCCACAAGGCAGAGGTTGTAGTGAGCTGAGATTACGCCACTGCACTCCAGCCTGGGGGACAAAAGCAAAACTCCATCTCAAAAAATAGAAAAACAAATTATCCCCAAATTAGCCGGGTGTAGGGGTGCGCGCCTGTAATCCCAGCTACTCAGGAAGCTGAGGTAGGAGAATCACCTGAGCCTGGAAAGTTGACCCTCAAGTGAGCCAAGATCACACCACTGCACTCCAGCCTGGTAACAGTGAGACTATCTCAAAAAAACAAAAAACAAACAAAAAGAACAACCTTCCACACAAACTAATTTAACATCTTTTGCATAAACCCCCTTTTTGTTTCTTTTTGAGATAAGGTCTCACTCTGTCACCCAAACTGGAGCACTGTGACAGGATCTCAGCTCACTGCAACCTCGACCTCCTGGGTTCAAACGATCCTCCCACCTCAGCCTCCTGAGTGCCCGGGACCACAGGCGCCACCACCAGGCCTAAGTGGAAACAAGGTGGGACAGTGTGGGCCCTGCTTCCTCCCTGCTGGTAACTCCCCAGGCCCAAAGCCAAAGGGAGGGGGTGCCACACAAGGAGCGTGCACTCCATGATAAACGCCGCAAGATAAGGTTTCTCAAGTGTATTAAGGTTGTTTTTTTTTTTTTTTTTTTTTTTTTTTTTTTTTGAGACAGAGGCTTGCTCTGTCTCCTAGGCTGGAGGGCAGTGGTGTGATCTCGGCTCACTGCAAGCTCCGCCTCCCAGGTTCACGCCATTCTCCTGCCTCAACCTCCCCAGCAGCTGGGATTACAGGCGTCCGCCACTACTCCTGGCTAATTTTTGTATTTTGTATTTTTAGTAGGGATGGGGTTTCACGATGTTGGCCAGGCTGGTGTCGAACTCCTGACCTCAGGTGATCCACCCGCCTTGGCCTCCCTAAGTGTTGGGATTACAGGCGTGAGCCACCCGTGCCAGCATTCTTTTTTTTTTTTTTTTGAGATGGAGTCTCGCTCTGTTGCCCAGGCTGGAGTGCAGTGACGTGATCTCGGCTCACCACAACCTCCACCTCCCAGGTTCAAGAGATTCTCCTGCCTCAGCCTCCCGAGTAGCTGGGATTATAGGAGCCTGCCACCACACCCGGCTAATTTTTTTTTTTTTTTTAAGGAGAGACAGGGTTTCTTCATGTTGGTCAGGCTGGTCTCGAACACCTGACGTCAGGTGATCCACCCACTTTTGCCTCCCAAAGTGCTGAGATTTCAGGTGTGACCCACTGTACCTGGCCTAAGGTTGTTCTTTTAAAGACAACCTGGCCATGTGAGGTGGCTCATGCCTATAATCCCAGCACTTTGGGAGGCCAAGGCAGGCAGATCACGAGGTCAGGAGATTGAGACCATCCTGGCTACGGTGAAATCCCGTCTCCACTAAAAATACAAAAAATTAGCCGGGTGTGATGGTGGGCGCCTGTAGTCCCAGCTACTCGGGAGGCTGAGGCGGAAGAATGGCGAGAACCTGGGAGGCGGAGCTTGCAGTGAGCCGAGATCGCGCCACTGCACTCCAGCCTGAAAGACAGAGCAAGACTGTCTCAAAATAAATAAATAAATTGGCCAGGTGTGATGGCTCACGCCTGTAATCCCAGCACTCTGGGAGGCCGAGGCGGGCGGATCACGAGGTCAGGAGATCGAGACCATCCTGGCTAACACGGTGAAACCCCGTCTCTACTAAAAAAATACAAAAAACTAGCCGGGCGAGGTGGCGGGCGCCTGTAGTCCCAGCTACTCAGGAGGCTGAGGCAGGAGAATGGTGTGAACCCGGGAGGCGGAGCTTGCAGTGAGCCAAGATCGTGCCACTGCACTCCAGCCTGGGTGACAAAGCGAGACTCAGTCTCAGGAAAAATAAATAAATAAATAAATAAATAAAAAAGACAACCTTTAAAATTCCTCAGATTCTTCGCTAGTTGGAAATAAAGGGGAAAACAGTCTTTGGTGATCATAAAAAAAAAATGCAGATTTGGCCGGGTTGGTGGCTCCAGCACGTTGGGAGGCCGAGGCAGGCAGATCACCCAAGCTCAGTAGTTCAAGACCGGCCTGGCCAACATGGTGAAACCCTATCTCTATAAAAATACAAAAATTAGCCAGGCATGGTGGCCCACACCTGCAGTCCCAGCTACTCAGGAGGCTGAGTTAGGAGGATTGCATGAACCCAGGGGGCGGAGGTTTCAGTGAGCAGAGATCACGCCACTGCACTCCAGCCTAGGCAACAGAGCGAGACTCTGTCTCAAAAAAAAAAAAAAAAAAAAAAGAAAGAAAAGAAAGGCCGGGTGCAGTGGCTCACGCCTATAAACCCAGCACTTTGGGAGGCCGAGGTGGATCACCTGAGGTCGGGAGTTCGAGACCAGCCTGACCAACACGCTGAAACTCTGTCTCTACTAAAAATACAAAATTAGCCGGGCGTGGAGGCACATGCCTGTAATCCCAGCAACTCGGGAGGCTGAGGCAGGAGAACTGCCTGAACCCGCGAGGCAAAGGCTGTGGTGAGCTGAGATCACGCCAATGCACTCCAGCCTGGACAACAAAGGCGAAGCTCCGTCTCAAAAAAAAAAAAAAAGAAAAGAAAAATGCAGATTCAATTGCCCTGTCATCTCACATGGCTCAGGCACCCCAGAGTTAGGGTAAGAGGCCCTCAGGCAACACTGGTTACTACACGCCTTACAGCCAGCCCGTGGGAAGGGAAGGGGAGCTGCTGCCTCGCTGTGGCTTCAGGCTGCCTCTGCCACGGGTGTGCCCTGCGTGTTTATCATGCAGCTCACAGCAAACACAAAGCAGAAAAAGAGTTCAGAGGGCTCTGACTGACAGAACTTACAAAAGCACTGAATCCACCTTCCCTGCCAGTCATTCCGGCCAGACGGAAAACACACCACAGGATGGCCAGGCCCACCGCTGTCATCCCCACGGAGTACAGGGCGCTGCCGGAAGAAAGAGAGGCAGGCACAGGCTCAGAGAGTGTCACGTGACAGACACGTTTCCAAGTCAGAACCACCGCTGGCAACGCTTCCAAGACGAGACGAGGAGTCCCTACCTGTGGGACCGATGCACAGATTAAAACGGTTGTGGAAATGGGTTCTCTTGTCTCGTTCTCGCTGACTGTGCTCTGACATGAAAGTTTCCCAAATGGTCCGACTGAGTGTGCAAATGCTGGAGATACCCAGTGATCTAGCCAGCCCTGTGACAATAACAACATTCTGGTTTTTCTATTTTCAGTATATTTTGTTTTCAAAAGTAAGTGATCAGTTTCAATCAGGCAGGCAAAATCGGCCTAGCAGTAAAAAGCAAATCTCAGGCCAGGCATGGTGGCTCACGCCTGTAATCCCAGCACTTTGGGAGGCTGTGGCGAGTGGATCACAAGGTCAGAAATTCGAGATCAGTCTGGCCAACATGGTGAAACCCCATCTCTACTAAAAAAATACAAAAATTAGCCGGGCGTGGTGGCGTGCGCCTGTAATCCCAGCTACTCGGATGGCGAAGGCAGGAGAATCGCCTGAACCCAGGAGGTGGAGGTTGCACTGAGTCAAGATCGTGCCACTGCACTCCAGCCTGGGCTACAGAGCAAGACTTCATCTCAAAAAGAAAAAAATAACAAACGAACACTGTCTCGACTAAAAATACAAAAAAACTTAGCTGGATGTGGTGGCGTGCATCTGTAGTCCCAGCTACTCAGGAGGCTGAGGTGGGAGAATCACCTGACTGTGGGAGGTCAAGGCTGCAATGAGCCGAGACTGTGCCACTGCACTCCAGCCTCGGCGACAGAGATCCTGTCTGAAAAGGAAAAAAAAAAAAAGCAAATCCCAGGACTTTCGCCCTCATACTGAAGGAGGGGCTGCCCCGGGCCTACCCCAACCCTCCATCTTCTGTACATCATCAGCCCACGAAGACGTGAGAAGCACAGCCTCAGAGCAGCGATCTTCCAGGAGCTGCTGAGTTACAGAATTAGAGGTGCGTCTTTTTTTTTTTTCCCCTGTAGAGATGGGGTTCTCCATGCTGCCCAGGCTGGTCTCGAACTCGTGGGCTCAAGAGATCCTCCCTGCCTCAGCCTTCCAAAGTGCTGGGATTACAGGCAGAGCCACCGCACCCGGCTAGAGGTGCATTTTGATCAAGGGAGTACTTGCCAGTCACTGGCATTCTACATCTTCAGAGATTACAAGTCAACAATAAACCTCTCTGGTTTTGGCACCCATTGGCCCCTCATTTGCTCCTATTACGGAACCTGTCAGGGTCCATGGTTCTTAACTGCCCTTAGCTCCCACCTGGTCTGTTTCCCTCTCAACACTGAAATGAGAGTTTCACATTCCCGTGTCTACACCTTTCCCGTTCCATTTTCCTATATGGAGAAGACAGCAACCCCAAGACATTATCAAGGTACTCCTTGACTCTCTTTTTTATTGCTAGGCTTATCTTGCCTTGCTAACTGAAACTGATCGCTTACTTCTGAAAACAAAATGTACCGAAAACAGAAAAACCTGAGCACTGCTATTGTCACGAGGCTGGCTTGTCACCAGGCATCTCCGGCACCGGCACACTCAGTCTGACCACTTGGGAAGCCTCCATCAAAGAGCACAGTCAGTGAACATTAAACAAGAATGTGAATTCAGAAGCGCCAGACAACTGAAGAAAGTGACTAAACAAACTCCAACAGACTTGCACACAGTTGGCCTCCATAGCCACGGGTTCCACCTCTACAGGATCAACCAAGCACAGAATGAAAATACGTGGGGAAAACGTGCATCTGTACTGAACATGTACAAACACATTTTTGTCATCATTGCCTGAACAATAAAGTGTAACAATGATTGAAATGGTATTCACAGGGCATTGGGTATTATTAGCAACCTACAGATGATCTGAAGCCCATCAGAGGATGTTCTCAGGTTACACGCAAGGACTCCGGCGTTTCATGTCAGGGGCTCAGGCATCCTGTGGTGTTGATATCCTTGGGAGGTCCTAGAACCAGCCCCCATGGATACCCAGGGACGACTACATTTCCAAATTTCCTGGCAGTGCATCATTCACTTCTATATTTATTTAACCCTCCCACAAAAAAAGTCTAGTTAACTGTAGGCAAAGACAGTTGAGATTTTTGTTTGCAATCTGTTTCTCACACTACAAAGCCAAGTGAGGTTTAGTTCAAGCGTCAACAAACACGTCCCACATACTTTCCAAAGAATCCTGTTCGCCTGTAGGAAACCGGGATCCTGTCCTTGGCCTCGATATTCAGCTCATCTTCAGCTGCTCGAAGCTTTTCTTCAAACTTGTCAATATTTGCAACCTGCATTCGGTACATCAAGGCTAGTCGCTGGGGGGTAGAAAAGAGACCGGACCATGAGAGACCTGCAGGGACAGACGGGCAGCAACCCCACGGTTCACAGAGCGCCTGCCTGGAACTCACGCTAAGGACAGAGCCCCTGCCTGGAACTCACGCTAAGGACAGAGCGCCTGCCTGGAACTCACGCTAAGGACAGAGCGCCTGCCTGGAACTCACGCTAAGGACAGGGAGCCTGCCTGGAACTCACGCTAAGGACAGGGAGCCTGCCTGGAACTCACGCTAAGGACAGGGAGCCTGCCTGGAACTCACGCTAAGGACAGGGAGGCTGCCTGGAACTCACGCTAAGGACAGGGAGCCTGCCTGGAACTCACGCTAAGGACAGGGAGCCTGCCTGGAACTCACGCTAAGGACAGGGAGCCTGCCTGGAACTCACGCTAAGGACAGGGAGCCTGCCTGGAACTCACGCTAAGGACAGGGAGCCTGCCTGGAACTCACGCTAACGACAGGGAGGCTGCCTGGAACTCACGCTAACGACAGGGAGGCTGCCTGGAACTCACGCTAACGACAGGGAGGCTGCCTGGAACTCACGCTAACGACAGGGAGGCTGCCTGGAACTCACGCTAAGGACAGGGAGGCTGCCTGGAACTCACGCTAAGGACAGGGAGGCTGCCTGGAACTCACGCTAAGGACAGGGAGGCTGCCTGGAACTCACGCTAAGGACAGGGAGGCTGCCTGGAACTCACGCTAACGACAGGGAGGCTGCCTGGAACTCACGCTAACGACAGGGAGGCTGCCTGGAACTCACGCTAACGACAGGGAGGCTGCCTGGAACTCACGCTAACGACAGGGAGGCTGCCTGGAACTCACGCTAACGACAGGGAGGCTGCCTGGAACTCACGCTAACGACAGGGAGGCTGCCTGGAACTCACGCTAACGACAGGGAGGCTGCCTGGAACTCACGCTAACGACAGGGAGGCTGCCTGGAACTCACGCTAACGACAGGGAGCCTGCCTGGAACTCACGCTAAGGACAGGGAGGCTGACTGGAACTCACGCTAAGGACAGGGAGGCTGCCTGGAACTCACGCTAAGGACAGGGAGCCTGCCTGGAACTCACGCTAAGGACAGGGAGCCTGCCTGGAACTCACGCTAACGAAAGGGCGCCTGCCTGGAACTCACGCTAAGGACAGGGAGCCTGCCTGGAACTCACGCTAAGGACAGCGAGCCTGCCTGGAACTCACGCTAAGGACAGGGAGCCTGCCTGGAACTCACGCTAACGACACGGAGCCTGCCTGGAACTCACGCTAACGACACGGAGCCTGCCTGGAACTCACGCTAACGACAGGGAGGCTGCCTGGAACTCACGCTAAGGACAGCGAGCCTGCCTGGAACTCACGCTAACGACAGGGAGGCTGCCTGGAACTCACGCTAACGACAGGGAGGCTGCCTGGAACTCACGCTAACGACAGGGAGGCTGCCTGGAACTCACGCTAACGACACGGAGCCTGCCTGGAACTCACGCTAAGGACAGGGAGCCTGCCTGGAACTCACGCTAAGGACAGGGAGCCTGCCTGGAACTCACGCTAAGGACAGGGAGCCTGCCTGGAACTCACGCTAAGGACAGGGAGCCTGCCTGGAACTCACGCTAAGGACAGGGAGCCTGCCTGGAACTCACGCTAAGGACAGGGAGCCTGCCTGGAACTCACGCTAAGGACAGGGAGCCTGCCTGGAACTCACGCTAACGAAAGGGCGCCTGCCTGGAACTCACGCTAAGGACAGGGAGCCTGCCTGGAACTCACGCTAACGACAGGGAGGCTGCCTGGAACTCACGCTAAGGACAGGGAGCCTGCCTGGAACTCACGCTAAGGACAGAGCCTGCCTGGAACTCACGCTAACGACAGGGAGGCTGCCTGGAACTCACGCTAAGGACAGGGAGCCTGCCTGGAACTCACGCTAAGGACAGAGCCTGCCTGGAACTCACGCTAACGACAGGGAGCCTGCCTGGATCTCACGCTAACGACAGCCTCAGCACATTGTGAAGAGGACGCCATTCAGAAACTAGAGGTGATTCCTAACGTACGACGGTTCCACTTACGGTCTTTCCACTTCACAACGACGTGAAAGCAATAGGCAGACTAAGCTCCTTGACCTACGATGGGGCCACCTCCCAGTGAGCCCCTGGGAAGCTGAAAATATCCTAATTCAAGGAGCATCTGTACTTCCAAGTCTGAAAAGTTTTAGTTTCCTCAACCACAATTTGAGAAATAAAATTTCAACAGATAGACTTTCTATTTTCCACTCATAGGAAAACTGAGAAACGGAGGGGTGTCCGCATGTTAGCTCACGGCCCCACGTCTGATGTGTGCCTCGGACTCAGCTATGCCTGTAGACACGACAGGAGCCTCCCCCAGAGGCCGGCGAGGCTGCAGCGCGGGACTGAGGATGGCACAATTAAGACTGTGGCCAAAACCAGATGTTTTAGGAAACCGCGGCCACAGAGGGCTCGTGTTTAACCACAAACCCCGAGACTGTTCATCCCTCACACCAGGACACCGACAGGTCTGTCTCCCCAGCACGTGATCCTCCAAACGCAGCGTTTTCCTAAGGAAACTCCACACGTTTAGCTCAGGTTTCAGCACGGCTGGACGGCAACAGCCCAAAGGGAGAACAAGGACGGACGTGCAGGACTCGCCTGGAGGCTAACTGGGGACTCCAGCAGAGGACAGGGATCGGGGTGGAGGTGGCACCTGCTGCTCCCTCACTCACACCTCAAACTGCTAAGACAGAATTCTGAGCATTTTCTCTGGAAGGCAGCTGTTTTATCAGGTGACTTGTCCAGAACCGAGCATAGTGCTGTAGATTAAAATAACCTCCCAGGCTGAAATAATCAGGCCTCCATCAAAGGATTTACCGGAATGAGCACCACCCTCTGCACTTAGCCATGGTGTGTTTAAAAACAGGGTTTCAGGCCGGGCGCGGTGGCTCACGCCTGTAATCCCAGCACTTTGGGAGGCCGAGGCGGGCGGATCACAAGGTCAGGAGATCGAGACCACGGTGAAACCCCGTCTCTACTAAAAATACAAAAAATTAGCCGGGCGCGGTTGTGGGCGCCTGTAGTCCCAGCTACTCGGGAGGCTGAGGCAGGAGAATGGCGTGAACCCGGGAGGCGGAGCTTACAGTGAGCCGAGATCGCGCCACTGCACTCCAGCCTGGGCGACAGAGCGAGGCTCCGTCTCAAAAAAAACAAAACAAAACAAAACAAAACAACAAAAAAAAAACCAGGGTTTCCTGTTCTTAAAACCAGCAAGACAGGGCCGGGCGTGGTGGCTGACGCCTGTCATCAGGCACTTTGGAAGGTCAAGGTGTGAGGATCGCTTGAGGCCAGGAGTTCAAGACCAGCCTGGGCAATATAGGAAGACCTCCTCTCCAAAAAAACCAAAAAATTTAAAAATTAGCCAGGTGTGGTGGTGCACGCCTGCAAGCCCAGCTACAGGGTAGACTGAGGTGGGAGGATCAGCCAAGCCCAGGAGGTCAAGGCTGCAGTGAGCCAACATCACACACTACTGCATCTCAGCCTGGGCAACAGAGGGAGACTGTCTCAAAAGAAAAAAAAAAAAAAAAAAAAAGAGAAGGAAAAAGCGTCCTGAATCCTGCGTAACCCAGCAAAGGGGCAGAAGCTTTGGTGGAGGCCACGGTCATTTCCAGACCCTGGGCTGGGACACACCAACCCCAGACCACTTTCCTAATCACTGGTCCACACACTGTCCAGGATTAAAACGCTCCAAGCACAGATTCTGATACACTCTTGGAATCTAAAGTTACCAGATCTGGCTGGGCATGAAGGCTCATGCCTGTAATCCCAGCACTTTGGGAGGTCAAGGTGGGCAGATCACCTGAGGTCAGGAGTTCGAGACCAGCCTAGCCCTACATGGAGAAACCCCATCTCTACTAAAAATACAAAAATTAGCCAGGTGTGGTGGTGCACGCCTGTAATCCCAGCTACCCGAGAGGCTGAGGCAGGGAAATCACTTGAACTCGGGAGGCAGATGTTGCAGTGAGTGGAGATCACATCACTGCACTTCAGCCTGGGCAACAGAGTGAGATTGTCCCAAACAAACAAACAAAAAAACTAAAACAAAAAAAAAACAAAGACAACCAAATAAATCTAAATCAGTAGACTGAGGGCCCAGCATGAGAAGGAAGCATGCCCTCAACTGCAGGTATCCAAAAGAATGGCAACGGCCTGTGCCCACACCCTCACTCAAAGGCACCCACACCCTCACTCACAGGCTGCCAGCCTGCACCCACACCCTCGCTCACAGGCGCCCACACCCTCGCTCACAGGCGCCCACACCCTCGCTCACAGGCGCCCACACCCTCGCTCACAGGCGCCCACACCCTCGCTCACAAGCACCCACACCCTCATAGGCGCCCACATCCTCACAGGCACCCACACCGTCACTCACAAGCGCCTACACCCTCACTCATAGGCGCCCACATCCTCACTCACAGGCGCCTACACCCTCGCTCACAGGCGCCCACACCCTCACAGGCGCCCACACCCTCACTCACAGGCGCCCACACCCTCACTCACAGGCGCCTACACCCTCACAGGCCACCCACATCCTCACTCACAGGCACCCACATCCTCACTCACAGGCGCCTACATCCTCACAGGCCACCTACATCCTCACTCACAGGCACCCACATCCTCACTCACAGGCGCCTACACCCTCACAGGCCACCCACATCCTCACTCACAGGCACCCACATCCTCACTCACAGGCACCCACATCCTCACTCACAGGCGCCTACACCCTCGCTCACAGGCACCCACATCCTCACTCACAGGCACCCACATCCTCACTCACAGGCGCCTACATCCTCACAGGCCACCCACATCCTCACTCACAGGCGCCTACACCCTCGCTCACAGGCGCCCACACCCTCACTCACAGGCACCCACATCCTCACTCACAGGTGCCCACATCCTCACTCACAGGCGCCTACACCCTCACAGGCCACCCACATCCTCACTCACAGGCCGCCCAAACACCACGGCTCCAGGGTGCAGGTAGACTTCCACCATGTCGCTCTCAGGCACCACCTGGACACGCTGCACCTCACCCTTGGCCAGCATCTCGTGGACAAAGTCGTTCCAGGAAATGCTGCCTCCACCGGTGCTGAGAGCATTCAGGAGGCTCATGACAACTGCAATGACCAGCAAGGTGCGCAGCCGCTCTCGGTACATCTGGTCGTCCCGCTCACGACGTCTCCTATCCTCTGACCCGGCAGAGAAGCAAAGGGGAGAAACACACATGTGAGCGTCAGACAGGGGCGACATCCAGAGCTTCTTCGGGAAAGCTCAACTGGAGTGGGAGGGGCAGCATCTTGCACGAAAGATCCTGCACTTTCGCCAATTTTTCCCTGAAGTTATCAGAGACAAAGACTAATGGTGTGCTGTTCGAGATCACCAACACCTCATTTGCTGAGGTCACTTCAGCGACGAGCCGGAGTGGTTCCCGCCTGAGACAAGAGGAAACCATTTCTAAATCCAAACACTCAGAGCCGGGCCCAACGGTGCACGCCTGTGGTCCCAGCTACTCGGGAGGCTGAGGCGGGAGGTCGAAGTTGCAGTGAGCCATGATTGCGCCACCGCACTCCAACCTGGGTGACAGAGCAAGACCCTGTCTCAAAAAACAAACGACCGTGCCAGGCCATCGGAGCCGCCATAGACACAGCGAGCTCTCCCACTGCAAACTGCACGCTCACAATGGCCATGAATCCAGTCGCTTGGAGTCTGACCAAATACTTAATATGAAAACATATACGTAAATTATTAAAAACAATTAAAACAAATATCTTTTACCACAACCTGCCTCAAGAAATAGTATCTTCCCAATCCCACTGAAGACTCCCTACCAACAACCATTCTGAACTTTTCACTCATCAGAATGAGTAACATTTAACAGAAAGCTGTAGGTTATTTATCACAACATCTGAAAATAGAACTTTGTTTTTGTTTGTGTTTTGAGACGGACTTTCACTCTTGTCACACATTCTCCTGCCTCAGCCTCCCGAGTAGCTGGGATGACAGGCACCCGCCACCACGCCTGGCTAATTTCTGTATTTCTAGTAGAGACGGGGTTTCATCATGTTGGCCAGGCTGGTCTCAAACTCCTGACCTCAGACGATCCGCCCACCTCGGCCTCCCAAAGAGCTGGGACTACAGGTGTGAGCCACCACACCCAGACGGAAAACAGAACTTAAAAATATCCTCAGATACACTGTTCAGTCTAAAGGCATATACTCCAGACCACTTGGCTCTAGAATTTTCCCAAAGACCAACTCTTTATAAGAAGTATCAGGTAAATTCTTCCACATCACCTTCCTCAGTTATTAACACCCTACTGAAGACAAGGCGGCAGCACACTCAGCTCTCAAGAGGATAGAAAAGACACTCGGTCCCTGTTTTCGAGACACTGGGATACCTCGAGGGGAGGTGGACAGGTGCACCCCGCAGGCAGCAGGAGACCGACTCAAGTCCAGCCTGGGGCCAGCGCAGAGGAGATCTGGAGCAGCGGGTGCTCACTCACCCTTCATGGGGGCCTGCAAGGAGGCGTGGCAAACAGCGCCAGGCAGGGAAGCCAGGGAGATGCCTCTGAGGAGGGCATGGTGGGGAAAAGGACAGCCAGGATGGCCACTGGGCAACATGCCTGCAGGGGTCACTTCCCGCAGCCCAGGGCCCAGGTGGGAAGCAGTCCCGCAGCCAGGCGGGCTCCCAGCAGTGACCATCCCAGGCCAAGCCAGTCTTCCTTCAACCCCCCAGGCAGGTAAGTCTCTCCTCCAGCTCTGGGGAGGGTGTGGGTGACGCGCTTTGTCTACGGTGCTTTCCTACAGGATCTCACTCACCCACGGGCCCAGGTCCCTACAGCCTGCGGCACCTCTGCTTTACACCAGGAGCAGGAGCGCCGCCTGGCGAGGCCAGCGACAGACCTGTGCCGTCACCCGTGCACAGCCAGTGTCTACAGCAAACCTCTCCATGGGGAGCTCCCCCCAAGACGGGTCCAAATCTCTCAAACCAAAGCTTCAACTGGTTACCAGTACTCCTACCTGTCTGTGCACAAGGAACTCGACCTCATTACACGCACCTGCTCAGAGCAAGCGCCGAGACCAGACACAGGCAGGGCTGGGACAAGGACACAAAGGTGAGTCCGAGGGCCAAACCCTCAGATGGGAAGTCCACTCGGTCTCACCATCTCCAAAATACCTGCACCTGTGGACACAGCGCCACGGACCCAGCAGCGGGGACAACACCATCTCCAAAATACCTGCACCTGTGGACACAGTGCCACGGACCCAGCAGCGGGGACAACACCATCTCCAAAATACCTGCACCTGTGGACACAGCGCCACGGACCCAGCAGCGGGGACAACACCATCTCCAAAATACCTGCACCTGTGGACACAACGCCACGGACCCAGCAGTGGGGACAAGAGGTTCACGTGTGCTTGAGATTCACAGTTCTGTTCCTCCCGCACTGTCTGGGGACTCCATGCTGGCATCAAAGCCAGGCCTGGGCACGTCCCATGTACCACCTTTCTTTTCAACCATCATTGTAGATGAATTCAAACAATTTTTCAATCAGCTTAAAAACACAAAATGCAACCTACTGAAAAGGTTTGGCAAAATAATTGCTTCGAAAATATGAAGGTATATTTTAGATATCACTGTGTCTTGTTACAATCGATTCTAATTGTGCATCTAATACCTCAAGCTCCCATTCACAAAGGCAATTACATAAAGCCCACTGCTTATTTCAGAGAGCAAATTTTGTATTACTATATATATATATATTTTTGAGACAGTCTCTCTCTGTGGCCCAGGCTGGACTACAGTGGCACGATCCTGACCTTGGCTCACTGCAGCCTCCGCCTCCCAGGTTCACGCCATTCTCCTGCCTCAGCCTCCTGAGTAGCTGGGACTACAGGCGCCGCCACGTTGCCCAGCTAATTTTTGTATTTTTAGTAGAGATGGGGTTTCACCGTGGTCTCGATCTCCTGACGTCGTGATACGCCCGCCTCGGCCTCCCAAAGTGCTGGGATTACAAGCGTGAGCCACTGCGCCCGGCCTGTATTTTATTACTATTATTATTATTATTATTTTTGAGACAGAGTCTTGCTCTGTCGCCCAGGCTGGAGTGCAGTGGTGATTTCAGCTCACTGCAAGCTCCGCCTCCCGGGTTCACGCCATTCTCCTGCCTCAGCCTCCCGAGTAGCTGGGACTACAGGCGCCCGCCACGACGCCCGGCTAATTTTTTGTACTTTTAGTAGAGACGGGATTTCACTGTGTTAGCCAGGATGGTCCCAATCTCCTGACCTCGTGATTCACCTGCCTCGGCCTCCCAAAGTGCTGGGATTACAGGTGTGAGCCCCCGCGCCCGGCCTCAGAGAGCAAATTTATGTTCTCAGAGTGTCTAATTATTAGAAACTATCTACTTCCAATACTTAATTACCAATTGTGTTTTCTACTAGAAACACGGGGCGCCCTGGGAAACTGTGAGAAACACTTCCCAGCAGCTCCTCTAGCTGCCCCGGAAGGACGATCCGGAATCACGACCAGCGCTGCTCCTTCAGAAGCTCTGTGATCATGTCAACAGTGTCCCATTTTCTTCTCTTTTTTATTTTTGAGATGGGGTCTCACTGTCACCCAGGCTGGACAGCGGTGGTGCACTGCAGGAGAAACCCACAGGGCTCCATGAGCATACCTGGGCTCACTGCAGCCTCGACCTCCTGGGCTCAAGTGATCCTCCGACCTCAGCCTCCCGAGTAGCTGGGACTACAGGTGCCCGCCACTGCGCCTGGCTAATTTTTAAAATTTTAGTAGAAGATGAGGTCTCACACTGTTGCCCAAGCTGGTCTCAAACGACTGAGCTCAGGTGATCCTCCCACCTCGGCCTCCCCAACTGCTGGGATTATAGGTGTGAGCCACCGCACCCGGCCAGAGAATTTCCAATAAACGTAAAATGACAGCTTGGATTTGGTCGACAGTAAACACTTCTGCTTTCATCACAAACATGTAGCCCTTCTCCAGCGAGGGTCAGCCAGGCGTGTTAATCCACAGGTGTGTGACACAGGCGGCTCTTATTCCCGCTGCAGCAGGGAGCAGGATCTGCTCAACAAGACTCTGAGGCCACACAGCCCTCAGGAGAGCCTAGCCCCATCCTGACACCTTTTCCGAAGCTCCTTAGGTTCCAATCGTTTCGCTGTTCGGCAAGTCCTCTCTGGCCTCCGTGGCCTCCTCAGTGGCAGGAAGGCGGCCAACCGAGCACCCAGAACACAGGAGCACAGAGAACCCTCTTCCAGCCACAAGCGAAGGCAACGCAGGGAAAATCCACACGCTCCATGAGCACACGCAGGCGGATGCCTCGAGAGCCAGGCCACGGAAGGTCTGCAACACGCCTTGCTCACGTGCTGGGGTGGTGTAAACCAGCACGACCCTGTCTGGTAACTGCCTGGCAGGATGTATCAAGTGCCGTACATAGTATTTAGTTTCTTTAATTCAAAAATCCTACTTCTGAAACTTTAAGGAAATGAACCTTAAGAAATTTGGGCCAGGCGTGGTGGCTCAAGCCTGTCATCCCAGCACTGTGGGAGTCGAGACAGGTGGATCACTTGGCACAGCGGCTCACGCCTGTCATCCCAGCACTGTGGGAGTCGACACCGGTGGATCACTTGAGTTCAGGAGTTAGAAACCAGCAGGGCAACATGGCGAAAACCCATCTCTACAGGGAAACAAACAAACAAACAAAAGAAAACAACTTAGCCGGGGCTGTCACCCCAGTACTTTGGGAGGCTGAGGCGGGTGGATCACCTGAGGTCAGGAGTTCAACACCAGCCTGGCCAACATGGTGAAACCCCATCTCTACTAAAACTACAAAAATTAGCCAGGCGTGGTGGCACATGACCACAAGCCCAGCTACTAGGGAGGCTGAGGCAGGAGAAGCGCTTAAACCTGGCGGGCGGAGGCTGCAGTGAGCTGAGATTGTGCCACTTCACTCCAGCCTGGGCAACAAAGAGTGAAACTCCATCTTGAAACAAACAAACAAAAGCACTCTAGGCATAAAGGCCCTTCCTCTGCCTGGAAGGCCCCTGCCTCCTTCCCATGAAGTCCTCAACTTCTGTCCAGCCCAAACCTCCAGCACGTCCCTTCCACTGAGCTGCCTGACGCACCTCTTCCTGCCACGCCTCCAGTGTTGTGGCCATTTGTGCCTGCGCAGCCAGCACTGCAGGCACCTTCCTCCTGCGTGCCTCCCAGACGGTTATTCAGGACGCTCAGATGAGCTGCCAGCTCACAGACAACGGGGGGTGTGACCTCAGCACCTGCTGCCTGTGTTCCTGAGGCAGTGCCGCCGCCAAGGCGCTCAAGAAACGCACATGCCTCCTGAGCTTCATGCACACCTCCTGGATGGCGGCCTTCAGGACGACTGGCAAGTTCTGTTGCCAAAATCCCTCTTCGAGGAAAAAAAAGTCAATTGTTGACAATTAGATATTATGATCACATGACTCATCTCAATCACATGACTCAATCAGTCATCTAAAAACAAACAGCTGATAGCCGGGCACGGTGGCTCACACCTGTAATCCCAGCACTTTGGGAGACTGAGATGGGCAGAGCATGAGGTCAGCAGATCGAGACCATCCTGGCTAACACGGTGAAACCCCGTCTCTACTAAAAATACAAAAAAAATTAGCCGGGCGTGGTGGCGGCATCTGTGGTCCCAGCTCTCAGGAGGCTGAGGCAGGAGAATGGCATGAACCCAAGAGGCGGAGCTTGCAGTGAGCCGAGATCGCGCCACTGCACTCCAGCCTGGGAGACAGAGCGAGACTCTACGTCCAAAAAAAAAAAAAAAAAAAAAAAAAAGGCTGCTACTACTGAGTCCCAAGGAAGCAGCCACAGGGGCCACACCAGGCTTATCCCACTCCGAAACCGCCCCTGAAGGCAGCAGCCCCAAGTGCCACACCTGACCTGATAGACGAGAGCCCTCTGGGGCAGGGGCTCCACCTTGAGGCATTCACACTGCACAGGAAAGGGGAAGTTTTCCACAAGCAGCTCGGTGAAAATGTTAGGAACTGCTGCCGGCACGGTGGCTCACGCCTGTAATCCCAGCACTTTGGGAGGCTACGGCGGGTGGGTTACCTGAGGTCAGGAGTCCGAGACCAGCCTGACCAACATGGAGAAACCCCATCTTTACTAAAAATACAAAAAAAATCAGCCAGGTACGGTGACGCATGCCTGTAATTACTCGGGAGGCTGACGCAGGAGAATCGCTTGAACCCAGGAAGCAGACATTGTGGTGAGCCAAGATCACGCCATTGCACTCCAGGCTGGGCAACAAGAGCGAAACTCCGTCTCAAAAAAAGAAAACAAAAAAATGTTAGCAACCACTTTTTTTCTAGTTAAATTTCTGACCGTGAAGTAACTGTAGTTTCCCATGAAATTGTAAGAAATGGCACAGAGCAGGCTGGGCACGGTGGCTCACGCCTGTAATCCCAGCACTTTGGGAGGGCCAAGGCGGGCAGATCACAAGGTCAGGAGTTCGAGAGCAGCCTGGCCAACATGGTGAAACCCCATCTCTACTAAAAGCAAACAAAATTAGCTGAGTGTGGTGGTGCGTGCCTGTAATCCCAGCTCTTCAGGAGGCTGAAGCAGAAGAATTGCTTGAACCCAGGAGGTGGAGGTTGCAGTGAGCAGAGATTGAGCCACTGTACTCCAGCCTGGGTGACAGGGAGACCCCGTCTCAAAAAAAAGAAAGAAAGAAGAAAGAAATGACGCAGAGCAGTACCTTGTCCACCTGCTCCCAGTGGTTCCATCTTGCAAAACTATGAACAGCATCACAGCTGGGCTCTCCCACCACGACAGTCCACCAAGCTCCCTGGGGTCGTCCCGTGACACACGCGCAGTGTGCATGCTTATGTGCTCACCACAGCCCAGGCAGGCAACAGTCCAACCACAGGCTCCCTTGGGCTGTCTCCCTCCCCATCCTTAGCTCCTAGCAACCAGGAATCTATGTTCCATCTCTTTAATTTTTGTCTTTAGAGAATGCTCTATAAAAAACTGAAAACCATATGGAATGTGATCTTTCGGGTCTGCCTTTTTTCACTCAGCATAATTCCTTCCAGATTCACCCGCATTATCAGTGAGTGGTATTCCAAGCAACTACTTTTCTACTTTTTGGATAACCACTACTTACAATCATTCTGCACAGCTGGCAAAGCTGTTTCTAAGCCACATTCAGTATGGTTCTTTCATTTAAGGAGGTGGCAAAAGAATCTTCGCGTGAACAGACGCGATGCAGTTCAGCATCCGACCATGATGAAGGCCTGTCCAAGGGCCGGAACTGTGCATGTCTGATGTGCTGTGCGTGTCTGATGTAGTCAACAGTCCTGAAAACCCACACAAACCAACTACCCCCGCAACCACAGCAGAAGGCCCAGGGGAAACCCAGAATAGGTTCTCACAAGAAAGATTATTTGGCTCAGTAAACAATTATCCTCTAATGCAAATTTAACAGACATTATTTTCTCAAAGCAAACCACAGTTCAACCCAAAATAGAATAAACGTAAGACAATCACTTGGCCAGGCAAGGTGGCTCACACCTGTCATCCTAGCACTTTGGGAGGCCGAGGCAGGCAGATCACGAGGTCAGGGAGATCGAGACCATCCTGGCTAACACGGTGAAACCCTGTCTTTACTAAAAATACAAAAAATTAGCCGGGCATGGTTGCGGGCGCCCGTAGTCCCAGTTACTTGGGAGGCTGAGGCAGGAGAATTGCTTGAACCCGGGAGGCAGAGGCTGCATTCAGCCAAGATCGTACCATTGCACTCTAGCCTGGGCAACAGAGTGAGACTCTGGCAAAAAAAAAAAAAAAAAAAAAAAAAAGGTCAAAGGACACACTTTATTGAAATGCTGAAGAATACAGGGGAAGAGCCCTGAAATCAATTCAAAACAATTTCGTATGAAGATTTAGAAGTCTTTTAAAAGATAGTTCTGAGTGGCTGTAGGCACTGACACTTACTGTAAAACCAACAGTATGCTGAAGATGAGCCTAAAGCCAGAACACCTAAACTGAATCCACCTGAGAACACTGGTGTCCCTTCCCGCAGTTATGACCTCCCCTCGAGAGACCAGCAGGGAGAGTCAGAGCTCCTCTAGCACAGAGTAAAGCTGTCCCTGGCCTTGGCAAATGCAGCGTCTCACCCAAAATCAACTAACCAGGACATCACTCCTGAAACAAACTCCTGCTAAACTCGAATTCACAATAATCATCCCATCATCCAGTAGCCGAACCATCATTTCCACATCCTGAAAGCTTTCCTGACAATCAACATGGGAAAATAAAAGTCTGTATGACAGTTCCTCACGCTCCTTCAAAGGTCAGGTGTCTTTCTAGAAAGATGAGCTCTGCTGCGCAGGGCGTCCATCTGCCAACGCTGATTTCCAGCGAGAGGCCTCAAGGATCCAAAAGCAAAGCATTCCTGAAGCTGACTTCCACGCTGACGCCCCTTGGAGCTGTGAATCTGAAGCTGGGCCTCCAACTCCTGGGCTCAAGCGATCCTCCTACCTCCTGAGCAGCTACGACTACAAGTGCACACACCACCATGCCTGGCCAATTATTTTTTTTTTCCTTTTTGTGTAGATAGGGTCTTTTTAAATTTAAATTTTCTTTCTTTTTTTTTTTTTTGAAACAGAGTTTTGCTCTTGTTGCTCAGGCTGGAGTGCAGTGGTGTGATCTCGGCTCACAGCAACCTCCACCTCCTGGGTTCAAGCAATTCTCCTGCCTCAGCTTCCCGAGTAGCTGGGAGTACAGGCGTGCGCTATCATGCCCGGCTAATTTTGTATTTTTAGTAGAAATGGGGTTTCGCCATGTCGGCCACGCTGCAGCTGATCCGCCCGCCTCAGCCTCCCAAAGTGCTGGGATTACAGGTATGAGTCACCGCACCCGACCTTTTATTTTAATTTTTAGTGAGATAGGGTCTCGCTATGTGGCATAGGACTCAAGTGATCCTTCCACCTGGGCCTCCCAAAGCGTTTCGATTACAGGTGTGAGCCGCTGTACCCGGCCCATCTCCCCACTTTCCAGACTGGTTTCACCTTGCTCAGAGGAGAACAGAGATGTGAAGACAGCCAGAGGGAGTCACTGACTGAAGAATATTAGATGAATGTACCTTCGTCCTCTTCAGGAGCCTTCCCCTTCGACTTATCCTTCTCCTTATTCTTCTGTTTCATCCTTGAGGTGTTAAAATAGAAAGTACCACCTATAAGAAACAGAGAAAGGATTTAACAATTGAGGTTTGCAAGCACAGGGGAGGCGTACAGGAGAACAGTGTACTCCTAAATAAACAAAGCAAACCAGAAACCATCTGAAAAACCTACTTATATCCATAAGATTTATAAATTTGAAATAACGTATTTCCCATATCACTTAGTCCCGTATTTAATAATTACAGAATAATAAACTATTTTAACTTATGAAGTTGAATATCTTTGCTTTTAAATTGCTAATGGGCGGCCGGGCGCGGTGGCTCAAGCCTGTAATCCCAGCACTTTGGGAGGCCGAGACGGGCGGATCACGAGGTCAGGAGATCGAGACCATCCTGGCTAACCCGGTGAAACCCTGTCTCTACTAAAAAATACAAAAAACTAGCCGGGCGAGGTGGCGGGCCCCTGTAGTCCCAGCTACTCGGGAGGCTGAGGCAGGAGAATGGCGTAAACCCGGGAGGTGGGGCTTGCGGTGAGCTGAGATCCGGCCACTGTACTCCAGCCTGGGCGACACAGCGAGACTCCGTCTCAAAAAAAAAAAAAAAAAAAAAAAAAAAAAAAAAAAAAAAAATTGCTAATGGGAGGGAACAAAAAGTAGTTATGGCCGGGCGCGGTGGCTCAAGCCTGTAAACCCAGCACTTTGGGAGGCCGAGGCGGGTGGATCACGAGGTCAGGAGATCGAGACTATCCTGGCTAACATGGTGAAACCCCGTCTCTACTAAAAATACAAAAAACTAGCCGGGCGTGGTGGCGGGCGCCTGTAGTCTCAGCTACTTGGGAGGCTGAGGCGGGAGAATGGCGTGAACCCGGGAGGCGGAGCTTGCAGTGAGCCGAGATCACGCCACTGCACTCCAGCCTGGGAGACACAGCGAGACTCCGTCTCAAAAAAAAAAAAAAAAAAAAAAGTAGTTATGAACACAAATTTGGGAAAATATCACAAATCCCTTTAATAGATGAAGTTGCTTTAAAATAAAACAGGTCAGGCGCAGGACCTCATGCCTGTCTCCCAGCACTTTGGGAGGCCGAGGCAGGTGGATCACGAGGTCAGGAGTTCAAGACCAGCCTTTTTTTGTTGTTGTTGTTGTTTTTTTTTTGAGACGGAGTCTCGCTCTGTCACCCAGGCTGGAGTGCAGTGGCCGGATCTCAGCTCACTGCAAACTCCACCTCCCGGGTTCACGCCATTCTCCTGCCTCAGCCTCCCGAGTAGCTGGGACTACAGGCGCCTGCCACCTCGCCCGGCTAAGTTTTTGTATTTTTAGTAGAGACGGGGTTTCACTGTGTTACCCAGGATGGTCTCGATCTCCCGACCTCGTGATCCGCCCGTCTCGGCCTCCCAAAGTGCTGGGATTACAGGCTTGAGCCACCGCGCCCGGCCAAGACCAGCCTTGCCAAGAGGGTGAAACCCTCTCTCTACTAAAAATACAAAAATTAGCCGGACATGCTGGCAGGCGCCTGTAATCCCAGCTATTCCGGAGGCTGAGGCAGAACTGCTTAAACCTGGGAGGCGGAGGTTGCAGTGAGCTGAGATCGCACCACTGCACTCCAGCCTGGGTTACAGAGCAAGACTCTGACTCACAAGTGGCTTCCAGAGAGGTGGCAACAGCAACAGCCCAGCCACCACCAAGAGGGGTTGGTACGACACTCCTCGCCCAAAATCTGAACAATCAGCGTTTACAAATGGAGGAGGCCAGGCGCAGTGGCTCACGCCTGTAATCCCAGCACTTTGGGAGGCCAATGGAGGAGGATGGCTTGAGCCCAGGAATTCAAGACCAGCCAGGGCAACATGGGCAAAATCTCATCTCTGAAAAAACAACGATAACAAATGTAGCTGTACATAGTGACCTATGCCTGACCTCCCAGCTCCTCAGGACAAATGTAGCTGTACATAGTGACATGCCTGACCTCCCAGCTACTCAGGAGGCTGAGGTGGGAGGGGCACCTTCGCCCAGGAGGCTGAGGCTGCAGTGAGTAGAGACTGTGCCTGGGCAACAGGGCAAGACCCTGTCTCAAAGAATAATAAAAACAGGGAGAGTTTCACAACCATGACCTGAAATGTAACTTTCTTCACAAAGACATGAACGGGTTCACCAATGAAACGACCCTGGTTGCCACTTGCACGTAACCTCAGGTGTTGAGAGGGCTGAAGCGTGTGCTTCCTGTTTACAGCCACGGGCACCCATGGGCTGACATTAAACACTGACAGCAGATGGGCAGGTTGCTGACGCACAGCCAGTCAATGGGCACAGCACTCTCCCTACCCACGTGTTGGCACAAGGCTGTTTAATGTCAGGAGTAGAAATATTTTACTTTTTCCCTGCTCCAACCCCATTAAGGGGAGCAAGAAATAAAGGTGAGAGGTGTTGATCCTTCAGGTTCTTTAACCTAAAGTCAAGGGAGACCAAAGAATGTCACGAGCTTTCATTAAAGATTTATTGAAGAGCAAGGCCGGGCGCAGTGGCTCAAGCCTGTAATCCCAGCACTTTGGGAGGCCGAGACGGGCGGATCACAAGGTCAGGAGATCGAGACCATCCTGGCTAACATGGTGAAACCCCGTCTCTACTAAAAATACAAAAAAAAACTAGCCGGGCGAGGTGGCGGGCGCCTGTAGTCCCAGCTACTCGGGAGGCTGAGGCAGGAGAATGGCGTAAACCCGGGAGGCTGAGATCCGGCCACTGCACTCCAGCCTGGGCGACAGAGCGAGACTCCGTCTCAAAAAAAAAAAAAAAAAAAAAAGATTTATTGAAGAGCAAATTATTTGCAGGGTATTTTTAGTGATTGTGTGGATATAAAACATCTGAAGCCACTTTGTAAATCCTTAGTAAACATTCTTGCAGCTGACTAGATAACATGAAAAACCTTTCCCAAGCAGCCCAGTTACTGGAATACAGCAGAATTTTTTTAAAACAAGGACAACTTGGGCAGGTGCGGTGGCTCACGCCTGTAATCGCAACACTTTGGGAGGCCAAGGAAGGCTGACCGCTTGAGTCCAGGAGTTCAAGACCAGCCTGGGAAACGTGGCAAACTCCCATCTCTACAAAAAAAATACCCCCAAAAAATTAGCTAGGCGCTGTGGTGTGTGCCTGGAGTCCTGGCTCTAGGGAAGGCTGAGGTGGGGGGATCACTTGAACCCTAGAGGTCAAGGCTCTACAACTGCGGGTTAAGGAAGTAAAGAGGCCCCTTTGGGCCTGGACAACAGAGTGATACCTCATCTCTACAAAAGATAATTAGCCGAGTGTGACGGTACACGCCTGTAGTGCTAGCTACTGAAGAAGCAAAGCAGGGAAGATCATTCGCGCCCAGGAGTTCTAGGCTGTAGTGAGCTCTGATCACACCACTGCACTCCAACCTGTGCAACAAGGTGAGATTCCGTCTCTAAAATAAAATAATTAAAAAAAAGAAAACAATCTCTGCTTGTCGCTTCTGTATTTTTTTGTTTAGAAACAGAGTCTCACTCCGTCACCCAGGCTGGAGTGCAGTAGCGCGATCTCGGTTCATCTCACTCCGTCACCCAGGCTGGAGTGCAGCGGCAGCCTCAGCCTTGAACTCCTGGGCTCAAGCAAAACTCTGGCCTCAGCCTCCCAAGCAGCTGAGGCTATAGGCGTGCACTGTCATGCTCAGCTGCTTCTTTCAACAGATACTTACCTAAAAGTTGCCAGAGTCTGACCGGATTCTGAACTAAATGTTGTTTCAACAACAATCCGTTGATCCCTTCAAAGGTAGAGGTGAGCAGTCTCAACTGTAAGCTCTGAAAAAAACCCAACACTGGATGTCACACTAACATTAGAGATTAGCAAAGCAATGCAGACTAAACATCGGTTTTAAAAGTTCAAATAGATATTTGTAGTATCTACATTGCCCTGAAATATGAAATAATAGTCTGAGCAATATTTCAAAGCTTTAGGTAACATCAAAATGTCAAAAGCAAGTAAAGAGGTTAAAACACAGTAATTGGCCAGGCGTGGTGGCTCACGTCTGTAATCCCAGCACTGTGGAAGGCCGAGGTAGGTGGATCACCTGAGCTCAGGAGTTCGAGACCAGCCTGGCCAACATAGTGAATCCCCATCTCTAGTAAACACACAAAAATTAGCCGGGCATGGTGGTGCACGCCTGTAATCTCAGCTACTCGGGAAGCTGAGGCAGGAGAATCACTTGAGCCCGGGAGGTGGAGGCTGCAGTGAGCCGAGATAGCGCACTTCAGCCTGGGCGACAAAGGGAGACTCTGTCTCAAAATACAAACAAATGAACAAACAAAAAATCACGATAGTGGCCAGGCTCGGTGGCTCATGTCTGTAATCCCAGCACTTTGGGAGGCTGAGGTGGGAGGATCACTTGGGCCCAGGAGGCAGAGGCTTCAGTGAGCCATGAGCAGGCCACTGCACTCCAGCCTGGGCGACACAGCAAGACTCTGTCTTCAAAAAAAAAAAAAAAACACGGAAGAAAGAAAACGAAACACACAAGTGCACTGGCTGCTATCCCATGGCCTGAAGCTTCTGCAGGGGAAAGGGAGCGGCACAGCTCTCCAAAGGCCCACAGTGGCTGCCCAGACCCAGGGCTCCTGCTGTCACCAGAAAGTGGCTCTTTGTAGGACGTTTCCAGGTACTAAACCAGTTAACAAGTATATACTTTCAGCGTTCTCCTTTCAAGATAAACATTTTCGCATTTAGATGTGTTTTATGGCCGGGCACGGTGGCTCACGCCCTGTAATCTCAGCACTTTGTGAGGCCGAGGCGGGCGGATCACAAGGTCAAGAGATCGAGACCATCCTGGTCAACATGGTGAAACCCCGTCACAGCCGGGCGCGGTGGCTCACGCCTGTAATCCCAGCACTTTGGGAGGCCGAGGCGGGCGGATCACAAGGTCAGGAGATCGAGACCATCCGTGGCTAACATGGTGAAACCCCGTCTCTACTAAAAATACAAAAAATTAGCCGGGCGCGGTTGTGGGCGCCTGTAGTTCCAGCTACTCGGGAGGCTGAGGCAGGAGAATGGCGTGAACCCGGGAGGCGGAGCTTGCAGTGAGCCGAGATCGCGCCACTGCACTCCAGCCTGGGCGACAGAGCGAGACTCCGTCTCAAAAAAAAAAAAAAAAAAAAAAAAAAAGAAACCCCGTCTCTACTAAAAATACAAAAATTAGCTGGGTGTGCTGGCGCGCACCTGTAATCCCAGCTACTCGGGAGGCTAAGGCAGGAGAACTGCTTGAATGCAGCAGGCAGAGGCTGCAGTGAGTCAAGATCGCACCACTGCACTCCAGCCTGGAGACAGATCGAGATCTCTGTCTCAAAAATAACCTAATAAACAACAACCTAAAAGGTATGGGCTAAGCTCCTAGGTGAGGGCTAAGAGAAGAAAACATCGACCCAAAAGCTCAAGGACACAGGGTCTGGTTTTCGGGAGGAGATGCTATCCTATCCTCAGCAGAACCTGAAACAAGACCTCTCCACAGGCGGTGCTCAATGACTTTCTATCAATAACGGGCCAAGCTACATTACAACAGCAACATGCAGCCACAGGGCATTTTGCGCACACAGAAACGTTCTGGGCCCCCAACTCGGCAGTGACCACCCTAACTGGAAGGCGCTGGAATTCCTGGTGATGGAATCGATCCACAGACGCGGACTGTAAATTATCGCTCCGCTCCGCCGGAAACCGTTACAGGATTCCACTTTAAAACGCCACAGGGGGCCGGGCGCGGTGGCTCAAGCCTGTAATCCCAGCACTTTGGGAGGCCGAGACGGGCGGATCACGAGGTCAGGAGATCGAGACCATCCTGGCTAACACAGTGAAACCCCGTGTCTACTAAAAAATACAAAAAACTTCGGGAGGCTGAGGCAGGAGAATGGCGTAAACCCGGGAGGCGGAGCTTGCAGTGAGCTGAGATCCGGCCACTGCACTCCAGCCTGGGTGACAGAGCAAGACTCCGTCTCAAAAAAAAAAAAAAAAAAAAAAAATACAAAAAACTAGCCGGGCGAGGTGGCGGGCGCCTGTAGTCCCAGTTACTCGGGAGGCTGAGGCAGGAGAATGGCGGGAACTCGGGAGGCGGAGCTTGCAGTGAGCTGAGATCCGGCCACTGCACCCCAGCCTGGGCGACAGAGCGAGACTTCGTCTCAAAAAAAAAACAAAAACAAACAAAAAAAAACGCCACAGGGAGACAGGTAGAGAACATCCACACATAACGAAAGGGTTAGGAAACCGCACGCCGAGGACTGCGCGGATCCTAGACCCGCCTCTTCCCGGCCCGCCCAGCGCCCACGCTCCCGGGCCCCAACAGTCGCTCCGCGCCGAGGTCCGCAGCTGGAGGATCCGCGGGCCCACAGGCGTAGGCTCCCACACCGCAGGGGCCAGGCGGCCTCCGACCCGCCCCGCCGGGAGCGGCCGTACAGAGCAGAGCGGGGCGAGAGGTGGGGCCCGGACGCCGCGGGGATTTACCTGCAGGGCTCGGCCTCCAGCCTCGGCGAGGTCCCCCGGAGGCCTGCTGGCCAAGTACGGCCGCCCCCTCCAGGACCCGGCGGGGAACCCTGGACTCCAGCCCGCGCCTGGGCCCCACAGCCGCCCAGGACCCGGGCCTGGACCCCGGCGGAGGGCGCGGAGCAGCAGCAGCACGGCCATGTTGGCCTGAAAGCCACGCCTGCGCGGTCCGCGGGACGCCACGGGGCGCCTGCGCGGCGGGGGGGTGGGCGTGGCCTGACTAGGCGCCTGCGCGGCGGGGGGTGGGCGTGGCCTGACTAGGCGCCTGCGCGGTCCTCACGGTTCCGCCCCGCCGCATCCCCGGGCCCGAGCCCCCTCCCTTGCGGCTGCCTGAGGCCCCGGTACGGGGGCGCGCGTCTGCGAGGAGGCCGCGGGTCCCCTGGCTTTTTTTTTTGGACGCCGGCCTTGTATTTCCGGGGCCTGGCGGGTGAATAACCGGCCGGGTCGTGGCTGCGTGGTCGCGCTCCGCCCGCGCCGAGGGGCCTCCCGCCCGGGCAGCCTCCGTCACCCGCAGGGCTCGGTTACAGGCGAGGGCGGACGGCGCGGGCCGGAATCCCACCTGCGAGGAGAGGCCCGCGCTGAGGAGGGCGGCGCGGGAGGCCTGGGGTCGGGAGGGCCCCTGCGGGGCTGAGGAGCACAGGAAGGGGGCGGTTTTCCTGCGCCTTGAGCCTCCCGAGGACGAGGACTGGAGTTGCAGCCGCCGCAGGAAGGGCAGCCCTGGAGGAGGAAGGTCGGGAGGCGGGGAGCGCGCGGCGCGGCCTGGCAGGCGTCTGCAGAGCTCTGACTTCGCAGCGCGCCGTCCTGTCCCCTCGGACTGACTCACCGTGGAGGCGCTTCGGGCCTCGGTCCTGCCCCGGGCCTCGGTCCTGCCCCGGGCGCTGCGCGAGCCCATCGTGGGAAGCCGGGAAGAGGCGCTGTTCTCCTCGGGGTCTGCACTCCGGGCCCGGGCAGGGTCCCTCGTGGGCTCCTCCACCACCCCCACCCCTTCCTCCGTCCGCCTTAGGTCTAGAGCTGACGCCAAGAACTGGAAAGCTCGTTGAGTAGGAAAAGCAAAGACTAGACGGTCTGTCACAGAGGTAGCGTGAGGGTGACCGATTTATTTTTATGCTTTTCTGTGTTCCCCAAATTCATAACAATGAATGCTGAGAACGACAGCCAGCATCACCGAGTGCCTAGCTCCGTGTCGAACACCCATGTCATGCAACCCTATGCAGCAAATACCTCTATTTTACACGGAGGGAAACGGATTCAGAAGCATTGGAAGTAACCTGCCCAGGATCACAGCTCTGAAGTTAAGGCAGAATTTCGGGGCCGGTCTGGTTGGTTTCTGGACCTGCCCTCACTCCACCACTACAGACGAGATTGCAAAGCCTGTAGGCTGCGTGTAATCCTCCCTCTTCCGCAGCCCCGAAACGCTCAGGAAAGTGTTTTCAGTATCGTGGTTATCCGCCCTCAGCCCTCCAGTGGGCCGGGTGCCTCTGCAGAGGTGCTCGTGGCTGGGGAGGGCCTCCCCCCAACCCAGGGCTAACACTGATTTTCACAACTGAACCGCTTTTCCTTTTGCTTCTTATTGTACAGTCTGCCTTCGCAATGAATCCAACCTTGCCATTTCCTCTTCCACTGTTTTTTTCTTTCCCCGATTTAAAGACACCAGGTGGGCCGGGCGCGGTTCCAGACTCCGTCTCAAAAAAAAAAAAAAAGACATCAGGTGGACTTGGTCAGAGGGCTATAACATCGTCCTGCTGTCAGCCTCTCTCCAGCCTTGTCCCATGACCAACCTGACCAAACTTCCAAAAGAGTTTTTGTGTCCAAGAAGTGACCGAGCTCCACAACCCCTTATGCCTGTGCGTTCAGAGGATTTGTGACTTTTTTTTTGAGGTGGAGTCTCGCTCTATCGCCCAGGCTGGAGTGCAGTGGTGTGATCTCGGCTCACTGCAAGCTCCGCCTCCTGGGTTCGCACCATTCTCCTGCCTCAGCCTCTTGAGTAGCTGGGTCTACAGGCGCCCGCCACCAAGCCCGGCTAATTTTTTCTATTTTTAGTACAAACGGGGTTTCACAGTGTTAACCAGGATGGTCTCGATCTCCTGACCCCGTGATCTGCCCGCCTCGGCCTCCCAAAGTGCTGGGATGACAGGTGTGAGCCACTGCGCCCAGCCGAGGATTTGTGACTCAAAGTCCACACATTTGGATGTGTTTGGGAAGAGTTTTAAGATGTAGTCCTATTAATATTGTCTGAGATAATTTAAAATTGTTTCCTGGCAATTCATCAGAAGCAGTGTGGGGTGTTGGCAAGAGGCCTCCTCTGGGAAAAGAACACTGGGTTCTGTCCTTCTCGGCCTATGACCTTAAGCAAGTTGTTAACTTCCCCAAGCCTCAATCTTCTCAGCAGTAAAATGGGGATGATAATTATTTGCAAAGCAAGGCTAGTATCAGCCTTGGGTTTCCCACAGGGTGGTTATAAAGATAAAATGCAATAAATGTGTGTGAGGGCAATTGATGAGCCAGGAAGCCTTGGCATCCAGAGTTATGACTAGGATGTCATGGGAAATGAGGGTATGGGAACAGAGTATTGATGCATTTATTCAAACTCATCTGTTTAACAACCGTGCTTTGAAGGCTGGCTGCGTCGCAGGCCCTACAGGTGAACCGTGACTCTCACTTTCAGCCCCGGCTGTAGTGGCAGGCAGCAGAGGCTCATGTGGCCTCAAGCAATAGGGGTTTTGTTTAAGGATCCGGGTGCCCCATGGTTTGGGGGTTTTGTTTTTGTTTGGGTCCATGATTTGGATTCAAGAAGAAGGATCTGTAGGAGAGCGGCCTCCCCGGTCTGCTTTTGCCCTCAGAGCCTGCAACAGAGCAGGACGTTCGCCTTCCCTTCTCCACCCTGTGTGTTCTTTCTGTGCTTCTAACTGCTGCTTGCTCATTTGTACCTCCGCGTCACCCCTCCTCAGCCCTCTGAACTCTGCTCTCGGACTTCCCTTCCCTGCCTGCTCTCTAGAGAGGCAGTCTCTTGGTGACTCCTGGTTTGGGTCAGAGCACGCCTTAGGTCTCTGGATGGCTACCAACCCCAGGTTCCCTCAGCTCTAGCCCCATCAGCGAGGAGGCCTCAGGAGCGCCTAGGGCAGCCCTGGGCTGTGGGAAGGGCAGGTGGGCAGCGAGGAGGCCCCATTCCTTTGTTCCCTGTTAATGCAGCAGCGTCCTGTGCTCTGTCCCTTATTCCTGCTGTCGGCTGAAGGACTTCAGGCAAGCTGCTCTACAAACTTCAGTTGCTTCACCTATCAAATAGTATTTTTTTTTTTTGAGATGGAGTCTTGGCGCTGTCGCCCAGGCTGGAGTGCAGTGGCGCGATCTCGGCTCACTGCAAGCTCCGCCTCCCGGGTTCACGCCATTCTCCTGCCTCAGCCTCCTGAGTAGCTGGGACTACAGGCACCTGCCACCGCGCCCGGCTAATTTTTTGTATTTTTAGTAGAGATGGGGTTTCACCGTGGTCTCGATCTCCTGACCTCGTGATCCGCCCGCCTCGGCCTCCCAAAGTGCTGGGATTACAGGCGTGAGCCACCGTGCCCAGCCTCAAATAGTAATACTTAACATTCTGGAGACAGAAGTTGATCTTTGGGACTTTTTTTTGGTTTTAAGATCTAGGCTGGTTGGGGCGGTGGCTCACGCCTGTAATCCCAGCACTTTCAGGGGCCGAGGCGGGCGGATCATGAGGTCAAGAGATTGAGGCCATCCTGGCTAACATGGTGGAACCCCGTCTCTACTAAAAATAGAAAAAATTAGCTGGGCGTGGTGGCAGGCGCCTGTAGTCCCAGCTACTCGGGAGGCTGAGGTAGGAGAATCACTTGAACCCGAGAGGCAGAGACTCCATCTCAAAAAAAAAAAAAATCTAGGCTTCTGGCTGGGTGCTAAGGCCCATGCCTGTAATCCCAGCACTTTGGGAGGGCATGGCAGGCGGATCACTTGAGGTCAGGAGTTCAAGACCAGGCTGGCCAACATGGTGAAACTGTCTCTACTAAAAATACAAAAAGATTAGCCAAGCGTGGTAGCAACCCACCTGTAGTACCAGCTACTCGGGAGGCTGAGGCATGAGAATCGCTTGAACCTGGGAGGTGGAGGCTGCAGTGAGTTAAGATCGTGCCACTGTACTCCAGTCTAAGTGATGAGTGAGACCCTGTCCTTTTTTTTTTTTTGAGACAAGGTCTCACTCTGTAGCCCAGGCTGGAGCGCGATCTCAGCTCACAGCTCACTGCAGCTTTGCCTCCCAGGTTCAAACGATTCTCCTGCTTCAGCCTCTCGAGTAGCTGGGATGACAGGCATGAGCCATTGCACCAGACCGACTTGTCTCAAAAAAAAAAAAAAAAAAAAAAAAAAGGATCTAGGCTTCCTTATTACTATCTGAAGAAATAATTACATGTTTGCTTCTTTCCAAATTTGGCAGTAACTAAACGTAAAAATTTTTTTTTTTTTGAGACAGAGTCTTGCTCTGTCGCCCAGGCTGGAGTGCAGTGGCTGGATCTCACCTCACTGCAAGTTCTGCTTCCCGGGTTCCCGCCATTCGCCTGCCACAGCCTCCTGAGTAGCTGGGACTACAGGCGCCGGCCACCTCACCCGGTAATTTTTTGTATTTTTTAGTAGAGACAGGGTTTCACTGTGTTAGCCAGGATGGTCTTGATCTCCTAACCTCACGATCCGCCCATCTCGGCCTCCCAGAGTGCTGGGATTACAGGAATGAGCCACCGCACCCGGCCAACAAAAATCTTTTGAAGCACATTTGCTTTTGCAGTTAGCCTGTTGGTCTCCAGAGTTCCTGTACTGCTGTGCCCATGATGGCCGCCAAAGCTGCACCCATGGTGACTCTTCCTGCTGAAGCAAAGCCCCGCAGGACAATAAGGTATGTGTTGAGTATTAGGATGTCTTACATAAAACATGTTACCTTGTGGAATGCTTGAAAACAAACAAGTTCATCTCTGTAAATTTTAGTAAATTTTCTTCCTGAAGCTCTTTCTTGGGGAAAATTACTTCTCATATCACTTGTTAACTGGGCTTTACTCACCCCATGTACAACCAGATTTTATTTTTCTTTAAAAGATGGGGCCGGGCGTGGTGGCTCATGCCTGTAATCCCAACATTTTGGGAGGCCAAGGTGGGTGGATCACCTGAGGTCAGGAGTTGGAGACCAGCCTGGCCAACATAGTGAAACCTCGTCTCTACTAAAAATACGAAAATTAGCTGGGTGTGGTGGCAGGCGCCTGTAATCCCAGCTACTTGGGAAGCTGAGGCAGGAGAATTGCTTGAACCTGGGAGGCGGAGCTTGCAGTGAGCGAAGATCGCACCACTGCACTCCAGCCTGGGCGACAGAGTGACATTCCATCTCAAAAAAAACAAAACAAAACAAAACAAAAAACGCTGGGCGCGGTGGCTCACGCCTGTAATCCCAGCACTTTTTTTTTTTTTTTTTTTTTTTTTTGAGACGGAGTCTTGCTCTGTCGCCGAGACTGGAGTGCAGTGGCCGGATCTCGGCTCGCTGCAAGCTCCGCCTCCCGGGTTTACGCCATTCTCCTGCCTCAGCCTCCCAAGTAGCTGGGACTACAGGCACCCGCCACCTCGTCCGGCTATTTTTTTGTATTTTTTACTAGAGACGGGGTTTCACTGTGTTAGCCAGGATGGTCTCGATCTTCTGACCTCGTGATCCGCCCGTCTTGGCCTCCCAAAGTGCTGGGATTACAGGCTTGAGCCACCGCGCCCGGCTAATCCCAGCACTTTGGGAGGCTGGGGCGGGTGGATCACCTCAGGTCAGGAGTTCGAGACCACCCTGACCAACATGGAGAAGCCCCGTCTCTACTAAAAATACAAAATTAGCCAGGTGTGGTGGCATGCGCCTCTATAATCTCAGCTACTCGGAGCTGAGGCAGGAGAATGGCTTGAACCCGGGAGGTGGAGGTGGTGAGCCGAGATCGCGCCATTGCACTCCAGCCCGGGCAATGAGCGAAACTCTCTCAAAAAAAAGAAAAAAAATGAACTTTCCATCTTTTTTTCTTTTTCTTTGAGATGGAGTTTCGCTCGTTGCCCAGGCTGGAGTGCAATGGCGCGATCTCGGCTCACCACCACCTCTGCCTCCTGGGTTCAAGCCATTCTCCTGCCTCAGCCCCGAGTAGCTGAGATTATAGAGGCGCGTGCCACCACACCCGGCTAATTTTGTATTTTCAGTAGAGATGGGGTTTCTCCATGTTGGTCAGGCTGGTCTCGAAATCCGGACCTCAGGTGATCCGCCTGCCTCGGCCTCCCAGAGTGCTGGGATTACAGGTATGAGCCACCACACCCGGCGGAAAGTCCATTTCTGCTAGCAAGAAACCTGTACAGGAATTTGAGCGTGACTAAATAATCATGTATTCCTCAGTGTTTCTTTAGACTGTTGGGTGTTGGACTTTGGACAGGTGTTCAAGGACCTGGAAGGGACAGCCTATGTCCTCTCCACGTGACGGGAATCCCCACGGCCCTGGGCAGTGCATTCCAAGTTCGCCAACGTGGCAACTTAAAACAACAAATACTTATCTCACTCTGTTTCTGAGGGTCAGGAATCTGGGAGCGGCTCGACTGGACCGTTTAGTCTCTTGGACTGGACGAGCTTGCAGTCCAGCTGATTGATGGCCAGGGCTGTGGTCGTCTGAAGCTTGACTGGTGCTGGAGGACCTGCATCGCGTCCAGGGTGGAGAACTCATGCAGCTGCTGCCAGGAGGCCTCAGCTCCTCGTCACGTGGGCCCTTCCCCAGAGCCAGTGACCAGAGGGCAGGAGCCACAGCCTTTTCTATCCTCAACTCAGAATTGACCGTCACCTCTGCCAAATTGGTCGCCAAAACCCACCCTTGGACAATGTGGGAGGGACTGGCTGGGGTGTGAGTATCCGGTGACGGGGTCATGGAGGGCCAGCTGGGCTGCTGAGCATATTGATGATTGTATTGAGATCTGCTCAGCAAGACGTATCCAGGCAGCTCCTCATGGCTCCTGACCATGTGGACCAGGCCCAGGCCCAGCCTTCACAGCCACACTGATCTACTCAGGAACAGAAAGTCAAACCTGTTAAGTCCGTCCTCTCGATTTGTATTTGGAAAAGAGACTTTGCCTTTCGGGTCCCAGAGCTAGAAGGGTGAACTGTGAAGAGAGCTGTTAGCATCTTTCCACCTGGCGAGGAAGCCAGCCACGGCTGAAGAGGACCAGGCCCACAGAGTGGAAAAGAAGGCAGGAGATGAGCGTCCCAGAGCCAGGCCTGTGTCCCTAGATCCAGTCCCTCGAAGGGGCTCCCTTTCATTTCCTCGTCATGAGCCAATCCCCTTTTTACTATGTTGCCTGTCTAAGTCCATTAGCTACTGGGCTGCTCACACTGGCCAGAGGCCTGGGGACCTTCCTGAACATCCCTGGCAAGGCTTCAGAAGCCTCATATGGGTTCAGCTACTAGGAAAGAAGAATCATCTCTGGGCATCAATTTATAGCCTATTCCTAAAAGTAACTAGTTTGAGGTGTCTCTGGTCCCAGGGAGAATTCCTTAGGGGAATGATACGCTATTTGAAGCGAGAAAAGGTTTGCTAGTCTGTGGCTGGTCTCCCAGTTTTATTTTTATTTATTTATTTTTTGAGACAGAGTTTCACTCGTTGCCCAGGCTGGAGTGCAATGGTGCATTCTTGGCTCACCACTGCAACCTCCATCTCTGGGGTTCAAGTGATTCTCCTGCCTAGTCTCCCAAGTAGCTGGGATTACTGGCGCCTGCCACCAAGACTGGGTAATTTTTATAGTTTTTAGTAGAGATGGGGTTTCACCATGTTGGCCAGGCTGGTCTCGAACCCCTGACCTCAGGTGATCTGCCTGCCTCGGCCTCCCAAAGTGCTGGGATTGTAGATGTGAGCCACTGCACCTGGCCTGGTCTCCCAGTTTTGAATGTGCCATGTAGCCAACAGGATGCTATGTTTGCTTGTCTCTGGGATACAGCCAGTCATCAGATGGTTGTGTCTTCACCGTTTCATTCCCAGCCAGCCACTGTCAGCTGAACTGCTCCCTGATGCCTGCTGGACAGAACCTGGAGTCTCCCTTGAGGATGGCGGTCTCATGCCATCAGGCCTTATCATTAGGTGACAGGTTATCACTGGCTTGTGGCCGTTGGAGGTTCTCAGCACATCAGCAGTGGATCTGCTGCTCGGGAGTTTCCCATGAACCACATTGGAATTTTGACAGCCACAGCTAACAGGGAAGAGGCTCGGTGACCAGTGACACATCCCGGCCTTTTCTGCCAACACCTAAAAGAAACTCTACTTGGCTGGGTGCGGTGGCTCACGCCTGTAATCCCAGCACTTTGAGAGGCTGAGGGAGGTCGATCACTTGAGGTCAGGAGTTCGACACCAGCCTTGCCAACATGGTGAAACCCCATTGCTACTAAAAAAATGCAAAAAAAAAAAAAAAAAAAAAAAAAAACCGGGAATGGTGGCACGCACCTGAAATTCCAGCTACTCCGGAGGCTGAGGCAGGAGAATCGCTTGAACGTGGGAGACAGAGGTTGTGGTGAACCAAGACTGCACCACTGCACCCAGCCCGGGCAACAGAGCCAGGATCTGTCGGGGTTTCTGGATGAGAAGTTTTGAGGGGATTGATGAGAAGCCAGTGTGGTTGCAGAGGATGAAGGGACTGGAGACGAAGGATATTTTCTGTAGGATAACAGGGAGTGGCCTGTAACAGATACTTGCCGAGGGACCATACTGCGCTAGGCAGTGTCCTAGAAAACAACAATGCCTGTCCTCAGTGAGCTTCCATTCTATTGAGGGAGAGAACGAAAACAAGCCCAGCAAACAAGGCACATGGTGAGCAAGACAACGAGAGGCCTTGGAGACAGAGTCTGAGGTGCCATAGGCAGGGCAAACTTCATAGAAAAGAGGATTTGACCCAAACATTTAAAAATTTTTTGGAGCAATGTTGCCAAGGCTGGTTTCCAACTCCTGGGCTCAAGCGATCCTCCCACCTCCGCTTCCCAAAGTGCTGGGATCACAGGCGTGAGGCACTGCACCCGGCCAAATGACTAGTTTAGAAAGGGACTTTAAAGCCTTCACTGAGATGCGGTGCGGGAGCAAAGGGAAGCACATCCCAGGGCAGAAGAGGCTGCCCAGACAGAGGCCTGGCCAGCCCCATCGGTGTGGCCAGTTGGGAGGGGGCAGGGAGTGCTGCAGAGTCTGAGGGCGAGTGTTGCTGAGGACGAATAAAGTCTGTGGTGAAAGCATTACTGGCTGCCGGGAGGAGAATGGACTCTAGAGAGGCCAGAGGTGGGAGTGTGAGGCCAGGGAGGAGGGCGGCGGCTTCTGCAGCAGTGCCAGAAGGGAGGAATCCTGGCAGGACTGAGGCACGGGGCTGGCTCTCCAAGAGGCTCCAGTAAAGCCTGGGGTGTCTTGGTGCCCACTCTGGGCTGCTTTCTCTGATCTGCAGCCCCAGGAAGAGAGAAGCCAGCAGAGGCCAGCATGTGGCTGCTGGTGGCCCAGCTGCTGAGGGGGATGAGGGTGAGTCCCCAGACCAGCCTCTGAAATGCCAGGACAGGGCCACAGATGCCAGGCTCAGTGTGGACGTGGAGCAGGAGGAGGGCTTTCTTTTCGCTGTAACTTAAAGGGCTGGTCTGACAAGGAACAGGTGGTCATTTCCATATAGAATATCCACCCTGGCTGGCCCACTTCAGACCTCCTCACCTGGCGGACCTGTGGACAAACAGAACCACGAGTGAACTCAGGCTGCTGCTGGGATTTTCCTGGGGTGCTCTCAGCAGCCCTTCGGAGACCAGCATGTGTTTCTGGTTTCTGGAACGCTCCGCGAGCTCTGGCTGGGGAGTACAAGGGCTGATCAGGTGAAGTTTGAGATTATCCGGAGATGGAAGGGTACTTTGGCTTTACATACACCTTGAACCAAAGCATGCAGTTTGGGTTTTACCATCCCTGTCCCTTATGTGTGTTTTTTTATTTTTTTATTTTGAGACAGAGTCTCGCTCTGTCGCCCAGGCTGGAGTGCAGTGGCACGATCTTGGCTCACGGCAACCTCTGCCTTGCAGGTTCAAGTGATTCTCCAACCTCAGCCTCCCAAGTAGCTGGGACTATAGGCGCCTGCCACCACGCCCGGCTAATTTTCTGTATTTTTAGTAGAGATGGGTTTTCACCGTGTTAGTGAGAATGGTCTCGATCTCCTGACCTCATGATCCGCCCACCTCAGCCTCCCAGAGTGCTGGAAGCCACCACGCCCGGCCTGTCCCTGCTGTTTTATGTTTTATTTAGCTTGACAGTTTACTCTGGCCTTAAGGCAGTCCTATATGAAGTTACAGTTTCGTAAACACAACAGACAAAATAGAACAAACTCCATAGACTATGTTTGCGACACTTTACCAGTAAATGGAAGAACCGAAGCACTTGTCCAGGAGGATCTGGGCTAAGACAACACCATTACTCCACGGGGCCCAGAGGAGCCGGCCTCCCTGCAGCGTGGAGACGGTGCACAGGACCACTGAGGAATGGCTGACAGTAGTTTAAAACTAAAACTGGAACAGCCAGTAGCATTTCTATATTTAACTCATACAAAATATATTCTTTAATGTTTCTGAAAAAAATTTAAACTTGGCAGAGTAAAACCGGGTTTCAGTAATAAAATGTATTAATTTATATGACACTGAGCACCTATGCCCTCTCTGTGTGTTTTTTTTTTTTTTTGAGACGGAGTCTCGCTCTGTCGTCCAGGCTGGAGTGCAGTGGCGCGATCTCGGCTCACTGCAAGCTCCGCCTCCCAGGTTCACGCCGTTCTCCTGCCTCAGCCTCCCAAGTAGCTGGGGCTACAGGTGCCCACCACCACGCCTGGCTAATTTTTTGTATTTTTAGTAGAGAGGGGGTTTCACCGTGTTAGCCAGGATGGTCTCGATCTCCTGACCTCGTGATCTGCCCGCCTTGGCCTCCCAAAGTGCTAGGATTACAGGCGTGAGCCACCGTGCCCAGCCTCTGTGTTGTTTTGTTTTGTTTTTCTAAGACGGAGTCTTGCTCTGTTCCCAGGTTGGAGGACCGTGGCATGATCATGGTTCACTGCAGTGTTACCCTCCTGGGCTCAAATAAGCCTCACATCCAGCTGGGTTTTTACTTTTGGTAGCGTTGAGGTCTTGCTATGTTGCCTAGGCACTTGCAGTGTTGCCCTCCTCACCTCAAACAATCCTCCCACCTCAGCCTCCCAAAGTGATTCCTGCTTCTTAACATATGAAACATTACCTGTTAAATTTCCTGGAAATGTTATTAATAACATCTTCTGGCTGGGTGCAGTGGCTCATGCCTGTTAACCCAGCAATGTGGGAGGCAAAGGCAGGATTGCTTGAGCCCAGGAGTTCGAGACCAGCCTGGGCAACATGGTGAGACCCTGTCTCTACAAAAAAAAGAAAAAAAAATCGCTGGGGGTGGTGGCATGTAGATCTAGTCCCAGCTACTCCGGAGGCTGAGGTGGGAGGATTGCTTGAGCCTGGGAGGTCAAGGCTGTAGTGAGCCTTGATTTTGCCACTGTACCCCAGCCTAGGTGATAGAAACCCTGTTTCAAAAAACAAAAAACCAAAGAAACAATTTTTCCAGACAAAAGTATCTGTGAGTTTTACACATTTTAAAAGGGAACTTGTCATATGAGACTCATGGCTCACGCCTGTAATCCCAGCACTTTAGGAGGCTGAGGCAGGTGGATCACCCAAGGTCAGGAGTTCAAGACCAACCTGGCCAACATGGTGAAACCTCATCTCTACTAAAAATAGGAAAATTAGCCCAGCGTGGTGGCACATGCCTGTAATCACAGCTACTCAGGAGGCTGAGGCAGGAGAATCAGTTGAACACGGGAAGTGGAGGTTGTAGAGAGCCGATATCGTGCCACTGCACTCCAGCCTTGGGCGACAGAGCGAGACTCTGTCTCAATAATAATAATAATAATAATAATGATAATCATCCCTTGCAAGCCCTCTCTAGCTGAGAAATCCTTTTTTTTTTTTTTTTTTTTTTTTTTTTGAGGCGGAGTCTCGCTCTGTCGCCCAGGCTGGAGTGCGGTGGCGCGATCTCGGCTCACTGCAAGCTCCGCCTCCCGGGTTCCCGCCATTCTCCTGCCTCAGCCTCCCGAGTAGCTGGGACTACAGGTGCCGCCACCACGCCCGGCTAATTTTTTTGTATTTTTAGTGGAGACGGGGTTTCATTGTGTTAGCCAGGATGGTCTCGATCTCCTGACCTCGTGATCCGCCCGCCTCGGCCTCCCAAAGTGCTGGGATTACAGGCTTGAGCCACCGCGCCCGGCCTAGCTGAGAAATCCTAAAGTACTGTTGAGGATTTGAGGAATGTGTTATTAAACCTTTACTGAATTCAGCACTAGTAAGAAGTTTTGAACTGGCTATCCTGTAGTATAAGCATTCTATTATTCCCAGAACTGGCCCAGCCAGGGGATGGCTGTCATGACGGCTTTAACCACATAACTCAGCTGAATTCCCAAGGGCTGATTTCCAGGGATGGACGGAGCCTCCATGGCCCATAAATCTTCGGCTGCTTCCCAAATCCAGGGAGCAGCTGGAAAGAGTATTGTGTCATGCACTGGATACATCACACACAGGAGAAGAGACTGGAGTCCTTGCTGGGATGGCGCTTGAGATGCGTTCGGTTTCCTCCCTGCTATTGCGGCAGTGCTTGGCACCGTGTCTCCACCCAGCAGGCACTGGAACCTTTGCTGAATGAGTGCACGACTAGTTTTCCCAACTAAGTCCCTGCTTTCTGCTGTCTGCAATTCATTACATAAAACACATCAGGCAGTGTTATGACAGCCTTACTAGGAAAAGTCCTGAGAAGTTTTCTTTTTTTTTTGAGATGGAGTCTCGCTCAGCAGTGGCGCGAGCTAGGCTCACTGCAACCACCGTCTCCTGGGTTTCTCCATGTTGACCGGGCTGCTTTTGAACTCCTGACCTGAGGTGATCCCCCCACCTCGGCCTCCCAAAGTGCTAAGATTACAGGCGTGAGCCACCGCACCCAGCGACTTTTTCTTTTTTTTTTTTTGTACTCCCAACCTTCCCGGTTGGATTATAAGTATGTAATTTGTGATATAATGAGAAAAAAACATATCATATACTTAGACTTTAAAATGACACCAAAACGGATAGGGCCATAATTAGGCAATAACAAGAAGTGAAAGGTACAGGCTGCACGTGGCAGCTTATGCCTGTGATCTTAATACTTTCAGAGGCTGAGGCGGGAGGGTTGAGTGAGCCCAGGAGTTTGAGGCTGCAGTGAGCTCCAGCCTGGGTGACAGAGCAAGACCCTGTCTCTAAAAAAGTAAAGGCCGGGCGCGGTGGCTCAAGCCTGTAATCCCAGCACTTTGGGAGGCCGAGACGGGCGGATCACGAGTTCAGGAGATCGAGACCATCCTGGCTAACACGGTGAAACCCCGTCTCTACTAAAATACAAAAAAAAAAATTAGCCGGGCGAGGTGGCGGGCGCCTGTACTCCCAGCTACTTGGGAGGCTGAGGCAGGAGAATGGCGTGAACCCGGGAGGCGGGGCTTGCAGTGAGCTGAGATCCGGCCACTGCACTCCAGCCTGGGCAACAGAGCTAGACTCCGTCTCAAAAAAAAAAAAAAATAAATAAAAAAATAAAAAAGTAAAAATGAAAACTAAGGGAAATAAAACGTGCAGGCTGTGGGGTGCTCGCCTGTGGTCTCGGCTACTCGGGAGGCTAAGGTAGGAGGCTCCTTCGAGCCTAGGAGTTTAAGACCAGCCTGGGCAACATAGTGAGAACTAATCTCTGGAAAACAAAAAGAGAAGAAAAGCAACAAAAGACATGTAAATTGGAAAGGAAGAATGAAAATTCTCCAGATAATATGACTTTTTTTTTTTTTTTTTTTTTTTTTTTTAAGACGGAGTCTCGCTCTGTCGCCCGGGCTGGAGTGCAGTGGCCGGACCTCAGCTCACTGCAAGCTCCGCCTCCCGGGTTCCCGCCATTCTCCTGCCTCAGCCTCCCGAGTAGCTGGGACCACAGGCGCCCGCCACCTCGCCCGGCTAGTTTTTTGTATTTTTAGTAGAGACGGGGTTTCACCGTATTAGCCAGGATGGTCTCGATCTCCTGACCTCGTGATCCGCCCGTCTCAGCCTCCCAAAGTGCTGGGATTACAGGCTTGAGCCACCGCGCCTGGCCGATAATATGACTTTTTAAAAGTCTAGCTGTTTACTTTTTTTTTTTCTTTTTGAGACAGAGTCTTGCTCTGTCACCCAGGCTGGAGTGCAGTGGTGAGATTTTGGCTCACTGAAACCTCCGCCTCCCAGGTTCAAGCAATTCTCCTGCCTCAGCCCCCCAAGCAGATGGGATTACAGGCGCCTGCCACCACGCCCGGCTAATTTTTGTATTTTTAGTAGAGATGGTTTTACCATGTTGGCCAGGCTGGTCTAGAACTCCTGACCTCAGGTGATCCACCCGCCTCAGCGTACCAAAATGCTGGGATTACAGGTGTGAGCCGCCGTGCCCGGCCTTTATTTTTTTGAGATGGAGTTTTGCTATTGTCACCCAGACGAGTGCAGTGGCGCGATCTCAGCTCACTGCAACCTTCACCTCCCGGGTTCAAACAATTCTCCCACCTCAGCCTCCTGAGTAGCTGGGATTACAGGCATGTGCCACCATGTCCAGCTAATTTTTGTATTTTGAGTAGAGAAACGGTTTCACCATGTTGGCCAGGCTGGCCTCGAACTCCCGACCTCAGGTCGCCCACCTCGCCCTCCCAAAGTGCTGGGATTACGGGCATACGTCACTGCACCCGGTCTAAATATGACTTTTTAAAAGTAGGTCGGCTGCGGTGGCTCATGCTTGTAATCCCAGCACTTTGGGAGGCCGAGGCCAGTAGCTCACCTGAGGTTGGGAGTTCGAGGCTAACCTGATTAACATGGAGAAACCCAGTCTCTACTCAAAATACAAAAATTAGCCGGGCATGGTGATGGGCACCTGTAATCCCAGCTACTGAGGCAGCTGAGGCGGGAGAATCACTTGACCCCGGGAGGCAGAGGTTACGGCAAGCCGAGATCAAGCCACTGCACTCCAGCCTGGGTGACAGAGCGAGACTTTGTCTCAAATTAAACAAAACAAAACAAACCAAAAAAAAAAAAAAAAAAAAAAAAGGCCAGGCGTGGTGGCTCATGCCTTGTAATCCCAGCACTTTGGGAGGCTGAGGTGGGCGGATCACGAGGTCAGGAGATCAAGACCATCCTGGCCAACATGGTGAAACCCTGTCTCTACTAAAACACAAAAAATTAGCTGGGTGTGGTGGTGCATGCCTGTAGTGCCAGCTATTTGGGAGGCTGAGGCAAGAGAATTGCTTGAACCACTGCACTGCAGCCTGGCGACAGAGCGAGACTCCATCTCAAAAAAAAAAAGTCTAGCTTTTTACCTTTTTTCAATACTTTTATATACATTTGAGGTTTATAACATGATGTTATGATGCTGGGCACAGTGACTCACACCTATGAGCCCAGCACTTTGGGAGGCTGAGGATGGGGGACTGCTTGAGACCAGGAGTTCGAGAGAAGCCTTAAAACATAGTGAGACCCCAGTCTCTAAAAAAAAAAAAATTTTAATTAGCTGGGTGTGGTGACTCACACCTGTGGTCCCAGCTACTCAGGAGGCTGAGCTGGGAGGATCCCTTGAGCTCAGGAATTTAAGGTTATAGTGAGTCTTGGTCACACTATTGCACTCCAGAGTGGGGGGACAGAGCGAGACCCCATCTCTAAAAGAAAAAAAGAAAAAAAAAAGGAAAAACAAACAAAAAAAGATGGTATATTTCATATTATGTGTATTTTACCACAATAAAAATTGGGGATAAAATAGAACAGAAAATAGTATTTGGCAATAGACACTGCAATTGATAGGGCTGCTGACGAAATATGGGATTTAGAGTTTTAAAAATTGGCCAGGTGCGGTGGTTAACGCCCATAATCCCAGCACTTTGGGAGGCAGCGGTGGGTGGATCACCTGAGGTCAGGAGTTGGAGACCAGCCTGGCCAATATGGTGAAACCCCATCACTACTCAAAATACAAAAATGAGCTGGGTGTGCTGGCGCACGCCTGTAATCCCAGCTACTTGGGCAGCTGAGGTAGGATTGTTTGAACCCAGGAGGTGGAGGTTGCAGTGAGCCGAGATCATGCCACTTCACTCCAGCCCAGGCCACAGAGCGAGACTCTGTCTCAGAACAAAACAAAACAAAAAACTGGGGTGTAGCTTTAGTGACGCTGAGGTCAGGGGCTCCCAGAATATCTGATATTGTTTCATCCCTCAGCTCCCCCTGCTTTTGAGTTCTGGAAGGTGATACCCCACAGTTATGGTAACTGGAAAGCAAGACACATCAAAATGTACTTTGAAATGAGCCTGGGTTCCAAATCCTAATGCTAGGAATGCTGGAAGCTGGGGCTGACCACAGGGCTGAGGCCAGGCCTGCCGGACTCAAATTGAGCTGTCAGTTCTCACCACAGGTCCTGGGGGAGGAGGCAGAGGGGAAAGGCCAGAGGTGGGCTTGCTCCGCCTATTTCTGCCACTTATGGAGAAGAGGAAGCAGAAAGAATGCAGGTGGCTGGGCGGCCTCCCTTCACAGTGACCTCTGGCCCATCTGTAAGGAAGAGGCAGAGGGTCCCACTGTGCACGCAGTTGCTGGTGGGTCCACAGCAGAGAGTGGGGTGTCATGCAGGAGCAGGACTGTGGAGGAGCCTTGCAAGCCTTTCCTTAGGCGCAAAATGAAGTCTGCACATCCCTTCCCAGAAGGGCGGCTGTCCCACATCTGGGAGAGCCTGGCACTGGGCTCTTCCCCATGGGCCACCACATCTGGGAGAGCATCGTCAGAGGCAGTGCCTGAGTGTTTGGCTACCCAAACTGGGTCTTTCCTGGAGCCACATGTGGCTGAGGTTCAATGAACAATTAGCTTCTTTGTTTCAGGGAAGAGAGACACCCGAGAATGTAAGAACCTTTGTCAGGGACTTAGTTGGGTTCACAGCTCAATCCACAGCGCTTAGGTCAGTAAGTGGTAAGTGGCAGGCTCCGAATCAGTGTCTGCTGAATGAATTCAAGAGCTCAGGGTGGGGCGGGCTGGGTTATAGTAAACACAGTTGCAGAGCAGCAATGGAGGCATCCCGGGGTGGGTACTGTAAGGACCAGGCCTTACCGGGGAGGCTGGGATGCTCTGGAGACGGAAGGTGACGCCAGGAGTGTTTTTCCTAGACAGCACCTGGACCACCTTGGTGCACACTTTTTTTTTTGAGACGGAGTCTGGCTCTGTCGCCCAGGCTGGAGTGAGTGGCGCCATCTTGGTTCACTGCAAGCTCCGCCTCCCGGGTTCCCGCCATTCTCCTGCCTCAGCTTCCCGAGTAGCTGGGACCACAGGCGGCCGCCACCACACCCGGCTAGTTTTTTGTTTTTTTTGTTTTTTTTTGGTAGAGACGGGGTTTCACCGTGTTAGCCAGGATGGTCTCGATCTCCTGACCTCGTGATCCACCCATCTCGGCCTCCCAAAGTGCTGGGATTACAGGCGTGAGCCACCGCACCCGGCCTTTTTTTTTTTTTTTTTGAGACGGAGTCTCGCTCTGTTGCCCAGGCTGGAGTGCGGTGGCACGATCTTGGCTCACTGCAAGCTCCGCCTCCCGGGTTCACGCCATTCACCTGCCTCAGCCTCCCGAGTAGCTGGGACTACAGGCGCCACCACCACGCCCGGCTAATTTTTTTGTATTTTTAGTAGAGACAGGGTTTCACCATGTTAACCAGGATGGTCTCGATCTCCTGACTTCGTGATCTGCCCGACTTGGCCTCCCAAAGTGCTGGGATTACAGGCTTGAGCCACCACGCCTGGCCAGGTGCACCCTTTTTTGTTGAGACCGAGTTTTGCTCTTGTTGCCCAGGCCTCCCGGGTTCAAGCGATTCTCCTGCCTCAGCCTCCCGAATAGCTGGGATTACAGGCACCCGCCACCATGCCCAGCTAATTTTTATATTTTTAGTAGAGACAGAGTTTCACCATGTCAGCCAGGCTGGCCTCGAACTGCTGACCTAAGGTCATCCACTCGCCTCGGCCTCCCAAAGTGCTGGGATTACAGGCGTGAGCCATTGTGCCCGGTTGGGTGCACACTTCTGAATCTCACTGCAGATCTACTGAATCAGAGTCTCCAGGGTGGGCCCAGGGGACCGCCTTAAAGAACACAAGCATCCCAGGTCAACTATTTGAGGATGCCCCATCGGGGCTCCAGATTAGGGTTTTGTAGATCTGGGGTTTTCTCTGGCCCACAGAATGTTTTAAAAATTAATTGCCCTTAATGAAATGTCCCATCAAAATTTAATTTCCAGTTTGGAGGCTGTGGCAGTGCTGGCTCTCCAGCAGCTGTCCCCACGGCCCCTGGGGTTGTGCTGGCCGCCTGGCCCTCCCCGGCCTCTCTGCATCCTCCCGTTGCTCTGTTTCTACTCAAACTACTATGACAGCTTCCCACCTGGCCTTTCTCCCTTCACGCTGTTTCCAGGGTGACGTTGTAAAATAGGAATCTGATCTTTAGGCCTTGCGTTGAAACCTTCACTGGTGCCCTGCTGCTATTAGGCCAGGGGCACAGCTGCACCCCAATGGCCTCCCTGCTCCTGCTTCCGTCTGGCTGTGGCTCTGGTTTCTGGTGCTGCTCCCCTCGTGCCCTGTACCCATTACCCACGCAGGAGGCCCAAAGAACATCTCAGACTTTAAGTGCACAAAACTCAACTCTTTTTTCACCCAAACCGCCCCTTCCTTAAAGCTGTCTTCCAGGCAATGCTAACCTCACCCTGAACCCTTCTTTTACAGCCCACAATACCTTACCGACTGTCTTCGGTCCAACCGTGGCTCTACTCCATCCACACCCCTGTTCCTGTGCGTTCCTCATCTCAGAGCCATCCTTTCATGCAAGTCTGACCATCCCCTACCTTCCCACAACCCACCTCGGTCTCCCAAAGTCCTGGGATTACAGGCGTGAGCCACCGCTCCCCGCCTCAAAGATTTTCTTTTTTTTTTTCAGATGAGGTCTCATTCTGTTGCCCAGGCTGGAGTGCAGTGGCGTGATCTTGGCTCACTCCAACCTCCGCCTCCTGAGTTCAAGAGATTCTCCTGTCTCAGCCTCCCGAGCAGCTGGGACTACAGGCGTGCGCCACCACGCCCGGCTAATTTTGCATTTTTTTAGTAGAGATGGGGCTTCACCATATTGGCCAGACAGGTCTCGAACTCTTGATCTCATGATTCGCCCGCCTTGTCCTCCCAAAGTGCTGGGATTACAGGCATGAGCCACCACGTCCGGCCAAGATTTTCTAATTAATGCATTTCCTGGCTTCTTTCCCTTTACTCTGCATTTCTTTTCTCTATCATATAGGTTCTACTTCTGTCGAAATGCAGTTTGCTTTTACCTTAGTGTATTTTCAGATTCTGTTTCCGAGGCCAACTGCCTGCTTATTCATATTAATATTTTGTACTTTAAATTCGCTTGATAGCTGAGCATGGTGGTGCATGCCTGTAATCTCAGCTCCTCAGGCGGGAGGACCACTTGAGCCCAGGAGTTTGAAGCTGGACTGCGCTGACCGCACCTGTGAGCGCCACTGCCCCTCAGCCTAGGGGAAACATTGCCGAGTGCGAGCTTGACTGCTTAGGTTGACGTTTTTCAAATTTTCCCAATGATGAGTATTGTAAGGGCCCAAAATAAAAAAATACCAATGCCTAGTTCCCTCTCATCTAGAATAGTTCAATAGGTGATGATGGGGTCCAGGACTCTGAATTTCGTCCATTTTAGCAGATACTTCTTCCAGTGAGGCAAATATGGAAACCCTTGGATCACCTTTTCACGAACGCAGATCAGCCCATACATTGGCTGTTTTTATCAGGCGCTCACCCCTCGTCCAATGACGTGACTAGCTGTGGGTGGAGCCGGAAATCTGGCTGCCTAGAGAAGGCTGAAGGTCCAGTTACAGCATAACTAATGTTTCCACAGAGCTCCCATACGTGCCAAGCACCGTGGAACACACAGCCCCTTCATTTAATCTTCCCTATGGGCCTATGAAATAGGTGCTCCTGGCCGGCACCGTGGCTCATGCCTCTAATCCCAGCACTTTGAGAAGCCGAGGAGGGAGGGTCGCTTGAGTCCAGGATTTCAAGACCAGCCTGGGCAACACAGAGAGATCCTGTCTCTACGAAAACTTTAATAATTAGGCGGGCATGGTGATGCCTGGCTGTGGTCCTAGCTACTTAGTAGGCTGAGGTGGGAGGATCCTCTGAGCCCGGGAAGCGGAGGCTGCAGTTAGCACTGCACTCCAGCATGGGCGACAGAGTGAGACCTTGACTCAAAAAAAAAAAAAAAAAAAAAAAAAAGAAAAAGAAAAAGGTGCTACTTGTAGTTCCCATTTTACCCATCAAGAAACTGAAGATCTGAGAGACAAAGCCTGCAGGGTGACCGCTAGTCACTGGTAGGGCTGGGATTTGAATAGGGGCGGTTTAACAACTGATCTTTCAACCACACTGCGTGTTGCCCAACTGAAAAGGCCGTCCTCACGTCCTATTTACTCTGGACTTTGCAATTCCGTTATTTCGTAAATTGAGGCTTGTAAATAGCGTGCTAACCAGTTGTCTTAGCCCCCAGTAACATGCAGAATTGAAAAAGAAACTGAAAGGGGCACCGATTTTGTTCACCTTACTTTTTTGGTTTAGTTCTGGAGGAAAACACAGGTGCACTTAGAACAGGATCCACACTTACCAGAAGCTTAATTTTAGCTGCAAAGGAAACCAGTTCTCATCTACCTGTTTCGCGTGTTGGAGGATTAACTACCAAGGCAGGGGCTGCGGCGCGCCCGAGGGCCGTTCTCTTCGATGGCAGAGCAAGAGTCACCGCGCGGGAGCCCCGAGCGACCGCCCCGATGTCCCGGTCCCCTCCCCTGGCCGCCGCCCAGGGCTCTTCATGCCCCGTGACGCCCTCCAGGACAACGCGGCCGAAGGCCGGGCCTTCCGGGGGCCGAGCCGGACGTGGCCCGAGATGCCCGGGTGCCGGCAAAAGACCACGGGTACTCGACAGGCAACCGCCGCTCCGGCCCCTGGAGGCGGACGTTTTGTCTCGCAGCAGTTCAATACCAGATTTTGTTCCCAGAGCACATCCCCGTTGCTTCCGGCACTTGGAAAGACCAATCGTCAGGCCCGAGAATGCAAGACCCACCCTCCTTTGCGACGGAGGAGGCCAATCCAGTTGCTCGCTACTTCCAGTGTCGCGTGCGCCCTCACGCAGGACCCTGCCCAATCGTTACCGTGACGTCCTCCTAGTCCCGCCTCCGGGCCGCCACAGAGGCTGTCAATCCCGCCTCTCCCCTTCACTCCATTAGCGCACTAACTCCCGATGCTGTGACGTGCGCAGCCCCTGCGGCCGGCCGGGGCGGGCCAATGGCGGTGGCGGATACGGCGGGCCAATGGGCGGGAGCGTCTCATGCGGCCGGCGCCCGCCGCAGCCGCCGCTGGGTCCTGGAGCCAGAGGCCGCCCTGAGACGGTGCGCGATGGACCGAGGGCCTCAGCCGGGGAGGCGCCGCCGCCGAGCCCGCGGCCAGACGCCCCTTCAGTAGCGTCCGCACCGGGAGCCGCGGCGCTCGCCCTAACCGTGGGCGCGCCCGAGGGGCGGGCTCGCTTCCCGCCGGCCCTCGCAGGTCTGCCGGGCCCGAGCCCGCGCCGCCGCCGCCGCCGCCTTCCCGCTCGGGCCGCGCGGCCCGGGAAACGCGGCCGCGGGCTGCATGGGCAGCGCCCGCGCCCCGCCGCTGAGCCGCCGCGGAGCCGCGCAGCCCTCGGAGCCCGGTGAGAGGCGCCGCTGGCCTGGGGGCGGTGGTCGGGGCGGGCACGGGGTACTTGCGCGGCCTTGCGGCCTGCAGGCCTTCCCCGGTGGCGGAGCTGCGCCGCGGGCCTCGGGGCAGGCCTGGGGGCCGGAGCCGGGTGGGCGGGGGTCTTTCGGGGCCCGGGGCCGTCCTGAGGGGCCAATAATGGGACCCGGGGCGGACCTGCGTGTCCGGGTTCGGGACGGCCGGGGGTCTTTGGGGGCCCGGGGTGGCCGTGAGGGGCCAATAGGGGGCTCCGGGGCGGGCCTGGGAGGTCGGGGCGGCCGTGAGAGGGGTCCGGCGGCCCGAGGCGGCCGTAAGGGGCGGACGGGGGCTCCGGGCGGGCCTGGGTGGCCGGGGGCCCGCGGCGGCGGTGAGGGGGCGACTGGGGGCTCCGGAGCGGGCCTGGGGGGCCCGGGGGCCCGGGACGGCCGTGAGAGGCGGCCGGGGGACTCCGGGGCGGGCCTCGGGGGCCCGAGGCGGCGGTGAGAGGCGGACGGGGGGCTCCGGGGCGGGCCTGGAGGTCTTGGGGACCTGAGGCTGCCGGGAGGGGGCTGCCAAGGGGCGCCGGGTGCTGCGGAGCGGAGGCGCCGACCTCTGACCCGCGAGAGGGGCGCCTTCCCGCTGCTGGTCGTAGTTGTTATTCTCAGCGTCCCTATTATTATCGCTGTTTTGAAATGAGAGCAGGCGGCTCTCGGGCTCCGAGCCGGAGGGGGCGGGCGAACTGGGGACCTGGGGGCGTCGGGGTTGCAGGAGGCGCGCGTAGGCCGAGGAGGGGCAGGAATGCGGGCAGCCGTGTGGGGGGTGTTAGGGGGAGGGTAGGCGGGCCGGTGGAGGGGGGTGGCTGGGAGGAAAGCGGTGGCGGTGGCGGCTGCAACAGCAGCCCTTGGCCTCAAGGAACAATGTGAGACGTTGCCTGAAATGTTAATTTCCGTTCCTCATTTCATCATCCCCTGGCAGGGCGGTAGCTGTGTGTGTGGTGTATGTGTGTGCGCGCGCGCGTGCGTGTGTGTGTGTGTGTGTGTGTGTGTAGGGTTGGCCCTGCCACATTGATTCAGTCCCCTCTCAAAGAGGGATTGTACTGTTAACTGTTGTATTTGTGTCGTTTGGGAAGGTTGGAGGGGGTAGTCTTGATGTTTCTCGATGCCTGCTCTTTTCGCAGTGCCCCGTTAAGATTTTCTGTTCTGTTGTGTTTTTGGAAGGTTAGTCTTGTATACCAGCTTCCAAGAAGTTTTGGAAGAGGCTTGGGAAGATGAAGCTGGTCTCACAGTTCCCTATGCTTTAAAAGTGTTTTCCTTCTACACAGTTAAGATGTAACATGCTTGGGATTCATGGTTTTTGTAGGTTATAAGTAGTTTTGTATCCATTTGCAAGAACAGGGTTTTTGGTAGAGAAATTAGATTTCAGGCTTTCTTATACGAGGAGAGAGTTTTATGCAGTCATTTGAGCAATATCCTTAACGCTTGAAATGAGAAATAAAAGTGTGCACAGTGGTTGAACTGCCAAACTTAGAGAATCTTTTGATCGTTTTTGGGATGTTGACACTTACTCAGCCAAACATACAAGATGATATTACTTGTGGAAAAAGTGCCATCGAAACAGTTACTGTTTTTGTTGTGTGCAGACCTAGTCTATGTCATAACGTGGATAGTTCAAAATCAGAGACCCTGAGACTGTTTTTTTGGTTTTTCTGAGACCTTGATTTCTCTTGGTGAGTATTGGCTGCCCTGGAAGACTTCGAGTTCTGTTAGGGAATGATTACAGAAGTCCTCTGATTTTACTCTGCAACAGTAGTTAAACTAGAAAAAAAAAGGTGGGGGGGCGGATGTCTTGCTCAGCCTTCATTGTGACCTCGTATAGTTGGCGTGGCCTCCCCCACCCTCCATTCAGCTGTTGTTCTCCTCTTTCTGTAGTTTCTCCCCGAAGAGCAGGATCTCATTTGATAGGCTGGCCATCTGAATGGAATGGGATGGGAGGGAACAAAGACCAAGTTGCTATGACGTTTTCTCTGTTCTTTGTGATGCCTCTTGAGTTTGTTGAAAAGTTCCCTCCCTACAAGATATTGCTAAATTTGACCCAAACTTGAAACTTTCAGCAGCTTTTTCTTCTGTTTTATTTTTACTGTGGTAAAATATACATAACACAATTTACCAGAAGTTCGTTTTTAAAGGTGTCACCTTTAAAACCTGAGTTCCTCTTTTGCAGCTCTAATTTGTGTCAGCCTTGTAACTTGCATTGCCACCGTCAGATGCTTTTCTCTCGACCGGCCATGCTGGTCACCCCATACCAGCAATGCCTTTCATCACACCCACCCAGATGGGCTGCTGCTGCTAAGTGGCCGCCATGTTAGCTGTAATTACAGTGTTGATACCGTGACAAGTAGAAGTCCCTATAAATAGAGTTAACGAAACTATGCTGTTTGTATTGGAGAATATTTTTCCAATAAGTTTTTGTGCCCCTTTTTATTTTATTTTATTTTTATTTTTTTAGAGTTTTGCTCTGTTGCCCAGGCTGGAGTGTGGTGGCGCTATCTTGGCTCATTGCAACCTCCACCTCCCGGGTTCAAGCAATTGTCTGCCTCAGCCTCCTGAGTAGCTGAGATTACAGGCGCCCACCGCCACACCTGGCTAATTTTTGTATTTTTGGTAGAGACGGGGTTTCACCATGTTGGCCAGGCTGGTCCTGAACTCCTGACCTTGTGATCCATCCACCTTGGCCTTCCAAAGTGCTGTGATTACAGCCATGAGCCACCGTGCCTAGCCTCTTTTTGTGCCTTTTAAGGTAGATTTGACATAGAAAGGTTATGCTTCATCAAATATAAGAGGAGAGTTATTTTGCATATGGGCAGTGAGCCCATCATCAATTAAATAACATAATTAGAGAGTATCAGTAAATGCTGGTTCAGAAAATAATCTGCATTTTGTTGCCAAAATAAGTGTTTTGATGTGTCCATTACCCTGTGTAAGTCCCTTCATCCTCAAATGGTAAGTGTAATGGATGAGTGTCTCTTAATAGCAAGGTAGTTGTAGTTAAGAGGTGAAAATGATGGTGCATTCCTTGTCTGACGGCATGCTGTGTCAGTTTATGACTGCTGTGTAGTCAGTGCTCTGTGGGAATTCAGTGTGGCTCGTTGGATAAACTTTATAGCAAAATGGAATGAATTCAAAGAATTAAAAGTTATTGTCTTGAAATCTTGAAATGTTTTCACTATGTGTTCTCTTAATTTGGAATTTTTTTTTCTTTTTTTTTTTTTGAGATGGAGTCTTGCTTTGTCGCCCATTGCTCGGGCTGGAGTGCAGTGGCGTCATCTTGGCTCACTGCAACCTCCACCTCCTGGGTTTAAGCAATTCTCTTGCCTCAGCCTCCCAAGTAGCTGGGATTACAGGTGCCTCCCACCACGCATGGCTAATTGTTTTGTATTTTTAGTAGAGACTGGAGTTTCACCATGTTGGTCATGGTGGTTTCAAACTCCTGACCTCAAGTGATCCACCTGCCTCGGCCTCCCAGAGTGCTTGGATTATAGGCGTGAGCCACCATGCCTGGCCTCAAATGTTATTTTTATGATAACAGTAGTGATTGTGGCCTAACTCTGATTCCATGCCCCATTCTTGACCCCTGACCCAAGCTTCCAGTCCTTCTGGCTACATTGGCCTTTCTCTTCCTCAGCTGGGCCACGTGCCATGGTTTGTGGCATGACCTTGACATACCTCTCGTTGCCTCCCATGCAGATCCCCTGCAAACTCCAAGATAACTCCCACTCAGCCTTTGTGTCTTAGTTTAATGTCACTTCCTTTAGTAAGTCCTCTTTTTTTTTTTGAGGCAGGATCTCACTGTGTTGCTCAGGCTGGAGTGCAGTGGCCAGTTGCGTGAACACAGCTCCCTTCAGCCTTGACTCCCTGCAGTCTTGACTCCCTGGGCTGAAGCAATCCTCCCACCTCAGACTCCTGAGTAGCTGGGACCACAGGATGTGCCACCATGCCCAGCTAGTTTATTTTTACTTTTTGTGGAAATGGGGTCTTCCTATGTTGCGTAGGCCGCAGCCTTCTGGGCTTACCTCAGTCTCCTGAAGTGTTGGGATTATAGGCATGAGCCACTGTGCTCGGTCCCCATTTGTTTTCATTATAAGTTTGCTTTTGTAACTTAGATAAAGGTGGGAACACAGTTTTCAAAATGGAGACAGAACAAGAGATAAAGAAACATAATTAAACGGAGGGTTGTCTTTGTGGGAAGAAAGTGCTTTCTGTGAAAGTGCATTTCTGTGAAAGCACTTTTAGTAAGACTGCTGTTTTTAGGCCAAAGTAGAAGGACAGAGGCAGTTTTTATTCGGATTTCCTCATCGTTTCCATCAAGGTTTCAGTTGTTTTTTTTTTTTTTTTTTTTTTTTTTTTTTGAGACGGAGTCTCGCTCTGTCACCCAGGCTGGAGTGCAGTGGCCGGATCTCAGCTCACTGCAAGCTCCGCCTCCCGGGTTCACGCCATTCTCCTGCCTCAGCCTCCCAAGTAGCTGGGACTATAGGCGCCCGCCACCTCGCCCGGCTAGTTTTTTGTATTTTTTAGTAGAGACGGGGTTTCACCGTGTTAGCCAGGATGGTCTCGATCTCCTGACCTCGTGATCCGCCCATCTTGGCCTTCCAAAGTGCTGGGATTACAGGCGTGAGCCACCGCGCCCGGCCGGTTTCAGTTGTTATAAAGGATGAGTTGAAATCAGTCTGGACTGAGTGTCGTTTGCTTCTGCTGCTTATGAGAATTAGGTGTTTCATTTGTGGCTTTGAGTACCCTCTGGTCACATGTAACTGAACAGGTGCAGTCATGTGAAAGTTTTAGCATTTTAATGAAGAAAAAGTAATCCCTTTGGAGGGAAATACAACGAAATGGAAGTGTGCCTTATTGACTTTCCCATATGTTTAGGTTTTCAAAGTTTCGTTTTAAATGAAACTGTTAGGTAATTGGCAAAACTTTGCTTTTTAAAGACTATGGGTATATTTGGGAGCTTGAGACTTGTTTTAGCTTTTTGGGTTTACAGTAAGGGGCAAGGGTATTTGGTGGAGGGGAACTGGTTGGTTGTGGTTGAAAACATTCAGACACTATTCTAGGTCTAAGAAACCCCACGGTATAGTTTTGTTTTGTTTTGTTTTGTTTTGAGACAGAGTCTCTGTCACCCAGGCTGGAGTGCAGTGGTGCGATCTTGGCTCACTGCAACCTCTGCCTCCTGGATTCAGGCGATTTTCCTGCCTCAGCCTCTCGAGTAGCTGAGACTACAGGCACATATCACCAAGCCCAGTTAATTTTTGTATTTTTTTGTTTGTTTGTTTAGTAGGGACGGGGTTTCACCATATTGGTCAGGCTGGTCTCGAACTCCTGATCTCAGGTGATCCACCTGTGTCGACCTTCCAGAGTACTGGGATTACAGGCGTGAGCACTGCGCCCGGCCAGAAACCCCACAGTTCTAAAGCTGGCTCTGTGAAGAAAGGGTTAAGAGAGTTTTCGGTGTGGAAATAAAAGGAACCTATCCTGTTTGTATGGCTAAGGTTTTTCAGGGTCCTAAAGGACTGAATCCTGTTGACCAAAAACCCAGTCTTCTGGGCTTCCCCACACCTGCTTTCTCTCTTTCTCTTGGAGTTCAAGGTTGAGGCAGGTGTCTGGGTGCTGCTGTCTCAGTTACAGCGTCCTCGTGGCTGGTGGAGGGTGAGAACTGTTTCCAGGCCTGTCCTTCGCATCTGTGCAGTGAATTATTTATTATACTGGAAATCTGTAGGGGCTCTTTTTTCCGTTTGTAAAACAACCAGTGTGTACCTGCTCATTATTTGAAAATGTTGGCTTTTTCTTTTTTTTTTTTTTTTTGAGATGGAGTCTGGCTCTGTCGCCCAGGCTGGAGTGCAGTGGCCAGATCTCCGCTCACTGCAAGCTCCGCCTCCCGGGTTCGCGCAATTCTCCTGCCTCAGCCTCCCGAGCAGCTGGGACTACAGGCACCCGCCACCTCGCCCGGCTTATTTTTTTTTTGTATTTTTAGTAGAGACGGGGTTTCAGCGTGTTAGCCAGGATGGTCTCGATCTCCTGACCTCGTGATTCGCCCGTCTCGGCCTCCCAAAGTGCTGGGATTATAGGCTTGAGCCACCGTGCCCGGCCTTTTTTTTTTTTTTTTTTTTGAGACGGAGCCTCGCTCTGTCGCCCAGGCTGGAGTGCAGTGGCGCGATCTCGGCTCGCTGCAAGCTCCGCCTCCCGGGTTCACGCCATTCTCCTGCCTCAGCCTCCCGAGTAGCTGGGACTACAGGCGCCCACAACCGCGCCCGGCTAATTTTTTGTATTTTTAGTAGAGACGGGGTTTCACCGTGGTCTCGATCTCCTGACCTTGTGATCCGCCCGCCTCGGCCTCCCAAAGTGCTGGGATTACAGGCGTGAGCCACCGCGCCCGGCAAATGTTGGCTTTTTCTCAACAAAACATTTTTGTAACTTATATGAAAATTTCTTCTGTCATGGTAAAATTCATAAAACTTTCCCCCTCGTTACTTAACTCTAAGAAGTGTGATTTTTAAGAATGGCTGAAATTGAAATGTTATTTGTAAATGCTTAATAACTTTCTGATATCAGAGGTTATTTTTCATGTAAAATTAGCAAATAAACCTCTTTTTGTGGTACATTGATAGTTGCCCTTCTTCTCCTCCCTATGGCACTTTTTAGACTTAGGATGTTAACGTCTTAGGATAAAGAATGCAGTATTTCCAAGTAAAGGGAAGATTGCGTAGGCTGCTTGGTTCCTGAGGTTTTACTAGAGTTAGGATTAGCTTACCACTGCATTTATATCTGGCACAATCAAAGAAGACTTTGATTTAATTCTGGATGATGATGTAAACTTGAAATCATTATGGCTATACTGTTTAAACGTATCTAAAATAGAGAAGGTAAGAAGCAGTGAAGGACCTTATTTTTCTCTTAAGAAATCAAGCTTTGTTAGTATCCACCATGTTTCTAGATGTGGTTTTACATCTTGCAAAACAGGAAATAAAAGTAGAAAACCAAAAAAACCCCAGAGCACCACTCTTGAAAGAATTAAGTTTTTAAAAATGATTTTGACTAAGATGTCTGGCTGATTAAAGGGTGTGCAGAGCATAAATAACCTTTGCCTTTTCCGATGGTGACAAAGAAGAAATCCAGCTTTCAGGAGGCCAAAGAGCACCTTGAGAACTTGCAGTGTTAGTATTCCACCACCCCACAGTTGATTTGGATTTTTGAGAACTTGCCGTGTTAGTATTCCACAACCCCACAGTTGATTCGGATTTCAAGGAATTTTTAGACTTTGCGAATTTTTTCTTCTCTAGAATTGTATGTTTGGCTCCTAATTTATTTAAATTACATACATAGATATTTTTGTTACTTTGAGAATAGTCTATCTGAAATTTGAAGTTCTTTAGAGCTTAATATATTAAATATGCTAACACTCAAAACATTTTCTTTTTCTTTTCTTTTCTTTTTTTTTTATTGAGACGGAGTTTCCCTCTTGTTACCCAGGCGTGATCTCGACTCACCGCAACCTCCACCTCCTGGGTTCAGGCGATTCTCCTGCTTCAGCCTCCCGAGTAGCTGGGATTACAGGCATAAGTCATCACTCCCGGCTAATTTTGTATCTTTAGTAGAGACGGGGTTTCTCCATGTTGGTCAGGCTGGTCTCGAACTCCCAACCTCAGGTGATCCACCTGCCTCAGCCTCCCAAAGTGCTGGGATTACAGGCGTGAGCCACTGCACCCGGCCAAAACATTTTCTCATAGGAATTTTTCCCCTGACACAAGAGGTATCTTTGAATTGTATCCTGCATCTTTTAGTATGAAACTCAGAAAAGTGGTATGCGCTTGCACTTACAGTTTAGGTAATGTTAAGCATATGTAGCCTTAATGAGATTTACATTCATACTTTATTTTTCTTTGGCAAAGTGATTAGATCTGATTCTGCTAAACTTGGGTTCTCATTGGATGACTGGCCTTTAAAAGAAGATGATATTGAAACTGACTCTTGTTAAAAAGGACATTTAGTAGAAGCTAATGGTACAGTGAAGTTTTAGAGAGTTGAGGAGAAAATCTGTCTTAGAACTTAACCTATACCTTTTCCTTAATAGCTTTCTTCTAAGCCCGTAAATACATGGGTTCAGGGGGTGAGCGAAGGCAGATGGAGGGTGAGGAAGAGAGAAGGACAACAGCTCTCAGACGTTGGAGAAGTGCTGGGACTTGTGTCAGTGTTGCCTGTGTTGCTTTTCTAGTGCTGCTATAACTAACCACCGTACCCTTAGATTTATTGTTTTATAGTTCTGTTGATTAGAAACCTAACGTGATCTGCCTGGGCTAAAATCTAGGTAGGTCGGGCTGGTTCCTTCTGGAGGCTCCAGGGGGGAATCTGTGTTCTTGGCTTTTCCGTGTTCCAGAGGCTGCCTGCATTTGGCATTCGGCCTGCAGTGCTTTCCTCAGTCTTCAAAGCCAGCTTCGTGGCATCTCTCTGGCTCCTCTGCTGCCCACCCCCCTTTTTTGGAGAGAGAGTCTCAGCTCTGTTGCCCAGGCTGGAGTGCAGTAGCACAATCAAGGCTCACTGCAGCCTCAACCTCCTGGGCTCAATCAGTCCTCCCGCCTCAGCCCCCCACAGTGCTGGAGCTGCTGTGCCTGGCCCCTCTCCCACTTTTGGATCCTCGTGTTTACATTGGGCCCGCCCGAACACTGCAGGGTCATCTCCCTCTCTGCTGATTAGTAATCTTAATTCCCTTTTCCATGTAACCTAAGGCATTCACAGGTTCCAGGGATGAGCAAGCTGGAGGTTTTTCCAATAATGTTCCCTGCTGTCCCCCGATGCCATCCAGGATCCCACACTGTGTTTAGTTATCATGTCTCCTTAATCTCGTCTGTAACCGTTTCTCAGTGTTTCCCGTTTTTCATGACCTTGGCAGTTTTCATGAGGGCAGTGTGTGTGTGTTTTTTTTTTTTTATGTCTTTGTGACCATTCGCACATTTGGCATGTTTGCAAAGCACTGTGTGGCTGACTTGTGGCTCACCTGACTGCTTTTCCAGATGGGGTGCGGTGCGCTGTATGGTGGGAGAAGAGCTCTGTGTCTTCATTTAGCCGGAAGGAGCGCCATGTTTTATGGAAGGGACTTCTAAAACCAGACAAACTCTGCTTTTTCTGACGTTTCACTGATTTCCTCCACAGATGTTCATTGGTTGTTCACTGTGTGCAGCGCTGTGGCCTCCTGCTCTAAGATCTGGGAGAAAGATGCATTCAGTTGACTAAAGCTTGCATTAAGTATTGGTTTTTATGAAAAGAGAGATAACAGATCGGAGGAGAGAAAGGCTCTGTGACCTGGGAGATTTAACGGAAGAAGTGCTATTTTTTTTTTTTTTTAACTGTAAGTTATGTTTCTGTTTTAAAAAAAGAATCAGTGGAATGTAACTGCAGAAATCAGAGTAAGGGCATCTTAGACTGCGGGAAGGCTGTGGACAAAGGCTGGGAAGGCCGCATGTAACGTGAGAATGTCAGCCAAACCTGTCTGAACATGAAGCCCGTCAAAGAAGATGGTAGCAGATGAAACTGGAAGCATGATTAGAGTTGGATTGTATAGAGTTTGCAATGATAGACCTGAATTTCGTCTGCTGACTTTTTTTGAGGCGGAAGATGATGTGTCAGAGTTTGCAGGTGGTGGATGGGCTAGATGAAAGCACTGACTTGGCAGCACTGTGGTGCCTAAACTGTTCTTTTTTTGAGATAAGGTCTTGCTGTGTCACTCAGGGTGGATACAGTGGCGTGACCATAGCTCACTGCAGCCTTGAGCTCCTGGGCTCAAGTGATCCTCCTACCTCAGCTTCATGAGTGGCTAGAACTACAGGCATGCGCCACTACACCAGGCTAATTTTTAAAAATTCTTTGTAGAAACGGAGTTTCACTATGTTACTTAGGCTGATCTCGAACTCCTGGCCTCAAGTTGTCCTCCTGTCTCAGCCTCCCAAAGTGCTGGGATTACAGGTACAAGACATCATGTGCAGTCTTAAGAAGATCCTTACAAGAGAACCTGGAGAATCTTGAAACAGGGAGGGGACTTGGAAAGCAGACTGTGTAGGCAAATTGTGAAGACTTAATGGTGTTTGTTAGCAGGTATTCATTAAAAAGACTTGGAAAAAGAGAAGACGAATTGATTCCTAGTGAGGGGAATGGGGCAAACATTAGTTAGGAGAGTGGCGTCGTGAAAGCATAGAGCAAAGGAGACAGAAAAGAAAGCAGGAATGGGGAATGGGGCGGTGGAACAGAAGCTGGGTGCTGTTTACTTTGTGCCTACTGTATGTCATACTCCATTCTCTGCCCTGGAGACATTTGACAGATGTGGATGTTGCTGGTGTCATTTGCCCACATTCTGGAGGGAGATGTGGGCATCTCAGTTGAGGAAAGGAAATGGCTATTTGGGGAAGTCTTGAGGGGCAGAGCCTTGTGTTAGATGGGTACCTGCTGGCTCTGCTCAGCTCAGCAGCTCTGGTATTTGCCCTCAGATATTTTGTCAGGACAGTGTAAAGTGTGGACCAAGATAGTAGTTTTGGGTCCACATAGAAGGGGGTAGAGATTTTGGAGGTTGAAGCCTGCTGCTAGAAGCAGCATAGAAGAAGAGGGATTCTATTTGCCCAGGTACACGGTTAGGCTCATCTTGGACTTGTTTTATATCTTCTACTTCTACGCACATATTAATAGATACCTAATTAATATTTGGTTGGAAATCTTAAAAGTTAGAATTTTTTTCTCTTTTTTTGAGACGGAGTCTTGCCTCTGTCACCCAGGCTGGAATGCTGTGACTTGATCTCGGCTCATTGCAACCTCCGCCTCCTGGGTTCAGGTGATTCTCCTGCCTCAGCCTCTCAAGTAGCTGGGACTACAGGCGCCCACCACCACGCCCGGCTAATTTTTTGTATTTTTAGTAGGGGCGAGGTTTCACCGTGTTAGCCAGGATGGTCTCGATCTCCTGACCTTGTGATCCACCTGCCTCAGCCTCTCAAAGTGCTGGGATTACAGGCGTGAACCACCGCGCCCGGCTGATGCTTAATATTTTATGCAAGAAACATTTAATGTGTTAAACCTGTGCCAGGCTTATGAGCTCATGTGAATGTTGGAGAGTTGCCTCAAGTGAGTGGTGTGCAGCCTCCCTCTGGGTATGAGCCTCTGTGGTCTGTCTGTGTGTGGGGCAGCAGCACCGGGCCCTTTGGTTTGTTGGGTGGCTGTCTCCGGCCACAGTGTTTGTCAGCGCCCTAAATTACATTTCAGCGTAATTGCAGATGCAGAGATGAATGGGGAGCAGAAGTCGGTGTTCTGGACACGCCTCATTGCCCTGCATGTACTCAGGTCCAGGGCTCTTAAAGGAAGTTGCTTCCGGGTAGGGGAGGCCCTGTGTGGCACACTTTCTTTCTTTGTGCTTATTTTTACATGAGCCCTCCAGAGTCTGGCTGAGTCCTTTTCTTAACCAGCCCTTCCCTCACATGAGAACATTTTACTGTCTTTTTTTTTTTTTTTTTAAGATGGAGTCTGTTTCTGTCGCCCAGGCTGGAGTGCAGTGTCACGATCTCAGTTCACTGCAACCTCCGCCCCCTGGGGTTCAAGTGATTCTTTTGCCTCAGCCTCTCGAGTCGTTGAGATTACGGGCGCCCGCCACCACGCCCGGCTAATTTTTTATTTTTAGTATAGATGGGGTTTCACCATGTTGGCCAGGCTGGTCTTGAACTCCTGACCTCGTGATCCACTCCTCTCGGCCTCCCAAAGTGCTGGGATTACATACATGAGCCACCGTGCCCAGCCAACATTTTACTTTTTTCCGGGGTTACCTTGAGGGAGATTGTTTTACAATTTGACACTGCCACAATGCAGTGTCAAGATTGTAGACAATCAGTTTCCTTCTTGATTGTTAGACTGCACTGGATTTGCCATTGAGATCCATAAGGGCCTGGGTGACCTTCACTCTGGGGTTTCACTAGTGCACTGACTACTGTGCCAGTGGGCACAAAACAGCTCTCAGGGCCTGAGATCAGACAGCACAGCTTGGCCCCTCCTTCCTTTTTTTTTCCTTCTCCTTTTTTTTATTTGAGATGGAGTCTTGCTCTATTGCCCAGGCTGGAGTGCAATGACACGATCTCGGCTCCCTGCAACCTCTGCCTCCTGGGTTCAAGAATTCTCTTGCCTCAGCCTCCGGAGTAGCTGGAATCAGAGGAGTGCGCCACCACGCCCGGCTAAAATTTTGTATTTTTTAATAGAGACAGGGTTTTGCTATGTTGGATAGGCTGGTGATCTGCCCACCTCAGCCTCCCAAAGTGCTGGGATTACAGGCGTGAGCCTGGCCTGCCACCTTACTTTTTTTTTTTTTTTTTGAGACGGAGTCTCGCTCTGTCACCCAGGCTGGAGTGCAGTGGTGCGATCTCGGGTCACTGCAACCTCTGCCTCCTGGGTTAAAGTCATTCTCCTGCCTCAGCCTCGTGAGTAACTGGGACTACAGGTGCCTGGCACCATGCCCGGATTAATGTTTTTTTTTTTTTTTGAGACGGAGTCTTGCTCTGTCACCCACGTTGGAGTGCAGTGGCATGATCTTGGCTCATTGCAAGCTCTGCCTCCTGGATTCATGCCATTCTCCTGCCTCAGCCTCCCGAGGAGCTGGGACTACAGGTGCCCGCCACCACGGCCTGCTAATTTTTTGTATTTTTAGTAGAGATGGGGTTTCACTGGGTTAGCCAAGATGATCTCAATCTCCTGACCTCGTGATCTGCCCCCTCGTCCTCCCAAAGTGCTGGGATTACAGGTGTGAGCCACCGCGCCTGGCCTTTTTTAAATTTAATTTAATTTATTATTATTTTTTTTGAGACGGAGTTTCATTCTCGTTGCCCAGGCTGGAGTGCAGTGGCATGATCTCAGCTCACTGCAACCTCCACCTCCTGGGTTCAAGTGATTCTTCTGCCTTAGCCTCCCGAGTAGCTGGGATTATAGGCATACGCCACCACACCCAGCTAATTTTTTTGTATTTTTAGCAGAGATGGGGTTTCTCTGTGTTGGCCAGGCTGGTCTCGAACTCCTGACCTCAGATGATCTGCCTGCCTTGGCCTCCCAAAGTGCTGGGATTGCAGGCGTGAGCCACCATGCCAGGCCTAGATATTTTTTATATCAGGTCACGTGTTTTATCTAGGAGGCAAACTTTCCTTGTAATTAGTGTTTCTTTTTTCTTTTTTTTGTTTTTGTTTGAGTTGGAGTCTCCCTACTGCGTCCGGCCGTGATTAATGTTTTTCTAGTGATGCTGCACTCTCTTGAAGTCAGTTAACTGTCACCTGAATCTTCAGGGACTGGGTTGGGTTGTGGGGTGGGTGGTGGCATGACTTGCTGCTGATGGGACAGGAGGACCCACTACTCACACAGGTACCACAGTTGTGGCTCTTGAGGCCTGAAGGTTGAGGTTGCAGTGAGCTGAAATCATGCCACTGCACTCTAGCCCCGGTGACAGAGTGAGACCATCTCGGGAAAGAAAAAACGTTAGGTCATTATTTACGCACCCAACAAGTGAAAGGTCTGGAGGGCCCAAGTGAGGACAGCTCAGTTCGGGCATGTTTAACCTCCAGATTACCTCGTCCTTGAGAAATTTAGGAATAATCCCAGTTTCAGTCTTTTGTGGTGTGGTTCTTTGATGTTAGTCATGGGAATAAGGAATTTGCATTTAGCCTCAAGAGTTGTGGAAAGTCCTAATGAGAAATATCACGGGCAGAAGCTGCTGCTCGCTTCAGTGGTGCAGGTGATGATTGTGCCGGAGAACTGTGCATAGCCAGCTGCTGGAGGAGAGGACGTGGCCTCCACAGGCAGCCTCACACTAGGGGGTGACTGTTGGGGGCAGCAGGGATGAAAGGGACACGTTCGTATGCTGCTCAGTTGCTTATGTCAGCAGGATGTCCAGGTTGCGTTTCTGGGGGGGCAGTGGGTCCTTGAGACCTGAGACCCATTCTCTTTGGAACGTAATGAGTTACCAGGTGGGCTGCGGGAGAATGTTCAGTTGTGGTATGGAGGCGTTGGGTTGCTTAACCTCAGAAGGATCTTTTTTTCCTATGAGTTGTGTAGAAGAAGATGTCTTACATAGATTTGAAGAACATTGAAAAAACAAAAACAAAAAAACCAACCCCAATTTGGCTTTCCTTCTTTTTTGTTAGGGTGATAGTCCTATGTGCATTTCTGTTTCCTGGCCCCTGGATGTGAAAAGTGGGTCATTGGAGGCACTGGGAGTGTTGCCATGCTGGCCCCAGAGGCCTGTGTGTGCTGCTGGCGAGGCAGCTGGGCCACTGTCGCTGTGCCCTGACAACAGTGGTGGGAACTGTTCCTGAAAGTGTGAAATAAGATTTCAGTTTATTAAGCGCTCCTCTCATTACGCCATTGTTTTCTTTTTCTTTTTTGATTTTTTGAGCTTCTTTTGAAGCCACAATGAATTGGGATAGAAAGAATACATACCCAGAAACAAATATTAGGTTTTATTTTTTTATTTTTTATTATTTTTTTCAGATGGAGTCTTGCTCTGTTCCCAGGCTGGAGTGCAGTGGCGTGATCTTGGCTCACTGCAGCCTCCGCCTCCTGCATTCAAGCAGTTCTTCTGCCTTAGCCTCCTGAGTAGCTGGGATTACAGGTGCCCAGCACCATACCCAGCTGATTTTTGTATTTTTGGTAGAGACGGGGTTTAACCATGTTGGCCAGGCTGGTCTCGAACTCCTGACCTCAGGTAATCCAACCGCCTCAGCCTCCCCAAGTGCTGGGATTATAGGCGTGAGCCACTGCACCTGGCCTCTCCAGTATTTTTGTTATTAAAATGTTAAATACTGCTGGGTGCAGTGGCTCATGCCTGTAATCCCAGCACTTGGGGAGGCTGAGGCGGGCGGATCACCTGAGGTCAGGAGTTCGAGACCAACCTGGGCCACATGGTGAAACTCTGGCTTTTCTAAAAATACAAAAAATTAGCTGGGTGTGGTGACAGGTACTGTAATCTCAACTACTGAGGAGGCTGAGGCAGGAGAATTGGTTGAACCCAGGAGGCGGAGGTTGCAGTGAGCCGAGATCGCGCCACTGCGTTCCAGCCTGGATGATAGAGTGAGACTCCATCTCGGAAAGAAAAAAAAAATTAGGCGTGATGGCCCATGCCTTTCATCCCAGCTACTCAGGAGGCTGAGGCAGGAGAAACGATTGAACATGTGAGGTGGAGGTTTTAGTGAGCCACGACGGCGCCACTGCACTCCAGCCTGGGCGACAGAGCGAGACTTGGTCTCTAAAAGAAAAAAAAAAAAAAAGAAGGAGAAATGACTTGAAGGTGCCGCTTTTATACTACACTTCTATTGTGTCTGTTTTCTGAGATGCAAATTGAACTAGCTAATTCTCTCACATGATAAATACTGGACAGACAAGACCGAAGGAGAACCTTTTCTCCGTGTTTCTTGCTCTGTCTGCTTTTATCAGTAGATGCTCATGGTACAGTCTTCCACTCACTTTCCCTTTCACCTCTGAGGTTCATTGTTACCACGGCATGTGTTCCAGTCTCCATGCTATAGTCTTCCACCCACTTTCCCTTTCACCTCTGAGGTTCGTTGTTACCACGTCACGTGTTCCAGTCTGTGCTCGCGTATAAAACGTGTGTTGTGTCTTAACGTGATACTGTGAGATGAGTCTGCCCAGAGGGACTCTGAAGTCAGGACTGTGTCTTTTCCACACCTCTCCACCCCAGCCCTCATCGTGGCTCAGAGAGAACCAGATTCAGAGTGTGGTGAGGGGAGGATGAGGTGGTTTCGGGTGGGCGGTGGGTCCCCATCTCTGCTGGAAGTGTAGTGTACCTCTAGGGTATGTTCCAAATAGTTGGTTGTAAGACCACGGAGGAGAAGTCTGTTTCGGCAGGCTAGTCCCTCGGCTTGAGGTCTCGGTGTCTGTAACCGCCAGGCTGCAGAGCCCCACCTGGCTGAGTCAGGAGTGTGTTGTAACCTGCCCACCTGCCCAGGCTGGTTAGAAGCAAGCGTAGGCATTGGGTCTGCCTGTCCTGGTCCAGGCACCTCTCCTGGTTTGGCCAGGTTTTGGTTTGTATTTATTCCTCATGTTGACATGTAAATAATACTGTTACAAAACAGGTAGTTTGCTTTGCTGTTCTACGAACAACCCAAGAACCTGAGGGTAATAGGACACATTAACATTCTTGTAGTTAAGAGTTCTGATTCTGTGACTTCAGAGGACATGTGACCATCCTGACTGTGGCGGGTTATTAAGGCTGTGACAAGTCGCAGGTAGCTTTAGGAATGTCAAAGATAGGTTCTTTGAATTTGATTTCATCTTTTTTTTTTTTTTTTTTTTTTGAGACAGAGTCTCGCTCTGTAGCCCAGGCTGGAGTGCAGTGGTGCAATCTCGGCTCACTGCAACCTCTGCCTCCTGGGTTCATGCCATTCTCCTGCCTCAGCTTCCCGAGCCCGGCTAATTTTATTTTTGTATTTTTAGTAGAGACGGGGTTTTACTGTGTTAGCCAGGATGGTCTTGATCTCCTGACCTCGTGATCCTCCCACCTCAGCCTCCCAAAGTTCTGGGATTACAGGCGTGAGCCACTGCGCCCGGCCTGATTTCGTCTTTTGAGAATGGGCTGCTGTACTTGAAATTGGGTTTGTAGTTTTGGTATTTTGATGTGAGAAGGCATTGGCTAAAATTTTTGTTCTCATAATTTGCATATTTTCTGTGTTTTTCCCATTGTTTGGCTCAGTTGTTTTTCTTTGTTTTTTTTTTTGAAACAGGGTTTCACCCTGTCTGTTGCTCAGGCTGGAGTGCAGTGGCGTGATCTCTGCTCCCTGCAACCTCCGCCTCCCAGTTTCAAGCAGTTCTTCTGCCTCAGCCTCCTGAGTAGCTGGGACTCCAGGTGCCCTCCACCACGCCTGGCTAATTTTTAAATTTTTTTAGTACAGACAGGGTTTCACCATGTTGGCCAGGCTCATCTTGGACTCCTGACCTCAATTGATCCACCCGCCTCGGCTTCCCAAAGTGCTGGAATTACAGGTGTGAACCACCGCGCCTGGCCTGGATCAGTTGTTTTCACGTTCCTTATCCCTCTTTAAACTTGGGAGGGCATTGCGTGTTTCATGGAGATATTACAGCAAAGATCAGAATTTTGATTGTAATTGTTTTGTTTGTTGTTGACGTGCTCTAGTTACTGTTTTCCGACTTCCAGTGTGAACGATAAAAGATTGTTTTAAAATTTTAGGAAAAACTATCTTTCGTGTGGGTAGTGAATAAATAATTAGCATTAATGTTACTGATGTCTTCTACCTAGTTCTTTATCAGAATTCTTTTCCTGGCTGCAATATTTCATTTTAATAGAGAATAATTTTCATGTAAAACTGGTTGCTTTATATTTTCTTTCTGGTTGCTATAGAAACAGTGCAGTGTGGTGGGTTACGGGGCTTTCATGAGGGAGCTCTCTGGGAGGCAGCAGCCGCCTGGTGATGAGGGAGGGGCACGGAATTGTCGTCTTTCACATCCCAGCTTGGCCGTGGAGCCTCAGGAGCTGCCTCGCCAGAATGATGGGATTTTCTTGTCCCTCCAGCTTAAATGCTGTTGGCTTTGTTCTCCAGTGGAATGGCCATCGCCTTTTTTCCTACCTGTGAGCTAGTCCATCTCTCCAACCCACTGGCGATCCAAGAGGTCTCCAGCCTTTCTCTGCCTGTCATGGTCAAGAGGGTCTGTTGGAAAATTACTGACTGAACAACAATGCCAGAAATTGCCCTGAATTGTGGAAGTCCCGGCTGCCACCCCCTTACTTGAGGTCCTCATCTCACTGCACCAACAGGGGTGAGGAGAGGGCAGGGGTGAGGAGAGGGCAGGGGTGGCCCTGCACACTGCTGGGGAAGAAAGGAGGCAGCTCCTGGCCAGGCAGGGCACGGCCTTCCTTGCTAGATCATCAGCACAAATTTGCGTTTGAAGGTTTAACTTACATTTTCTTTTTTATTTGGATTATATATCCGTAAGTTTTGGGTTGTTATGCAGTATTCTGAGGATTGACGTTGGTGGCATACGTTAACCTTGAAAGCAGCATTTTGTTCATTATAAAAAACTTGGAATATAGTAATTGAGTATGAAGTAATTGAAGCTGTGAGGTCCGTTATAAGGAACTTGGTCTTGGGAGTCTCTCCGAGCCTACTCTGGCTTGGGAGGCTGCCTTGGTCTCAGTGAGGCTGGCATCGTGTGTGTTGGTGGGAGGTTGGAAAGAGCATTTGGCATTCTGAAGAGTGACCTGTGCTCCCTTTCTGGCAACCAGTCATTATTTGTGCGTGGAAGGAAGTAGCATGGACGAAAGTTTTTCTTTCAAATGGGATGATGGGTGGGGCTGTATTTCTGGTCTTAAAATTTTTTTTTTTTTTTTTAAATAAGGTAGAGACAGGGACTCACCATGTTGCCCAGGCTGGTCTCAAGCTCCTGGGCTCAGTCGTTCCTTCCACCCTGGCCTCCCGTAGGCATGAGATTGTAGGCATGAGTCGCCATGCCAGGCCAGTGTGTTTCTTTGCTACTGCTGTGTAACAGATTGACACATGACGCATTCATGATCTCACGGTTTCTGTGGGTTGGAAGTCTGTGCACAGCTTAGTGGGATCCTCTGCTCAGCGTTTCATCAGGTTGCAGCCTTGGTGTTGGGTGGGACTTCGATCTCATCAGAGGGTCAAATGGGGAATGGTGTGCTTTTGGGCTCTTTCAGGTTGTGACAGAAGTTGTCTCTTTCTGATTGTGGGACGGAAGTCTTTGTTTTCTTGTTGACTGTCCCCTGAGGTCTCCTCTTGACCCTTAGAGGCCCAGGCCCCCTGTACTTGCTTGGCAGGTAGTCCCTTGCAGCGTGGCAGCTCCCTTCAAAACAGCAAAGAGTCTTCTGCCTCAGTAGACTAAGTCTTACGTAACATCACGTGGTCATAGGAGTGACATCGCATCAACTTTGCCACCTAATGCAGCGCAGTCAGTGGAAAGCTGTTCCATTGTGTTCACCATATTCTGTGGGTTAGAAGCACGTCACAGGTCCCGCCCGCCCTGCACTCCAGGCAAAGTGACTACAAGGAGGCACTGTGGGGAGATTGGGTGGGGAGATTGCCAGGCTTACCTAGGGTCTGTCTGCTGGCCTGGGGTGATCTTCATTCCCTGGATACTGACATGTCAGTCTCTGGGAATTGTTTGCATCTCTCTCTCCTCCATGACGTGTCAGTCTTTGGGAGAGGGGTGCATCTCTTCTGTCTCCTGCATTTGCATGCACTCCCAGATCCACTTGTAGAATGGAAGTAGAATCAAGACTCGTGGCCACAGATTGGGTGGACAGGACACTTGGGCTTGCCCTGGTACTGTCAGGCTTTTTGCCCTATATCTTGTATTTCCTGCTGTCCTGCCTGCCTCTCAGGCTTATGGTGAGGATGAGATGAGACGATGGATGTGGTCAGTGAAGCAGCTGGTCAGGGCCTGTTGGAATTCCACTCTAGTCCCGTCTGCCTCTTTCTCCACCTCTGTCCTCTAGGCAGAGATTGGTTATTTTCACGAGTAAGTGTGGGATCATCAGAGTTCTTGAGGTCTTTGCTTTCTGTCTGAAATTCCCTTATGTCCTTTCCCTGACTGATGCCTACTCATCCTTCAGGCCTCCACCTTCCCAGTGATCTTTTTTTTTTTTTTGAGACAGGGTCTTGCTTTCTTGCCTCGGCTGGAGTGCAGTGGTGTGATCTTGACTTACTGCAGCCTTGACCTCTTGGGCTCAAGCCAAGCCATCCTCCTGCCTCAGCTTCCTGGGTAGCTGGGACCACAGGTGTGTGCCACCCCACCTGGCTAATGTTTGTATTTTTTGTAGAGACGGGGTCTCACTGTGTTGCCCAGGCTGGTCTCCCGACTTCTGGGCTCAAGCGATCCTCCTGCCTCAGCCTCCCACGGTGCAGGGATCACAGACATAAGCCACCATGCCTGGCCCCCAGTGAGCCTCCTGGTCTCATGGCTGAGCTGTTCGACTTCACTTGTGACTTTGCCATTGGTTAGATTTCACCCTTGGTCTTGCGGTGTCCTCTGCTCCCCTCTCTGGTAATAATTTATGTTGTGTTTTAGTTACCTTTTACTTCCTTTCTGCTGAGTGATACTTGTTGGATCCTCAGACACAAGGCTTGGCACACTTACGGCAGATACCGAATAAAACAGTAACACTCTGTGGCCAGTATTTAAATGGTGTGCACAGCCATCAGAATGGAATAAGCTGGGCACAGCGGAATGGGAGGTTGATGTTGCAGTGACCCGTGAATATGCCACTGCCCTCCAGCCTGGGGGACAGAGCAAGACTTCATCTCAAGCAAACAAACAAACAAATCAATCAGTGGATCAGAAGAGGTGATGTGCTCGTGACTCGAGTCCCTGCTCTGCCGTCGAAGCTTCTCCAGCCTTACTGCTCCTTTGCTTTGGATCTTTTCATTCCTAGGTTTATTGTTGAGTCTGAGACGGTTTTTCTTCTCTCTTCCCCTTCTTAGTAAATATGCAGATCTCCTAATAATGCACCTGACTTAGAGATCTTGGTACCGTACCCACAGATCCACACAAACACAAAAGCACAGGTGATACTCAGGTTGGAACATGACGATGCAAACTCAGCATCCCCATTTGCCTCTCGCTTTTCTGTCTTTCTTAGCTGTGTCCTGTGAGTGTGTTTTGGGCAGTGTCGACAGCAGGTTCAGCCTCAGAAAAAGGATGGGAAATGGCTCTCAGACTCAGAGCCCTAAACGTGGTCCGCATCAGGTTTCTGCCCTGATCCTGGCACCTCTCTCTGCCTGGTGGAGAGCACCTTTGCACCTTTGCACCTTTGCAAGTGAGGGTTAGGGCTGGGCACAACAGCTTCCCATTTTGTTCAAGGAGATGTGTCTGGAGATAAAATGGCAGGGCTGCATGCGTCGGGGGTCATAGCCATGCACCTGATGTTCAGGAGTTGGTAACTGGGGGAGTAAGGACTTAAGGTACATGTTTTACTGTTCCCTCTTTGCTGTGAGGTGTTGTTGCATGTGAGTTGATTCGGGTGGTAAATGAAATCGTATCTTTATTTTTTGAGACAGTCTCACTCTGTCGCCCAGGCTGGAGTATAGTGGCATGATCTCAGCTCACTGCAAGCTCCGCCTCCTGAGTTCAAGCAACTCTCCTGCCTCATCTTCCCAAGTAGCTGGGATTACAGGTGCCCGCCACCACACCCGGCTAATTTTTGTATTTTTAATAGAGACTGGGTTTCACCATGTGGGCCAAGCTGGTCCTGACCTCGGGTGATCTGCCCACCTCTGCCTCTCAAAGTGGGGATTACAGGCATGAGGCACCGCACCCGGCCATGAAATCATATCTTAAGTGTCTCCATGGTGGCCTAATTTGTTACCTGAAGCTTTTTCTCAGAGCAGCCTCTAGCAAGGAAAATCACTTCCTGTCGACTCCTTCAGGACTGCAGGGTAACTTGGTGAATGCTTGCATCTTGTGAATTCCTGAGTGGTGAGAGCACCACTCCACACAGGACTTCAGGGCAGCAGGCTTTTAGGTTTTGCACACAGTTCCTTGAAAGCTGTGATTTGGAAATTGTTAGAATTTCTAGATAGTATCTAGTTTGGAGGGTCAATAGTGCTTTATTTATTTATTTATTTTTACTTTTAAAATAGAGGTGGGGTCTCACTCTGCTGTCAGGCTGGTCTCCAGCTTCTGAGCTCAAATGATCCTCCTGCCGTGGCCTCCCAGAGTGCTGGGGTTACAGGAGTGAGCCACTGCGCCCAGCCGCAGTCATGCTTTTAAATTGAGGATATAGGAAGGAAGGCTTTGGCTGCTATGCTTTCATGAGATTTCTTTTTTTTTTTTCTTTGAGACGGAACCTCACTCTGTCCCCCAGGCTGGAGTGCAGTGGTGCGATCGATCTCGGCTCACTGCACCCTTCGCCTCTCAGATTCACGCCATTCTCCTGCCTCAGCCTCCCGAGTAGCTGGGACTACAGGTGCCCACCACCATGCCCAGCTAATTTTTTGTATTTTTAGTAGAGACGGGGTTTTACCACATTAGCCAGGATTGTCTCGATCTCCTGACCTTGTGATCCGCCCGCCTTGGCCTCCCAAAGTGCTGGGATTACAGGTGTGAGCCACCGCGCCCAGCCGCTAATACTTTTTTTCCCCTCCTTTCTGAGTCTATCACGTTAACCAGTATTCCTTACCTACGTTTAGTCTGTACGCAAAACACCCATGGCTGCCTCTCCTCAGACTGACCCGTGTTCACCTGGACTTGGATAAGCCTCACTGTCATCTGGGGTGTGTTTCTCCTTGTGTGCCTGTCATAATAGTGCATCACATTTCAACGCTTCTTCTACAGGGCAGGATTTGTAGAAAGGGTTTGAATCTTAATGATAAGCTATGACCATGAGTAAGTTACTTCATTTTTCCTTGCTTTTGGTTTTCTTGTAAGAATTGGGATTATAGGCCAGGCATGCTGACTCAGGCCTGTAATCCCAGCACTTTGGGAGGCCGGTGCAGGCGGATCATGGGTTGAAGACATGAAGACCATACTGGCTAACACACTGAAACCTGTCTCTACTAAAAATACAAAAAAATTAGCTGGGCAAGGTGGCGGGCGCCTGTAGTCCCAGCTACTCGGGAGGCTGAGGCAGGAGAATGGCGTAAACCCTAGAGGCGGAGCTTGCAGTGAGCTGAGATCCGGCCACAGCACTCCAGCCTGGGCGATAGAGCCAGACTCCGTCTCAAAAAAAAAAAAAAGAATGAGACTCCATCAAAAAAAAAAAGGTTTTTTTTGTATTTTTAGTAGAGACGGGGTTTCACCGTGTTAGCCAGGATGGTCTCCGTGTCCTGACCTCGTGATCTGCCTGCCCTGTGTGGCCTCCCAAAGTGCTGGGATTACAGGTGTGAGCCACTGCGCCCGGCCTACTTTTTCCTTTCTCATTTGCATACCTTTTATACCTTTTATCTCCTTTCTCTTGGGCTAGAACCTCTAGTGCAGTGTTCCAAAGAAGTGATGAGTGGAGATGAGCCAGATGCGGTGGCTCACGCCTGTAATCCTAGCACTGTGGGAGGCCAAGGTGGGTGGATCACCTGAGGTTAGGAGTTTGAGACCATCCTGGGCAACACAGTGAAACCCTGTTTTTACTAAAATGCAAAAATATTAGCCGGATGTGGCAGTGTGTGCCTCTATTCCCAGCTGCTCAGGAGGCAGAGGCTGGAGAATTGCTTGAACCTGGGAGGCAGAGGTTGCAGTGAGCCTAGATTGCGCTACTGCATTCCAGCCTGGGTGACAGAGTGAGACTCAATCTCAAAAGAAAAAAGAGAGAGGATATCACAGGCTTATTTCTTTTTTTCTCTTGTTTTTTTGTTTTTTTTTGTTTTTTGGGAACAGAGCCTTACTCTGTGGCCCAGGCTGAAGTGCAGTGGTGGCTCACTGCAAGCTCTGACACAGGCTTATTTCTGATGGTAATTGAAAAGTGTCCACTTTTTCACCATTAAGTTTGCTAAGGGTTCCTAAAGGCACTTTGTGAGGTTAAGGAAGTTCCCTTCTTTTATAGGTTTGCTAAGTATTTATCAGGAATGGACATTGAATTTTATAATTTTCTTTTACATTGATTTATCATTTGGTTTTGTTTTTCAAATGTTTAGGTTTTGTTTTTTGAATGTTTAACCAATCATGTATTCCTGGGTTAAACCCACATGGTGACAGTGTGTCATTCTTCCTGTATGATACATTGGCAGGTAGGCATCAGCTGAGCCCTGCACGTTTCACCATCCAGCAGGCGGCCGCTGGGGCTGCCAGGAACAGCAGGGCAGCAGAAGCAGAAGCAGGGGCCACACAGCTTCACTTCTGCTGCATCCTTCTTCTTTTTGAGCCGGAGTCTCACTCTGTTGCCCAGGCTGGAGTACAGTGGCGCCATCTCGGCTCACTGCAGCCTCCGCCTCCCGAGTTCCCAAGCAGTTCTCCAGCCTCAGCCTCCTGTGTAGCTGACGTTACAGGCCTGTGCCACCATGCCCGGCTAATTTTTGTATTTTTAGTAGAGACAGGATTTCGACATGTTGGCCAGGCTGGTCTTGAACTTCTGGCCTCAAGTGATTCACGGGCCTCGGGCTCCCAAAGTCCTGGGATTACAGGTGTGAGCCACCGTGCCTGGCCAACTTTTGCTTCATTCTGTTGGTAATAGCAAATCAGTGAGGGAGACCAGATTCTAGGGGTGCAAAATAAACTTTCCCCCCAACCTCATGATGGGAGGAGGGACACTCACATTGCAGGTGTGGGTGAGAAGCTGCGAGAGTCTGTGCCATGTGGCATAGCTACCACAACAACTTCAACCCAAATCCTCTTAGTTTTGCTGTAGTCATCCTCATAATTGCTGAGATTTCTGCTTTGGTTTCCTTATCAAATTAACACTAAGTTAATAGACCCTTCTTTCCAAGTTCATGATTACAGTGTCAGCAAGTGATAAAGACTGCAGTCTGTGCGCCATGGCTCACACCTGTGATCCCAGCACTTTGGGAGGCCGAGGTGGGCAGATCATTTGAGGCCAGGAGTTCAAGACCAGCCTGGCCAACATAACGAAACCCCGTCTCTACTGAAAATACAAAAGAAACTTAGCTGGGTATGGTGGCGCACAGCTGTAGTCCCAGCTACTCGGGAGGCTGAGGCAAGAGAAACAGTTCAACCCAGGAGGCAGAGGTTGCGGTGAGCCGAGATCATGCCCCTGCACTTCAGCCGGGCAACAGAGCGAGACATTGTCTCAAAAAACAAAACAAAACGCTGTGGGTAGCAAGTCACCCAGTTGTCTTATCTGATTTTTAAAAACATATGCAGTACGTCTTATGGTGTCTTGATTGGATTCACAGCAGCATTTGGGATCAGCTGTGCAGTGCATCCTGCATGTTGAAGAGTGATACGAGGCCAGATACAGTGCCTGTAGTCTCAGCACTTTGAGAGGCTAAGGCAGGGGGATCACTTGAGACCAAGAGCTCGAGACCAGCCTGGGCAGCATAGCAAGACCCTGTCTCTACAAAAATAAAAATAAAACTTAGCTGGGTGTGATAGCGTGTGCCTGTAGTCCCAGCTACTTTGGAGACTGAGGCTGGATGGCCACTTGAGCCCAGGGTTTCTTTTTAGAGACAAGGTCTTACTCTGTGGTCCAGGCTGGAATGCAGTGTTGCCGTCACAGCTCACTGCAGCCTCAACTTCCTGGGCTCAGGCAGTTCTCCCACCTCAGCCTTCCAAGTAGCTGAGACTACAGGGGCGTGCCACCATACCCAGCTAGCTAATCTTTCTATGTTTTTTGGTGGAGATGGGGTTTAGCCATATTGCTGTGGCTCATGTTGTACTCCTGGGCTCAAGCGATCCACCTGCTGTGGCCTCCCCAAGTTGTGGGATTATAGACGTGAGCCAAGGCTCCTGGCCCGATTTCAGCTTGTTGGTTTGGCAACTTTGGTCAATAAAAGTTTATGTGGTCTTTTTCTACCCCCACCTTCTCACTCCTGGCACAGAGTTCCTGCAACCTTTGGAATTTCTTGTGTGATAGGATGTCGTTTGTTATTCATAACTAGCTCCTTTCAGATCACACCAGAGTTTGGGCTAATGAACTGACAGGGTAGGGCTGGTCACCAGGAAGACCAGGTGATTATTAGAAGGCTAGAGCTTTCATCTGCAGCCACTGACCTCCAAGGAGGGGAGCAGGAGCTGAAGATGAAGCTCTAAAAACTCTTGGACACGCCCGAGTCGTGGGAGGGCCCCTGCCGCCCACACCTTGCTTTTTGCATCTTTTGTGTTTGCTGCTACCGAGTTGTCTTTTTTATGTTTTCCATGTCGAACACGTGGAATACAGTTCGACAGCTTTTAATACCTTTGTCTACTAATTTTAACACCTGTTTCAGTTCTAAGTTGGTTTATTTCTTTTCCCTCATTATGGTTTGTATTTGTGTTTTTTGAGCACTAATCATAATTCTCTGAGGCTTGTATTTTTTTGCTTCTTTGCATGCCTAGTGATTTTTGTTGGATGCCATGCATTAGGAATTTTACCCTGTTGGGTGATGACTTTCTTTCTGAAATTATAAAATAAGATGTAGTTCACAGAATACAAAATTTACCATTTAAAGCTCACAGTTCAGTGATTTTTAGTATATTCATTATATTGTGCACCCATCACCCCCACTGTCACATTCCAGCACGTTTCCGTCCTCACGAGGTCCCCTGTCTCGTCAGTCCCTGTTACCCTTCCCCCTTTCCCTGACAACCGATACTCTACTTTCTATCTGGATTTGCCTGTTGTGAACGTTTCACATAAATGGGAATTAAGTCTTTTGGGTTTTAGATAAGTAAGATAATAATTTCCTCTTCAGAGAATGGAACTGTCAGCAGATGGGGCTCGTTACTGAGGGGGCTGCATGCACTCTGGTGTTCACCGGGTGTGCCTGAGCCCACTTTCGGTGCAGCAGGTTCTGCCAGCGTCTTTTTCTGGGCAACTTGTTGAGTTTATGACGCAACCTCCTTTTACTGGTCCCTGTTGTGATCAGCACCCTAAGCTTTTAGAAAGTGTGATGGTGGCCGGGTGCGGTGGCTCACGCCTGTAATCCCAGCACTTTGGGAGGCTGAGGTGGGCAGATCATGAGGTCAGGAGATCAAGACCATCCTGGCTAACACGGTGAAACCCCGTCTCTACTAAAAATACAAAAAATTAGCCGGGCGTGGTGGTGGCGCCTGTAGTCCCAGCTACTCGGGAGGCTGAGGCAGGAGAATGGCGTGAACCCGGGAGGCGGAGCTTGCAGTGAGCCGAGATCGCGCCACTGCACTCCAGCCTGGGCCACAGAGCGAGACTCCGGCTCAAAAAAAAAACAACAAAAAAGCAAAAACAAAAAAAGAAAGTGTGACGGTGGCTGTGGAGCAGAGGAGTCATCTCTTTGCTCGTACATGTGACGTGCCAGGAGTACATGGGAGTCGTGAGCCCGTGGACACACAGAAGAGACTTTTCCTTTGTCTCATGGTGGAATGCTGGAGAAGCAAGTGTTCCCACCTGCTGAGCAGCTGAGAGCAGGCTTTCCGCGGATGTGTGCGGGCGGGCGGGCGGTGTGGCACAGAAAGGCCTCGACGGACTGTCTGCTCTTCACGGCAAGAGCGTGCTGCCCCTGTTCTCTGTCGTGGCCTCTGCTGTAAAGATGAGAGAAGTCCAACGCCAGTCTAATTCATGATTCTTTTTTAGGTAAGCTTTTTAGGATTTTATGGAAACTTGTAGGATTTTCTGTTTGTATGTGGGAGTCTGACATTTTGCTATTTTAGGGTTTAGATTGTTACTTTTTTATATTGGTTAGCATCTTGAAGCTCTTTTAATATGCAGACTTGTCTTTTTCATTCCATCTCAGTTTTTCTGTCAAGGGCCAGGTAGTAGATACGTTAGACCTTGTGGCCGTGTGTTCTCTGACAGCTCTTCAGCTCTGCTGTGGTATCATGGAAGGAACCGGGGCCACACTTAAAACGAGCCTGACTGTTTTCCAGTTAAAACTAGTATTAACACTGAAATTAGAATTTCATATAATTTTCACCTACCACAAAATGTTGTTTTCTTTCTCAACCAGGTATAAATATAAACCTCATTCTTAGCCTGTGGACTGTCTAAAAAAGACATTGGGCCAGATTCGGTCCCTGAACCTCAGGGGGTTTCCCCATCGTAGTAGGTGAACTTGGAACTATGTGGCTTTATTGATTTTTGTCCTTGAAGCTTTTCCTGTGCAGCGGTCCTGACTTTCTGTAGAGTTTGATCTCTGCAGCTTCTTCCTTCTCTAGAGTTTGATCTCTGCAGCTTCTTCCTTCTCTAGAGTTTGATCTCTGGTTTCTCTAGACTGAAGTTATTTGTCTGATCTCATTTACTTTCTGTTAATTTAGGTGCTTAATTCTGGTCATCTGTTGGCATATCATTCTTCTGTTTTCCAGTGCCGTTACGGATTTATTCTTTTCTTTTCTTTTGTTTTTTTTAGATGGAATCTCACTCTGTCACCCAGGCTGGAGTGCAGTGGTGCGATCTTGGCTCACTACAGCCTCCACCTCCCAGGTTCAAGCGATTCTCGTGCCTTAGCCTCCCGAGTAGCTGGGATTACAGGTGCCTGCCACCATGCCCAGCTAATTTTTTATATTTTATTATTATTATTTTTTGAGACGGAGTCTTGCTCTGTGCCCCAGGCTGGAGTGCAGTGGCGCGATCTCGGCTCACTGCAAGCTCCGCCCCCCCCGGGTTCACGCCATTCTCCTGCCTCAGCCTCCTGAGTAGATGGGACTACAGGTGCCCGCCACCTCGCCCGGCTAATTTTCTTATATTTTTAGTAGAGACGGGGTTTCACCGTGTTAGCCAGAATGGTCTCGATCTCCTGACCTCGTGATCCGCCCGTCTCAGCCTCCCAAAGTGCTGGGATTACAGGCTTGAGCCACCACGCCCGGCCTATTTTTAGTAGAGACGGAGTTTCACCATGTTGGCCAGGCTGGTCTTGAACTCGTGACCTCGTGATCTGCCCACCTCAGCCTCCCAAAGTGCTGGGATTACAGGCGTGAGCCACTGCGCCTGACCAGATTTATTCTTTTCAAAATGTTTGTTACTTTAAGAAATTTTAGTTGAGAGGGATAGATTCCACCATTGTGATCTTTTTTTTCTTTTGAGGCGGGGTCTTGTTCTGTCACCCAGGCTGGAGTGCGGTAGTGGGATCTTGGCTCACTGCAGCCTCCACCTCCCAGGTGCAAGTGATTCTTGTGCCTCAGCCTCCCTAGTAGCTGGGACTATAGGCGCCCACCACCATGCCTGGCTAATTTATGTTTTTTTTTTTTTTTTTTTTTTTTTTTTTTGAGACGGAGTCTCGCTCTGCCGCCCAGGCTGGAGTGCAGTGGCCGGATCTCAGCTCACTGCAAGCTCCGCCTCCCGGGTTTATGCCATTCTCCTGCCTCAGCCTCCCGAGTAGCTGGGACTACAGGTGCCCACCACCACGCCTGGTTAATTTATGTATTTTTAGTAGACACGGGGTTTTACCATGTTGGCCAGGCTGGTTTTTAACTCCTGACCTTAAGTGATCCTCCCACCTCACCCTCCCAAAATGTTGGGATTACAGGTGTGAGCCACTGCACCTGGCATTACCATTGTGATCTAATAGTACTACAGTACTATTATTTCTTATAAATAGAATTGCAGTGTGACAGGAAGAACTTCCACCATAGGTGTTTTGAAGAAGTTAATTTTTTCCATAAGTAGAAAGCTATGGGAACATGAAACCTAATAACAGTCTATTGCTTGTAACTTAGGGAATTAATTTTGAATTAAATGTGAACTAGACAATTTGCCATGGAATACTACGTTGAAATTATTGAAAAACACTGAGTGTGAGGCTTTTCTTAAATGAAGCTTGTGACAGAGGGAAGTATACCAGTGATTAAGAAGATGCTGGGATGGGCTTTTGCAATAGATGCTCTGCAGGTCTCCAAAATGAGCACCAGATGTGGGGAGAGGGCAGTGACAGAGTCTTCGGAACGTTCTGAGAGCTGAGCTGCTAGGAGACAGGCTTAAATGAGAACCCTAGTTTTTAAAACTTAATGTTTTAATGGAAATGACCATAATTATTAGTGTAGAAAGATAAATTTTGGCCGGGCGCGGTGGCTCACGCCTGTTATCCCAGCACTTTGGGAAGCCGAGGCAGGTGGATCACAAGGTCAGGAGATCGAGACCATCCTGTGAATGGTGAAACCCCGTCTCTACTAAAAATGCAAAAAATTAACCAGGCGTGCTGGTGGCGCCTGTAGTCTCAGCTACTCGGGAGGCTGAGGCAGGAGAATGGCGTGAACCTGGGAGACCGAGCTTGCAGTGAGCTGAGATCCGGCCACTGCACCCCAGCCTGGGCGACAGAGCAAGACTCTGTCTCAAAAAAAAAAAAACAAAAGATACATTTTATTTATTTAGATTAGAAGATGAAGTTCAGAGAATTTAGGTAGCCTAAATAAGATGGCATAGTTAATAATTCTATGAACTTTTCCTTGTTTAGTAAATTTAGTATTAAAATGGAATTATTACGTGGGGTGGGGTGGCTCATGCCTGTAATCTCAGCACTTTGGGAGGACAAGGGAGGCAGATAACTTGAGCACAGGAGTTTGAGACCAGCCTGGGCAACATGGTGATACCCCGTTTCTACAAAAAATACAAATATTAGCCAGGCGTGGTGGCACGTGCCTGTGGTCCTAGCTCCTCAGGAGGCTGAGGGGAAGGATTGCCTGAGCCCAGTGGTGTAAAATTGACCATCTGTACCATTTCTGAGTGTGCAGTTCTCTGGTATTCGATTCACATTGTGTTAAGCCATCACCACCATCCCTCTCCAGAACTTCTTGGTCTTCCCAGACGACACCGGCTACCCTTAACACTGTTTCTGCGTCCCTCTCCCCGTAACCCCAACCACCAATATGCTTCTCTTATGAATGTCACTACTCAAGGCACCTCTCCTATAAGGGGGAGGTCATAGGATATTTGTCCTTTCTTCTCTTGTGAATGTCAGTGCTCAAGGCACCTCTCCTATAAGGGGATCATACGATGTTTGTCCTTTTGTGACTGGCACATTTCCCTTTTGGATCAGTTTGTTACTGTGGGTCAGAGTCTTCATTTGAACAATTTGCCCCCACAGCTCAGAGTCCTCAGTTGTGACCACCCTCTGCAGGTCAAATTCAATTTTTGTTTACTGACTTATTTTGAGGCAGAGTCTTGCTGTCTTGCCTGGGCTGGAGTGCAGTGGTGTGATCGTGGCTCACTGTGGCCTCGACCTCCTGGGTTCAAACAACCCGCCTGCTTCGGCTCCCATAGTGATAGGATGACATGCGTGAGCTGCTGTGCCCAGTGTCAAATTTAATTTTTTTTTTTTTTTTTTGAGACAAGAGTCTCGTTCTGTCACCCGGGCTGGAGTGCAGTGGTGCTATCTTGGCTCACTGCATCCTCCACCTCCCAAGTTCAACCAGTTTTCCATATTGGCCAGGCTGGTCTTGAACTCCTGACCTCAGGACATTTATAGAATACATTTATTATTTTTATGACCAAAGCATGTGATTTTTTTAAATTTAAATTTTATTTTTTAATTTTTATTTTTTTTTTGTTTTTGAGACTGTCTTACTCTGTTTCCCAGGCTGGACTGCAGTGGTACGCAATCTCAGCTCACTGAAATCTCGGCCTCCCAGGTTCAAACAATTCTCCTGGCTCAGCCTCCCGAGTAGCTGGAATTACAGGCTCACACCACCACGCCCAGCTAATTCTTTTGTATTTTTAGTAGAGACAGAGTTTCACCATGTTGAGTAGGCTGGTCTCAAACTCCTGACCTTAAATGATCCACACCAGGATCTCTCAGAGTCCTGGGATTACAGATGTGAGCCACCGCGCCTGGTGGGCTTGTTTCTTTTAGTTTATCCTAACTCTACATTTAATCTAGAAAACAAATCTTTGAGGGGTTACTACAAAGCTAACTGAACATCATAATGTGTCTAGCACATGCATTTCAGGGCTCCACTGCAAGGAGCTGTGCTGAGACCAGCTGAATCATGATTAATAATGGAGTCTAAGGAACACAGGCCTCTAGATGTGACCCTTGCCATACCCTCAGATTACATCAGGGCAGAGCTGATAGTCTGCCTGGCCCTGAACCCACGCTGCCCTCAGCCACCCAACACCTTGGAGGCAAAGAACACTCCCTTTCATACCATGTTGTACAAGGTGTAGTAAGACAAGACCTGCTTTTTTTATTTTGAGACGGAGTCTCGCTCTGTCGCCTGGGCTGGAGTGCAGTGGCGTGATCTCGGCTTACTGCAGCCTCCGCTTCCCGGGTTCACGCCATTCTCCTCCTTCAGCCTCCTGAGTAGCTGGGACTACAGGCGCGCGCCACCACGCCCAGCTAATTGTTGGTATTTTTAGGAGAGATGGGGTTTCACTGTGTTAGCCAGGATGGTCTAGATTTCCTGACCTCGTGCTCTGCCCACCTCGGCCTCCCAAAATGCTGGGATTACAGGTGTGCGCCACCGCACCCGGCCTTTTTTTTTTTTTTGGATACAGGGTCTTGCTAGGTCGCCCAGGGTGGAGTGCAGTGATACAATCTTGGCTCACTGCAATCTTGACTTCCTGGGCTCAAGCGATCCTCCAGGCTCAGCCTCCTGAGTAGCTGGGACTGCAGGCACTACCATGCTCAGCTACTTTTTTTTGTTTGTAGATATGGGGCCTTGCTGTGTTGCCCAAGCTGGTCTCAGATGCCTCAAGAAATCCCCTTGCCTAGGCTTTCCAGTGTGCTGGGATTACAAGCATGAGCCACTGTTCCTGGCTTTTATTTTTTTAAGCCTTTTTTTTTTTTTTTTGAGACTGAGTCTGGCTCTGTCGCCCGGGCTGGAGTGCAGTGGCCGGATCTCAGCTCACTGCAAGCTCCACCTCCCGGGTTTACGCCATTCTCCTGCCTCAGCCTCCCGAGTAGCTGGGACCACAGGCGCCCGCCACTTCGCCCGGCTAGTTTTTTGTATTTTTTAGTAGAGATGGGGTTTCACCGTGTTAGCCAGGATGGTCTCGATCTCCTGACCTCGTGATCCGCCCGTCTCGGCCTCCCAAAGTGCTGGGATTACAGGCTTGAGCCACCGCGCCCGGCCTTTTTTAAGCCTTTTAATAGAACATGATCAGTTGTTTGATAAATACTGAAACAGTACTAGGAATCAGTTTTTTTAGTTGTTTACCAAACATATTATGCAGGAACTAAATTCACAAAAAGTTCTTTTGAAATTTGGTCCACAAATTTACTTAAGGTTGGAAATTTAAAACTTGTAAGAGGCCGGGTGTGGTAGCTAAAAAAAAAGAAAAAGAAAAAAAAGGATGCTTTCAGGCTTAGAGTTAGTCTTTTTTTTTGAAAATTTTCACAACTTCAGAAAAACTTCATGGACAGGTTTAGAAGCATCTGTTTTATTGACTTTCCCGATTTCTTCGTATGAGTCAGTAATTGTTTTTGTTAACTTGAAGATGGATCTGAATTCTCTTTCCCAAGCTCTCTCTGCTGTCTTCACTCTTACCACTGTTCCCTCCTCTCAAGACATGCTTTGATGCAGATCTCAATATTATGGTCAGAAAACAGAACCAGATGCACATCTGCCTTTCTCATCCATGCTCTTGGCCCAACCTTGAAGGTTGTCTTGATTTCTTAGAAATTCATCAATCAAGAATTTATTCGTAGCATTGGCAGCCATTGTCTGATCCATTTCCCATGTGAATAAATGCATGTGTGGTTATTTCCTCTAGCACAGTCTTCCCTTCTTTAATATAGTTTTCAAAGAGTTCACCACTGTGAATCGGGGTCTTTCATCACAGAGAAGTTTTCCTGAAGACAGGTGTCTGTGATCAGTGTCACGACGGTGTGGGTTTGCTGTATCCCCTTGCCAGTGCCAGGACCCCTGAGGAACCACAGGACCAGTGGGCAGCTTCATGAGGCCGGGACCGCAGAGGAGGTGCAGGCAGCCAGTCAGCAGCAGGAAACTGAGGCCCAGGGCACGCAGTGGCCAGCAGCAGGCTGGCTCCCTATTTGGGAGTTTAAATCAAGTTTTGGTTACCTAAGGCAAAGCAAGCTTGGATTTTGTTTAAGGAGATGTTGTGGAATGAAACAGCTTCTTTGTAGCAAGCAGCCTTGGAGATGATGAATGGAACATGTCTGAACGTGTCAGAGTGATGCTCAGCCTTCCAGTGGAACTGCACAATCATGAGTGAAAGCCTGGCAAAGAATTTTCTTTAATGTACAATGTTATTCCTAAGAAATGAAATCCAGGTATCTCAGTTACGTAAAGCAAGTGCTCACGTACAACAAGAATAGGAGTTTATGTTTTGAAGAAAATTGGTTGAGTTTTATTTTGATTAAACCGCTAAAAAACCATTTCAGAAACTTTTTTTTTTTCTTTTTGTGTCACTGCTTTTCTAGCGCCACCCCACAGCAGTGGCGTCTGAGAACAGAGCTGCAGGCGGATGGCTGCAGTCTCCAGTTCCCAGGAGCAGGGTCTCCAGGGCTGTGGCCAGGATATCTTTCTTTGGGAGCAACTCGTTGCGAGGTGCAGTCTCAGCCAGGTGCTTGGTCTGAATCTGACGATTGTGTATTGGTTCGCGTGGGTCCATTCAGCTCCACACTTGTGCGTTTCACATGTCCCTGGATTTCTTCAGTGATGTTTATACCGGTATACTTTGTGTAATAAAAGCACCCATTCGAGAAGGTACTGTAGGATGAGTTTGGTAGTTTTCTTACCCCACGTCTTAAGCACCAGATTGACATAGACGTTTCCATTACTTCAGAATGCCCGTTTGTAACCAGAACCTTCTACGGCCCCAAGCACTGCTAGCCCACTTTCTGTTATTATGGATTAGTTTTGCTCATTTTAGAATTTCATATTAATGGAGTTTGTAGTCTTTTTTTTTTTTTTTTTTTTTTTGAGATGGAGCCTTGCTCTGTCACCCAGGCTGGAGTGCAGTGGCGTGATCTCAGCTCACTGCAGCCTCCGCCTCCTGAGTTCAAGTGATTCTTCTGTCCTAGCCTCCGAAGTAGCTGGGACTACAGGTGCCTGCCACAACGCCTGGTTAATTTTTGTATTTTTAGTAGAGACAGGGTTTTACCATATTGACCGGGCTGGTCTTGAACTCCTGACCTTGTGATCCGCCCACCCCATCCTCCCAAAGTGCTGGGATTACAGGCGTGAGCCACTGTGCCTGGCCTGGAATTTGTAATCTTTTGAGTCTGACATACTACTCTAATTTTCTAGAGGTAGGATTCACATCACGAACATCCTACCACTCTGACCACTTGAATGTGTACAATTCCCTGGCCTTTAGCACATTTACAACTTTGTGCAACTAGCACCATTATCTCTATTCCAGGATATTTCCGTTTCCCCAGAAGGAAGCGCTCCACTTCTCCCCAGCTCTTACAGCCACTTGTTGACTCTGTCACCGTGGATCTGTCTATCCTGGAGACTTCCTAGGAGTGATTTCATGTAATATGCGGCCTTTAGTGTCGGCTTCTTTAACGTAACATGTCTTTGGAGTCCATCTATGTTGTATGTCTTGGAATTTTATTCCTGTTTACTTGTGAATAATGCTGCGTTGTCTGGGTGGAGGCATTATGTTTACCCATTCATGTCTTGATTGACGCTTGGCTTGTTTCCACCTTATTTTTTTTGAGGTGGAGTCTTGGTCTGTCATCCAGGTTGGAGTGGCGCAATCTCGGCTCGCTGCAACCTCTGCCTCCCAGGTTTAAGTGATTCTCTTGCCTCAGCCTCCTGAGTAGCTGGCATTACAGGAGTGCACCACCACGCTCGGCTAATTTTGTATTTTTGGTAGAGACAGGGTTTCTCCTTGTTGATCAGGCTGGTCTCGAACTCCCGACCTCAGGTGATCCACCTGCCTTGCCCTCCCAAAGTACTGGGATTACAGGTGTGAGCCACCTTACCTGGGCCCCGTTTCTACCTTCTTCTTTTTTTTTTTTTTTTTGAGACCGAGTCTTGCTCTGTTGCCCAGTCTGGAGTGTAGTGGTGCAATCTTGGTTCACTGCAACATCTGCCTCCTGGGTTCAAGTGATTCTCCTGCCTCAGCCTCCTGGGTGGCTGGGATTATAGGTGCCTACCACCACACCAGGCTAATTTTTCTATTTTTCTATTTTTTAGTTGAGACGGGATTTCAGCATGTTAGCCAGGGTGGTCTTGAACTCCTGACCTCAGGTGATTGGCTAGCATCAGCCTCTCAAAGTGCTGGGATTAGAGGTGTGAGCCACCACGCCCGACCTGTTTCTACCTTTTTGACTGTTTTGAATAATGCTGTGAGCATGTGTGCACAGGTTTTCATTTGAATACTTTTTGGGTGTACACCTCGGAGTGGAATTGCCGTGTCATATCTTAGTTCTGTGGTTGCTTTTTGAGGAATTGCCAGAGTATTTCAGCAACAGCTACACCATTTTACCTGCCTACCAGATAGGTCAAAACGCACAGCCCCAATTCTGTGAGAATCGAATCTGCAGCACTCTCTTTTGTACCAGCAATGGGGCTGCTGTCTCCAAGGATGGGGTGTGTGAGCAGGTAAGTTCATCACCACAGCTCTCTCCTGCCCGAATTGAGCAGCTTTTTCATTAGGCGTTCTCTGCTTGTTAGAAGTTTTTGATTAGATTCCACAGTTCTGAAGATGTTGATTCTGACAGTTTTTGCCAGGTTACTCATTGCACTGTTGGAAGGAATGAGTTTTGGAGTTTTTGTTTGTGCTATTTTCAGTTACATCCCCACCTGGTGTGTTTTGAGGTTTGTCCATGATGTGGCGCGTGTAACTCCTTTGTGGTTTTTCTTACTGAGTAGGTTATACATCTTTGTTGGCTCTGCACTGCTGCTACAGCACTTAAGGGGAGATAGCATGAGGAACCCTAACAGCACCTGGGGAAGCAGCTTGAGGAACCAGAGCAGTGGTAGCCGCTGAGAGTCTCACCTAGAGCCGCTTTCATCATGGCTTGATTTAAGACAGATTTATAATTTGTGAAGGAGAAAATTGGCATTATTTTATGAGCAGTGCTTATTAAAAATTAATTGCTTATCTGAGTGTAGTATGATTGTTTTAGAAACTTGCCTTTTCTTAGGGTGTTTTTACCCACTAGGTTAAAGATGTAAGATCTGCAACCTGCAATAGAAGCCTTCTGTGCCCATGTGGGTCAGATCCTCGCTGTGGGACTCAGCGCAGGCCTCAGGTGCTCTCCTTATCTGCCCATGTGTCCCAGGCAAGCCTGCAGAAGTTGTGGTCTGTGGCCCTTGGTCTGTAAGCTACAGCCGCCCACACTTGCTGGGCAGTGACTGAGAGCAGCTCTTCAGGCTCTCTTGCTTGTGGCATGGCTGTGGTTGCGTTGGCTGTGGTGTGCCAGGGGGTGTTGTGAAGCACTGCCCTGTGATGAGTTGAGCGTGCGTGCCGTCTGCATTGTGGAAGGTGGTTGTGAAACACGCACTACCTGCTGGGTGCTCTTCTTTGTGCTCCGTGGAGATCCACTCGGACAGTCCTGGGGACTCCTGAGATATGGGTGCTCCTCTGCCCCTTGCGGCAGAGATAAGTCAGTTGAGGCGCAGAGAAGTTGGGCCGCTTGCCCAGGGCCACACAAGTTGGAAGTGGACGCCGGCGGTGGACGCTGGGCGGGCTGGCTCCAGAGTCCTGCCTCAGAATCACAAGTTCTATCTCCAGTCATGTTTTGTAATACTTCCTGTTCTTCTTGGACAGGTCAATGGCATACGGCCTCTTTGTTTGTCGCTGTGTCTTCAGCACATCACGTTGTCCTGAGTGTGCTATGCTTGTATTTTCCCGTGTATGTTCTCATTCTTGGGAAGATGTTTTGTGCTTTTATTTAAATAACATCTCTCTTGCCTCCTTTCTGTTAGCCACACTTTTTGAAGTACGCAATACAAGTGATGGTCAGCTGGCAAGCAGCTTTGTCCTGGGGGACACCTTGGCAGGCAGGACATGTTCCTGTGAAAGGTGGTTTGGCTTGTAATAGTGTCTGGGAAGGGAGAGAATTCTGTCTTGTGCCGCTTACATTAGTACTTTAACTTAGTTGAAATTCCTATTAGAATTTTTGAGGAAACGTTCATAAGGAAATAGGTGTTATCTAAGGGATTCCTCTTCCATTTTGAGTTGGAAGTTGGTATAAACGTGGTTATTTACCTCGAGCAATAGTTTTCTTATTTCTGGGTTTTGAAACATTGATGTAAGCAAGCTGAAACAAAATTTAATGGCAGAGAAATAGTTTTTGAGAGTATCTAAGAAATGCACTTAATCCCTGAAGGGCAGGGCAATAAAAACAAAAAGGAGCCAAGATATTTGTCTTGTTAAATGCTATTATTAAAACAAACAAAAAACGGAAAAGAAATGTGCTTAAGATGTTATGTGTAGCCAGCCGGGCGTGGTGGCTCACATCTGTAATCCCAGCACTTTGGGAGGCCGAGGCGGGAGGATTGTTTGAGCCCAGGAGTTTGAGACCAGCCTGGGTCTCAACATAAGGAGACCCTGTCTCTATTTAGAAAATAAAATGAAAGGTGATACGTGTTTCTCCGCGCATGTGTGGTTGTGTGGAAAAGCGGGTGTGTGCAGTTTCTTTCTAGAAGACCATGTGAAAACAAGAACCTAAAAGTAGTGAGGGGAATAGGACCTCTTAATTTTCAAAGATACCATCAAAGTATTCTTTTTTAAATTTTATTTATTTATTTATTTATTTTTTGAGACAGCCTCTCTTTCTGTTGCCTAGGCTGGAGTGCAGTGGCGCGATCTCGGCTCACTGCAACCTCCACCTCCCGGGTTCTGGAGATTTTCCTGCCTCCTGCCTCAGCCTCCTGAGCTGAGATTACAGGCTCCTGCCACCACACCTGGCTAATTTTTGTATTTTTAGTAGAGATGAGGTTTCACCATGTTGGCCAGGCTGGTCTCAAACTCCTGACCTCAGGTGATCCACCCGCCTCAGCCTCCCAAAGTGCTGAGATTAGCTTTCTTGATTAAAAAAAAGTAAACGGCTGTGTCCTCACCCTCTGTGGTTTCTAACAGAAAGCTTTGTGTTACTGGTTTTAATCATACCCAGGGTGTGGGAGAGAATTTTGGGTTCCTGGAGCCATTGGTGGCAGGACACCAGGTGTGGTTGGTCCTCCCTACCTTGCCCTCTCGGCTTGTGGCTCCTGGGATGCGGGGCAATGGGTGTACTCTGCTGTAATTCCTGTCTCTAACTTGCAAATGAGTTTTTTTTTTTTTTTTTCCTGATACAGAGTCTCGCTCTGTTGCCCAGGCTGGAGTGCAGTGGTGTGATTTTGGCTCACTGCAACCTCTGCGTCCCAGGTTCAAGCGATTCTTCTGCCTCAGCCTCCCGAGTAGCTGGGATTATAGGTACACGCCGCCACGCCTGGCTAATTTTTTATTTTAGTAGAGATAGGGTTTCACCATGTTGGCCAGGCTGGTCTTGAACTCCTAACGTCAGGTGATCCACCTGCCTCGGCCTCCCAAAGTGCTGGGATTATAGGTGTGAGCCACCACACCCAGCGCAAATGAGCTATTTGATACCAGAGGTTAAATTTTGAACGTCTGGACATGTTTTAAAGATTTTTTAGGATTTTATTGCGGATTGCGCACTAAACTTTAGGTCTTAGATTACAAAAGTACAATTATACAGATAGTTGACTTTTCTTTCCAGTTTTTAAGATTCACTGAAATACTTTTTCCATCACAAATTGATGCATTTTAAGTATGCAGTTCAGTGACTTTTAGTTAAGTTTAGTTAAGTTTGCTTACTAAAAGTGATTTGTGAGATGGGCCGGGTGCAGTGGCCCTCCCAGCGCTTTGGGAGGCTGAGGTGTGCAGATCACCTGAGGTCAGGAGTTTGAGACCAGCCTGGCCAACGTTGCGAAACTCTGTCTTTACTAAAAATACAAAAGTTAACCAGGCTTGATGGCGTGTGCCTTTAGTAATCTTAGCTACTTGGGAGACTGGCGTGTGAGGATTGCTTGAAAACTCAGGAGGCGGAGTCTGCAGTGAGCTATCACACAACTGCACTTCTCCCTGGGCGACAGAGTGAGACTTCGTCTCAAAAAAAAAGTTATTTGTGAAACCATCACCGTAATACAATTTTAGAAAAATGTTGTCACTTCAGTAAGATCCCTCCTGTCAATTTACAGTTAATCTGTTCACACCCCAGGCAACCACTAATCTACTATCTGTCTCTATTGATTCGTCTTTACAGATAATTAACTTTTAAAACAAAAACCTGAAATGCCCTTCAGACTATCAGCACTTGACCTGCTCGTTAGGCTGGTCTGCAGAGGTGTAGTTTGGGTTCTGACGTAGGCCAGGCGTTGGCAAACTTTTTCTACAGAGGACCAAGTGGTCAAGAACTTTGCCAGCCGTAGGTCTCTCTGTTGAAACTACTTAACTTGGCCACTGAAGCATGAGTACGCCTGTGTATGGCTGTGTTCCAGTAAAACTAAGACGTTACAGAAGAAGTGCTTGGCTCACCCCGACACCTCCATCCAGGCCATAACTCTTATCTGGGTGATGAGCCAGCTGGTCTTCCCATTCCCCAATGGAAAGCAGGATGGGGCCACATGGTCATTTACATTTTCATTAGTCATTTTTGTGGCTGATGGACGGCACATTTAGTTTCTGTGTGACATTAAATTGAGCAAAAGAGAATTTAGAATATCTTGACACGCTGGGCGTGGTGCCTCATGCCTGTAATCCCGCCACTTTTGGAGGCTGGGGTAGGAGGATTGCTTGAGGCCAGGAGTTAGAGACCAGTCTGGGCACCATAGTGAGACCATAGTGAGTCTCTGTAAAATGGAATGTTTTGAGAATTTGGAGAAAATAGGAGTTTAGGAATGTATGCATAGCGAAAGAGAGTTTGGGAATGATAATCACAAGAAAGGCTTAGAGCTTAGTGGGATTGTCAGCGCTTGTCTGCAATCAGTACTAAAACAGAGCGGGTCTAGGAGTTAAAACGAACTTTACACTTGCAGCTATTTGTTCAGGGTCACAGGAAAGTCCTAACTACTTGTACACCATCGGAGGTGAGGCACAAGTTTTGTCCTTAGGGCCCATTAGGGTGGTGGTGTCACGGTAAAAGCTGTTCTTCCAGCCAGGTATACTTAGTTGTATTCTTGCATTCTGTCCCTGAGTCTTATGTTTTTGTTTGCTTTTTTACAAAATGGGAGTGAATGTCTCAGGTACTTGAATTTTAAGGGAGTAGAAAGAATTGATGACATATCTTCAGGTAGCAGTCGGCTCCCCGGTCTGAGCCAGCTCCACGCTCAGGTCTTGATTTGGGTGTGGAGGTTAAGAGGAAGTCCGGGTCAGAGTCAGAATCACGCACTCTCATCACTCAGGTTCTTTCCTGCAGCATGGAGGGGAGTGTGACACATTCGGTAACACAATTGTTTGCAGATCCTGAAGTCACTGGGTGTCTTGAGAAACTGAGGGGAAAGAATGCCTTTTCCTGTTGTGAGATAAAGCACTCCCCGGTGCTTAGGCAGGGCTCCCCAATGCTCAGGCAGGGCTCCCCGGTTCTCAGGCAGGGCTCCCCAATGCTCAGGCAGGGCTCTCCGTTCTCAGGCAGGGCTCCCCAATGCTCAGGCAGGGCTCCCCGGTTCTCAGGCAAGGCTCCCCAATGCTCAGGCAGGCTCCCCGGTGCTCAGGCAGGGCTCCCCGGTTCTCAGGCAGGGCTCCCCGGTTCTCAGGCAGGGCTCCCCAATGCTCAGGCAGGGCTCCCTGGTTCTCAGGCAGGGCTCCCCAATGCTCAGGCAGGGCTCCCCGTTCTCAGGCAGGGCTCCCCAATGCTCAGGCAGGGCTCCCCGGTTCTCAGGCAGGGCTCCCTGTTCTCAGGCAGGGCTCCCCAATGCTCAGACAGGGCTCCCCGGTTCTCAGGCAGGGCTCCCCAATGCTCAGGCAGGGGTCCCCGGTTCTCAGGCAGGGCTCCCCAGTGCTCAGGCAGGGCTCCCCAGTGCTCAGGCAGGGCTCCCCAATGCTCAGGCAGGGCTCCCCAATGCTCAGGCAGGGGTCCCCGGTTCTCAGGCAGGGCTCCCCGGTTCTCAGGCAGGGCTCCCCAGTGCTCAGGCAGGGCTCCCCGGTTCTCAGGCAGGGCTCCCCAGTGCTCAGGCAGGGCTTCCCGGTTCTCAGGCAGGGCTCCCCAATGCTCAGGCGGGGCTCCCCTTGCTTAGGCAGGGCTCCCCAATGCTCAGACAGGGCTCCCCAATGCTCAGGCGGGGCTCCCCTTTGCTTAGACAGGGCTCCCCAGTGCTCAGGCAGGGCTCCCCAATGCTCAGGCAGGGGTCCCCGGTTCTCAGGCAGGGCTTCCCAGTTCTCAGGCAGGGCTCCCCAGTGCTCAGGCAGGGCTCCCCAATGCTCAGGCAGGGCTCCCCGGTTCTCAGGCAGGGCTCCCCAATGCTCAGGCAGGGGTCCCCGGTTCTCAGGCAGGGCTTCCCGGTTCTCAGGCAGGGCTCCCCAGTGCTCAGGCAGGGCTCCCCAGTTCTCAGGCAGGGCTCCCCAGTGCTCAGGCAGGGCTCCCCGGTTCTCAGGCAGGGCTCCCCAATGCTCAGGCAGGGCTCCCCGGTTCTCAGGCAGGGCTCCCCGGTGCTCAGGCAGGGCTCCCCGGTTCTCAGGCAGGGCTCCCCGGTGCTCAGGCAGGGCTCCCCGGTTCTCAGGCAGGGCTCCCCAATGCTCAGGCAGGGCTCCCCGGTTCTCAGGCAGGGCTCCCCAATGCTCAGGCGGGGCTCCCCTTGCTTAGGCAGGGCTCCCCAATGCTCAGGCAGGGCTCCCCAATGCTCAGGCGGGGCTCCCCTTGCTTAGGCAGGGCTCCCCAATGCTCAGGCAGGGCTCCCCAGTGCTGAGGCAAGTCTCCCTCGGGCTGCTCAGTGAAGCGGGAGGAGCTGGGACTTGTAGCCAGTACTTCATTCTTTAGTGTGGCTCTGCCTGTCTGTGACTTTGATCATGTCGCCTGCTTTCTGTTGCCAAGATGTGAGCACCTTACCTAGCTCACCAGGTTGGTATGCACACTTCTTTTCTTTTTTTTGAGATGGAGTTTGGATCTTGTTGCCCAGACTGGAGTGCAATGACGCGATCTCGGCTCACTACAACCTCCACCTTCCAGGTTCAAGTGATTCTCCTGCCTCAGCCTCCTGAGTAGCTGGGATTACAGGCATGCGTCACCACACCTGGGTAAATTTGTATTTTTATTAGAGATGGGGTTTCTTCATGTTGGTCAGGCTGGTCTCGAACTCTCGACCTCAGGTGATCTGCCTGCCTTGGTCTCCCAAAGTACTCGGATTATAGGCGTGAGCCACCAAGCCTGGCTTGCACACTCCCTTTCTAAGTATAGAAGAATGTGGAAGGTGTGTGTGTGGGTATAATTTTTAGAAGAATGTGGAAGGTGTGTGTGGGTATAATTTTTAGAAGAATGTGGAAGGTGTGTGTGTGGGTATAATTTAAAAAAAACACACACACACATTTTCAAAGATCCTTGTTTAAATTTGCCCCATTATAGCTGTCTTCTCTCTCCATGTCTGTGTTTCTTTTTTTCTGAGACAGGGTCTCATTCTGTCACTCAGGATGGAATGCAGTGGTGGGATCACGGCTCACTGTAGCCTCGACCTCCCCAGCTCGAGTGATCCTCCCACCTCAGCCTCCAAGTAGCTGGGACTACAGGCGTGCACCACCGTTCCTCACGCCTGCAAATTTTTTTGTTTTTGTTTTTGTAGAGACTGGGTTTCACCGTGTTGGTTTGGCAGGTCTTAAATTCCTGGGCTCAAGCAGTCCTCCAGCATCAGCCTCCCAACATGCTGGGATTACAGGTGTGAGCCACCACACCTGGCCCGTCTCTGTGTTTCTATTCTTGCATTTTCTTTTTCATTTGTGATTTGAAGTAGCAAAGAATAAAAGAAGCTGCTTTGTGATGGTTGATAGCTGCTACCAAGAACTAAATAAGATGGTGATATGGGCAAGTCAAACATGGACAGATGGCGTGTTAGGTCTGGGGTGTGGAGTTTTGCTTGTACTCAGAGTGAGCCAGAGGTGGGTGGGGATGGAAAGAGCGCTCCGGCCCTGCCGCACGCTGGGACTCACGTGTGCTCTGGTGGGTGGGGCGGTGCTGGTGAACGTTTTTTCTAGGACTGGAGTCCAGCACAGTCTCGTCTTGGACTTTGAGAATGATTTTAGGGTACTGTAAGGACTCAGAAGTAGTTTAACTTTACTTTTAAATGTTAAATTCATTAAATTTGTGCAATTAAATGCCTACTTTTAATTCGGCATATTTGAAGATTATTTGGAAGGTATTATTGTGCTTATGTTATTTATAAAATACTTCAATTTTTAGTTTCAACTTTTGGTTTAAGAGTTTTAATAATACAGTAGTAAGGCTAATTTAAGAAAAAAGAAAATGGAGATTTGTGTTGAGATGCTGTAGTAGGTTTGCTTTGGCCAAGGCTTTGAGTACTTTGGTGTGATTTGGAACTCATGGTGTGAATTCTAACAGATCAGGGAGAAGTTTTTCTTGAGCAGTAATATAACTTGTCCTTTCAATTCAGATTTTCAAGAAAAGGTTTCATCATTGGACTGTTTTTGCTCGTTTTACAGTTGAGACTTTTTCTTTGTGTATGATATGGGAATAATTTGCACATATATTCTCCCTAACTAAAATTATCACCTGTTTGGCTTATTGAATTCCTGTGCCCACTGTCGGCAAGGTACCCACTGTCTGCAAGGTACCCACTGTCGGCAAGGTACCCACTGTCGGCAGGGTACCCACTGTCGGCAGGGTACCCACTGTCAGCAAGGGTGCATGTGACAAAGTCATCCCTGCTTCAGTGAGCCCCAGGCTCAGTCAGAGAATAGATGGCCCAACTCTCCAAGGACTTCCTCAGCAGGTATGCACCCTGCCCCGTGTTGGGGCCTTAGGGAGGAACTGGCTGCGTTCCTGTGGAGATGGATTGGACAGGTCCCTGTTAGAAGAGCTTGGGAAGGACTAGAGCAAGGCAAGTGCAGGCTAGAAGAGAGCTCCTTAGCCAGGCGCCGTGGCTCACGCCTGTAATCCCAGCACTTTGGGAGGCCAAGGTGGGCGGGATCATCTGAGGTTAGGAGTTGGAGACCAGCCTGACCAATATGGTGAAACCCCATCTCTACTAAAAATTCAAACATGAGCCAGGCGTGGTGGCGGGCGCCTGTAGTCCCAGCTGCTTGGGAGGCTGAGACAGGAGAACTGCTTGAACCTGGGAGGTGGTGGTTGCAGTGAGCTGAGATTGTGCCAGTGCACTCCAGCCTGGGTGACAGAGCAAGACTTTATCTCCATTAAAAAAAAAAGAAAGAAAGAAAGAAAGTTACTGTATTTTAGGAAAATATTAGATAAATGCTGGTACACGTAATGAACACATGAGGATGGCAAAAACTGGGGAATATGGTACTTAAACGAGTGAGTCTAGCAAACATTGGCTGGAGGAACTTCTGGGTGGGGCAGAGGGACAACAGCAGAATGGATCTTGCCAGGTTTTTTTGTGTTTTTTTTTTTTGTTTGTTTGTTTTGAAACCTAAGGGAATAGAATAGAGAACATCAGGCAGGGTGAGGTAGCTCATGCATGTAATTCCAGCACTTTGAGAGGCCGAGGCAGGAGGCTTGAGCCCAGGAGTTCTGTCTAGGCCAGGCTGGGCAACATAGTGAAATGCCCATCTCTCCGAAAAATTTAGAAAAACTAGCTGACCATGGTGGTGCGGGCCTGTAGTCCCAGTTACTCGGGAGGCTGAGGCAGGAGGATCACTGAGCCCAGGAAGTTGAGGCTGCAGTGAGCTATGATCATGCCACTACACTCCAGCCTGGATGACAGAGCAAGACCCTGTCTGTAAGAAAAGAAAAACCAGTGTGTCCATGTAGTATAAGGTAATATTATTTCTGTAAAGTTTCATTTTGCTTGGGTGTGGCATGGCCTTGGCCAAGGCATGGGTTTTTTTTTTTTGAGACGGAGTCTCGCTCTGCCGCTCAGGCTGGAGGTGCAGTGGTGCGATCTCGGCTCACTGCAAGGTCTGCCTCCCAGTTCATGCCATTCTCCTGCCTCAGCCTCCTGAGTAGCTGGGACTACAGGCACCCACCACCACGCCCGGCTAATTTTTTGTATTTTTTTTTAGTAGAGATAGGGTTTAACCTTGTTAGCCAGGATGGTCTTGATCTCCTGACCTCGTGATCCGCCCGCCTTGGCCTCCCAAAGTTGTAGGATTACAGACGTGAGCCACCGTGTCTGGCCCAGGTTTTGTTTTTAATCATGGATTATACTCAGAAATGTGGGAGAGCTTCTGGTCTGAATCAGCTTGAAGGCACTGTTTACCCCTTGAGAGTATGGTTTGTTTTATTTTTGTAACAAATATCTGTTGAACAGTTACTGCATGCCAAGGCCCTAGCCTAGGATACTGGGGTAGAGAAACAAATGAGGTACTCAAGCCTTGAGGAACTCGAGGAACTCTTTGCCTGATATGAGAAAACCATTTCTATAAAACAGTTATTATGATCTTTTTCATTGATTCCAAGGTGCACAGTTTTTTTTTACAGTTCTGAAGTGAGGATGTCTGTGGACAGGCAACTTTTTTTTTTTTTTTTTTGAGACAGAATCTCACTCTGTTGCCCAGGCCGGAGTGCAATGGTACAGTCACTGCTCACTGCAGTCTCCAGCTCCTGGGCTCAAGCGATCCTTGTGCCTCAGCCTTCTGAGTAGCTGGGGCTTCAGGTAGGCACCACCACACCTGGCTAATTTTTAAATTTTTTGTAACGATGGGGTCTGGCCACGTTGCCTAGGCTGGTCTCGAACTACTGAGCTCAAGATAGACGGTATTTGTAATGTCGTAATTTCTTGCAAGTGGGTGGACCTAGTCATTGCTGTTCAGACTGTCATCAACTCACTTGAGTTATATATGTTGTTACTATATATGATACTAAAAATGTTAAGTGTAGTTGATGTTAGAATGTCTTTAGATTCAGCCTTAGAAATGGAAAGTTCTTTTGTGTGCAGAAAGCAAGCAGTAGCCGCAGAGCAGAAGGCTGGCTCATGTCAGTATGTCAGTGAGGTGCGAGGTCACCACTGGTCAGATGACTCCAGTTCATCATTTCTTACCGAGCAGTAACTAAGCACTCCATGGACCAAGGAGGGGTGATGAACAGATGTGGCTCTGCTCACCTGCGAGCTGAGGAGTGCCTGTCCTGCTCCACGCACTCCACACCTGCCCTCAGACAAGCAAAGCAGAGGCTCACGCAGGAGGCAGCTGTCTGGAGGGCGAGGCAGCGTTTGGTAGTTTTTTTTTTTTTTTTTGAGACGGAGTCTCGCTCTGTTGCCCAGGCTGGAGTGCAGTGGTGCCATTTCGGCTCACTGCAAGCTCCGTCTCCTGGGTTTAAGTCATTCTCCTGCCTCAGCCTCCCAAGTAGCTGGGACCACAGGCACCTTTTTTTTTTTTTAAAGCAGCAAAACGGATGGAATCATCGGATAGATGACTTGATACATTGGGGGGAAATGCCATGTAAGTGCATAGTGGCGGCCCTAGGAACATGTGACACCTTAGCCCGGTGGCCTTCCTCCTGCCTTCCGAGGAAAGGGCTCTTGACTTGGGTTCTGCAGGATGAGGTAGGAGTTGACCAGATACACAGAAGAGTGGTTGGTTCTGGAAAGAATCAAATGCTGGTTGGTGAGGCCAGGATGGAGGCAGTGTGGCTGGGACCCGTTGGAGGGAGGGTGGGGTGCACAAAGATCTGTGGGGCCCTGAGGATTATAGAAAGGAACTGAAGGTGAATTCCAGAGGAATTTTTGTAGTATGTGTTAGTTGGTATGTATTAGGATTTTTTTTTTTTTTTTTTTTTTTTTGAGATGGAGTCTTGCTCTGTCGTCTAGGCTGGCGTGCAATGGCATGATCTCGGCTCACTGCAACCTCCAACTCCCAGGTTCAAGCAATTCTCCTGCCTCAGCCTCCCCAGTAGCTGAGACTACAGTTGCTTGCCACCATGCCTGGCTAATTTTTGTATTTTTAGTAGAGACGGGGTTTTGCCATGTTGTCTAGGCTGGTCTTGAACTCCTGACCTCAGGTGATCCGCCTGCCTGGGTCTCCCTAAGTGTTGGAATTAGAGGCATGAGTCACAGCATCCAGCCTCTGTTAGGATATTCTGTGTTTAAAAAATAGAAAAGTTATTTTGTAGCAAATGTTGTAGGAAGTAAAGCTCAGTAGAGATGAGTGGCAAGGCTCCCGTGGTAGACAGGAAAGGATGGGAGTTTTGGAAGGATTGGCCACGGGCGGAAAGAATCCTGGTTCCTCCAGAGAAAAGGTGCAGGTATTGAGTTGGCAATTGTGGAAGCTGAGGGCCTGCATGCCTGGATGCAGTGTTCTTAGGGCCAAAGGTGGCTGTTTAGGAGGAGTGAGAACAGGTAGAGTGTGGACACTTAAAGCACTAGGCCAAGTGTGGAGCATTGTCGTAGGATTGTGGACCACAGCAGGGATGTGGGTGCACGGACGGGGATCACGAGGACTCTCTTACTCGTAGGATTGTGGACCACAGCAGGGATGTGGCTGCATGGATGGGGATCATGAGGACCCTCTGACTTGGGTGTCAGCTTTGTGGTTACCACAGTCTAGATCATGCTATGTGATGTTTCCTTGGCACCTCAGGCCCCCTTGTTGAGGTTCAGCAATATCTGATGCAGAGACAAGGGTGTTGGGGTGTTTGTGATAAGGCGCTGGATAGGGAAGACAGGGAGGCATCTAGGGACCACTGTCTTTAGGAGTTTAATGAGGGCAAGGAAGTGGGTAGTAGGAGACAGGGCAGCAATAGTGATTAAACTTTTGGCAGTTACGGATTGCAAATATGCACTGGAGATGAGGAGGCCACTGGTGTTGGACGATGAGCTTTGTGGTTGGAACGATGAGTGTGCCCTTTGTGTGGGGGTCACGCAGGCACGTGCTCGGTGGCTCTCATGTAGTGTCTTTGTAGGGTGGGGAGGGTGGCAGGCATTCAGTGGGTGGCAGGTTGTGTTGGGTCCTTTCCAAGCTTTGCTTCATTCAGGCTTTAAGCAGGCCCTGGCCCGTGAGGTACGTGGTGCAGAGTGGAGGAGGAGAGAAGCGGATGCTCGAGGTGAGTGGGAGGCTGTGTGTGAGAAGGGCCGCTGGGTGCTCACTGGCCAGGGAGCTGCTTGCTGGTCGTGGCTGTGGCCAGTGCCACTGTCATTGTGTGCCCAGGGTCCTGCCACAAGGATCTCAGGGCTTTACCTCACAGCCCTCGATGGCCTGGCAGCCAAAATTGAGTCTGTGGGGTTTTTATTTTTGTTTTTGTGTTTTTTTGAGACAAGGTCTCGCTCTGTCACCCAGGCGTGGAGTGCAGTCGCATGATCACAGCTCTGCCTGCTGAGCTCAAATGATCTTTCCTCCTTAGCCTCCCTGTTAGCTGGGAGTACAGATGCGTGCCACCTCACCCGGATGATTGTTGTATTTTTTGTAGAGATGAGTTTTTGCCATGTTGCCCAGGCTGGTCTCGAACTCCAGGGCTCAAGCAATCTGCCTGTCTGGGCCTCCCAAAGTGCTGGGATTATGGGTGTGAGCCACTGCACCTGGCCATCTTAGTGTGAAACTCCGTTTAGATGCAGATACCACAGAAGCTTTAGAAGAACCTCACCTGTTTTCATATTAGAAGCTTTTTTTCTTGTTCTCGACACTCTGCATCTCAGTAGCTCATTCATTGAAAACACACCCAGTTAGGGACTGATGAAGGATTTTCTACCCACTGCCTTCATGAAATGCAATTAGAAGTCCTTTTTAAACAGGTTTTCTTTTGAAAAGACAGTGGTTCTAAGTGTGGATCCATCTGAAGAACAAAACAAAGCATCATATTCTGTTAGGCAGGAACATATACTAAGCTTTTTTTTTTTTTTTTTTTTTTTTTTTTTTAAACCAAATCTGTCCTTTTTTTTTTTTTTTAACTTTTTTTTTTGAGACGGAGTTTCGCTCTTGTTGCCCAGGCCGGAGTGCAGTGGCACGATCTCCACTCACCACAATGTCTGCCTCTTGGGTTCAAGTGATTCTCCTGGCTCAGCCTCTCGAGTAGCTGGGATTACAGGCATGCACCACCATACCTGGCTAATTTTGTATTTTTAGTAGAGATGGGGTTTCTCTATGTGGGTCAGGCTGGTCTCGAATTCCTGACCTCAGGTGATCCGCCCGCCTTAGGGGCCTCCCAAAGTGCTGGTACTATAGACGTGAGCCACAGTGCCCAGCCTCAAAACTGTTTTTTTTTTTTTTTTAAATAGTTATTTCCTGATTTTTGAAGGGAATGTTGAGGTATCAGAGTAAGAATTCAGATGTCAGGTAGGGCATTGTCCCTGTGCTTGTGATGATTGCTGTCTTTGTTTCCAGCTTTGGAGTAGCCTGAGCATTTGGAGGAGGACAGGTCATCCCCAGCCTCTGTGGGTCATTGGGGCTGGGGCATTGGTCCCAGGTATGTTTGCAGATTGGGGTGGAGGATGATAGTGACGTCCATGAGAGGTGTGATGTTGCTTCAGGGGCAGCATCTTATGCCCCAAGGAGATGACCTCTTAGTTTACGTGAACCTCAGAGAGGCTGAATTTGCTCAGCCAGTGGTTTGAACCGGCTGAGCAGTGGTTGAACTAGGGTTGGACCTATATATATTAGTTAAAGAAAACAGCTCACTTCCCTTCACTTGCTAATACATTGGTTAATGCCATATCCAAACAGCGTGTTTTACTTTTGTAAACCAGCCACATGGATAAGGGCTTAGCTTTCTGGGAAGAAATCAGCCGTTAACATTTGCCTCCTCTGAGCTGGGCCTGCTGTGGAGAGATGGGGAGTTCAGTTGGTGAGTGCCTGGGCACCCTCACCTAAGGGGCCAGCAGACCTGGTGGTGAGCCTCCAGGTGGGTGGTGCAGGGCAGATGCTGAATGGGTCTGCGTGGTAAGTCTGCGGGGGTGGCAGTGTGCCACTGTCCGGGTGGGAGCGTGCCTGCTGCTGTGGTGATGTCCTCTGAGGTCTCTGCTTCTTTCTTTAGGTGGTGGTTCCCTGAGCTTCAGCCCCTCATGCATTTCTCACACTGCAGGGTTACTTGGTTGTGGCATCATAGTTGATCTTTATTTGGTAGAATTCCTCTGTGTTTTACATTTTATTTATTTATAACAGAGACGGGATCTGGCTATGTTACCCAGCCTGGCCTTGAACTCATGGGCCCAAGCCATCCTCCTTCCTGTTTCCCAAAGTGCTGGGATTACAGGCATCGGCCACCACGCCTGGAGTAGGATTTCTAAAAATTGTCTTGCATGCTGATAGACCCTGAAGGCGCTCATGATAGCTTTTCTTTTCTTGCTTTTGGAGAAGAAACAGTGGGGAAAGTTTGATGATTAGATTTCAGGTGAAATCAAAGTCCAGGGCTGGACTAGCTCCAGGGTAACGCCGATGGTGAACCCTACCCCGCACAACCGCCCCTCCCCAATACCCCCCGTCCCCCGCAAAAGTAGACCATTGGCACTTTCTGGAGCCCAGAGAAAATGTTTAGCACTCACTTGCTCTTCCCAGCAAGTCTGTCATGCGCAAGGAGTTGCAGTGAGTGGCAGCCTGTTCAGAGCTATAGTTCAGGGAGGACGCGCTGCTACCGCGGGCTTTGGGCAGGAGCTTTGATCTCGCGGAGACAGTCTTCTGCTCGCTGCATTTCCAGCTGGAAGGGCATACAGAGTGTTGTTTCTTCTGCTTGTAATTTTAAAACTTGCATATCATTATCTACCTGTTTTGAGTCTTACTAGTATTTTATGCAGGAACAGACAAATTTTAACTACCTTTTTTGTAAAATACCGAAGTGAGTTGTTACTTATTTCAGATTTGAACTTTTCATTAACTTTGTCCCAGCCTTGGTGAGTTTCAACATACTACGGAAACTGTGTTCTTGGTCTGCAGAGTCTTTGCCTCCCTGTCCAGCCTGACAGGCCGCTTTGTCTCCGCACACCTCCCCTTCGGTGTTGACGCCGGCCCAGCCCGGCAGCTGTGGTTGGCACAGGCTTTGTTGGCACTGTCCTCCAAGACAAGCCTCTGCCCTCCCAGCAGGCCTGCTCTGCACTCGCGGGCCGTGCTCCACCTTCCTGTGCAGATCTGTTTCTTTTTTTTTCTTTCTTTCTTTTTTTTCTGAGATGGAGTCTCGCTCTGTCGCCCAGACTGGAGTGCAGTAGCGTGACCTCGGCTCACTACAAACTCCACTTCCCAGGTTCACGCCATTCTCCTGCCTCAGCCTCCCGAGTAGCTGGGACTACAGGCGCCCACCACCACGCCCGACTAATTTTTTGTATTTTTAGTAGAGACGGGGTTTCACCGTGTTAGCCAGGATGGTCTCGATCTCCTGACCTCATGATCCGCCCGCCTCGGCCTCCCAAAGTGCTGGGATTACAGGCGTGAGCACCCGGCCACAGATCTGTTTCTTAATGCGTCTTGGTCATAGGTCATCACTTTTCACCCCTATTCGATTCATCCAGCTTGTGTATCTTTACATGTGAAAAAGGGGTGTTCTTGCTCCTAAGAATTGCGTTTGTCTTGCTTGCCAAAACTGGTCGAAAAGGCTTAACAGGTCTGGTGGCCTTCTGGGTGCGGAGGGTATTGTCTAAAGAATTTTCCATGTGTGGCAGGCAGCTGGTGGGTGTGTGTCTGGCATCCTTCCCCATGGGTGGTGCTGACACTTGGGGTGCAGGGTGGTGCTTGCTGTGGGAATGGGAGCACCCTTTGTATCTCTTGTCTCTTACTGACTGGAAGGCGTCTGATGCCTTGCAGTGCAGGTCCCAATTTGTGTGTGTGTTTTTAAAGTACGGAATGCTTCACAGATTTGCATGTCATCATTGCACAGGGGCTATGCTAATCTTCTCTGTGTTGTTGGAATGTTTAGTACGTGTGCTGGCCAAAGCGAGCATGCTGTGCTTGCCTTGACTGTGAACAAGTTCGATTTGAAATGCTTCACGTTCGAGGCCGGGTGCGGTGGCTTGCACCTGTAATCCCAGCACTTTGGAGGCTAAGGCGTGCAGATCACTTGAGGTAAGGGTGAAACCCTGTCTCTACTGAAAATATAAAAATCAGCTGGGCGTGGTGACACATGCCTGTAATCCAAGCTACTCGGGGGGCTGAGGCAGGAGAATTGCTTGGGCTTGGGAGGCAGAGGTCGCACTGAGCCAGGATTGCACCACTGCAGCCCAGTCTGGATGACAGAGCGAGATTCTATCTCAAAAAAATAAGAAGAAAAAAAATGAAATACTTCATTTGGAAAATTTCCTGGCTAGAGGAAAAATCCTTGCTTATGTCTGTAATGAAAGAGGCAGAGCCTGGGTGCTGTGGTGAGTTGTTCAGTGATAGTGTCAGGGCCTGTGGGAAGTGGTGGCTGGCTTGTGCTGTAAGGGGCAGGAGCACTGGAAGCTCGCCAGGCCATGATGGGGTTGGAGTGAGAATGGGGCACACACCTTCCTGCCACTGGGGAGCAGGAGAAACAGCAGAACCTTGCTGTGAGTGTCTGGGGTCCAGCAACATTCCTGGTGGGTGATGGGGAGGAAAGGACTAACCGCGTCAGCACCTGGCCTTTGTGGGATGCAGGCCTCCTCCCTGGAGTTTCAGCTTCATCTGAAAATGAGTCTTCGATGCATAAAACCATTCCTGAATGATACCTTCCAGCTGGTGGAAACATAGATTTGTTTTGACCTAAAATCTAGAGGTATTGAGAGAGAAACAGAGGCAAACAGCGTGTGGGGGAAGCTGTGCATAAAGGAGTGTTTGTGGGATTGCCTTTACTCAGGGTCCAGTTCAAGCCGAAATGGAGGAAGAGTCTTGATCTCTACAAACAGGTAATTTCTGAGACAGATTCCAAAGCATTTTCTAGGGAAGCTCTACTGCGTCCCTCCATCATATTCAAAACATTATTTCCGATTATGTTTTGAGAGTGTAGAGTTAGAGTGTAGAATATGGAAATGAAATCCTTGGTGAGGAAAGCGTTGACATGACCCGGCATGTTCGCCAAAGCACTGGCACCGGTGCACGCTGCATCGGCAGCCGGGGTGTCCTCCCTCTGCTGAGCCTCCTTCTGAGCCCTGCGGCCTTTGCCTTGGCCCTCAGTGCACTGCATCTGTGTGCCATATGCTCACTGTGCACAGACCTTCTTTGTGCTGATGAATTCATGTGCATTACTTTTTAAAAAGTTTATTTCTTGGATCTTAGTCACAGCTAACCTTGATTTTGCTTTTTAGTGCAAGGAGTTTTAATTTCTAGATCAGATTTGAGTTTGAACTGAGGTCTGGTGACTTTGGGAAAGGTCTTTGCATGGATGATGGGGGAAGTCGCCTTTTTGGTGAGTGCCGTAGTTGACTGTCACCTTGTCATCACAGAGAGATACCTGCTTGTGGCCATGGTTCAGTTATGCAGGGTATGTTTAATTTTTTAAGAATCAGGTTTGCGGATTTTTTTTTTTTTTTAGGCAGAGTCTCGCTCTGTTGCCCAGACTGGAGTGCAATGGTGCGATCTCGGCTCACTGCAAACTCCGCCTTCCAGGTTCACGCCATTCTCCTGCCTTAGCTTCCCGAGTAGCTGGGACTACAGGCGCCGCCACCATGACCGGGTAATTTTTTGTATTTTTAGTAGAGGCAGGATTTCACCATCTTAGTCAGGATGGTCTCGATCTCCTAACCTCATGATCCGCCTGCCTCGACCTCCCAAAGTGCTGGGATTACAGGCGTGAGCCACTGCGCCTGGCCAGGTTTGCATATTTTTTAATAATTCTTTTTCTGAAGGTTTTTTCCTGACTGCATTTGTTGCTGGGTGATGGAATATATTCTGACACTGGATGTGCAAAATCTTAAAAACATCTATGTAATAGAGTCTGTGTAAGAGAGCCTGTGTTGAGAAGTTCTGTAGCCTCTTCAGAATGAAAATTCATGTAAATATTTTAGAACTTTACTCCAGAGGCTTTTAGCACATGCATAGCAAGGAAACTTTTTTTTTTTTTTTTTTTTTTTTTGAGACGGAGTCTCACTCTGTTCCCTGGGCTGGAGTGCAGTGGCACGATCTCGGCTCACTGCAAGCTCCGCCTCCCGGGTTCATGCCATTCTCCTGCCTCAGCCTCCCGAGTAGCCGGGACAACAGGCACCCGCCACCATGCCTGGCTAATTTTTGTATTTTTAGTAGAGACAGGGTTTCACTGTATTAGCCAGGATGGTCTTGATTCCTGACCTCGTGATCCACCCACGTCGGCCTCCCAAAGTGCTGGGATTATAGGTGTGAGCCACTGTGCCTGGCCGCAAGGAAGCTTATTTTTTGTAAACCACAATGCCCACTCTCTTTCTGTTTTGACTGTGACACACACAGCCACACCAGGATTCGTGCACACTCAAGCATTGCCACGGAGCCACAGATGTGCCTGTTGATGCCACATGGATTTATTTTGTGTCCTGGCAGGCTTGGAGGCAGGTGGCCCCCTTTCTGTAGCCCCTTGCTGGGTGGTGCCTGGGTGTCCTCTGGCTTCTCCAGGGCTCTGCCCACGTTGCTGTGAGCTGGATTTTTTGGGGCCCTTAGTTTGTGCTTGATGTTTTCTTTTGCTTTCTTCCTTTCCCTCTTCCCTTCTCCTCCCCCTGCTTTTGAGACAGGGTTTTGCCATGTCATCCAGGCTGGAGTGCAGTGGTACTCACAGCCTGGTGCTCACAGCTCACTGCAGTGTTGACCTCCTGGTCTCAAGCAGTTCTCCCACCTCAGCCTCCTGAGTAGCTGGGACTATAAGTGCATACCACCATGCGCAGCTATATTTTTATTCTGTTTTTATTGTTACAAAGATGAGGTTTCACTATGTTGCTCAGGCTGGTCTGGAACTTCTGGCCTCAAGTGATCCTCCCACCTCAGCCTTCCAGAGTTCTGGGATTACAGGGATTACAGGTGTGAGCCACCACACTGGCCCTAGACATTTTCTGCTGGTCTGCTTTTCCTAGTTCCACTGTTATTTATCCCTCCTCCCCAGGGATTATGTACATTTTACATGAATATATTGATAAAATGTTCATTTTTAATCACAGCACACTGAATTCTTTAAGAGGAAGCCTCCTGATGTGAACTGCCATTGTCCCCTTGAAGACTAGAGAAGTAGGAGGAGGCAGGGAGATGGTTGCGTGAGATGGTGAGCACTGGGTTGGAGGTTCTGTGTTTTAGACCTCAGTCCTGAAAGGCTGTGATTTCCTCTGAGTCTCTGATTCTTTGTCAGATTCCTCATGAGAGCCAGGTCACAGTTCAGGGAGTTAAGGTAGTGGGCTGTGGCTCGGCCCCCACACCTGTGAGAGACACAGGCCTCCTGCTGTGGGTGTGTGCAATAGAGCTGGAGTCCTTTACTTCTCTGGAGGCTGCCTGTCAGTCTAGGTCAGCTGCACTGTGGGTAGTGTTAGAGTTGAGCTTACAACTGGCTCTGTTGGTGATCATTGGGAATGAAAACATTCTACAGAGTTCTGAGGTGTGCAGAGCTGTGTTGAGAACCCCTTTGGCGTTGTGTGTGAGTGGTGTAGATGAAGAATAGAACAAGCTTTTCTTTGCTGATTGTGTGGTTGTGTTCGCAACATCGATTGCTGAGGCGCTGTGGTGTTTCAGCTTCATCCTAAACATCACATTGCATTTTAGGTGGATTTCTCACCGTTGTCCCTGGATCACTGTTTGACATGGAGAACTTTGACTAAATGTGTATACAGATAGTCCCTGATGTAACGATGGTTCGACTTAGGATTTTTCACTTTACCCTGGGTTTATTGGGAGGTAACCCCATGGCAAGTCAAGGAACATTTGATTTTATCTCCATAGAAGTAAAATCATTAATTTAGTGTTGTCTGCTTTTAAATTTTTATATATTCAGAGGTCCTATATATTTGTGCTTAGGATTTAGTTGTCTATACTGGAAAACAGCATTTTCCAAAAAAGTTTACTGAAAACAGTGGGACTTACTTGAACCTGTGCTGCAGGTAGGAAAGAAGACGCTCACTGGGACTGTGCATGCACGTGTGTTTGAACAGTGTGCTGCATGGAGTGTTTCCCGTTGTGATCTCTACCTTCAGTATAAATGGAAGAATACAGTTCTTTTTTGTTTGGTTTGGTTTTTTTTTTTTTTTTTTGAGATGGAGTCTTGCTCTGCCGCCCAGGCTGGAGTGCAGTGGCCGGATCTCAGCTCACTGCAAGCCCCGCCTCCCGGGTTTACGCCGTTCTCCTGCCTCAGCCTCCCCAGTAGCTGGGACTACAGGCGCCCGCCACCTCGCCCGGCTAGTTTTTTGTATTTTTTAGTAGAGACGGGGTTTCACCATGTTAGCCAGGATGGTCTCGATCTCCCGACCTCGTGATCCGCCCGTCTCGGCCTCCCAAAGTGCTGGGATTACAGGCTTGAGCCACCGCGCCCAGCCTGGTTTTGTTTTTCTTAAGAGAAAGGTTAAATTTGTTTGTTTGTTTGATTCAGGGTCTTGCTCTGTCGTTCAGGCTGGAATGCAGTGGTGTGATCATGAACTCCTTGACTCAAGCCGTCTCCCATCTCAGCCTCTCTAGTAGCTGGGATCACAGGGATGCACCCCCGCACCTGGCTGGTTTATTTTAAAATTTTTTATAGAGATGAGGTCTCACTATGTTGCCCAGATTGGCCTTGAACTCCTGGGATCAAGCAATCTTCCCACCTCGGCCTCCTACATGCAGTAACATTTGATGACTTGAGATTTGAATACTTTAGCTTCGAAGGGACTGTGCTTGGTTCTTGGGGACAATGCCTTCCAAACTGTGGATCATGACTCATTATGTCTTATTTTAGAAAATTTTCTTGGATGGACATGGTGGCTCATGCCAGTAATCCCAGCACTTTGGGAGGCCCAGGTGGGTGGATCACCTGAAGTCAGGGGTTCAAGACCAGCCTGGCCAACATAGTGAAATGCTGTATCTACTAAAAATACACACACACACACACACACACACACACACACACACACACACACAAATTAGCTGGACATGGTAGCACATGCCAGTAGTCCCAGCTACTCGGGAGGGTGAGACAGGAGAACTGCTTGAACCCAGGAGGCGGAGGCTACAGTGAGCTGAGATCACACCACTGCACTCCAGCTGGGTGACAGAGTGAGACTCTGTCTCCAAAAAAAAAAAAGAAAAAGAAAAAAATATTTCCTATCCCAAGGCCATAAAGATAGCTTCCTATGCCTTCTGCACATTTTGTACTTTTGCCCTTTGCATTTACACCTTTAATATATCCTAAATTGATTTTTGTGTATGGTGTGAGATAAGAAGCCGGCTGTTCCTAGTCTTCATGTAGACACCAGTTGTCCCAGCCTCCTGGGCTGTGCACGCGGTTCGTGGACCCATCTCCAGTGCCCATGCTGTGTCCGAGCTTGTGTTGCCTTGCTGGCCAGTGGGCTTTCCTTGGGACACTGCCACCTGCCTTCATGGTGGACTCTGCCTGGTGTTGGTTTCTAGAAATATAATGGATTTGTGTATATTCATCTCGTATTTTGTATCCCGGAATTTTTCTACAGATGAGGAAACTAGGAATGATTTTAACCATGGCTGCCTGACTCCACAGCCCCTGGGCCTAGTTTGCATCATGCACTCCCCTGCACTGACCCATAGGAGACTGAACTGGGCACGGCGTCGAGGCGCACTGGAGGGTGGGTTGCTGGAGCTGGGAGTGGCATTAGGAGCAGTGGAGAGGCACGGTGGAGTGGATGCATGGGAGGTGCAGAGGCCAGAGAGAAATGAGAGTGGCCAGGGCAGCACAGCCTCCCTACCGTACAGGAAGAGCCAGAGAGAGCTGGTCTGAGGGACAGCGTCTCTAGTCTTGAGTCCACAGCTTTCATAAACCCCCTGGACATCTGGGGAGTGGGCTCTTGGGAGAGGTGTCAGGTTGGAGAGAGCTCTGGAGGACTGTCTCTGGAGGACTGTTTGCTCAGGGGAGATGGTGGCGTGCTGGGGAGGGAGGGGTTGCTCGGTGAGAGAGTGGGAGGCACCGAAGAGCAGACAGGAGAAGAGGTGAATGAGGAGAGAGGAGAGGAAACAGGGGAGTGGAGGAGTCAGTGGGAGGCGGGAGGAACCAGCCTGTTTGCCGCACTGGTTTGGGAACATGAGAGTGAAGAAAATCGATGTTGAGGCAAACAATACAGTCTTTCACTTCTTGGTATTTTTTGGTGGCTTTAAAAAAAATTCTCGGCCGGGCGCGGTGGCTCAAGCCTGTAATCCCAGCACTTTGGGAGGCCGAGACGGGCGGATCACGAGGTCAGGAGATCGAGACCATCCTGGCTAACACGGTGAAACCCCGTCTCTACTAAAAAATACAAAAAACTAGCCGGGCGAGTTGGCGGGCGCCTGGAGTCCCAGCTACTCGGGAGGCTGAGGCAGGAGAATGGCGGGAACCCGGGAGGCGGAGCTTGCAGTGAGCTGAGATCCGGCCACAGCACTCCAGCCTGGGCGACAGAGAGAGACTCCGTCTCAAAAAAAAATTCTCTGTCACGGGCTACATAGCATTGTGCTTGGTTCCTGGATTGAGAGTCCACTGTTGCCCCTCTTCGTAAGTGGACATTCCTTTCTTCTCTGTTTTAGGTTAGAAGGTGTGTGCTGCATTTTCAGCGATGGGTCTGTTCTCGAGGAGTCTGGCTCCACTCCTCTCCCTGGTGTGAAAATGGTCGCACACAGGCTGAGGCCGTTCGGGTGTGTGTCGTCGTTCTCTTCTGTGACAACTCCTTCCTCGTATGTCGCTTTTTAGGAGATTGGGGACAAGTGCTCTAAATTCATCAACTGTGACCATCTTTTGTTTAAAGGAAACTGCTTCGAGTTTCCTAGTGTTCTCTGTTTTTAAAAGATATGGTTGATAAATGTATATTAAATTTTATTCAATTAGCTTAAGAAAGTAGGTAAGTTTATTTAAGAGCAAAACACAAAACATTTAACCTTAAATGACCTCTGACAATTGTCTAGTTATTAATTCCCTCACATTTACCTCAGGTGATTATAATAATTTTATTAGAACGGAAATATAGTAAAACTTTTTTGGTTTTTGCAAGTATCATCCTCCATTGACTTGTCAGTGTTAAGAGTTACTTTTTATTTTGTATCTGAAGGAGCAGCTCAGAGGAATAGTTATTCTGGGAAGAAGAGCTCTGACGGCCGATGCCCCTGCATCTTCCCTTTCTGCCTGCTTCAGTCCTGCTCCTGCGAACAGCCGTCCTGTTTGCTCTGTCCCGACACCCAAGGCAGACGTCGCTTGAGGCGCTTGTATAATTCTTGCTGTTAGAGACAGTGGTCTTTTCTGCTTGAATTTCTTGTTGATGAGTGTCATCTGTCAGGAGAAACTTGGATTATCTTTTTTTTTTTTTTGAGACTGAGTCTCACTCTGTTGCTCAGGCTGGAGTGCAGTGACACGATCTCGGCTCACTGTAACCTCCACCTTCTGGGTTCAAGCAATTCTCGTGCCTCAGCCTCCCGAGTAGCTGGGACTACAGGAGTGAACCATCATCCCCAGCTCATGTTTGTATTGTTAGTACAGAGAGGTTTCACCGAGTTGGCCAGGCCAGTCTCAAACTCCTGACCTCAGGTGATCCACCTGCCTTGGCCCCCTAAAGTGCTGGGATTACAGGCATGAGCCACTGTGCCCGGCTGAATTATCATGTTTTAATAGAAGAAAATTTTAGTCCACTTTCCCAAATGGGGAATCTTTCCTTTTGCTGGGGGGCCTGCAGTCAGATTGTTGGAAGAATGTGTGACCCTGCAGAACCCTCTGCTCTCAGCGGCACCACGCGTGTCCCGCACAGCTCAGAACCCTCTGCCCTCAGCGGCACCACGCGTGTCCCGCACAGCTCAGAACCCTCTGCCCTCAGCGGCACCACGCGTGTCCCGCGCAGCTCAGAACCCTCTGCCCTCAGCGGCACCACGCGTGTCCCGCGCAGCTCAGAACCCTCTGCCCTCAGCGGCACCACGCGTGTCCCGCGCAGCTCAGAACCCTCTGCCCTCAGCGGCACCACGCGTGTCCCGCGCAGCTCAGAACCCTCTGCCCTCAGCGGCACCACGCGTGTCCCGCGCAGCTCAGAACCCTCTGCCCTCAGCGGCACCACGCGTGTCCCGCGCAGCTCAGAACCCTCTGCCCTCAGCGGCACCACGCGTGTCCCGCGCAGCTCAGAACCCTCTGCCCTCAGCGGCACCACGCGTGTCCCGCGCAGCTCAGAACCCTCTGCCCTCAGCGGCACCACGCGTGTCCCGCGCAGCTCAGAACCCTCTGCCCTCAGCGGCACCACGCGTGTCCCGCGCAGCTCAGAACCCGCTGCCCTCAGCGGCACCACGCGTGTCCCGCGCAGCTCAGAACCCGCTGCCCTCAGCGGCACCACGCGTGTCCCGCGCAGCTCAGAACCCTCTGCCCTCAGCGGCACCACGCGTGTCCCGCGCAGCTCAGAACCCTCTGCCCTCAGCGGCACCACGCGTGTCCCGCGCAGCTCAGAACCCTCTGCCCTCAGCGGCACCACGCGTGTCCCGCGCAGCTCAGAACCCTCTGCCCTCAGCGGCACCACGCGTGTCCCGCGCAGCTCAGAACCCTCTGCCCTCAGCGGCACCACGCGTGTCCCGCGCAGCTCAGAACCCTCTGCCCTCAGCGGCACCACGCGTGTCCCGCACAGCTCAGAACCCTCTGCCCTCAGCGGCACCACGCGTGTCCCGCACAGCTCAGAACCCTCTGCCCTCAGCGGCACCACGCGTGTCCCGCACAGCTCAGAACCCTCTGCCCTCAGCGGCACCACGCGTGTCCCGCACAGCTCAGAACCCTCTGCTCTCAGCGGCACCTGCCGGGCTGGTGGGCGCGCTCAGCACAGCTCTGGGACACAACTGGCTGTCCTGGAAACGTGCAGTGATTCAGAGGTGATGGGCGGCACCAGCACGTTGAACTGAATGCGGAAGTTGAAGTGAAAAAGGCTTCCTATTCCTTGAGTGGACAGACCGAAAGCACATGTGTGTGAAGAGCTGGTGACTGTGGGTGTGTCAGTTGGTCTGTTCCTTGAGTGGACAGTCAGTTGGTCTTGGGCTCCCGGCAGGACAGAATGAAAGCACATCTGTGTGTGAATGTGTCCGGAATTGGTTCCTTCCGCTGGGTTCTTGGTCTCGTTGACTTCAAGAATGAAGCCGCGGACCCTCGCAGTGAGTGTTAAAGTTCTTAAAGATGGTGTGTCTGGAGTTTGTTCCTTCAGATGTTCAGATGTGTCTGGAGTTTCTTCCTTCTCGTGGGTTCGTGGTCTCGCTAACTTCAGGAGTGAAGCCGCAGACCTTCACAGTGAGTGTTACAGCTCATAAAGGTAGTGTGGACCCGAAGAGTGAGCAGCAGCAAGATTTATTGTGAAGAGCGAAGGAACAAAGCTTCCACAGCGTGGAAGGGGACCCGAGCTGGTTGCCACCGATGGCTCAAGTGGCCAGCTTTTATTCCCTTATTTGGCCCCGCCCACGTCCTGCTGATTGGTCCGTTTTACAGAGCGCTGATTGGTATGTTTATAAACTTTTAGCTAGATAGAGAGTGCTGGTTGGTGTGTTTACAAACCTTTAGCTAGACAGAAAAGTTCTCCAAGTCCCCCCCGACCCAGAAGCCCAGCTGCCTTCACCTCATGAAGAGCTGGTGGCTGTGGGGGTGTCAGTTGGTCTTGGGCTCCCGGGAGGACAGACCAAAAGCACATGTGTGTGTGAAGAGCTGGTGGCTGTGGGTATATTGGTTGGTCTTGGGTTTCTGGCAGGTGAGTGTTTGCACATGGGCCTGCACCCTGCTTCTCCCAGCCGTCCGCATGGGCACTTTAGGTTGTCGCAGGTATTCTTGTGCCTTGGTGCAGTCTCACCAGTTAGAGCATAACTTCCTCAGGGCAAGGCTGCCCCAGACGCCCAGGGTGCTCCCTGCGTCTCCATCCAGTGCTTTCCTGTCTTAGTTATTAGATGCTCATCAAACATGAGGCCACTAGAATCTAGAAGACCTTGGCTAGAGTCCTGAGACCTCCTGTGTGTGGTGTGCCTGTGTGAGTCTGTGCCCACCCCACATGCCACTGTTTAATAAGAGCAGATTTTGGATCCCAGAAGACATCTGTTGTGGAATTTATAGGCACGGACTGTCAGGCCCGCTTTCCTTCTGCTGATGAGAAGCCAGTCGTGTGCTTCTGCAGCCTCACCGGGACTGGTGGGGCTCAGGTGGCCTGGGCAGCGGTGAGACACAGGACTGCGTGGTGTTGCTCCTCCTGGCTGCAGCAGCTTTTCTGGACTATTTTTATGGCTTTCTTTATCAGACTGGGTCTTTCCGACTTAGGTGGAGAAGAAGGGTATAAGAATTCTCAAGTTAGAGAAGAATTGCTTTATGGTCATTATTTCTACAACTGTATGATTGGGAGTTTGGGTGAGGAAGGGCTAGATCAGTGATTTTTAAAATTAGATTTACTTGGAAAACATTTAAAAAATTGCAGCCTTCACCCCCAGACACATAGAATCCATAGTGTCTTGAGGTGAGTATGTGTAGGGCACACCGTGGGTGAGTGGCGTCTTGGAGGCACTGGGGTGCAGCTGCCATGTGGCCCTTCTCTTGGTCCTGTTTGCATTTGGGGCCTGTTGTTTATTTCTAGTGGGTGGTGCGGGCCAGGCAGGGTAGTTGGGCATCCCCGCTTCTCCGTAGTGACACACTGGGCGCATCTTCTCAGAGTAACCAGCTGGGAGCTGGAAACTTCTGTATTTAGAGGCCAGTGTCCTGTCCGTGTGCCCCTCCCCTTCATACTGTGGTCAAACCATCAAATGTTACTAATATCAGATGTTGACGTAGCTGTTTTCTCAGGAGTTCTTGGATTCTGAAGCAGAGAGCAGCCCTCTTCTCTCCACACTGGAACTCTGGGGCTGGAGAAGGTGGCGTGCCCAGCCCTGGCATCCAAGCCCGTTCCTTCTCTCTCACTCTCGTGAAGGTGGCGTGCCCAGCCCTCGCGTCCAAGCCCGTTCCTTCTTTCTTGCACTCATGCGGCTCCTTTCAGGAGAGGCCTTTTAGTGTTGCTGGAGCTGGGACTGGTGGCCAACGCCGTGTTTCTGTTCTGAATGGTATGTTTGAAAACCTGTCGGTGGCAGCGAAGTGGAAAGAAAAAGGAGTCTGAACTGGGCGTACTGTTGGGTTCCTGTGCTGTCAGGAAGTAGAAAGTCTGCAGAGGAGAAAATGGACACTTTCTTCTAGAAATGGACTAATTGACTTGTAGGTTAGCAGACTGAAAGAGCCTGGAGCATTCCATATGTTAGGGCCGAAGGATCCAGCCAGTCATGGCCGCTCAGCTGGGCCTTGTCATGAAACTCTCTTGAAGGGGAGGTCTCCTTGCCGTCTTCCTTTTTCATTTCTAAATTACTCTTGTCCATAAGCTCGATCTTATGGTGAACGTCCATCTGTTCCAAAGAATTAAGCTGAATGGATCAAAAGGGTAGAATGCTCAGAGGCCAAGGACAGCTGTTTTCTTATGGCAGTGCTTCTACATAATGAATTGTGTGTGTCATGTTTTGTGTCACATTATAATGTGTGTCCATATATTTTGTGTGTGTGTGACATAGGGTCTCACTCCATCACCCACGGCTGGAGTGTGGGGCCGTGATCAAGCTCCTTGCCTGGACCCCACAGGCTCAAGTGACCCTCCTGAGTAGCTGAACACATGGCCATGTACCACCATGCCTGATTTTTTTGTTTTTTGTAGGGATGGGTCCCATCGTGTTGCCCAGGCTGGTCTTGAACTCCTGGGCTCAGACCATACTGTGATAGAGTGTGAATGGGGGTGAGTGTGTGATTGGTGAGGTTTCGGGTATGGTGGTGACATAGTATAAAAATATAGAAACCATACGTGTCACTCTAGAGAATTTGAAGAATATTGAGAAGTATCAGGAAGAAAGTCAAGACCTGAGCTTGGCTTTGAAGAATGAATAGGCGTTTGCCAGGTGGACACAGTGGAAAAGGGCTTTCTAGGAAGACGGAGAGGGACCCTCCTAAACTGGAAGGCGTTTGCTGTTGCTCAGAGGCTGGGGAGGCAGCCAGATGGTGGCACTCAACACAGTTCATGCCACGGACTCTGGGAGGCGGCTGCCACGGCGATGGGTCCTGAGGTTGCAAATAGCGGCTGCCAGCCTGGAGAAACACTGGAGTGTGTCCCATGTAGGGCTGGGAGCTTTTGTCCTGTGAAGCTTTTATTTTCCAGGGGTGTGTGTGTGTGTGTGTGCACGCGTGTGTGTGTGTGTCTCTGTGTGTGTGTGTGTGTGCGCGCGTGTGCGTGATGCGTGTTCGTGTGTGTGTCTGTGCGTGTGTGTGTGTGCGTGTGCGTGCGTGTGTGTGTGCGCGTGTGTGTGTGTACTGCATCACGATGTACAACATGAATATATTGCCTGTTAGCCCAGTGACTTGTGCACACCAGCCTGAGGTGTCAGTAAGAAGTGAATCAGATGTGGCAGATTCTCGCCTTAGCACTGTGGGGAATAAGTTGATGGTGTGTGTGGCTGGAGGTGGAGATAAGTGAGTTGTTATGATGATGTAGGTAAAGAAATACTGAGACACTCTTGAACTAGAAATCAGGGCGGTGGCCGTAGGGAGGGGTGACAGTGATGGGCAGGAGCTGGAATGGACAGGATTTGTAAGTGGGCTTTTCATGGGGAGGAGGCGGCAGCTGGTTTCTGGCTTGGAGGCTAGTTAGAGAGCGGTGCCCGGCAGCAGGGCGGGGGATACAGGAAGGAGTGGGGTGAGGGCTCTGTATGTGCACAGCCTGTGTGAGGAGAGCTGAGCTCTGTGGGAACATTGTCTCTGATTGACAGCGTCTCTGGTTGGACATTGGTGCAGTGGATTCAGTGGGTTCAGCTCTCATTGGCAGAGCTGGGATTCAGCAGCAGGTTGTTAAAGCCAGAGGCAGGTGAGAGTGCCCAGGCAGTGGCTGAAGACATTGAGGGAGGAGGTGGAGGAAGGAGATCTAGCAAGTGAAACAAAATGGAAACAAAGTTTACAAGAGAAACTGGGAATGGTGGAGCGGAAGCCTGGGAAGAGAGAGTGATTTGTAGGTTCAGCGCCACTGCCAGACCATGTTAGATGAGTGCCAGTTATGTTCTGTGTTTCTCGCAAGAAACATGGAGGTGGCATCTCTCCAGGGCTGTCGTGGGGGTTGAATGAGGCGATGTGTGGAGAGCACAGAGTGGGCGTGCGTGGGTGTGTGATCACCGTGGTGTGGCCAGCGGTGGTGATGGTAGGGGCAGCCCCTCAGCAGCTGGCTCTCTCTTCAGCCCGTGCGGCCTGCCAGGACTCTTCCAGACACGGGCCGTGTCGCCGAACAGCGCGGAGCTGGTGCAGACGTGGGTAAAGATGTTCGTCCAGTCGCACGCACCGGCCAGCTGGCTCGTATTTATCTTCTGTACTTTGCCTTTGCTGCTTGAGAGTTCTGTAAACAATTCTTAATAAACAAAGAGGCAGGTTTTGTGTGGAAACTTCTGGGAGAGGAGAGGATTTCACTGAATGCAAACAGGAGGAAGGAGCAGATGTAAACCCTGGCGTCCGGAAGCAGGGTTGAGTCAGCGGCGCCTTGGTCTTAGGAGGAGGCTGGGATGGATAGGTTGAGCCCGGAGTGGCCATTTCTGTTTCTCCACCTGCACACCCACTTCCAAGGCTTACAGGGGCTTCCTTTGTGACATAGGAGGAAGCACAGTGGCAAGAGGAGAGCACAGGCAGGGCTGATGAACATGATGACTCTCAGAAAGAAACTGTGTAAGGTCATATGTAAGGAGCAGACTCCGTTCTGTCTTAAGGAAGAAATAGAATCATTTTGGTGATGTTTCTTTTGTTACAGTGGCCGGCCATCAGGTTGCGTTAATAAAATGGAAAAGTAGTGTTTCAAGATGGTGGACAAGTCTAGCTGGGCGGGGACAGAGCCTGCAGTGTGGAATGCGTGCCAGTCCGCCATTCATCCAAGGGGCATTTGTTGACTTTTGTCCTTATTAAAGGACAGCGCACCTGCTGTGTACTAGAATGTCTGAGCATGAGAGTGAGAATCCCACGCTTCAGGGATGTCGCTGTTCTCTCGGGAGCTGTGTAGTCCCTTCCCTCCCCCAACCCCCATTTACATTCTGTTCGTTGCATCTCAGACGTTGAGCTGTACAAATCATTGTGGGCTCATATTCTAAATCAAAAGAACACTACACATTCAGGGACAGTGGTGTATTTTTATTTTATTTTATTTTTTTGAGGTGGAGTCTTGCTCTGTCGCCCAGGCTGTAGTGCAGTGGCACGATCTTGGCTCACTGCAACCTCTGCCTCCTGGGTTCAAGTGATTCTCCTGCCTCAGCCTCCAGAGTAGCTGGGATTACAGGTGCCCGCCGCCACACCTGGCTAATTTTTGTATTTTTAGTAGAGACGGGGTTTCACTATGTTGGCCAGGCTGGTCTCGAACTCCTGACTTTGTGATCCACCCACCTCGGCCTCCCAAAGTGCTGGGATTACAGGTGTGAGCCACCATGACCGGCCTATGACAGTGGTGTATTTTTAAAGGGAAGAATGTTGTGTTTGTTATTGAAGAAGTTTATTTATTTATTTATTTAGAGATGGGGTCTTGCTCTGTCACCCAGGCTGGAGTGCAGTGGTACAGTCTCTGCTCACTGCAAGCTCCGCCTCCCGGGTTCACACCATTCTCCTGCCTCAGCTTCCCCAGCAACTGGGATTACAGGCGCACACCGCCACGCCTGGCTAAATTTTTTGTATTTTTAGTAGAGACGGGGTTTCACTGTGTTAGCCAGGATGGTCTTGCTCTCCTGACCTTGTGATCCGCCCGCTTCGGCTTCCCGAAGTGCTAGGATTACAGTCGTGAGCCACTGTGCCTGGCCAAAGAATTTTATTTTAATTAATTAATCTATTTTTTTGAGATGGAGTCTTACTCTGCTGCCCAGGCTGTAGTGCAGTGGCACGATCTTGGCTCACTGCAACCTCTGCCTCCTGGGTTCAAGTGATTCTCCCATCAGCCTCCCGAGTAGCTGGGATTACAGGCGCCCACCACCACACTCGGCTAATTTTTGTATTTTTATTAGAAATGGGATTTCACCATGTTGGCCAGGCTGGTCTCAGACTCCTGACCTCAGGTGATACATCTGCTTTGGCCTCCCAAAGTGCTGGGATTAGAGGCATGAGCCACTGCACGTGGCCGATATTGAAGAATTTTAGACCTTTCAAACTAAAGAGGTTTTAAAAAAAAAGTCAAATCAGTGCCCTTGTTTTATTCCCCCCCCTTAATACTTCAAAGTAAAAATAATCATTTTAGAAAAATCTGGTATCATATGATTACTAGACTTTTTTTTTTTGGAGGCACACTCTGTCTCCCAGGCTGGAGTGCAGTGGCATGATCTCAGCTCACGGTAACCTCTGCCTCCTGGGTTCAAGCAGTTCTTCTGCCTCAGCCTCCCGAGTAGCTGGGATTACAGGTGTGCGCCACCACAACGAGCTAATTTTTTTGTATTTATTGTAGAGATGGGGTTTCGCCACGTTGGCCAGGCTGGTCTCAAACTCCTGACCTCAAGTGATCCTCCCGCCTTGGCCTCCTAAAGTGCTGTGCCTACAGGCGTGAGCCACCACCCCAGCCCCTAGACATTTCAATTATGTCTTTTCTACTCTCAAAAAAGTTTTAAGAAAAACTTGTATGGTTCTGTAAGTTGTAGTATGTAAGAGGTTTACAGTTCCATATAGATTTTTGGATCAATTTTGAAAACGGAGTTGGAAATCTGATAGTCCCTGCACCGAATCCTTAGGCCACCTTGGGAGTGTTGCCGTTGTAAAGATACTATGTCTTTTGATCCATGAATGTGGGATTTTCCCCCCACTTATGTAGGTCTTCAGTTTCTTTCAACAGTGTTTTGTGGTTACAGGGTGCAAGTTTTACACATCTTTGGTTAAATTTGTTGCTAAATATTCTTTTTGATGCTGTTTTAAATGGAAATGTTTCCTTCATTTTTTCAGATTGTTCATTGCTTGTGTATGATGATGATACGGCTGACTTTTGTATATTGATCTTGTATCATGCACCTCTGCTGAGTTGATTGACTGATTGAAGACCTGGTTGCGTACCAAGAGATGGTTCTTCATGGAGTTGTATCTGATTCTGAGGTTCCTGCTTAGCAAAAGACAGGCTGGTGACAGGTGTCCTGACGTCCGCTGCCACTTGGGTTATTCATTTTATGAAACAGACAGTGAGTGTTGGGAGAGGTCCCACATAACTAAGTGATTGTTGAGTAGGAGCTTCACACTGAATGAAACGGCTGCTTCCCAGATTTCTCCATCTTCTCTGTTTCGCAGTGTCCATGACACTGATCATAAAATGGTGAGGCCAGCAGTGAGCTCCAGAGACAAGTAGATCACAATATATTCATGGTTTCTTTTGAGTTTTGCCATGAGAGTGTGGTGCTGATTGGAATTCTGTGGGTTTACTAAGAGCTAGAAGTAAATTGGTCATCTGTGTGCCTGATTTACGCTTTCTGAAAGGTTGGTCTTATGTCTTTGTTGGTCAGGATTTCAGATTTGTGTGTGTGTGTGATGTTTAAGTGACCATCAGAGCTTCTCGTTCCCTTTCAAGGCTTGTTTTAGTGAAGCCAAGCAGGGAGTTGGCGTTTGTTGCTCAGGGAGCTTGTGAACTCGGCCGGCGCTGGCTGGGGGCCTGTGGAGCCTCCTGTGGGAGGGAGGCAGGTATTGCACAGTCCTGTGTTGTCTGTCCTTCCTGCAGCTTCTCCTGCTGTGTTATTGGGACTCTTCTCCCTGTTGGCTTTTGCGTCACTTTCTCTGGTTTGATTTCATGCCTTTGTCCTCCTAATTTTAAGGTATTTCCCAGTTTCTGATCTACAGCTTCCTTTTTTTTTTTCATTATAGCTGTGTGTCTGTTTACTTTCAAACACAAATTGTTTTTGCCATTCCGCTGGATCTGGTGAGGAAGGGAAGGTTCTGGCAGGAGTTGGATGCCTTCTCTGAGGACTGAAGGTTCTCCTGCCTTCCATAGTTGGCTTTTGTTCTTCAGCAAAGGAGTTTGATTCCTATCAGGGCAGGCGTTGTGGAAAGGGAAGAACGGTTGTGTGAAATCATTTCTTCTCGTTCTCATTCTGCATTCATCCACTTTGCACCTTCTTCTGCTAAATGGTATAAAGAGAACTGTTTAGGAACATTGATTTTGTTTCCTGTTTCATTTTTTCCTGTAGTAAAAAGAAACATTTGCATTGAAGAAGGAAGCCTGGTTTTCCTTCCAGCTCCTCCCCATGCTCACCTCAGTTCTGAAGTTTGCTTAGTTGCCTTTACTCCCTCGAGCCTTCTCTTTCACTTTAGATCAGAGAAAACAAACAAGTAGCACCCCACCCTTAAGAAACACCAAAAACAGGAAACAAATAACTGCACCTTCTCCGCCCTCAGCCCAAAAACACGAACGGGGCGGGTGTGTTCACTGGAAGAAGGCCAAGGTTAGGAGACTCGCCTGATCAGAGTGATAGGTGGCCTGTCCACACCAGCCGGCCTTGGCATTGGGGGCTCCTGGCACCATTGTGGGAGTGGAATCCAATTGGTTGTGTCGTTTTTTTGACTGAGAACTAAAATGAGATGCGGCTGGATCGTAGGTCTTTAGTGTTCCGTTTTAAGTCCTCTAGAGTTACATTGTATGGAGATTTTTAAGCCATAATAATAGCAGGTGCATATTCATGGTTTTTACATTTCCAGTTTCAAGACTGATCGTGGTGAAGAGTGTGGGCTCTGGAGCCAGCCTGGTTTCAAGTCTTGGCCCCACATTTAGTCAATGTGACCTTGACTAAATTTCTCACACCCCTGGGGCCTCAATTTTCTCATCTGCAAAGGGGAGATAATAATGATACCTACTCCGTGGGATCATTGTCAGGATAAAGTGAGTTGATAGTAGATAAAGCCATATGAAATTATCAATATTGGACTCTTTCCTTTTTGGACTTTTTTTTTTTTTTAAATAATTTGAGCTTTTTAAAAAATAATTTGTGTCTTCACTTACAGTTGTAAGAAATCCTTGAGAGCCCCTTGTACACTTTGGCCAGTCTCCTCCTCTCTTCCAGTGGTAACACATTGGAGAACTGTGCCCTTAATAGAACGTCACAGCCAGGATGTGGACACGGTATCGCTGACCAGTCTTAACTCAGGTTGCCTGAGGTTTACCTGTACGTGTGTGTGAGAGAGACGGATTGATTGATCGGAGTTCTGTGCAGGTTTGCCCCGAGGGCTCCCGTCCCTGCCGTGTTGCTGTACTGAACAGTTCCACAACCGCGAGGATCTGCCCTTTGCCCTTTTCTAGCCACATTTGCCCTTCCAGCCCATCTCCCCACCCTGGTCCCTAACCCCTGGGAACCTCTAATTTGTCCTCCATTTAAAGAATTTGTCATAAGAATGTCATATACATGGAATCGTAGAATTGTGACCTTTTCGACTGGCCTTTTGCTCAGTGTAATGTTTGCTCTGTTTGCTGCTGAGTGGTCTGCATGGTGTGGGTGGACGGCAGCTTAGTATCTGTCTACCCATTGTGAGAAACACACATTCACCCGTCCAAACCCAAAGAATGGACTTGGAGACACACAGAACAGCGGAAGCAAGACTTTCTTCTTTTTCTTTTCTTTTTTTTTTTTTTTTTAAAGACAGAGTTTTGCTCTTGTCACGTAGACTGGAGTGCAATGGCGTAATCTCGGCTCACCGCAACCTCCACCTCCTGGGTTCAAACGATTCTCCTGCCTCAGCCTCCCTAGTAGCTGGGATTACAGGCATGCACCACCATGCCTGGCTAATTTTGTATTTTTAGTAGAGACGGGGTTTCTCCATGTTGGTCAGGCTGGTCTCGAACTCCCAACCTCGTGATCCGCCTGCCTCAGCCTCCCGGAGTGCTGGGATTACAGGCGTGAGCCACTGTGCCCGGCCAGGAAACAAGATTTTTAATGGCAGTCTTGCAAGATCGGGTGCCTGGTAGGCAGGCACACCCACAGCAGTCACAGCAAGTAGCTTATCTCCCAGCACGCAAGTCACTCCCCCAGTTCCTCTTTGGTTGAGTACTGTGGAGTTGCAATCTTCCCGGAGGTCGCCTGAGTTTCATTATCCCCCTTATAAGGTTGTACCCCGTCCCCTTACCTGCGTACGTTTTTATTTCCCAGTACCGAAACTTTCTTGCCATTTGTGGGTTGACCCTCCTCTGCATTTTGTTCATTATTGTGGCCTTCCCGGTGCGTGAGCCGTGTGGTTTGTTCCCTCCGCAGGCTGGCCGCCAGTGCGCAGATAGATCACGCCTGGAAAATGGACCATTTAAAATGTTTTCTTACACCATCGAAGCACATCTGGGCTGATTCCAGTTTCTGGTGCTTATGAATAAAACAGCTATGAACAACTGAGTGGGGGTTATGGGACCATTTTTGACCTGTAGTAATGGTGGGCTCACATGGCTGAGTCGAGTTAGGTCAGGTGCTGAGTGCCTGCTGCTGCACGTTAGGTGTTTCTGCCTGAAAGCAGCAGGCACCATCTTGTCCTTTCAGGTTCACTCTGACCACACATCTCATACCTTCTCTGTGCATGTATTTGAAGTTACTGAAAAGGTGTGTATCAGGAAAGCTGCAGCTCTGCACTAGTCTCTTAAAACCCATCCGTGTGCTCCTGTACTCACTGGGTTTCGTGAAAGGAATGTACAGCCGCCGTTGTGTGGGAAGTAGGGAAAAGACAGACCTGACCCTGAGACAGGCTGGTGTGACTGCCGTTTGGAGCCCAGGCTAATGGTGCTGGTTAGTCAGCCAGTGTCGGGGGCAGACGCCCATCGTCAGTGGCTCCCCTGTGGACCCTCCCACTCAGCCTCACACGAGTGAAAATCATCGTTTGCATACGGTCATGATTGAAAAAGTGCTCTGGCTAACAGCGTTTTGAGACCAAGGCCAGTGTAGGGACCAGTGTTTGCTAACATGGACTCCTGGGCTCTGCGGGTGTTGGGAAAGTGGCTCACGGGAGGGAGCTGAGGGGCCTGAGCTCACAGCTGTGAAACCAGAGTGGCCCTTGGTTGTCTGAAGGAGCAGGCGGTGTGGGGCAGCCACAGGCCTCATGGTTTTTCTTTGCTATCAGTTGGAATTAGTCAGTGTGGATAAAAAGAATTGCTCATCTTAGTGGACTGAAGACTATGGTTAGCAATTGTAGATCTCCTGATTGAAAAAAGTGATAATTGATGTGCCTTGATATAAAGAAAGAAAAAAAGAAAAAGTGATTAAAGTGCGAGTGAATTAAACATTCATAGAGTTGTGTAGGTCACAGTCTCCTGAAACTTGTGGTTTTCTTAGGAGAGAAAAGGGAGACTCTGTAAAAAAAGTTAGCAATCTTGAACTTCCGTTCCTTTCCAAAAATAAGCGTCAGGTCTGCCCAGCTTCCTTCCCAGGGAGGCTGTCATTCTGTTTCGGACAGTGCTTGTGGCCGTGACTGTTTGTTGAGAGCCTGCATAAAGCAGTTGTCATGCAGCAAAGCGAGGGGAGAGCTGATACGTTGGAAGAAGTGGGGTGCGATTGGGTCCGCGCGAATGTCGTGGTGTTACTTGACGGTGGTTTGGATATTTATTCTTAGGGTCTCAGTGCCTTGCCCAGGTGGAGTGCAGTGGTGCCACCCTAACTCACTGCAGCCTTGGGCTTCTGCGCGGATGTGATCCTCCCACCTCGGCCTCTTAAAGTTCTAGGATTATAGGTTTGCCCTGGAACTCTTTCCTCTTATGTAAGTGTAACTTTTTACCCATTGATTGTATTAAATAATTTTCTTTCCCTATCCCTAATGTGGCAGCTAGCCCATTAAAGGAGTTGGTGAGAGTAAGGATCTAGAGTAGTAAGAGAAATTTAAAGCCTTGCATTGCTCCACCATTTAGAGAGAACTGCCATTAGTATTAAAAATATCTCCTGGTTTTTCTAACACAGAATGCGCATAGCAGACGTCCTCAGCACCTGGGATTGTCATCTTGTCCTGTTGCCATTTCTCTAGGTAGAAGCATCTCCCGTTGTTTCACCTGGATTATGGTTTTGGTTGTGCCTGTGTGCCGACCCTCACCCCCACCTCCAGACATGGACGGGTGATGGCCCCATCCCTGACTCCGTGGTCCCATCACCACACACTGACTCTTCCTGTCTCCATGGTCTCTGTCTGCACTCGGCCTCCACAGACCTGTTGAATTCTGAGTTGCTGTAGACATGAGCTGACAGTAAGAAGTGTCGCCTGGTGCTTTTCTGTTTGACAACATAGCTTGTTTATAGTTGTGGTGGTGTTTTGATGTGAACATGTATTCTAAATGAAGGTTTTTTCATACCTTAGAACATTTCTTTACTTGGGAGGCTGAGGTGAGAGGACCCCTTGGGCCCAGGAGGTCGAGGCTGCAGTGAGCTGTGTTTGTACCACTCCATCCCAGCCTGGCAACACAGGGAGACCTGTCTCTTAAAAAAAAACAAACTGTGATGTTTATTCCAAATATTTTAGAGGCTCTGGATTGGTATTTTCTTCCAGAAATAATGGGATCAGTTACTGAGATTTTCTCTTAGTCAGAAAGAAAAGACCTTTAGACCAGAATTTTCTCTTCCCAACTTGCTTTTAATACCCTGCAGGACCCTAAGACAACAAAAAACTTAGTTTTGTTTTACTTTACCTGATTTGGGCCCAGTTTTTTCATATATGTGAAACAGCAGTTGGATTAAAGCAGTAGTTCTCACTGGCGTGTTTTCCCCTTTTGCCGACATCATCTGGAGACATTTTTGGTTGCCAGGATTTGCTGGGTGGCCCTTCTGGCACCTAGGAGACCGACGCTGCTCAACCCCGTTGCGCACTGAACCCATATGCCAGTGGCACTGAGCGTGCGAATTGTTTGACTCACGGCGCTTTGAGTACCCTCAGGACTCGGGGGGTCAATGCTGGGGTTCCTTGCTGGCTTCCTGCTGCCGATACTCTTCCCCTCTCTGAGCCGTTTTACGGACAGCTTTGTGGCACACTTGCTGCTTTCACTGAAACCAGGCTGCTTATTCACATTTATTTTTATTGATGGATTGATTGAGGCTGGAGTGCAGTGGTGTGAGTAGCTCTGGTCACAGGAACACGCCACCATGCCCAGCTAATTTTTTGGATTTTTTGTAGAGATGGGGACTCACTGTATTGCCTGGACTGGTCTCCAACTTCTGGGCTCGAGCAGTCCACCTGCCTCAGCCTCCTGAAGTGCTGGGATTACAGGCGTAAGTCCGCACACCCAGCACACATTTATTTTTAATGGTCCTTGAGGTTAATGGTAGCTTTGAACAATCCTGTCCAGGAGAGTAAGGAGGGAAAAACCTCACTCCATCTTTGCAAAACACACATGTCATGAGTGTTGCTCAGGAAACACGCGATTCTCTTGGATGCTAAGTGCAGAGCTGGGGAACCTGCACCAGCAAGCCCTGTCTTGGGAGCTGCCTTCAATCCTGTCTGTGCTTCCCTCCCTGGTTCTGCACACGGAAGTGTGTGGAGTTGGAGGAGAGCCTGATGCTTGGATGTTACTGAAGTAACATGGGTGTGGATTTTTTTTTTTGTTCCCCCATTTAGACTGGTTTGTTTTATTCTTGGAGCCCCCAGAGCTCTTCAGGGAGATTATATAGTTTTATTCAGCTCCTTTTTTTTTTTTCTTTGAGATGGAGTCTCGCTCTGTCACCCAGGCTGGAGTGCAGTGGCCGGATCTCAGCTCACTGGAAGCTCCGCCTCCCGGGTTTGCGCCATTCTCCTGCCTCAGCCTCCCGAGTAGCTGGGACTACAGGCACCCGCCACCGCGCCCGGCTAGTTTTTTGTATTTTTTAGTAGAGACGGGGTTTCACCGTGTTAGCCAGGATGGTCTCGATCTCCTGACCTCGTGATCCACCCGTCTCGGCCTCCCAAAGTGCTGGGATTACGGGCTTGACCCACCGTGCCCGGCCTTTTTTTTTTTTTTTTTTTTTTAAAAGACGAGTCTTGCTCTGTCGCCCAGGCTGGAGTGCAATGGTGCGATCTTGGCTCACTGCAACCTTCGCCTCCCGGTTTCAAGTGATTCACCTGCCCTAGCTTCCCAAGTAGTTGGGGTTACAGGCACACACCACCACATCTGGCTAATTTTTGTATTTTCAGTAGAGAGGGGTTTTGCCCTGTTGGCCAGGCTGGTCTTGAACTCATGACCTCAAGTGATCCACCCACCTCAGCCTCCCAAAGTGCTGGGATTACAGGCGTGAGCCACCGTCCACAGCCTTATTCAGCTTTTTAAAAAATGGTACTGCAGTATAATCTTTCCTCTTAAAATACTCAGTGGAAATGAAAACCACCTTATCTTTTTTTGCACCTTTTGTATAGTTTACAACTTAATATGCTTCTTAAACTTAAAACTAGCCTTTTAAGGTAGGGCACGGTGGCTCACGCCTGTAATCCCAACACTTTGGGAGGCCGAGGTGGGCGGATCACCTGAGGTCAGGAGTTCAAGACCAGCCGGGCGTGGCGGTGGGTGCCTATAATCCCAGCTACTCGGGAGGCTGAAGCAAGAGAATCGCTTGAACCCTGGAGGGGAGGTGGAGGCTGCAGTGAGCTGAGATTGCACCACTGCACTTCAGCCTGGAGGACAAGAGTGAAACTGTCTCAAAAAAGAAAAAGCCTTTTAAAAAACTTACCTTATTGGTAATGTTTTGTTTATATGGCAAGACTACCCACTTGGTTTATTTGGTTTCTTATGTATAGAAAGCTCCAGAGTCTCTAAAATCTGGTTTTATGGTGATTTCACAAGATTGTATCAGTGTCATTTGCTCTTTTTTTGTATTGGACTTTGGATTTACCTTTAAGTTGTTGCAATTGCTGCATTTTGATGTGCAAGTATTTGATGAATGACGGTAAGTTTTGGCCTTGGCACACTGACTAGGAGCTGAGCAGTGGATTATGGGAGAGGAAGGGAGATGGAATAAACCGTGTGAACCAAATGGAGGGAGACGAGAGCTATGAAAGAACTGAGGCTGAAATTATTGACATGAGCTAATTTCACTCTCTTGTTTCAGAATATACTCAACCCTGCTCTGGGGCACACCTCCATTGGATTTAAAAGACAGTCCTCATCAGCACTGACTTTCAGCTATGGAATCGGTAAATATTCACTGCACTTTCTATCAGTTTATATTATTGTCATTGGTTTGGAAAAATAAGTATCAAAATAATGCATGAGTATCCAGGCTGGTTTTCTTGGACTTGATCGAGTTTTGTCGAAATGTTTTGAATTTTGTTCTGGATTTCACTTAGAGTGTTTTCAGAGTGGTAACCGGTGAGCTTTTTTGGATTAATGAATGGGATCCTTGGTGTCACAGTGAGAGTAAATCTGCTGAAAAATTAAATAGGTTGTTAATAGCCTGTAAAAGTTTATTTCCTCTCGTCTTCCTTTAATTTTCTTCATCCTCAGATGGGCTGGAGATGACCGAGACCACCCCCGCCCCGTGCTGTGTGTTGTGTGCTCTGCGCGTGTCGTGTTAACTAACAGTTTGCATGAGGATTCTGTGTCCTGGGAGCTGTTCTGCTCTTGCTGGGATCCTGGTGGTCTCTTGCGTTGTCCTTGGATGAGGATTCTGTGTCCTGGGAGCTGTTCTGCTCTTGCTGGGATCCTGGTGGTCTCCCGGGTTGTCCTTGGATGAGGATTCTGTGTCCTGGGAGCTGTTCTGCTCTTGCTGGGATCCTGGTGGTCTCCCGGGTTGTCCTTGGATGAGGATTCTGTGTCCTGGGAGCTGTTCTGCTCTTGTTGGATCCTGGTGGTCTCCCAGGTTGTCCTGTGCTTCTGGGCATGGTGTTGCTGCGGAGCCCTCTAGATGCGATTCTGACTTTTCCTCGGAGCTGGAGACCAGTGTGTGTGGTGGGAGGTACGGAGTGGGAGCCTGGCTCGCCTGCCCTGACTCCTTGCCTCCTCCTGGGTGTGACAGGCATGTTTTTTGAGAGGAGGGGCAGCAGTCTCCATAAAGACTTTGGCCTTGGCTCTGACCAAGCACGTGGTGCTGTAGAGCAGAGTCCTCCCTCCTTCCGGAGACGCGTGGTGCCTGGCAGGCTATTTCCTCTGATACGTGGATTGTCAGCAGTTGAAGAGAAAACTTGGCTAATTTAAATTTTCATATTTTGACCAGGTGTGAGTCAGGGTTTTAAAGTGAACAGTCCAAAAATACATGATCTGTTCTGTGTTGTCACTCCTAGCAGACATGAAAGAACCTTTCCTGCAGCTTGTTTCGAGAGCTTCGCAGTTCGGTGTATCCGTCCTTTATCTCCGTCACCTAGAGTCAGGCCACTTGAAGATACACCTGACTGCTTTCTTTCATGTGACTGAATTCTCTCCTTGGAAATGGAGGTGAGGTTTGAAGGAAAGGGAATCATCTGAGATATCCCTGAAAATAGATCTAGAATTGTCTTCTCTTAATCTGCGGGATGGTTCGCAGTTAGAAGGAAGCCAGCCTGGGTAGTGGGCGTGTTTGTGGGTCCAGTGAGATGTTTTTGAAGATCTGGAGGTGGACTGAGCCCGGCTGTGATCAAAGGGGTGCCATGGAGGGGCCAAGTACACAGGAAAAGGGGGGCAGCGATGAGGGAGCACCCCACACCCCAGGGTCTGAGCTGTGCTTCCTCATGAAAAGGATACTGCTGACATTAATGGATGACAAGGAAAAGCAAAATGCTGCATTTTCTTTCTTTTTTTAATTTTTTTTTTTTTTTTTTTGTAGAGACAGAGTCTCGTTATGTTGTCCAGGCCTGTCTTGAACGCCTGCCCTCAAGCAGTCTTCCTGCCTTAGTCTCCCAAAGTGCTGGGATTACAGGTATGAGCCACCACACCTGGCCAAAATGCTGCTTACTAGTGTGAAAAATAAAATTATTAATAAACAATTAGTGGCCAGGCACAGTGGCTCACGCCTGTAATCCCAGCTCTTTGAGATGTGAAGGTGGGTGAATCACTTGAGGCCAAGAGTTCAAGACCAGCCTGGCCAATATGGTGAAACCCCATTTCTGTTAAAAATGTAGATATTAGCCGGATGTGGTGGTGAATGCCTGTAATCCCAGCTAGTTGGGTAGCTGAGGCAGGAGCATTGCTTGAACTGGGAGGTGGAGGTTTCATTGAGCCAAGATCACAGCACTGCACTCCAGCCTGGGCGACAGAGCAAGACTCTGTCTCTGGGGGGAAAAAAAAATTATCGATGGATTCAGAATACATGCTTCTCTGATTAAAGAGGAACAAGCTGTCAGCAACTCTGCTGACAGGACCTGGAATTGGCCTAAATGTGTGGCACTGTAGTGGATTGAGAAGAATAGATGTACTGCTGCTTAGGTTTGGTGACGTAGGAAATGTTGGCATTTTTGACCATGCCACAGTAATAATCTAAGGTGTTTCATGCCATTTGTCACTTTTGTGAACTATAAATACTCAGTATTGAATTTTGTCTTTTTTTGTCTGTGGTAATTAGATTGAATAAGATGAAGGCCCTTAGCATGAGGTCTGTTTTGGCCACCAGGGAGACTGCAGTGTTGCTACAGAGAGGCCCTCCTGAGCAGAGGTTGGGCGCAGTGTGACCATTGGCGCCGTGACCCACATGGGCATGGGAGGACCTCCTGAGGACCACGCTGAGACTTGTTCTCCATTGTTTTTTGTTTTTTTTTTTTTTTTTTTTTTCTTGAGACGGAGTCTAGGTCTGTTGCCCAGGGCCTGGAGTGTAGTGGTGCCATCTCGGCTCACTGCAACTCCACCTTCCAGATTCAAGAGATTCTCTTGCCTCAGCCTCCTGAGTAGCTGGGATTACAGGTGCTTGCCACCATGACCAGCTAATTTCTGTATTTTTAGTAGAGATAGGGTTTCACTGTTGGCCAGACTGGTCTTGAATGCCTGTTTGCCATTGTTTTATCTGGCATTAAAATGCAGGGTTTAAAAAAGAGAATAGCTGGCCAGGTGCAGTGGCTCCCGCCTGTAATCCCAGCACTTTGGGAGGATGGGGTGGGTAGATCACTTGAGCTCAGGAGTGCAAGACCAGCCTGAGTAACATGACGAGACCCCCCGTCTCTACAAAAAATACAAAAATTAGCCAGGCATGGTGGCATGTGCCTGTGGTCCCAGCTACTTGGAGAGGCTGAGTGGGGAGGAAGGATCACTAGAGCCCAGGAGGTTGAGGCTGCAGTGAGCTATGATCGCACCACTGCACTCCAGCCTGGGCCACAGGGTGAGACTGTGTCTCAAATAAAGAAAGAAGAAGAATTTTCCAGGTTCTCTAACATTTTTCATTGGTGTTTGTGTCATTCTTGTATTTCACGTTGATTACTTGAGGTGGAATGTGAGCAGTTTAGATGAGATCCACAGTCGCTTCTTCAGTATACGGTGCTGTGCTCTTTTCTCCTGTCTGGGCATGACTTAGGGGCCCAGCTTGGATGGATTCTGGGCTGGTCCTGCCCTGAGATGGGGCCAGATGTGGCCGCAGTGACACAGGGTCCCGGACAGCCTGTGTGTGCTGGTCTGACTGGTGCTGGCTCTGTGGCCCTGGCCCCTCCCTTCCACTCTCCAAGCCTCAGTCTCCTACCCAGGACAGTGGTCACGGTCATACCTACTGTAAAGACTTCCTTAGAGATTAAATAACACTTTACAGAAATAAAACTACCTGAAAATAGAGGCTTTAAAACATTTGAGTTTGTAAATTGTTTCTCCAGTATAAAAGTCATTGAAGCTGACATCTTTCTTGGCAAAACAGAATGGTTAGTCCTCTCAGGCGGTGAGGCTGCGTGGCCCCCGATGACCCCAGCATGCGGTGTCCAGTGAGTGTGGCCTCGAGCGACAGCAGGCTGCTGACCCTAACAACATGTGGATGCTCCATTTATGGTTGCGGTGAAATGGGACTTTCGAATTACGTTTCCAAAACGTTGGGGGTTTGAAAGTGGTTTGTTAATGATAGCAGAGGCAGTGTTGTTCATATGAAAGGAGGCTTGAACTTAATGTTTTACATTTTTAATTGACATATCTATTTAAGATAGAAAAGTAATCAAGTTCTGTCTTGCTGAAATGTTGAACTTGTAAGGCAGGTACGATCGTGTGCCTCAGTGTCCCCAAGTGCGCAGTCTGAGCAGCTGTGTCTACGGCCCGTGTCCTTGAGGGTGTGCAGGTCCATGGTGGTGGCTGGGCTGGAAGTCTGCTCAGCCAGAGCCGAGCCCCCTCTGCTTGCTCTTGGTGTGCTGGGGTCCCTGTCTGGGTGGCCGGGTTGGAGGTGGGGAGGGGCAGGGCTGCTGTCTTTGGTGTCGCCCTCCTGCCTTCCCCCGATCTGGCCTTGAAAGCAGAGAGAGGCTCTTCCTGAGCAGGCCCCTCTGCACCCTAGGGCATGGTGGGGGTGCAGAGTCTCCCTGGCACCCTCACCCCCTGGGGTGCTCGTTGGCTGTGAGATGCCATTCCTGGTGCGCTCTCGGGGTTGTTCCTGCCGCGGAATGCTCCAGGCGTTCTTGGGGCTGCGGACGGCCAGAGGACTTGACTTGCAGACCTGTGAGAGATGTGTAGGTGCGGATGTGAGTTCATTTCCATTTTCAACTCAGGTTTTGCTAGGATTTAGAAACAGATAACACCATACTTCCATTATTATCAAAGACATATGCGTGATAATTATGCCAAGATAAATAACTGCATTGTTTAGTAGAATGAGTCTTTATTTTAGAGTTCTGAGGAATTATCTGTGGCTAGGCTTCTTTAAACTGCAATAACTTACAGAAGATGCAGTGTCATTTAAGTTAGACTTGTTCATGTGAAAATGGGCACTTGTGGCTGAGTGCTCCCCCCACTCCCTCCCCCTTCCCCCCCCCCTGCTCCCTCCCCGCCAGGCTCTGGTTAATGGACGGAGAGTCCCAGGGCCCGGGGGAGGGTTTGGAACGTTGGAGCTTCCCCCACCCCTGTCATCATGCAGAGGGTGTTGGGAGCTCTGGCTGTCAGCACGCTGTTTTCCCACGTGTGTGCTTTTAGCTGGAATGTGTCTCTGGGTGCTGGGACCTCTGCTGACCTGTGACCTCTGCTGTCCTCTGACCTCTGCTGACCTGGGAGGCGTGGAGAGGTCCTGCTGGGGAATTGAGAATGGCTTTTCGTTTGTTGGTTATAATATTGCGGTTATTTTATTTCTTTGTTAACTACGGTGATTCTCATGGGGCCAGTGTTTTATTTTTTAATACCATCAATTTTTACAGCTGGCTTAAGGGAGTTTTTTCCTCTATGTTTTTATATCTGAGGGTGAAAAACATTTTGCTTGTATCTAGCATAAGAGTACTCAGTAAGTTCTGTTTAAATTGAAGTGAACTTTATGGATACAAAACCACCAACGTACCTTTTTCCTGTCCCGCTTGTTTCTTCCCGAATGTAACTGGGTTCCTGTAGCAAATGGAGTACGGACTCTGCGTGTCTTCACACATGTCATTGTCACCAGAAGGCCCATTTACAACTGCTTAGATTTTGGTGGGAAGAAGATGAAGGTAGGAGGAAGGAGATGGAGGGTCCAGTGTGGCCTGAGCCCCCCAGTGCCTGGCTGAGGGGGAGGCATGGGACCCGACAAGGAGACTCTGGGAGGCATCTTCGTTACTGGCCATTGGATTCCTCAAGTTCTGCTGAGAATTCTAGTCTCTTTTTCCCCACTCCAGAATAAGGATCTTAATTATTTATTTGTGTTGTCCATTGGGAAAAATGATTTGGGATATGCTTACTGTCAACAAGGGGATAGTGGTGGGTTCCAAGTGTAAACTGGCTGGGCACCATGAGACTGTGTCTGTAATCCCAGCACTCTGGGAGGCTGAGGTGGGAGGAGCACCTGAGATCGGGAGTTCAAGACCAGCCTGGGCAACATGGCAAGACCCTGTCTCTCCAAAAAATACAAAAATTAGCCAGGCATGGTGTGCAAGCCTGTCGTCCTAGCTACTCAGGAGGCTGAGGTGGGAGGATCGCTTGAGCTCGGGAGGCAGAGGTTGTAGTGAGCTATGATCACACCACTGCACTCCAGCTCTAGGTAACAGGAGGATTAGAAGAAAAAGAAAAAAGGAAGAAATGTAGACCCTCTCAACAGCAAGATGTGTAGTGCCTGGCCCAGCCAGGGCAGCCTGCTCCTCTTCAGGTGCAGTGAGATTTCCCGCCGCTTGTGTGCAGGGATTTTGAAGGCAGAGCTGACTGCTGGCACAGGGCTGCAAGTTGGAAAAAGAAGTAGAGCAAAAAGGTCCCTGGGCCTCCGTGGTGGCACCAGCACGCACGAGAAGGGACGTGGTGGAGGGCACTGTTGTGGAGGCGTGGCCCTGGGTATGGACAGCCAGCGTGGGACCCAAGCCCCTGTGCTGCTGCGGAAGGTCCTGCCTCCTGCCCTGGCCGCCCCGCTCTCTGCAGGTGGCTTCAGGGTCCTGCCTCCTGCCCTGGCCGCCCCTCTGTCTGCAGGCAGCTTTCATGCAAGTGCGGGTGGAGGCCGGGCAGCCTGAACGTGTTGACTTTGGCAGCAGGAGCTGCCCGATTCTGCTTACTCTGTGGCCCAGTACATAAGGCTCTGTGTAGAACACGTGCTCACACACATGTGGTTTCCGTCTCGCCCTGGCCATGGTTGGCCACTCCCCACCCCCTTCCGTGAAGCTTCCCGTGTTCTCAGAGGGCTCTCTGCCTGGGCATGGGAAAGAGGGAAATGAGAAGCGAGGGTTCTTTGTAAATCCAAGGATACTTTTATAGCTTTTGGTGTTTGTTGACATTTTGCTGCTAAATGGATGATTTGTTTATTAGGAAAAATAAAACTGGGATTCTCGTTCATATCTGATGGTGTCAGCACATCAGCAGGATGGCAGCTGCTTTAGGGACCTGCATGTGTCTGGAGGGCAGAACCAGAGCAGTAAGCAGAGGGCAGAGGGTAGCCTTTGTAGCCCGGGGCAGGTGTTTCCCTCCGTGGCTCTGCGGGGTTCCTGACGGCTTCAGCTCTGCAGGGTGTCTTAGTCTGGTCTGTCACTCCCACCACCGGTGTCGGAGTCTTTTTCTGTTTATTCTCTGCATTTCCTGGGTACAGTCAGCCTTTGTTTAAAATTTATTATTGCTTGTTTTTTGTTAGTGGGAACAAAGTTTCTAAATATCGAATCCTGGTGGCTTACTAACTACAGCTTTTGGGGATGGGCTTGGCGATGATTTTATGAGGCTTTAGGTGACGCTCAAAGGGCTGTACCCACTGGGTTGGCATCTGTGAGGTATCTGTTCCGTGTTAAATTCTGCCCTGTAGCTACAGCAAACCGTGTTTTAAATTTAGATTGAAATTAAGAAGTGAGCTGAAAGATGCCAGTTTAGATGTGATCAGATTT